>NC_090797.1:3390833-4002500 GCF_040054535.1 Antennarius striatus
TGTGATTTTTGAAAGACTTGACTTTTGATTGAGCAAACAGGGACACTTTTTTACTCTGGTGCTTTCAAGGTTTGTTTTTCCCTATGTTTCATTGTGAAGTCTGAAGAAGTAGGACGTTGCAACAACACAACAAATGTACCACAGGTGCAGACGCACACACAGCGCCACCTGATACGATACTTGACACCCAATGGGAGACATAATGACTGAAGAAACACTATATTTACAACTCTGTGGTCACACTCAATTGGTAATACAGAGTTGCACTCTGGTGCGAAGGTGCAGTTATAGTGACAACAGCAGAGGTATCCAAAGGGGGTGGGCAACTCCAAGACCCTGATGGACTACGTGCCCTGAAGCTGGGATTGCAAACCTCAGCGAAGCTGTCATGTTAGCATGTCTAGCATGTCTTGTTTGTCATATATAAGTCTAGTCATCTGTGGGTCACTTCTGTCCAATGACATATTGGCGTGTGTCAATGTTGACCAATCATCTTGCAGCTTTTGAGTCTATTTGAACCTGTAGTTCAGTCCAGCAGCCGTTACACTAACCCTTCACCTCTCCATCTTTGCCCAGGCCTTGCTTTTCATTTCAACCTCATTTCATCAGCCCCAGTCACAGCAGAATCATCAGCCCCCACCACCACCACCACCACTACCACCACGTATCTGGACTCAATGGGAGCATCCATTTAGAGCTCCAAAGACCATTTGATTGAGTAATCATTACATGTCTGCTGCTATTAACATTTATCTCTACCTCAATTACTTGGGGTAAATACTCCTGATGGAAGTAGAAGTACTTCAGAAGTAGCGTAATTGATCCTGTCGGTATTGGTGCTTCAGTGCAACACACACACACACACATTCCAAGATAATGAACATTAAATACCAGAATTTAGCATGGAAGACGTATTTTACAGAGACGGGTATGTACATCATTTGTTCTCTGATTCTGAAAATTGTAGCACTGTGATACTTCAGAACAGGTGGGCTATCTGAAGTCAATGAATATAGCTTCAGGCTCCTCAGTCATCATCTAAGTTTATATTATCCTTTGTAGAGCAGACGTTAACAGGATGCTTCACACTAAACGACGAAAGCAAGACATAAAGTACAGACGGGATCGCAAACGGAGATAAGATACAAGAGTAATGAATAAAATAGCGACTTTACGATTGCGAACTAAAACCGAAATAAACACAGCGATTGCATTTGTTTAACCATAGTTTATGAATAATGAAGGAAATATCCCGTTGCTTACGAAGTGCATTGAAATTCTTTCATAGATTCCCAGGAGTGGTAGATGTCACTGAATGTCTCAACACAGCAGCCACAGGGGAGAACGATGAACACTTGGTGAATAGAAAACAATTTCCCAGTCTCCATGGGATGACATTAATGCGTCAGAGAGAAGTATACCCAGTGTGGTTTCGTGATGGGATGGTGATAAACAGTTAACTTATGTTTTTACACAGCACTGATTGCAGAATTTCTCTCCAGCATTTCTCTGCAGCCTCGATAATGTCGACGATGTCGGCTCAGTGTCTCTGTTGTGTTGCTCATATTTCTAGTGTAATTGTGTTTCGAGGTAAAAGTTGTAAAAAATGGGTATTCTCATGATTGGAGTGATTGTCACAAAAAAATGTCGCCCTGTTGGTGGGACTGTTGCTTTCCCCACGTCGGTATCCTTGTTACCTACACTTAAATTCAGGTCGACGCTAAACTGGAAAGATGGGCAAAACTCATCCGATAAGGAAAAAATCTGTACAGCAGACAGATTTTGGCCTCCGCCTGGAATGTCATTCTATGGGTCCCAAAACAATTATGCTCCCATGGGACATTTAATTCGACTTGAACGTGACAGCGGTCCTGTAACTGCAGGTTGGGTTTTGTTGCACAAGCCCGACTACTGCGCACACACACACACACACACACACACACACACACACACACACACACACACACACACACACACACACACACACACACACACACACACACACACACACACACACACACACACACACACACACTAAAAAGGCCAGTAGGCCCCAGTCGGTTTTTGACATTTCTATTACTCAAAACTTGCCTCAGTTGTGTTTTCCTCCAACAGGCTCTTAGATATTTGTTGGCATGTCGGACTTCGAGTGTTGTAGTGCTTTGAATTGTTCAGAATGAGGCATGGGGGGGGGGGGTTCTAAAGAGGTTGTGAGGTCGTCACCATGATGTGATGTACCCAGATGATCTATTAGAGTGCCTGGTGTCATTGGACGATCATTTGGCACACATCTGTGCCTGTTACGTAACTGACTACCCTTTTCTTCAAACACTCAGTGCTCCGGCTTCTATTATTAATGAAAGCATTGTCTTATTAACAATATGCCTCTCCCCAATCCACACAACCGGCTGCTTAATCCACTCCAGGCTACGTAATCAATAAAAGAAGCATTAACTCACGAAGTAGATCACATGACTTTTCAAAAAGCCCAAATGTTGAAGTGATTTTTTTTTCTGCTTTCAAGCTGAAACAACTGTGTGACTTCGGTGGGGTAACACAGGCAGCTAAATCCTTGGAAGCGCCATAACCCCATCAAAAACCTCTCACACATGGGCAATCCGGTCAGCGGCTCAGTGACAGGGAGAGAAGAGGGTGAGCATTACTCGCTCTGCTTGGGGAAGGCTTTCCTCTTGTACTTCACGGCGGCTAAGTGGTCAGAAAGAAGTCAGGGCTTTGCTCATAGCCGCTGAGGTTTAGCACTACCAGCTAGCCACTGTGTGTCGGTACTAAATAGAAAAAAACAAGCTGTTTCCCTTTGGTGTTGTCCTCATAAATCACTAGAACCTCACATGACAACGACATTATGGCGACGGTGATTGATGGATTACACAAAGGGGTGCCAAGTTGAACTTGTTTCCGTGTGGCCATCGTATTTAGAGGTCCGCTGTTCTACTCATTGTAAAGTAATTAATGAGGAATGATGGCAGCAACACAAAAACCATTAACAACACTGTTAGTGTCTTTTACTGAAACGACAACTGAGTATCAAAGACTTGCTTCCCTTCGCTTCTGGGAAAAAAATGGCACTTCCTGTATGCATAGTTATTTTACTGTACCAACTTTGTGCAACAGCAAGAGAGGAAACGTCAACGTGAGTTTTTCTGAATGAGACGACACTTCTACTGACCTTACGTTAAGCAAAGAACTTGTGTTGCATGTGGATTAATTCCAAGACTACCTAGACTATCCCTCAAGGAAGGGATAGTCTAGGTAGTCTAGTCTAGGTAGTATATAGTCTATTCCACCTAGACTATCCCTCTTTCCAGGTGACAGTCTAGGTAGAATATTTTCAAGTACCAACGTTAGATCCTGAGAGGTTGCCATATAAAAAGTCATACTTGACCAACTATCGGATGCAGAGAATGTCAGCCTTTGTCTGCATGTATTTACATCAGTTACAGCGGATTCCTGCGGTGTGAGAGATTAAAGCGTGGGTCGACCCACATCCTCTGAAGATGACTATTAGATGAGTTTTTTCTTTTAAAAACATTCCATTAGATCTCATCACCCAGCTTCTATCTATCTATCTGTCTGTCTGTCTGTCTGTCTGTCTGTCTGTCTGTCTGTCTGTCTGTCTGTCTGTCTGTCTGTCTGTCTGTCTGTCTGTCTGTCTGTCTGTCTGTCTGTCTGTCTGTCTGTCTGTCTGTCTGTCTGTCTGTCTGTCTGTCTGTCTGTCTGTCTGTCTGTCTAATCTACAGTATCTACAGTATATATATACACACGCAGTATATATCTGTGTGTGTGTGTGTGTGTGTGTGTGTGTTTGTTTTATCCCATGAGACCCAGGTATTTGCCTCTTTATATGTATCTAATTGCCTCAAGACTTTGCCAGCAGTGCCATGTCTGCTTCTGTAATTGGCTTGCAAGCCTGAAAAACAGCTGCATGTGTGTGTTCATAGGTGTGTATGTGTGTGTGTGTGTGTGTGTGTGTGTGTGTAAGAGAGAGAGACAATGGCAGAATGAGCTAATGAAGACCCACAGGAAAGTCATTGATGCAATTATTACTTAAAGTGTTTTTAGGCATTCCTGTCTCATACAAGGAGGCCTTCATCTGTTCCCCTATACATGCAAGTCGTGTACCAGCGCTTTGGGGTTAAGGTGTTTTATGCATTTGCCTGCATGCATGTTTTATGTGTGTGTGTGTGTGTGTTTGTTTGTTCGCCCGGCAGGAACCGATTGTCATCGAAAACCCATTGTAAGCAAAGCCTGGCTCTGTCGGAGCCGCTCACAGCTTATATGGTCTTTTCATTGTAGTCATTAATGACCAAATAAAGTGTGTGTCAGTGTGTTTATGGAGAGGGAGAGATTGTAAACACACTTGTGAGAAAGCGCACACGCACACGCACACGCACACACACACACACACACACACACACACACACACACACACACACACACACACACACACACAACAAATAGCTCACCTCTGAAACGTCTGTGTGTGTCTTACTCATTGTGCTCTGTTTTCGTTATCCAGTGACGCTAAACATCGATTCTCACTCATTTTGTCCTTGACGGCTGCATAAACCTACAATGAATGGCTGAATTGCATAAAAGAAGAAGACAAGAAAAATAAACACAGCACATGTGTCGACATGTCCACGTGTTTATGGCTACGCTAGCTGATTAGCTCTCTTTCTATTGAGATAAAGTCAGTATTAACAGCCAGAGAAGATCACATTTCATACAGCTTAGTAAATAAAGAGGACAACTGGACTGAATTATAGAATGATTATTATACCGTTGTTGCTGCCGGCAACCCAGCAGTTCTACTGAAATTAAGATGATTTCTTTTTTAAAACGTGTAAACAAGGAGAAGCTGCTTTTTATGATTAGATTATTGTTAGAAAAAGAATAGGTATATCTAGGTAGATGTTTCCTGGAGACAAAGGATTTTTAAAAAATGTTGTGCACACTGTATTCTAATTTGCTTCAGACAAGGAAATCTGAAATACAGCAGAGATAATCACACGTAATGATGCGTTCTCGCATTTAAAATGATTCCAGACTCAGAGAAAACGAAACATAGCAAACCACAAATGACTAAACATCCTCAGTGGTGTCTCTATCCATCAGCAACGGTGCTTTCTTTATACTCAGATTGCATATGGCTGTCATGATCTGGGATTTTATGTCTTTTGTTGTCACTGTTCACAGTATTTTCCACACTATAAGGCGCACCTAAAAGCCTATAACTTTCTCATAAACCTACAGTGCGCCTTATAATCCGATGTGCCTTATATAAGAAACAAATTAGAAAATTAACAATTCATTAAAGGTGCGCCTTATAGTGCGGAAAATTCTGTAGTTGTGTTGGACTCCTCTTCCGATTAGTCCTGACACGCAGTTAATAATGGGCATTTACAGGTTGACTTGATGGAGTGATGCTAGTCACCGCCAAAAGCCACCAATCAGTGAGCAGAATACAACAAATTCCCAGTAGAGAGGGAGTCGAGGAGTTTTCCAATCAGTCTTGATTTGGCCAGAGTGAAATTACCCGTGTGAACGAGGCCTTTAATCCACATTCACTTCTCAATTCAAACTTTCGCCTGACCTTTTTTTCGTCCTTGCTCTCTCAAAGCCACCGTATTATATATGCGCTTTAGTTCGATTTGAGAAAAAGGTTGGATTCAAAAGGAAGCGGATTGAAATGCTAAACAGGAAACATTTCCACAGCTCATGTTTGCTTACAGGAATGAAGCCTTTTTTTTTTTTTTGAAAGGGATGCTGTTTCATTCATTGACATTTTCATCTCTCCTCATTCTGGACCGAGAGCATTGTGTCCCTCCACATCCGATACGAAATGATCACAGCTCGGTATTTTTCCCGCTGCTTTATCACCACCATGGGTATATTGTAGAAGGACAAACATAAAATGCTAGGTCAAAGCTCATCTCTGTTTTCTTTGATTCGGTGAAATGTAAAACTAGAATGAGAAATCTGGCGAAGAGAAGGCGAGAGAGTTTGACGGCCTGTGAAAACAGAAGGGGGGAGATGTGAGGGATGGAGTCTCTGATCAGAGCGGGGGTTAGAAATGTCTTTTGAGGTCGGAGAGTTGGGAAGCTTGATGAGCTTTGGAAAGAAAAAAAAGGGAGTAGAGACAGACAAGGAAAAATTGAGATGCTAAATGAGGCCAAGTGCGGGTTTTGGATGGTGGATGATGGCCTTTGGGAACGATTCAGTGACAAAGAAAGGTGATGAAGATGAGAGAGAACAACTAATTTATCCGGCCGCTGCGGAGGAGAACGAACTAGACGGCTCAAGGAATCGATGTGGCATAAAGAAAAAAAAAAAGGAGAAATGAAAATGTGATTAATTCGATGCTCAGACAGCTAACTAGACTTCATAAAAGAGGGACAGGAAGAGATGGAATTAATTTGAATCCAGGTATGGCCACTTTGGCTAATTTGAAGCTCTTGACGAGATGCGAGCTTCATTCGGTGTCCTCATCGCAAAGGTCAGAGGACACTTGTTCACACACTCGTGTCGGGTAAGTGACTCAAACACGTGACATTCAAACATACTTTTTTAATCATTTTCCATCATTTTTTTATTGTTATTGAGCAGTAAATTCAGAATTTTCTTTCTACTTTCGTCTGTCTGATAGTGGGATGTTCTCATCTTGTACAGTTTCCCCAGCAAGAAGGTTTTACACACTCTATAATATATTATTAATGCCTTTTCCGTGGGCTTTACCCTTGGGAGGAGGAATATGATTGGTCCTGTCCATTGCATTACCCCAGGAGTATCTCTGTTAACCAGAATATTTCAGTGCACTACAATGATACCATGAATTTGACAAAACATTGTTTTATTAAACATGTTTATCCATCCTTGTTTTCTCCCGATAGACAGTCTTTTGCTCATAAGGGATTGAACTTTTTTTTGTGTGGTTTTTTTGAGGACAGTTAGATGCAAAGACTTCAGAAACATGTGATTGTCAATCAGGAGCGACATATTCCAATTGATGAAGAGCTGGAGACACTGATTACTGATCAATATCAACTGCATGACCTGAATTTAAATGTCCTGGTGTATTGTAGGATGTACTGATTAACGCTCCATAAGGTAAGCTGAGCACTAGTGCACGATGAAACAGGAAAGACGTGCAGCTCCAAAGTTGTCTTTGTGGTTGAGAAAATTAATTGCATAAGAAATTTTTTGTCCTCATGCCTTCCAGAACAGTTTGTGTCTTAGAAATAGAAGCAGCTGCTGACTAATTTACTGACTCGTGACTGAGGAGGCACAAATTCCTCGAGTCCACATGAGTAAAACAGCTCTGAGCTGCGAAGTCCACTGTGATTGGTCGACAAAATCGCGCGGGGGGGCCACGCCGCAGGCCAATGAGATGGTAATTTCTGGGACGCAGACTGTGAATTGGGGAATAAGTTTAAAAAAAACAAACAAACTTATTTGTGGATGACTCTGAATTGAGGAATGTAAATTACCTTCTTTTTTGCCAGGGAGGGCCGGCTGGGGGCCACTTGGGGCGTACAAAACCGCACACCTGTTGCTTTCGCGCGCGAATCTGATTCACTGACTTGGAAGCACATTGAGATTGAAAAGTGAAAAACTGGAAGAGACAGAGAGTACAGAACACGCCTGAGAGATTTCACTCTGAGAGAGGTAAAAAAAAAAAAAAGGAGGAGAAACTTCCTGCGGAAACTGTAGAGACAAAAAACTGAGAGAAAAAGACCAATTAATTTAATACCGCAAAAAAGAAAAAGAAAACGCAAAGTGGATGATAATCAGAAGAGAGAGAGAGAGAGAAGAGCATTGAAAAATAGAGGTATATAAGGGGAGAAAAGACCTGTGATGATCCACCGAATGTGATAGATATTGAAATTCAAAATGAAAAAGGATGGCGGGAGAGAGATCACAGCATCCCAGGCGAGGGAAATTCCTGGCAGGTGAGAGTTGAGAGTCTGTCTCTCTCTTTTCCGCAGCAAAGGAGAGACATTGAGGAGGATGGAGAGACTGAATTGCTAAAAGAGAGAGAGAGAAATGGGGAGGGTGAGAAGTGGATGTCATGTGAGGGAAATTATTTCAAGCACTTTTCCTCCAGTATATTCCCCTGTCACTAGAACTCCTCTTAGTTGCCGAAGCAGCCGTGCTTTTCCCCATTCACACGAATCCCTCCTTCCCCCGCATTCATCTTAATGTGTTAAATCGTCTGCTTTCTCTCTCGTCTCTCTCCTCCTTCTGTTGTGTCTTTGACATTGCGGCGGCAATTTATTTTTCTTTTCTTTCGGTCACATGCGAGACGGGAGAGAAAATGTGATGCAGCAGAACGGAGCACAACAAAAAAACTCAAAAGGTTCACCGAGATCAGAGATACGATGGAGGAGATGGTGAAGGGAAGGAGAGGAGGAGGCGGAGGGACGCCTTCTCTCTTTCTCTCTCACTCCTCCAGCTTCATTTTCTCCAAGTAAAACTAACAATGCATTCCTGCATGTCTTTGGTTCACGTTCCAATTCGTTGACCAGGATGGAATCCAGCTGATTTAGGCTAAGCTAACTAGCAGATGAGTCTTGGAATTGGTTAACGGCTCTGGGATGACAAACTGCTGCGTGTCCCATCCGACATGATGGATGCTGACACTTCAGATGATGCGATATTAATTCAAAGAGGAGGCCGTCGACAGGATGCATTCAGCTTGGATGGGTGGGATTATGTGTGTGTGTGTGTGTGTGTGAGTGTGTGTTTAATCCATTATCACCCCTCCCTCCTCATGAGCTTCAATAGCTGTTATGGATTTGCCTCATAATGTTTTACTAGTGTTGGTTTTTTTTTTACATCTCTGGACTCGCCGTGAAGCGATTTGGGTGAACCAATCACAATTCACTTCCCCCATGGAGAGGAAAAGAGGAAAAAAGAGGAAGAATCAGGGAAATTAAAGGGGCTATTGGGATGGAAGGATAAAGAGAGATAAAGGATGTATCAAAGACGATGACACAGATGATGGGGGAGGAAAGAGAGGATGAATGGTAAAGGGGGGGATACACCTGTAAATGAAGTAGAGCAGGAATTAGGTGGTGATGGGATGTGTAGGAAAAAGAAGCGGAATGATGATAGTAATTGATCGACAAAGAGGAAAGGAAGAATCGGCAGGGCTTTAAATTTATTAGACGGGCTGGCGGAATTTTTGTTCCTCCAGAGAGAAAGGATGGAGACAAATAGAACGAGACACTTCTCCTCATGACCGTCTCTCGTTAAATGTAATTAGGATTTAAACCGAGCGCGCCGCTCCATCATCACTCTTCAGCCAGAAAAACATCCCCCCGAAAGCACTCAAAACAAGTCCGAACCGTTCCTTCGTAAATCGAAGAGTAATCCAAAATGAAATCTAAACGAAGGAATTAAAGGATATTCCTTTAGATTCTCCCGACGGTGAAAGGAATAGTCGGTGATAACAAATCAATTCACTGACGGAAACCTGTACCGAGACATAAAAATCAAACATCCCTCACATGAGGAGGAGGATCGGCCATTTAGAATTCATAAACTCTGCAGATACGTTCATAAAGTACCTTTAACCACTGATGGCATTAAACACATTAAGTCGACACACCATTAATTACTTTTTATCTTCCGGCTGTCGTTCCCATGAATCCATTCTCCGCCGGTCGAGCCCAAAGAGTCCTTGACACGAGTGAAGTCGTGACTCACTCTTGTAAAATTCTCAACCTTAAGTTTGACGTGGGTGGCGAGAGTGAACGAGGGAGAAGAGGAGGAGGAGGCCGAAAAACGAAAAAGCCACCTTAGAGACGAGACGTGACGGGGAGAAAACGCTCGTACGCCCACCGTGAAAACACACGTGTGCGAGGGAGGATAAGGAATGCGCGTGTCATTTTGAATTACCGGTGAAGCATGGTTCCGCCACATGAGAGTTAGGAACCAATGTTATTATGATAAAAGAATGAGGCGGGCCTTAAGCCTATATGGGAACCGCCGATAAGAACCGATGTTGTGTGTTTCTGCTGGCGCACCAATCGACTTCCTGCTCCGCACTCAGCAGAAACGGAAACGTTGATTAGCGGCTAAGTGGGCGCAGGCCTTCCCTTGCGAGGTTCCTCATTAGCCTACTGGTTTCCAGCTCATGTGTGTACTGATATATACTCCATATATATATATATATATATATACACTTCACCTTAATATAAATTGTAAATAGTTTATATTTTATATATAATTTTTTTTAAAATTTATTTTATTTTTTTATTAATGTAATTGTAAATAGTTTATTTTCATATATTTTTAATTTTTATTTATTTATTATTTATTTATTAATGAAAATTGTAAATGGTTTATTTTTTATATATATTTTTACTTTTATTTATTTATTTTTTATTTATGTTTTTTTTATACCTTATTCCTTATTATTCCTTATTGCTTCTCTTCCACCTTTCAATGCACAGACAGCGCGCCAAGTTCCTCGTGTGGTAAACTTGACTGTACCTGGCATTAAACTAATTCTGATTCTGATTAGGATGCGTGTTTCTTATATCCTATGGCGTTAATTATCACGATCCGATTGGTGGGGAAGTCGTAGCTTCTCCTTTGAGCTAAATTCTACCACATTCACACCTGAGCTGTCCAGCGTTTTGAGGATGTCATAAACGTTTGAGACACAAGAAACTCCCTTTTTTTTAAAAAGTAAATGAACTAGAAACAATAAGAGGCTGAAAGGACAGTGGCTTAAAAGCTATTAAATTGTCATCCGGTGTGAACTCTCCTGGGCGCAGCCCGACAAGGATGTCCGTAGTGGTGAGAGGTAATAATAGGCTGCCGGAGAGCGTCGTCAGGAGAGGGATTTAAACATGAATATTTTGGAAAAAGGACAAAGTTAATTCAACTATTTCACGGATTAAAAGTTCTATTTTTCAGCATCGGTTTTGCGAATGTCGGTTTGTCCCCACGAACGCATCAGCCCCCTCCGGATTGATTGTTTAAGAATGTTTCTCAGACAACAAAAAATAAAGACAATGAGCCGTTACCGAGTGATGGATCGATTCTCACAGGCAGGATTTAATTTGATTTCTCTTTCCAGAAAAAAAAAAAAAAAATTCACTCCGGAGGAGATGGTCAACATTAATTATGTATATGTTTTATTTCCACAATATGTTCCTTGAATTCTTAAAGCTCTTTATGGACGATGCTGTTTACTCCAGGACCTTTTCTTGCTTTTCATTTCCAACATAACGGAGCTTTATTCTCTTACCTTGACCTTTGCTGCGTCCGTCCAGGTGCGATAGAGAACGTGCGTTTTTTTCTCTCTCTACCTATTCAGACGGGACGTTTTATAAGTCGAAATGGGAAAAATTCACAGAAACGACTTTACGGTGAGTCTGGAAGCACTGTTTAATATGCACACACACACACACCCACGCACACACACACACACACACACACACAAACACACACACATGCACAAGTGACGGTAAATGCTGGAAGCCACCGGGCTCATAAATGCCTGGTGAAGAGATCCGAATAATCAGCAGACACGGCGTAAACTGGACGACGTGTGTGTGTGTGTGTGTGTGTGTGTGTGTGTGTGTGTGTGTGTGTGTGTGTGTGTGTGTGTGTGTGTGTGTGTGTGTGTGTAACAGACACAGTGATAACTCAAACAGGGCCGTGATGAGACACTGCAGTGGTGTACAGCTGGCGTTTTATGGCGCCGCGACACTCCTCCTGGCTGCCGGCGTCCCTCTTATTTTTACAGTCTCCCTCTATTACCCCCCTACCTAACCCCCCTTCATCGCAGCATTCACCTGCCCCCCCCTCCATCCTCTTCTTCTTCTTCTTCACATCTTCTCTCTTTCCACCAGTTCCATGTCATCCACACCATCCCTTTTCTTCTTAGTTTTGTTTTTGACTCTCCCCCCTCACTTTCCTCCGCCATCCTTTTCTATTTTGCTCCGCCACTTTCCCTCCATGTGATTTCCTATTCCTCCCCCTCATTATTTGCCTCTTCCCGCCTCCTCCTCTTCTCCGCCTGCTCCATCTCTAATCCAGCTCTCCTCTCTCTTTCCCTCCCCACTGCACCGTGTGAATACCAAATGAATCCTGTGCATTTTATAAGTCTCTGTCACCCACCTTCTTATTTCCTTCTTGCTTTCCTCCTTACCTCCTCTACCTGCCCCCCCCCCCCTGTATTTTGTATCTAGGAGCCATCCAGCTGGTTACATGGAATAAGAGCTGCCCAGAGGACACTGAGAAAAGCAGGGGAATGATTCCCCTCCTTTTTATGACTATCCAGGAAACACTGTGTGTGTGTGTGTGTGTGTGTGTGTGTGTGTGTGTGTGTGTGTGTGTGTGTGTGTGTGTGTGTGTGCCTGTGTGTGTGTGTGTGCGTGTGTGTCTGTGTGTTGGCGCACTGTTAAAAATGTGCAGCGCTTTAGATGTCAAACTTTAAGGTGAAATGCGGTGGAATTTTACTTGAAATTTTTATATTTCTTTGCAGATGAGCCTCTGCTTAGTCATTGTTTAAGTGTTAACTCGGCAGAACGTGTGTGTGTGTGTGTGTGTGTGTGTGTGTGTGTGTGTGTGTGTGTGTGTGTGTGTGTCTGCCAGTCTGTTTGTGGCCCCTGGCTGTAGCCGAGATAGATTGCCCATCAATTGTTTTGCACCGAGGAGAGTATTGCTCATCCTGCTCTCATGTTGCCAATATCTTCCCCGATCATTCTCCCATTGATTGGCGGCGGATTGCAGAAATTGTCAGCTGGTGTGCCCCCCCCCCACCCCACCCCCCCGATAAACAACCTTTACCCAGACCGCCAATAAGCCCTCAAAATTACTTTCTGATCAAGTTATTGATTTGATTTGCACCAGAATCACTTGATAGTGGGAATCCACTTCATGTAATGGGACTACAGGGTTTCGGCGTCACAACCCCCCCGACACCGGGGGTCTCAGCCCTCGCCTCCATTAGCGATGCTGATTACAGGCGCTGCATAATATTCCTTTAATCATCTCAAAAAAGGAGCACAGTCACAATCTGTCCAGATGCACCAAAGATGAAACTTATAAAGAACTATCTAGGATCTTATTATTACCTGCAGGTTGACTTAAGGGGTTATAATGCATTATGACTACTTATAATGATCTGTACACACCTGAAAATCAGCTGTAGTAAAGAGTTGAACCACTTCATAATGCACTTTATTAAAACAACATAATAACTTCTATTGATCTTAAGTGACTTATTGAGATGTCAAAATCAAGAGATGCGGTAAAAATGAGCACAGGTGATTATAATGCATTATAAGCATCCGTTACATCCCTTTGGTCACATCTGTCCTTTAATAGTGTTTAATAGACGTTTGACATTTTTACAGACTACTTTTGTTTTTTACTGATTAACATCGTCTGATAATGAAAATAATTGATTCCTGTAACACAAGAGGGAAAAGAACAAGTTGGACTAATGATGAATTCACTTTTCTTCACTTTCCAAAATTGAGTCTCTTTTGAAATAATGACATTTTTGAAAAGAAAGAAAGGACCTGAGTCGTGTCTGTTCTTCTTTTTGTTTTTTTTTGTTGGTTTTTTGTTGTTCTTTTTTCATCAGAGCCACCCCTATAATTTCAAACCAAATCAATGCCTGTTGTTTAGAGGAGCTGGAGGGTGTTCAACGTGTGCTCCTGGCAGAAATATTAAACTCTACTTTAGACCACTTCATTGTATTGCTCTTGAATTACCGCAATTGATAGAACCGAGCCCGTCTGGCGGATCGGGTCACTCAGTCTGCGGATAAGACACCAGAACAGGCGTCCGGATAACTTTTGTCATTCTTTAAGCTGAAGCTTGCACTACTGTTGTTCTTTTTCTGTGAATGTCAATGAGAGGGAAATGGAACGGCGTTGTAGAGCATTGACTTCTCCTGTCAATTTATATCAGTTTCATTGGAAACAATGATGATGATGCACTTTGTTGAAGATTTGTAATCAGCGCTCACTGCCTATCCATCCATTATTGTGGGCTGGCGCATATCACTATATTTCTTTTATGCTAAAATTAACCTCGTCTTGAAGTGTCAGGGGTGGCTTGATTTCTGGCGCCTTATAATGAAACGTTCATCAGGATTATTGCCTATTAACGCTTCTGATTTATTACGCTTTTCATCGACGAATCTCAACTTTTCAAGCACCGACTAACAAAAGCCACAGAATCGGTTTTAATGTCCTCATCAAAGGACCTGGCGGCGTTCAAAACGCTTTATTTTCGCACCCAGCTTTACGGGATCCGCTCTTTCTGATGCTTCCGAGGCCCCTCCTCGCGGACGTCCTGTTAGATTGCCTGCGGTTTCTCTGTCATCTTGGTAATTGAAAGAGAAAGCGTTGATATGCCTCCATGTTGAGCTGTCATAGACCCGTCCTTCTCTGTAATGTTAGTAGAAGGTTAGCCTCTGGAGGAAATGGTTCCTGGGCCTGCATGCTGGTGAATCCTTTGTCTGCGCTGGTAGTTAGTGGTTAAACATTAACCTTACCTTTATGAACACACCTGTCAGACGTGTGTGTGTGTGTGTGTGTGTGTGTGTACAGTGGTACCTCTACTTACGAATGTCTATACATACAAAATTTTCGTACGGAACGCCTCAGCAGGAAAATATTGCCACTAGTTACAAAAGAAATTTCGAGTTACGAAAGGTAAAACTACAGTATGGGCTGATACTCGCAGCTCCCACAGGTTCCTGAACGCAACATTCTTATAGATGCTCTGCCATTGGCTATTACCTAGCATCCTGGCATCCCATTGGCTAAGAGGGACCTCTGTGTGGAGCTAGATTGATGTCTATGCAGCGTCCTCATCATTCGGCCCTCGACCCATGAGGTGTTCTGATAGTTTTACATAAATATGTTAACTTTTAGAGTATTCACTATGGACCCCAAGAAAGTGACGGAGAAAAGAGGGGAAAAAAAGACAAAGAAAAGAGTTTTTTTTATCCGTACAAACAAAGCAAGAGATCATGGAAAAGCATGAGAAAGGGATGCGTTTGGTTGATCTCGCCAAAGAATATGTCCGTAATGCATCTACAATCACCACGTTATTAAAACAAAAGGAAGTTTTTAGGAGTTTAAGGCATCGCATGGGTGGTTGGAGAAGTTCAGAAGGAGGACTGGAATTCACTCTGTTGTTCATGGTGAGATAGAAGCGCATGAACCAAAGAGGGCAAAAAACAATGAGGACAGCAGTTAAAAGGTAAATGACCATCATTTTTATTCTTTACTCTAGTCTTTGTTTTTTACATTATGCACAACTCTCATTTATTGTGTAATAATCTAATCGTAACATGTATTTGTTACATGTTTTGATGCATTTTTATGCTTTCTAAAACATTTATATCGGAACTTGGGGGGCTTGGAACGGATTGGGGCATTTACGTGGAAAACGCGTCTCTACTGACGAAATTTTCTACTTATTAAATTTCTTCCAGAACTAATTAATTTCATAAGTAGAGGCACCATTGTATATGTGTGTGTTGTATGGAGTTTGCATCTACAAGTAACAAGTTCCACACAGCAGTTCTGTTGTGGCGCACGTCTCTAATTTGTTAACGATTCCTCGTGTCAGAGCTCCTCGGCGCATTGTGTGCACAAATCCAATATATCAGACCCGAGGTTCTGAAACGGAGCCGCGTTCGTTAGCAATATTCATTTGAAACTGCATCGCCGAGGGAGGGGGTGGGGTGGGGGGATACAGGTGTCCTCTTTATCCTCTGAATTGCTTTCTTGTCTCTCTCCTAACTGTCTACCTCT
This sequence comes from Antennarius striatus, assembly GCF_040054535.1. NCBI lineage: Eukaryota > Metazoa > Chordata > Actinopteri > Lophiiformes > Antennariidae > Antennarius > Antennarius striatus. The sequence goes on from NC_090797.1 coordinate 3,406,652, forward strand.
GAGGTCCCGTTATCTCCAGGCTTGGAAATGAAATTCTATACGTCCTTGCTGTAGTTTTCGTTTTTATCTCTTCCAATGAGGTTTTCTTTTTTGGATCGTGATAATTGCGAGAGAGCATGTTAACAAACCCCCCCCCCCAAAAAAAAACCCTGTATCGGGGGGAAAAAAGTTTTCTCTTTTTTTTTACACAAAAAATGCAAAAATACTGGGTTGCTTATCTTGAATTCTGTCTCCGTCTTCAAGCTCATGAGGGTTGTTTTTCTTTACAGAGATTAATTACCGTATAGTAAATGCGGAATACGATCGCTCTATTGATCAAACAGATCCTGGGGCAGCTTTTCTGACTATTGATATCTGCAGCTATAGCTTTACTCATTAGATGCAAGCTTAATAAGACCATTTCATTTCATAAAAATGTCAAAATCTCATTTGATATTCGTGGAGGGACTTTTAATTTAATGCAAGACCTTAAACACAGGAATCCCTGCTACTGTTAGCTTCCACAAGCATAAGGGCACAAGCCATCAGCTGCTTAACTAAATATACTACCTCCTATTTGCCTTACAAGAACAAGGAATCTGTCGTTTCTCTGTTTGTTCACACCAAATGAACCATACTGTGAGTGTGGATGTGTTGCCGGCTAATGCTAAAGCGATCTCCCGTGGAGAGGTGTGGGAGAACCGGTGCAAAGAAAAGTGTCTTGCGAAGCAGATCCGCGTTGACAGAATTACATTAAAGTTAAGGTCAAGGGGTTTTTGAACAAACCTTGGGGTGAAGGCAGGAAAATAAAGGGAGGGAGAACCAGAAGAGTCAGAGACCGATAGAGAAGTGTGAAGGAAAAAAGATGGTGACGGAGGAAACAAACAAAAAGTAACTGAAACAAGGGCACCGGCTACGCTCTGTTGAACCCTTGTTTTCCCGGGATGCCGGCTGTATTTTTCTTCTCTTACTTCCTCTCTGACAGTTTTAATCAACACAATAAGGCTCGCTGAGATTTCATTACGAAGCCTCGGGCCGCCGGGGCCTTCGATAGGAAGGGATAGATGGATCGAGAGTTTGGAAAGAGATGAGGGGTGGCGATGGAAAAGATGGAGGGAGGTCAGGGGAGAGATATTTGGCAGACGGAGGCGGGTGGGATGAGCGAAGTCGATAAGCAAAGAGAAAGTTAAAAAGAGTGAAGCCGATCGGGAGGGGGGGAGAGCCAATGAAAAGGCGATGAGAAAGAAAAGATGACTAGACGGAGAGGGATTAAAGAAGGAAGGGGATCAATGGATGGGTACCAACACCTCCACACAGAGGAAAGGTGATATAACGGTGCGATGCGGCCACTTGATCGGCCCCCCGAACAGAATCGAGGGGACCAACAGAGGCCCTGATCAGTTCCATATCTGATAAATTGTAGGGTCAAAATGTGCATGGATCACTTTTTATGGAAACTGTGCCTTTGTGCATACCTCTCATATGCACAAAGGTACAGGAAGTGCACAAAATATAAGTTTGAAAGCATGCATCAGCGGCTGAATGACGTGACTGACATTTGGAATAGAAATAAGGTCAACTTTAAGTTCCCATATGAAGTAATCAGAGTAGAAAATGCACATCGGTTAATATTAGAAGATTTAAAGGCTAGTCCAACCTTGAACGCCGCTGCTGTTCTAGAATGAGCAACGTATTATCACCAAATGTCTCATATATTAGCAATAAACTAATGCATCAAGTAACAGATACAGAGTGAAGCTGTTTAAATCACCTAAATGTAGTGACCCTATCGACTGGTTTCTATAGTGAGCTTCCACGAAAGGCAGATTCCCGGCGGCGACGTCGCGTCAATGAATCAATCGTTGAAAACAAAAGACTGTTTCCTTCCTCGCAGCGTCTTTTGGAAACCTTTCACAGGTTTCAGCTGCCAGTCAGCCCGGTTTAAGCCTGCCGGTTCTGAAGGACGCATTTGAACATGTAGGTGAGAGATGGGAGTCGGTCTCGAGAACGGGAAGCAAAGTTTCCGTGGCGACATGTGCAGCATCAGCTCCATCTGGAGTGATGCAGATAGATAGATGGATAGATAATATATAAGACAATGCTTCGGATTTTAGGAACAGAGATCTAGTGTGTGTGTGTGTGTGTGTGTGTGTGTGAGTGATGTGCAGGTACAGCTACGTTTTGGGAGGTTTTAATGGTCTCCAAGGGAACAACTACCAGCTGGTGAAACCTTTTCTAAATGTTTTCTCAATATTCTCAGATATGTGTGTTTTTACAACTGCATAATTTGAATGTTCATTTCCATGACAACAATAATGAAATGATGAAAAAGGGCTCCTGAAACACTGAAAGTGATTTTTTTTTTTTAAATGGTGCCGATGTCTTCTTCTCTTCTCTTCTCTTCTCTTCTCTTCTCTTCTCTTCTCTTCTCTTCTCTTCTCTTCTCTTCTCTTCTCTTCTCTTCTCTTCTCTTCTCTTCTGTTTGTAGGTGACACATTCACCTTGTTAAGTACATAATGAAAGCCAATGACTTCTCTATTCCCTTTCTTTCTAGGGCTTGCTGCCCTTCTCCACAATTCATTACATCCCATCCAAAACAAATGGCTTCATATCACGGAGAAAAAGAAGTGTTGAGAATCCTATTTTGTCGGGTTAACTGCTGTTTTCAGATAAACGCTAATGGACAGTGTGCGTTCTGTTCCACGCTCTGCTTCCACTCTCAAATAAATAAAGCAAAAGTAAAGAGTTTGCATTTGTAGCAGAAGGTGTAATTGAGATAGAAGGACAGATATGACACAGATTGCTCAGGAAGGGGTAGAGTGAAGATGGAGGATACTGATACATGCCCCCCCAGGAGGTGAGGAGCAGAAGCAAGAAACAATGAGGGACTGGGAAAAGCCAGAGGAAGAAATAATGATACAGACAGAAGCAATCAAGAGCCCGAGGTAAAAAGGAGGACATGTTTCACCGTTAACCACCTTCACTTTGGCAAAACCGAAAAAGGGCAAAGGAGAGAGAAAAGAAAGAGTCAAAATGACGGAGGAGAAGAGGTTAAAGGGTTGATTTGGAAACAGGAGGAAGTGCATGGAGGGTGGGCGGATGGGTGTTGGAGGAGGAAAATAGAAAGTGAAGAAACAGGAAGTGTCAGACCTCAATGGAATACTTAGCAGAAGATGGACGGAACCTTAGAAGGACGGGATCGTTACAGTAGTGCAGTGTTGATAATGCCATCCATCCATCCATCCATCCATTCATCCATCCAGTGCGATAGTGACAGTGACAGTGGTACCCATTTATAAAATTTTGCTATACTTGTACTGATCTAGTTATACTTTACTTTATGGTCTTACCCTGCGAAAAAAAAGAAGAAGTATAAAAATAAGAATAGCAATCCCTTTAACCCTCGAGGCAGGTTCTATTTTTTGCATAGGAATTGCCCGATGTGTGAGCGTTCACAAATTGGCCCCTATTATACAACATATAGTATCATAAAATAAAATACATGAGCGAGGAAACTGGAACATCGTATTTCTTCACCTCTGCTGCGCACACAGATTAAGCTCACATCACGACAATCCCCGTCTCAGTTGCGTTATCGCCGCCCCTCTTTGAGCCCTTCCACCGACTTAAACGCTGCAAAAGTTCAGGACAAGTCACTGAAATATGAAATTCTTGCAGAGAAGAGGAGAAACCTTTGTGTTTCTGTCACAAATGTCACTCGAGCAGCAGCGCAAAGCCGCTCCGTGCTCTGTCAGGAAAATAGAACCCCCTGACTGGAGTACATCTATAGAGCCTATCTTTTTAACCCTCAAGCCTTGTCATCTAAGGTTTTTTTTCTTTTCTGCATCCATTGATGCTGCAAGAAGCAGAACCCTCGGCCAATAGAGAACGCCTTTGTCGATACCTGAAGAATAGTTCATGTGCAAGACGTATCGATCTGGTGAAATCTATGCATAGGGGGCAGAGATGGCCAAAGCAATAATGCCTTCACAGCACCTGGCTGGAGAGTAAGGCACTCTTTTGTATTCACTGTGAAGAAACCAGCAGGTTTTAAAAAAAAATTTTTTTATTTAACTGGATGTTTTGGGTCATAATCAGAAAATGCTGAGAAAGCGGATATGTTAAAAAGTTCTCGATGACTTTAAAAAAGTGGATCAAAGTGACGGCTGAAGGTACGTCCTGTGAAAAAAAGGGCGACAATTCTTTCACTTTTGTTGAACCTCCAGATTTCCCTCCGGGGGAGGATATTTTCAGTTACTCTTGGATGATAAACGCCTGGAAACAAAACATTTAAAGTATGTTTCTTGTTAAAAAATTTGAAAGATGCAGCTACATAAACTTTTAAAAATATGCCACAATGAGAGCTAGAACAAAAACCTCATCATGGTGCATGAATTTGACCCCCTTTATTGCAAAGATTTCCACAAAAATCTCCAAATAGATAAATGTAATGGGCATAAAGAGCCGCAACGAACACACACGTTCACCGTCATCACATCCACACACTCCTCTGTGTTAGAAAAGAGGTGAGCGATGCAGACAGAGCCGGTTTACAGACCTGTTCATGCTGTCGCTGTAACTGCAGACACACATTAGCATAGCACACAATAGCCTCTGCTGATGTGGTGTGTGTGTGAGCATCCACAAACACACATACACACACACATACACACACACAGACACACACACACACACACACACACACACACACACACACAGGCCATTATGCATTCACAGGCAGCCAAGCTTTTCCTTTTCATTGCCGTTCAGGTGTCGTGTTTCCCCAACACAGATGCTATCAGCGGCTAAAAGCCTGTGTGGCCGTCCCCATTCAAACACCATAACGTCGCCCATATATTGGCTTCATCTACAGATTATATCGGGGACAAACTGCCGGCGGATTGAGTGCTGTTTTGAATTTTTCGTGTATTTCTGAGTGTGTTTTCTATTTTAGACTTTAATTGTCTCTTAGGAATGACTGCATTGACTCTCAGTTGCACTGATGTCACTTCAAACATGTTTTTTTCCTCTTTTCTGATTCTGGGCGACAGATTAATTTTGTCACAAGTGCTATGTGTGCATTACATGTCTGACTTCTTAATGCTATGCTATGCTGTATCTGTTTTCTCTGGCATTAGATTGTCTGTTTGCAGGATTATTCAAGAAATGCATCAATATGGTGGGAAAGAACCCATTAAATCCTGGAGAGCATCGGGACCAAAGGGGATCATACAGGAAATTTTTTTTTTTTTTACTCACTGTATGATGGATTAGTGTGAATCTGGATGTAAAGGAGGGCTGTGTACCCAGGAAGAAACCATCAAACACAGATTTCTTATTTTCCACACGTGCACACATTATTTTTCTTTGCTTATAATCCAATCACAGTCTCAATCCACAGCAGCTACGGCAAGCCAGTTAGGACATGTTTAGTTTTGTGACATTATCTAATTTAATTGGAATTGGGATTAGGATTTAATTTAATTATGGACGACTGGTTTGACCTCATTGGAGGCGTTCACTCTTATATCTTTCTTCACCGACGCCTGGATACTCGTTTGTGATTGATGACACCTCTGTATCTCCTGTTACCTCTATTTTTCTATCTACATTTTCTGTTCAATGACATATAACTGGTATTTTTTTAATGTTTTCTGCGTCTTTCTACCTGTGTGTGTGTGCGGCGTGTTTCCACCTGTGACATCATTCATGTCTAGATAAGACGTGGGCTGGAGGACAGCAGGGCAACCCGTCGTGGGGAGTAACAAGCATCAGCGGGGATCTGATGGTCTGTGTGTGTGTGCGTGTGTGTGTGCATGAACAGAAATGAAACAGTAGCTGTATCACACACTAACACACACACACACACACATGGATACACACACACACATGCACCAGCATTGCTCTGGTCTGAGGGCAGTGCTGTAATTGGATGTCTGATTACTGTCAGATAGTGTGTGTGTGTGTGTGTGTGTGTGTGTGTGTGTGTGTGTGTGTGTGTGTGTGTGTGTGTGTGTGTGTGTGTGTGTGTGTACGAGAAAGAGAGGAGAGAAAAGAATTCTAGACAAAAAAAAAAAAGAAAGAAAAAAGTCTTCTCTCGGCGAAAGAGACTTCTAGCAAGACTGGAGTGGAAGAAAGAGAGATCAAGGCTCAGAAGAGAAGGAGAGAGAGAAGGAGACGGGGGGAGTGGACATGTTCTCTGTTTGTGATCTCTGGGCTTAACATTGACCTTGCGCTTTTTATCTGTGGCCTGACATCCAATCATACGTTGCTTATCTCGCTCCTCTGTCGCCTTATATCCTACATCTCCTCATCTCGCCACCCTTGCCTCATTTCTCCCTCCGCAACTTTCTCCTTTTCCCATTTTCCGAACTCTTTCCATCCAACCCTGCCTTCATTTCCTCCTTTCCTTCCCTGAATCCATTTCCTTTCTCTCTCCTCCTCAATTCCTCCAGGCTCCCACCGACCGGCCCCCATTGCTGGCGGGATTAATCTGATTGATTGGTGGTTGTTTGTGCTGCGTGACAAGTGCCAGAAGGTCAGATGAGTCAATGGAGACCTTAACGGACTTGTCTCCTGCGTGAAGACTCACAGAATGAGTCTCCAGTTGCTCTTGTCAACTCTGGCCGCGGGACTGATAGTAAAGCAGTCCATTTGAAAAGGCTGCAGGGCGGCTTGTGTGGTTGATGAGATTATGGAGATGAGTCTGGAACGCTTATCTATGAGTGCGACAAAAGGCGCACGACTTGCACGTATCGGAAGAGTGTGGACACTTTTACGATACAGATTGTGATTTGAAGAAATTTCGAAAATTTAGTCGGTTAAGTGCGGTGGCTTCTGGCCTTCTGCCACCCTTCAGCTGTCACCGTTACGTATTGATTCTGACAAATGAGAAGTGGTTGTTGTTAATTACACATTTTCTATTGCTAATTTCTTGCTAAGTCTACAAAGTGTTGAAGAGATTGACTAATAATAAAGAATAAATAAATATTCAACAAACTGTTTCAAAAGTATACATATTGTATATGATTGTCGTTTTCCCCAACGGTGGTAATATGCATTACTGCGAGAAGGTGGCGGTAATACAGGCTGTTAGCAACTGCCATAAACAAGAGAAGAAGAAAACATTAAATATTGGGTTGATCGGGCTATACCCTAATCGATAACTGGTTGATCAGACCTGAGTGATAATTGAATAGTAGTTTCTACTTCATACGACCGTCTCTATGATCGAAAATTAGAACTTTATAAGTTTAAGAGCAGCAAAAAAGTTGCTTATGATGTGTCCAATGAAAAGAAGTTTTACTGAAATATAAAGCAAGTTTCCGTCTTTCCTCGGTCACAGATCTTCTAGTGGATTAGTGACTTCTCCACAATTTACACTTTAATATATGTATTTACTGAGACTTTCTTTTAATGGTTGGACAATTTACAAGCTCCATAACATTCACTTTTGCTTCATCTGTTTTCCCAGCACACAATCATTAAGATTTAAAGGGATTTGGGGGATTTTAAAATAGATTTTTTTTTTTTCTTCCAGACTCGAGCACCGTCTGCAAAATGATGCTAATTGCATGCTAGATATCGTGGAATGCTTTGACCGCAGAAGAGACTCAAACACAACAAGCGTGAATGTCCGTCAGTCTCCTCTCAACTGAAAAACCAGTTCATCCGTCAGATACTGCAAAAACACACATTGTAATGTGTTTTTTTTTTTTTTGTTTTTTTTTTCAGAACTTCTATAAATAGTCCGTCAGTCTTTAAATAATGCAGACAGACACACAGCGGAGGGGTGGAGCTGGTGCTACAATCAATGGCTGACATGGCCATCGCTATCAATTATGCAAGTGCATTGTACCCCATATATATGATTAACAATTGCACGCTATGCTACTTCTGTATTATTAATGCAACGTAGGGTTGGGATGCTATTTCTACATGTTTTAATTTTTTATAACGATATTTATCTTTTTATGTCCTCTTAAGATATTGTTCTCTTTTTTTTAATCCCTGTATCTTATTAGTGCTACTTTTAACATACGGTCAAGTTAGTGCCCTTAGTAATCTTGCAGAATTCACAGAAGGAGGATTTTTTTTATGTCTAGAAGAATAATAATAATAGCACATAGAAGCTAACAGAAGGCTAGCCCCTGCAGCCATTGCTATGCCATTAAATTCTGCAGGTGCTATAGAGACTCGGGTCTAAATCTGCTCTCTTTTTTTTTATTAGATCAAGCCCACATATTATTGCATTATGTCCTTGCACCGATTTTTATTATGTGCACATGCAGTTAATTTCACCACACAGTTGCCTCGATTTACCAAGTGGTAGCTCAGAGCGAATCAGGAGATATTGCTCACAATTTTATCTCAGTGTGCAGCCACACCGCGATAACACAAACGTAGACCAAAAGTACATTCATTTTCTGTCTTGTTTTTGTTGCCCTTATCAGCATTGCATTATCAGCCAATTACAAGCCTTGTGTTAAGAGTTCCGCTTTTTCGGATTCGGTTTGGGACTGTCTTAAGTATCCAAAGCCCGTTTTGTGGCTCTGAGGCCGGTGTCCTTTAAGGCACGTTTTAATGGGAGGATGTAAATTTCCTGGGACAGCGGTTCCGTGGGTGTTGTCAATGATTCATTAGAAAGCCCGCGGAGGAGTCTCAAGTTGGAGCGAAAAAAAATTGCACAACACAATATTTACCGCACCGCTTCATCCACACCCGAGCAAAGTGTGTCGAGCACATAGCAGCCAGAGTGCAGAAAGACACATGGAAAGGCAAGCATTGGTTTATGAGTACAAATTCACACACGCACACACACACACACGCACACACACACGCACACACATAAATCAGTGACTTCAAAAGCCCACGCTGCTGTGCCCCGAGCCATGAACAAAGCATAGAGAAGCAGAGGGCAACTTTTAATTTTAAAGAAGTGCTAATGAGGTTTAGAGAGAAAATGTGTGTGTGTGTGTGTGTGTGTGTGTGTGTGTGTGTGTGTGTGTGTGTGTGTGTGTGTGTGTGTGTGTTTGCTGTGAGTGTGAGAACCCTTTCAACAGTTCGCATTTTTTTGTGGCGATGAATGCGGTGGGAGGTGGAGAAGGAAATTAACGTGGAGTTGTTTGGCACATAATATGTTATGGCTGCAAATTGATGATGCGTGCCTGTGTTTGTGTGTGTGTGTGTGTGTGTGTCTGTGTCTGTGTGTGTGTGTGTGTTGAGCATGTGCATGCACGTGTGTGCTGCAGAAATTTTGAAAAACAGTGAGCTGTATCCTCAATGGAGGAATGGTTTCTTTCGTTCATCCCCTCACACACTTCTAACCCAACAATCCTTGTAGAATATGGACAGGGTCCTAACCCGAAACCTGACCCTAAATCTGACCCTAACTCTAACCTTAATCCCCGACCCTACGACCCTCCTGTGTGCAGAGGAGCAGCTAGCTTACAGCTACTCTCTGCACTCATCTTACTTTGCAGGAAAACCACACCACTCTGAGCTGAAGCCTTAATTCTGGAATAAACACGACAAAGGATGAAGCGGCGCATCGACGAGCGCCTGGGGTTCCTCCTGCAGTGCTGAATCGAGTTTTCATGCAGTGTGTGTGTGGTGAACTGTACGGGGCGCAAATGACTACATTTGGAACAATCTTTTCAAAATAATGCTGAGAATAGCAGGGAGATGCAACGAGAGGAGATGAGTGTGTGTTACCTGGAGAAGATGGAAAATAAAGAGGAAGAGGAGGAATCAAAGAGTAAAGTAAATAAACAGATGGATTTATGGCTACTCAAAGCGTAGTTCCAGTCATGACATGCTCCGATCATATTTGAATTGTGAAAAGGAGCTCCTCCTTATATGTTAAAATACTTTGGAGATCCAGAAACACTGAGAAAATGACAGGAGTGAAGGACAGGCAGCGTAAAAGACACCTCCCTCGGCCAAAAGGTGTAGGGGAGAGCGAGGGAGGTGTGCAGATCGTTAATTAAATATTGAGATACCCTCGCTTCCCGTCCAAAATTGGAATTAATTTAATCTTCAAACACAAAGGAGTTAATTACAGCTGGGAGGATCTCATCTGGAGATGAGCTGGATAGTATTTACACCAAATTCATCAGTGCAACTCCCACCTTTTGTCCTCTTTTAACAGCTGCGTTGAAAGGGGGCCACCGGGGGGCGCGAATGCAAATCGAAAGAATGAGTCCGATCTTCTATGCTTGGATTTTGCACGGGTTGCATCTCATTGGCTGATACCTGCAAATACTTGGGATCTCAAAAAATAAGCTTGACACAGAGGTAAACAACTCAAGGTATTAGCATTCGGTGGCATTCTGTTCCACGCTGAAGCCTCGGTAATCAGGTGATTAGAAATAGAGCTCGACACCACCGCTCATTGGGTGAAGAGCCGACGATTCAATTTGCTTTCTGTAGATGAGCGCGCTACAATTGCCGAATTATCTAATAAACTGGCTGTTACTGTGATCCAATGCAGCTGAGAGGGTTCTTTTATCCGAGGTGAATAAAGACAATTTGTGACTGGTCTCGCATTAGCGTGCCCGTCCTTTAGCGTCGCTAAACAATTAATTATCCAGTTTTTCACACAATCAGCCCAAATTCTGACATTGCAGATTGAGCTTTTTCCGGCTTCGCGTGGAGAGTGAAACAGTTTTCTACTCGACAAATAATGCTGGGGTCGAAAAGGTGGTTTTTAAAAAAAAATCTAGCAACTAATTGAGACTTTTTTTAAACTCTTTGACCCAAAAACTGATCAAATCAGTCAAAAAATTATTTTATTGTTATTGTTCTGCAAGATTTTCGTGTTTTCCTAGTATTTATTACATATTTTGCAGCTTAAAGCAGTTCCGGTCTGATGTCTTTAACACGATTTTCCTCTTTTGTTCCTAAACTCCTGCTTTCAACTGGATGCGTGTGATAATCCGATGATCTTCCTGCCGACCTAGCCTCGAGGCGTTCGTTTAACGGGAGCTGTGATGTTGTGCTCTAATAACTGATGTCACTTTGAACAAGCGGTTCTTCTAATCAACTGTTTGTCTTATCAAGAAAGAAAAAAAAAGCAAGAACAGGAGTGCTTGATAATTAAAAAATCCCTTGAAATGCAAAGTCTTGTTACCGTATTGCTCTCTAGGCCACGAACCTGCGTGTGTATGGAAGATTCTCATTGGTTATCGCCGCCATTAAAGGTCTTTTGACCCTCTAATGAAGGCGCCCATTCGAAAAAATGAACATGAAGTGGTTGTAAATGCGTTTAAATTGTTTTAGGAAACTGGAGTGACTGGAAGAGTCCAGACAACCCTAGGAACCTAAACAGGCTTCGAACCCAACTCTTCCTGGGAGGCTACCCCCTACCCGTCTGACTTTATATTCCATCATGTGGGAAAATGCATTCTCCGTGAGGACAGATATTGATGATGATGGGTCGTAAAACAACGATTTAATCACTTTTATACCGCTCCAAGGACGGTGGAAAGACAATGCAAGCAGTGTTTGTGCGCTAAGTGTATACCTCGTTCCCTGGTAATGCGCTATCTGTGTGTATTTATGCAAACGTATATATCAAGCCGGTGATTATCCTTGAGAAAACACCCTGAACTTCCCCGTATTCGTCTTTACTGTGAAGGGTGTGCATCGGGGTAGAGCGGAGGTGCCTGGGCAGATTTTTATCACTGTAGCTATTATCCTTGAGGGGCTTTTAATTTCAGGCTAATTAGTATTTGTTTTAACAGTTCAAGCTCACTGGTGCGACCGAGCGTGGATACGAACACCGGCGTGGGTGTGTGTGTGTGTGTGTGTGTTGTGTCTGATTAAAGCACGTGATGTAGTGAAAGTGGCAGACTGTGCAGATGTTAGATAAACGGGCTGGAACAGACAAGTGTGTGTGTGTCAGTGTGTGTGTGTGTGTGTGTGTGTGTGTGTGTATAAGTGTGTGTGAGAGAGAGTGTGTGTCTGTGCTTCTTGGGCGTTCCTTCGCAAATCATTTTCTATGTAGCTGGAAGTAAAATCATTCAACCTCCATTGTACGTTTGGTTTATCGGCAAAGTATGTTGTTTATCAGCTGTTTTTAAAAACCAAATAATCAACAACAACAACTACTTATGTTTTTTCTTTTTTGCATAGAATCCCTCGTAGGATCACACATCTCCAAATGAGATTCTGTTACAACGATGCGCCAAACTTCATGGTAGAGTCCCAACTGAGGACCTAAAACTATAAGAAAGTTTATCCGTGTAAAACCAGGAATATTCCAGATCCCATCAGGAATCATTCTTTATTCCATGAGGAATGATCTGAGACTCTTCAAGCTATACATCACATGACATGAAGTCATGGCAGGAAAGGGATTCTAACCAAGTACCAGAGACATAAAAAGTAAAAAACTTCTGTATTGGACTTGTGCTCTTGTTGTCCTGGTCCATGCGGATCACTGCTGTAAAGCGGGGGCTGATAATTTCACATCCATATTGGCTCTGCTGTGAAAACACCTTATTGAGGCTTTACTTTCTTTTTATTCTTCACATCATGTCTCACCCCCCCCCCACCCCACCCCCAGCTCTATGGTTTTTCGGTTTCTCAACCTGTCTGTTTTGGCATGAATATTTAATAGCGGGGGGCAGCAGGCGTGCTCCTCATTCATTTTAAATAATCCTTGGTCAGTAACACTCTGATAATTCTACAACCTGTGGGTTCGGATCGTTGTTGGGTTTCATTAATTGAACTTTCCTGTCAGTCTTGCTGAATTTAAGTGTATAATCTCACAACTTCTCTGCTCAGTGATGAGTGATGAGCACAAACCGAAATAATGCAAATAAAACCGACTAAAAAACATGCAGTAATGTATTCCTGTGTCTGTTTGCATTGCAGGCGGTGTTTGCATCGCCCAGTCCTTGAAAATCCCGAGGGAGCCCAGGCCAGGAGAGTTTGACAAGATCATCAGACGCCTGCTGGAGACCTCCAATGCCAGGGCAATCATCATGTTCGCTAATGAGGACGACATACGGTGTGTGCTTCACACTTTAGTGAACCCCCTGCTGCTGCTGCTACTGCCTTTTTTCTGCTTACTGCACGCTGTATTTTTAGCTTATTTGATAATCTGCACTTCAATTTTATTGTTAATAATATTATATTCATTTCTCGTTGTCTAGCGTTTTATTTTTTAATTATTTTATTCCTCAAACAGACGAGTGCTGGACGCAGCCAAGAGAAACAACCAGACGGGTCACTTCCTGTGGGTGGGCTCAGACAGCTGGGGGTCAAAGATCTCTCCCGTGATTGGCCAGGAGAGAGTTGCAGAGGGCGCCATCACCATTCTTCCCAAGCGAGCGTCCGTGGATGGTAAGTACACACGAATAAAAAGAGAGTAAGAGAGTGGAATGACATCACGCCCTCATTCCACGACGCGCACACTCGATAACTAACAATAAAGTGTGATCTTTAAAAATGTCAAAAGCTTCCTGCACTGCAAGTCTTTTAACACACCAAGCTGTGTGACAAATGGAAGGAAGCTGAAGCTGTTGTGTGTGTGTGTGTGTGTGTGTGTGTGTGTGTGTGTGTGTGTGTGTGTGTGTGTGTGTGTGTGTGATAGATCAAATTAAAGAGACAAGGGGCAGACCAGAAACAGAAAGTGCAATACTCTCATGTTTCCTCCCTCTTGATCCCAGCAGGCAACAAGTTTTTGCCATTAGCCCAGGCAAGATGTCGTCATTTTGCTCGCTGTCAGAGCTTCCTGTCAGATAATTGACTCCTGGAGCGACACAATAATCACAAAGTATAAACCTGAAGCCATCTATTTTGAATTTGTCTTGTTTTCTCTTTAAGTGAAGTGTGGTTTAGTCTGGTTAAAGTGTGGTTTTTGTTGTGCAGTTTTCTACATGTAGGTTGTGTTTTATCTTGTATTGTATTAGATCAGTTTGGGAGAACCGATCAACAACTTACCCAGAGTTTGCTCATAGATCACTTTATTAAATAAAACAGGGTGTGTTATCATCTTGCCCGTTTGTCTTTAAAGTTTTTGACTTGGTCCCAAACGTCCACTTGGATTATTTTGACAGTCAAGGTAACTCCAATCTGATTTTACTCCCATTCTCTTGATGCTACGCTCCACAAGTTTGCTGTCGGGACGCGAGTAAACCATCCTTTTCTAGTTTTAACTTTGCTGAGAATCTGGCTCGCTGTGTTTCCTTAGAGTCTTTGTTGCCTAAGTAAACTCAGCCAAGCGTCTCCCCGGTTCTGGCTTCATATTTATTGTACAGCGTACCACAAGAGAACCGCATGGACCTCTCAACAAGAAAGCAAATAAGGACGCTTCCTAAAATGTCAGACTTTAATCAAACAACTATATATATAACCTATAACTTTGGTGCCCAAGTGGCTCCAGTGTCCCCAAACAACTGCCTCCACTTGATGGAGGTAATATCTTCTTGCTGTTATTAAGGAACTTCAACTTGCTGTTGTTTGACAACTCTCACACACACACACACACACACCGCTGCTATTTTTTACAGGCGTCACATCTTTCCATCGCCGTGACAGGCGTGTAATCCTCATTAACACTTGAACCCCGGCCAGTTTACCTGACAGCTGAGATCACCCAGCTTTTACAGCAAGTCAGGAAACGCTCAAGCCTGAAGTCTCCAGTGATTTCCCTTCCTCTGTGGGGTTCATTTTATTACCTGACACTGCTGTCCCGGCAGTGTTGGAAATTACCCCTTATTTTCGTTAGAGCAGTTTAATGCCTCTTTGCAGTCTTCTTGAGGCAGACCTGATGTCCACAGTTATAATTAGCAACTTTATCCCAGCCGCCCCAACACACTCTTGATAATGTTAAAGAGGCTATTAAGCAATATGACCGCAGAGTATGTCTCTCTAAAAATCCATTTTTGACATTGTTTTTTCCAAACGGTGAGCAAAAAAAATTTGTTCGCCCAATTTATTTTGTGGACGAACTAAAGATCTCTTTTCTCGTTGGTCCATCTCTTCATCTTGGCCTGACGGTGTCTGACAAGTATTTATATTCCAGTGAGTGGAGAAACGTGTACTTCCCATTTATCTCAGCTCTTCCTCCCCTTATTAAATTGGACAACTTGCTCTGTGAAGGTGCACACTGAGATGCTTTCCCTGCCCGTGGCTTTAGCGGTTGATAGGAGCTCCTGCTTACGCAGGATAGCCTTCTAGGTCTCACCTCAGATTCATAGGTCAAACTTATTAAACCCATACAGGCTTGGTGGAAATTAATCCCTTATAATCTGACTGATAACTCCTTCTTTTTATGTAAAGCTTTAAACTTTTTTTTTTTTGCAGCGTTTGATCGGTATTTCCGTAGCCGTTCGCTGTCCAACAACAGAAGAAACGTTTGGTTTGCCGAGTTCTGGGAGGAAAACTTCAACTGCAAGCTGGGAATGCACGGCAAACGGCCCGGTAGCCTGAAGAAATGCACAGGTAAGGTTCAACGCATTTTATTTTATACAACCTGCTGGTTTGGTACTAAAAACAGAGAAATGTTTGAAACTCCCAGTAGCCACAGCAGGCGGGTTCTTCTCTTTCCACATTAAGTGGGTTATACTTACTTTGGATGTTGCTCCAGACCCCTGACACGAGAAGATAAAAATGTTCCCGTGTGTCTACACAAATGAAGGGGATGTGAGTGAGGGTTGTAACCTATGAAACCCCCCCAAAGCCAAAACTATAAAGGATGCAGAGGCCATGAGGATCGATGTGGGCTACTTGGCGAGAGATCGCAGCGTGAGAGAGGAGCTTCTTTTGTGTCTCTTCATCCAGCTCTCAGATCCGTCAGGTTGCTGTTATGACCCATCCAGGCTCCCGTACATCACAGCAGGAAGCTGGATGGACGGACAATCACAAGGCCCTCTAGCAAACTTTGGAAGTTGGTCTGATTGTTCCTTTTTTTTGCTCTGTGGCACACTTTTTGTTTTGTCTGATGGAAAGTAAGGACTCAAGCCTTGCAGCCTTTCCCAATTAGGCCGCCCCTGCAAAAAAAATCCGTGCAGAATCTTCAAGGCTTCAACTGAGCATCCGAGGCTCGCCTCCTTCTTTTTGTCAGCAACCATAAACATCAGGATTTAATTAGTATATATATATTTTTTTTTATATTGCAGAGAGTAGTGCAGCCTCTAAGTACCCTTAAAGCACAGATCACACTCACAGTTAGGCTTCCGGGAGTAATACAGCTCAACAAGAACAATCGTTTGTGTTCTCAAGGCTTAAATGGAAATTAAATAATTGCGAGAGCCGGTTTAGTATAAATATAGCCTCTTCTGCGTGTTGTTGCGTGTCTATCCGTGCCCTGGTAAACACTTATACTTGTCACTTTTTTTTCTTGTGAAATGTGTGGTTTGACCTGCATTTTACACCGTACCTGCAGCTGCCGCTGTCTGCGCTACAAAAATGAAAAATAAAAAAATAGCACAGTTACAGCAGAATTGGTTATGGTCATCAACATAAAACCATTGGAGTGTGTTCTTTATGACCTCGCAGCATTGTAATTGAGTGTGTGTGTTTATGTGTGACACAAGTGGGTATTCCCCCGGCTAATGTCCTCCATTACTTCCCATAATTAGGTCCGTGAGGGTCTCCACTCTCATTGACCGTCTATTACGGGTGATGGCATCTGTGCGCGTGGGCGTGGACGAGTCTGGGGGGGGGGTGCCGCAGTCGCGAGACAGAGTGCATTAATTACAAAACATCGGGGTTGGCGACCTCCAGATCGTCAGCGCGGAAGCCAATCAGGAGCTCGAGGTGTCTCCATGGTGACGTGGCTGGGATGGGAGGAAGGTGTGAACGTTCCTACGAGGCAGGAAGAGGGAAGGGAAAAAAGGATATGACTATAAACTGGAGATGTTTGTTGTGTCAAGAGCATTTCTGAATCCTACTATGGTGACGCCATGGCGCCACCCTGCGCTGCCTCTGATTGGTTCATCCTGACTATGACATGCCCACTTGGTAGGTTACATGCTCATTCTACTGAAGTTGTCAAATATCTGCCTTGGGGGTAAAAAAATGGCAACATTACTCATGAATTGAGAAAAAGTAGTAAATAGAGAGACGTGTAAAAAAGAATTTTGATCTTTTGTTTGATTAAACTGACTTGTTTGTACTCCATAGCTGTCACGCAACTCTCAGACATCTCTGTTATGGTTTGATGGTTTTTATTAATTCATTTATTTCTTTATTTACTTACCTTTCTCTTTTCCTTTGTGCCTTTCTTGGTATCTTAAGTTACCCTTTTTTTATTTTGATTTGCATGCTGATGTCACATCACACCTTACGACTCCTGTCTTGCGTTTTCCACCTGTTGCCTGCTTTCGTCTTGGCCGTGCGTCAGCGTTTCATCAGTCTTCAGAGTATCTGTTCAAGCCTCATGCAACTCATTTGCTTGTTTTTCAGCCCACCTTGAAGGCATTTTTCAAAACTTAATATTTGCGTCACGCGAAACCCGTTGCGTCAATATAGCGCACGAAAAGTCAAAATGTGTTCTTTATGTGTGCCCTTTGAACACGACTGTGCCAGACATCCAATCTCCAATAAAAAAAAAAAAAAAAAAAAATCATTTCAGTAATTTATTTGCAATAAATTACATCTACTTTCATCTTCCATCTTTTCACGAAAGGCAGAGTAAGCACAAAGGAGAGGGGAAATCTGAGGCACTTAGACTTCAGAGCGAACTGAAAAGCCTTTTTCTTCCCCTCAAGCGCGGTCAGCTCGGATGCCGAAATAAAACCTTCTTTTGCAACCAGGTAAAAAAACCGACACCCTGGGGGGGTTAGGGAGGTGTGTGAGGAGGGGGGGGGGGACTCACTGAAGCAAATACCAGATCATAGATAAGCCTGGATGCTCGCAAACACTGACACGGCCAGTGTGCAAAGGATACCGTCACAGATGAGCGCACAATCTCGTGTTAATTAATGCGACGCGTTCACCCCGATCCGTCAAATCTCCACCGCGGCTTCGCTTTGAGAAATGCAGGTGTGAATGTTTTCCAAGCTCTGGTCGATTCTTCTTGCTCAAAGTCAAAGTCCGATAAAAGGATGGAGGCCGGGATTGCGATCGTGATTGGTTAACACGTCAGCTGTGTCATCGGTAATCCCAGATTTGATGCTTCTCATTGGAAAAAAAGAACTTCATCCCAAATCGGTGACTCTGATCCTGGATCTGTCAGCCTGACGTCCCCCCAGCTCGGAACTGGAACACACCACGACACAGAGTATGAAAGACATGAAAGCTCATTCATGCACACACATATTCCATCCACACACACACACACACACACACACACACTCACATGTAGGGCCCTTGGGTGGATCCGTCCCACTGGCTAGCATCATCGATTGTGACAGGAGCCGTAAACCTCAGATACACAAAGTGTGTGTTCTTTTCTCCCAGGTGTGTTGCGTCACCCCTCGAGGGAAGCGCACCAATATCTTACCTTTCTTTTTCCCTCCGCCATTCCCCGATTATCCTTTAAAACGTTGATTCCCTCCATCCCTCCATGTTTCTGTCATTTCTTCTTGCTCATGTCAACTTCAATTTTTTAAAATAACTATTGACAGAAGAGATTAAACAAGTAAAGGACAAGATTGAGGGGTCTTTATTGTCTGTCTGGACCAGGAATTGCACCATAAAGTGGGATTTGGGTTAGAGGAAAATATTTTACAACATAAAGAAGAAACACAAATAATATTTCTAAATTATATAAGCTTTTATTTCTCCCTTTCATGCTTTTTTACCCTCAGTCCAATTTTAGATCGCTCCTGTTTTCACATAAACTGCGTCGTTCATTTTAAACGTTGCCAAATAAAAGTTGGATGTGTCGATGAAGCGGCTGCTTACATTTATGGTCATATGCGAAAAAGCTATTAGTAATAATGTATACTTTATGCAGCTATTAGTTCCTACTTTCTCCCCCTCTTATGAATCAATCCAGTGTTACATGCATGGTTTAATGGGCCCAATAACATTCAGAGGTCTTTTAACCCCGCTTAATGGGGGGAGCCACGCAGTGGAGACTCGGGCATATTGATGAGTGAAACCAAACGACACACAATCGCTGTGAATTAAACACCAAATGTAATCAATTCTGAGGAATGTTAATCCTTACATTAAATCACAGCTGACTGTGATTTAATGTGTGAAACATATTCGGCGTTTAAGATTCTTTTTCCATGCCGAGTAAAAAAAAATAATTGTGAGGGAAAATCTTGATGAAATTATAGTTTAAGCTCTCTGGTTTACTTTTCCCTGATTAGCAAAGATTATCAAGAGACTGGAATTTTCTTTGCAGCTGCTTAATGAAAGGTTGTGCAACTTCCTGTCTACTTATCAGCAAATGCAGAAGCTTATCAGAAACGGGTAAGAGACCACACAAGAGCGTGCGTGAAAAGCAGTTTAGCATAATGTATTCATGTTATTAGTGAGAAGATCATCTGAATGCAAGGGCGCTTCTCTTGTCTCAGGATAAGCCGCATGTGAAGATACGTAATCTAATCCAGCGCAAATGACAAATGAGAATGGATCGATGCGGGATCAAATTATAATGTCAGGAAGTCTGAGTCGAGTTTAAATAAGTACGTAAAGAAGAAAAAGATAAGTGAGAAGTAGAAAGAGAAGGAGATGACAGTGAATGAGGAGATGAAGAAGATGCAGAGCGAGATGTCAAGGACTGAAGAGGATGAAGAAGACTAAAGAGAAAGAAGACGAAGAGAAAAGACGAAGAAGACAAAGAAGAAGACTTAAATTCGATGGGGAGGGCAGTGAAGTCATCAGGTGGCGATCCCAAGATCGCCCAGTCTTGCACACATTCCCCCCGGCGCACAAACACACCTACACCAGCCACAAATAGACCATATCCTAACGAGGTGGATGGGGGATGGGGGGGTAGCGGAGGCCTGGCTGGATAAACGACTCCCTTTTCCTTGTGAAATGGCCTCGGGGGTGGAACAGACTGAAGGATGGAGACAGACACAGATGGAGAGCCTGATTGACAATTAGAGACAGACAGACACAGACAGACAGATTGCAGAACTTAAGAGTTCTGGGATGGCGCCGGCGCAGGTGAAACGAGGTGTCGTTTTCGCCGCGGCGAAGCAATCCTTTTCCCCGCTTTCAGACGCGACTTTACGTGCACGTGTGAGACAGATGCAATCTGAGACTCCATCTGAGCGGTCGGACGACTGAAGACTTACTGCCGGCGTAGAGACAAGGTGTGCTTGAAAGCAGCTTGTGCTGAAGTGAACATCTATCACTGTGAAGTCACGGGCTAATCCATCTGGACCCGGACTGAGGAACCCTCTGGTGGTGGTCAAAGTGACGCACCGCTTAGTCACAGACACACAAACGCATGAATACAGACACACTAGGGCGCAAACTAAACGAACATGTGCTCGCGGGGAAGCAAAGTCGCTCCTGTTGTTGCTCATTTCTCATACCTTAAATGTTTTACGTCGTCAAAAAATCCTTCTCCATCGGATTTAAGTGTGAACTTTGACTTGGCTTTCTTCTAAATTTACCAGTCAGAGGTAGACTCTCAGCTGCGTTTTGGATTATTCTCCTGTTACATAACCCAAGTACGCTTGCGCTTGAGGTCACGAGCTGATTGCCAGATATTCTCCCCCGAGATCTTTTCTGGTAAGAGAGCAGATTTCATGATTCCCATCAATTATGGCAAGTTGTCGAGGTCTCAAGGCAGCAAGGCATCCCCCAGACCATCACACCACTGCTGTGTTTCACTGTTGGAACGATGGTGTATTTACAGAATACTGTGTTAACCTTACTCCAGATTTAATGGGATACAGACTTGGAGTTTATTGCCACATGACATCTACATCAGAAGAAAAAATCTTGATATTTGTGCTCCTTTTGGCCGAGCTTTGGTCTCCACCAACTCCTGGGGGAAATATGTCTGTTTCTAAATGCTCTGCTGCGTTCAGCTACCGTTTAGATGCTATCTAGAGAAATGGCAAGCTATAAAGATCTGGTATTAATAACATAAATACATGCAGTTAAGTATTTTGTCAGTGACTTCAGCACACAATCTTTGTTCCAAATGAGTATTTTAGACGGTATGGCCAAACAGGAGGTGTATTTATTGGCCAAAATGCACCCAAATGTTGTTTTAAAGACATGCATGAGCATGAGATTATTGTAATATTTGGATGACTTTCTAGACTTAACTAATTAAGGACATATTAAGAAAATGTCTTATACATACATACATACAGTAAAGCTAGTTTAATATTACGAAAAGTGTGAGAATGATATCCTTACTCTTCGTTGCCTTTGGGCTTAAATGGGTTAAGTTTAAAGAGACAAAAATACCCAAGTCTGACACATATGATTCATTGCCTCTTGTTGTAAAGAAGGTTTGTAGAAAGCCACGTCTCCCCAGTGGAGAAGTCGGTACGTCACCTTCTGTGGGGAGACGAAGCCTCCCTTTAGATGCGAAAGCTTGCAGTTCAAACCCTGCAAAGGGCAGCACTCAGTAGAGTTGAAGGTGAATAAAATGTAGATGCAAGCAAAGGCGCTCCTAATTTACCGCCTGAAGCTGCAAAACAGTCCCTCTAGATAAGGAAGGGTAACTTTATTTACTCTGGACGTTGGGACCAACAAGGTGAGTGAGCGTGCTTGCCAGAATAGTGATAGTGGCTCGTCTAATGTTAGCATTTAAATTATTTCAGGTCTGAGTCGTACGATAATCTTGATTTGACTGTTGGGATGCCAGGTAGGTCGGCCCAGATGTCCTGAGGGGTTCTGGATGGTTCATATGGCACAAATCATTTCAATTATGTATTTGAGCTGGAAGGACAGAGGGATTGGAAAACAAGTACAGTATTAAAATCTTGAATTAGATTTTGCCCGTTACTGGAGGGTACAATATAGATTTCAAAGTTGTTGTCATGTGGTCAGTTTTTTTCTTTTTCATTTAATATAAGGAGTGCCGTATTTTTAATAAGTTGGAATTGCCTTAGAAATTCTTTCATGAAGTTCAGTGGACAAACCATTACCAGTCAATTTGGAATGATCTTTTTTTTTAATCTTATTTTGAGATTAGCTGTCTGATTTCAGTGACTTAGTAATTAATGACATCTTTTTATGAAGACAGGTATGAGGAGCTCAGGTAAAACCCAAGTCTTTCTTTTTGTGCCCAAAGAACAATTAACAACACCCTGTCTTTATCGAGCTAATCAAAATTACCGTCACCGCTTTTGGGTGACATTTTATATTAGAGTATCATCTGCATAATGGCTGCAGTTTCGTAGTGGGGAAACACATGGATTCAAACTCTCTTTTATTCTGTCTTTAGTTATCTCAAAGTCAAATCCCATGAACACTTTACGTTATTGCAGTCAAAACATTGTCATATGTTTTTTTATTTCTTCCCTTTCCCATCCCCTTAAATAATTTCCATCTCTCCCTCCACCTTTTGTTTGGGTTTCTCTTCTCCTTCCCTCTGCCTTCCTTAAACCAATTTTCTTCCTGTCATCTCTGACTATCCTTTATCACGCTCTTCGTTTCTACATTTAGTTGTGTCTTTTATTCTATCTCTCCTTCCACTTGTGTGCACCAGGTTTTGTGTATCTACTCTTGTCTGACAGTGGGAAAAAAAACAGGAGATCTGTTGACATAAAACCTGCTGTCCCTCAGCGACACCGACAAAAATTATTGTCTATTTACCCGCGTGAAAGCTGTGCAAAGGAGAGATTGAAAGTGTACTGACAGAAAAAAAAAAAGTTGGAGGCAGCACGAAGAGAGCAATGGAGCATCGCTGCGGTGTACCAGGACAGTGATTCTGCATAAAATGAATAATTTATATCAGCTCTGTGTGCTATCAGCGGTAATATATACCAGTAATAATAGAGATGTAATATATATTAGCAACATACGTTTACGGCATCACATTATTCATGAAAATTGGTGTGGTGTTGCTGATTCCTCTTTAATAAAGCACAACATATTCTTGTTACAGGCTGACAGGATGTTTGAGAGGGGGAGCAGATGGAAAAGGTATAGGTTCATCCATTCATTATTATCGTCAGCAAATCAATTACTCAGATCAGAGAAACCACTCTGGCTTCCGTTGGAGGTGTTGCGGAGTTACTTAACACCAGAATGAAAGGTGTTGGGATTTTTTTTTAAGCGTTTGATTGCACACAAAAACCCCGTTGGTGGAAGTGAGATATCTGTTGCTCCTCCGACTCTACACATGATAAGCGAGGAAATGAATAACGACACTGATATCACTACATAATCTCAGTTGCGAATCCATTTATATTTAAAGACTAACTTCTTATTTGACTTTGCATAGTTGTGCAACCACAAGAAAATGACTAACACTTCATATTTTTCTACCGATGTTTATTAGAGGAACCAACTGTTCAGATATCACGATTAGGTTTATTTTTTACCGCTTGTCTTGCTTTGTATGGTGAAAATCTCATTTAACCAAAAGCTGGCATCATTCATTTCCTTGCATCGTGTTTTCTTGTGGGTGATTAGTAGATTTGAAGGAAAAAAATATCTAAAGGAAAAATAAATGAATGGGTGCAATTTTCTAAAAACAGTTATTAATAAATGTCTTGGAACTGTGATGTGTCTGGGCAGCATTTCTTAAAAGAGTGAAAAGTTAATTAAGCCCCCCGTCATGTAAATGTATTCCTCACCGTGTGATGAGTTTGTATCATCCTCCAGGTTTATGAATACATTTTTTAATTAATACTATATTCATCTCATCTGCATCTTGAAAGGGAAAAGAAATATGGTCGTATACGTTTGCGAGCCTGCTGAGAAATAAAAAAAAGCAGGAAAAGGAAAACAATGTTTTTCACTGTTAAGGTGGAGACGGCGGGAATTGAATAGTTGTTCCTAATTGCTTTCTGATTTCGGGGCTTGTCCAAATCATTAGTCCAGCTTGTCGTCCGTGACACCATCAATCACCCCCGGTGTAAATCCTTTCTGACACGCTGGGCCATGAAGGCATCTATCACGACACTTAGCCAGTCAACTTTCTTGCATTAGCCTCACCTCACTGCCTGAATGCATTGGTCGGTGTTCACATTAGACACAGCATTGGTTTCAGTAGCACAACAACCAAGTTGGGTTTCACCGGCATAAATCGATTCAGCCTCCTGGCAAATGAACCAAAGATACTGAGAGCGGCTTTGAGCCTCAACAAGTATTTATTCAACCTTATCGTGGTCGTGCAAAAAGTTTTAAGACACAGGCTTTACAAAAGAAAGAAGAAGAAGCCGTTACAAAGGAATCGAAAGATTAATTTGAAAATTAAAGTTGTTTGATGATTTGCAATCTTAAACACTGCAATGGCTTTTTTGTTTGCTATTGAAGACGTGCTATTCATCCACTTTGTGTCAAGTTAAAACGCAAGCAAAGTCATACACGCTGGTTTTTGATGCCCAGAGAGTCGTTGCAGGTTTGTCGACATCAACTATTTCCCCAAAATACTGAAAAGTATTAATTAGGAATAAAAAGTTGTTTCACTTTACAATTGTATTGTTTAGTTGTAATACAGGCAAGCGTTGAGACTCTATTGAACCAATATCTAGAAAGCAGGCAGGGAAACGTTGCGATTCTGGCTGGAAATTTTAATCAACAATTGAAAATAGTCCACTTTTAGAAAGTAGATCGGTGCATCTCTGAATCCAGATCCTCATGAATAAACCCATTTGTTATATTTTTGCCACTCTGTCAGTTTGATAGCACAATCCTCACCTCGTTTGTTTCATCTCACACTCACGACTTACTAAATTCTCCAAGTTATCCCATTATCTAACATCTGCTTAAAATCCCTTCCCGCTTACGCGCCGCTACCCTGACATCACCCGCAGGAGCTGTGTGTGTGAATGCTAATCCAAGTTCCACACAAAAACACACATTACCGTGCCGACATCCCTGATACCGAGTCCGTTGGAGCCCGTTTAAGGTCAGAAGAGGTCATTTGGCGATGGCGTCGCGCTCCTTTCTGCTTGGCGCTATATTGCATTTGGCTCTCCAAATAAATGCACTCTTGATATCAATACGGTCGTTAATAAAAGTCATCGTTCTCATCAGAAAACTATTCCCAGCTTTTGGTTTCGGTTTCATTCCTTGTTTGTTGTGTTACAATATTGAAAGGGCGGCTCAGGACAAAGTCCTAACTGCATGTTCGGCCCAGAAAAAGGGCAAAACGGGGGCAAAGAGTTTTGTTGTTTTTTTCTATTTTTTTATTTTGCAACATTTCATGGACTCGGTTAGAGGTCAAAAAGAAATTAGTTAGTCCCTTTGGTGTTTATGTTCAAAACTTCAAGGTTTGTTACATAAAGATAGATTTCACTTCTCCATCTCTACAAAGTAGTAACTTTTGTTCACATGGAATTGCTTTTTTGGGGCCTAGTTATCTGTGAATAACAGAACAAAAAAAAATCTAATTCTCCTGCGGTGCTGCCACCTACTGGCCTGGCATCCAAAGTTGTTGGTGCCAAACTCTTAAACCGTCCTCTACTTTTTGTTTGGAGATTTTAAAGTTTTTAAACACTGACAGCGTGTGTCGTGATCATCAAATGTCAGATGATCTCATCTTCAAACAACACTTCTTATTATTGTTCACACCCGACAGGGGCGACGCCTTCAAACAGATCCAGAATCAGATCACAGAGTTAGTTGCCCGTGCAAGCCAGAGCAAAATAATCAACTTGCGGTACGGGAAGATAACTGGGAGGCAGATATGGAGATGATTGCGTCCTCGTGCAGTTTTCTTGGGTAGAAGGAATTCATGAAGACATGAAAGTCCTTTTTTCATCTGTGCCTCGTCCTCTTTTGGTGCAAATCCTCCCTCTTACTAAGCAGACACCCAAACCAAAGCCGCCTGCAGGTCTCTGATGTCATTAACGGCGAGCAGACAGGCTGAAGTTAATTTAGCTGCTGCTGGCTGGAAAATGGAATAGAGTGTAAACCCCTGTCCACCCATTTCTGTCCATCTATACCTCCTTGTTTATCTCTTTTATTTACTATCTGTTTATCTATTTACACATTTTTATTTTACACCTGCTCACGTGCATTTTGTGTTAGAGATTAAATAAAGAGTTATGTGGGACACATCAGTGATGTGACAGGTCAGCAGCAGCTGCAAACAATGGGCAGGCAGCATCCACTGAAATGCATTGTGTTGCACTCTTCTCTCTCTCTCTCACACACACACACACACACACACACACACACACACACACACACACACACACACACACACACACACACAAACACTAGATACAACACTTGATGCAATCCCAGGAAACGGAGACAGCACTGTTATCCCAGTTAGCGCTCATAACAGCAGCATTTGTTTAACCCGTCTCGTGACAGGGATTGCGTTTTCTTGCGATATGCTAATTAATGATGCATCACATCATTTCACATTTTTATAAGAGCAGCAGAGGTAGATGCTCATTATCCCAGGATGTACGGGCTCAGACTTCCATATTTCTGTTGGGATTGTTCTTGGAATGGAAGTGTGCATAGACGACGTATTGATAAAGAACACCGGCGTGTTCAGAAAGACAAGCGTACGTGTCAGCATCTGCAAACTGCGTGCTTATCCTTTCAAAATAAGATCATTTCAGTATTCCATTTCAGATGTGAGTTGCTCTTAAATTGACATTGAATTCTAGAGGCCGCAGCACTTTCCAAGGATTATAAAATCCAGGATTATAAAATCAGGTGTGACAGCTTCTGTTACACCTGATATTATAAAGATTAGACATCAACATAATAAATTATATAGAGGAGTATAAATCGGTCTCTTTACTGTAATGGTGTATGACTAAAAACACTGTGTAAACTTGAACTGATTGATTCTTTTAAAACCCGTTATTTCCCAATGCAAATGTTTGCCTTCGACATTGATTTAAATAAATGCATAACTCTCCAGCCATTAAATAAATCTGTCATAACAAGTTTTAAGTAAAGTGCTATGGTAAAATTACTCATTCTCCACATTATCAGAAGGTTTTCTGTAATTAATCTTTATCTTCTCACAATCCTTGAATTTTCTTTTTATGAGTTGTCAGCATTTGACAAAGCTGTATTGTGTTTATTAACATAACAACATAGTGACACGGAACTTAAATGATGTGTAGATGAATAAAACATTGATATATGATATAATTATAAATTATGTGCTTCGGGATTGCAAGCACATTTTTCAGTGAACTAAAAGTGTAGATTAATCCAATGTACAGCCATGACGTCCATGTGTCTCAACATATTAATACATATTCTTGCCAAATTAAGGCTAAATAATCCATGGTCATTCTCTGTATATATGCGACAAGATATAAATGGAAACATCACATTTTGTCATATTCTGAAATATTGAAAATGGCTTTGGGGCATTTTATGGACTGAATGATTGACATACGTGTGCAGCAGAAATAGTTTTAAACCTACTCTTTTCTCACTATCAAAATTCAATTTAGTGCTTTCCGTTACAACAGGGATGAATGCGTGCTAACCACAATATTTTGACAACCTGTGCAATAGAACTTACCTTGATTTTTTTTGCTGCAGCATCGCAAATTTCTGCTATTTAGATTTTTACCAACTGAACTCTAGTCTTGTTTGGGGTTTTTCATTGTCTATTACCCATAATTAGAATAGTAATTATGCTAGGACATTAGGCAGACAGCTCACCAGCCTATAGTTGATTAGAGAAACTGCAGAAAACTGTTTCAGAGTGATGCATTCGCAGACACTAATAGATATTGATTAGTGGTTTGTGCGGCAGACGTTAACACAATGTAATATTTAAGTGGTTTAAGTGCGACTACTTCCTGCGTTGCGCTCCGGCGTAATGGAAGTCAGACAGCAGATGACTTGTGTAAATGAGTGTGTGCATACGGTTCACATCTGTTTGCTTATGGACGTGCTACGACAATAACCCATATGGCCTCAGGCGTGCCAGTCGGCTTCCTTGTGTATGTGTGTGTGTGTGTGTGTGTGTGTGTGTGTTCCTATTGGAATCCCTAAAGGCGGTCAGACAACTGTTGCTGTTCAAGAGGTGTTTGAGAAAATGGATTATTACGTGTTCTGCTTGTCTGCAATCTTTCAAAGGTAAATATGAATATCTTTTATTTAAATTTCATCACAAAACCAAAAAAAGTCATTTTTTGGGGGGTTTATCAAAGTTGAAAAAAAAATAGCCTTTGAGTACATATTAGGTGCCTATTAAAACAACTTAATATGCCTTTAAAATAACACTTTGGCAACAACATATAGAAAATGTACAATAAATGACTAAAAGATGCTACAAAACTTGACATCAAAGCCTTAACAGTCATTAAGGAATTAATCCCAGAAGTTTTCCTGTGGTTCCTTTGTTATTCAATCATCTACATATTTGAAGATAAAACACAACTGTAATATAAAACAGTTTGGGTTTTAAGTGTCACACAACAAAACAGGCGTTAAAGTAAATTATCACCCCCCAAATACCTCCAACATTATGCTTGTAGGGAATTTCACACTGAGAGACGAGGCAAATATCTCAAAAACTTGAATCCACACAGAGCATAATTAAATTATTCTAACTACCGCTTTATAAAATAAAACACGAACTATTTTAAAGAGTCATGTGGACTCAAAAACGTACTCAAACAAATCCCAGACTCCACTCCTATAAGCTTTGTTTAATGTTAATCCTGCATTCATTGCACTGTGCGGCGTTTCCACCGAGATCATGAGAGGCCAGTAAATTGACTTCCACTTAGATCCTTCAGAGCCGTTCGCCGCCTCAGCTTCCTGCGCTCTTCCATTTGCTCTATTCCCACCAGGAATAAAAAGTCGGTCTGGTGTAGTATTTACCCACGCTGACGCACGGTAGGGTTTTTCTCTACGACGCCCGAGGGCCGTCATTTACAATCAGAAGGCCGTTACCAAAGTAACCGCAGGACAAGGGGAAAGACTTTTTAGAACTTTCAGGCATTTAAACTATTAAACTGATTGCAAATACTTTAAAAAAAAAAAAAAAAGACAAGAGATCTATGTGCATGTACAAAAAAATAAAACACGCCCTGTTTGGACTGTTAGCATATAGACACAATTAAATATTGATTTTGCTTTGAGCTTATAAAATTGGGCATGAGGCCAGGATTTCAGAAGATAATGAGAATTGCTCTCCTTCCCTCCCTCTCTCTCTCTGAGACTACTGAGGTGTAAAAATGTCTCGTTCTAAATACCAAGGAGGTTGTCGGCCTGAAGGTGCGTGCCATCCCTGGATAAAGGTGACTGTTACTTGTGCAGCCTTCTAATGAAACCCCCAAATTAATGGCGACAAGTGCCTTAACTCACAATTAAAGGTACTGCAAGACTATGTTTTCCAGGGATCGAGAGAAAATGAGGTCCATTGTTGGTCCCCCATAGTGGTCATTGGCGTGGTTGAAGCATGAATGCACACACACGCATACACACACACACACACACACACACACACACACACACACACACACACACACAAACAACAGCCTGTTATACCCGTGGATTGAATTTCCTGATAGATTCTCCTATTGATTGAGTGGGTTTTTTGTTCCACTCAGCCCATAGGATGTTTGATTTGGTCTTTCTGAAGGTGACTTGTAAGAAAAGAAGCGAATGAAAGCCGTGAGACGTAGGTAAAAGGGGGAGGGAACGATAGAGGAGAGAGTGAGATTGATGGAAAGGCGGAATATGAGTGACAGAGTGGAGAGGAGAAGGAGATAGGAGAGGTGAACAAGAAGGAGGCGGAAATGAGGCGGAATGGGAGACGCCACCGCTCAACGGTGAGTCAGGAGGGAGGAAGAGTCAGAAATGAGATGATGATAAATTTCAGGTCATTTTCCACCAATTGTGTTAAAATAAAGCTGAAAAAATGTGTAAATATCTTCAGAGGTGGGGAATCGTTAGTTGTTTCATGGTGCTGAACATCTCGTGGTCTTCTGAGACTCGGTCTTCTTGATCTTATCCCCTAGAAAACAGCCGCTTTCTGCAGCTGTTTTCTAGGGGAAAAACAAACAAAACAAACTGCAAACATCTTATTTGGTGAGAATGACCGGGTTTCCATGATGGGGGGCACCTTCCTGGCTCTATCTAACCCACTCCTTGGCCCTCCTGGCACCTTTGGCCTATGGCAGCGGATGACCGCACAAAGGCCAATGTTGTCAATGTCCTTACATCATTTCGATATTCAATTTTTAATTATCCACACCAAGAACAGCACAAGGTCATTAATTCACCTTTTTCTGCACAGTGGCTGAGCTGAAGTGGATGTGCATGGAAAGAAAACTTTCCATTAGCCTGCTAGCATCTTGTCGATGGAGGTGCCTGGGTCTTATTATGAGATAAAGAGTGTACAACAGCAAAAAAAAAAAAAAAAAAAATGTATACATGAAAATAAAATTGACATTGAGATAATGAATAATTCCATTTTCCTATAGCGGGGGTTCACAGCTTGAGAAACGGACACAAAAATGTCATCTCAATGCATTAAAAAGGATGTTTTATTATCACTCTGCTGCTTTTTTTCCTCACCTCGTTCTGCTAAGCCTTTACACAAAAACCGTTTTAATGAATTGCAACGTTAGAGGTGATGTTGCGTAGCTGTAACTTCAGGTGTTTAGTCTTCGTGTGAGCTCTGTGTGCGCACACGAGCATGAAGGCCGACGGTAAATATGCATCTGTTTCATCCTCCCGTGTCGATGAACTTGAACGCAACTCATAAGTGATTAATTAGACTGCGGTGACGACACAAAGGCACGTATCTGTGGAGGAAGAACACAAACACAACAGGGACTAGAAAAATCTGAACACAAATGTTGACTAGTGAATATAGAGACTGTGCTTTGGTCAAATGGGTAAGTTAAAAAGGAAAGTCTTGAAGCTGGGATTGGGTACATGTGAAGGAGGAACATGCTCTTTATTCCGTAGCTTCTATACCGAGGCGAGACCGGACTGAGAGGAGGTATTTGTCATTGTCAAGCCGAGTGGCCTGATAGTCAACCTTTTCTCGCACTTATTGTTTTTCTGTGTTTCCAGCTCTCCTCTGTCTCTTTCACCCAAGTTTTACTTCACCTAAAACTTCCAGTCTCACCTGGATTTTTTTTTTTACCTCTTGGCCCTCCTTTCATTTAATTTAATCCCACCTCTCCATCATCCAAACTCTACTTTATGTTTTTCCACTTTAGGTCTCGACCTGTTATTGCAGGTCTAGCTTTCTTTTGGACTCTTGTTTACCGTCTCCCAAAATTCAATTACTCCAACTCAAAAAAAAAAAAAAAAGAGTCAAACGGTGCATCATTCCTCATTTCCCTCCTCTAACTAGATTCTCCTCTTCTTCTTTTCTTTTTTTAAGGTTTGGAAAAGGTTGGACGCGACTCCAGCTACGAACAGGAAGGAAAGGTTCAGTTTGTGATGGACGCCGTGTACGCCATGGCACACGCTTTGCACCGCATGCACCGGGAGCTCTGCTACGGATACCCGGGCCTCTGCCCCCGCATGGCCAACATCGACGGCAAAGAGCTGCTGAGCCACATTCGCGCCGTCAGCTTCAATGGTGAGAGTTTTTGCACACTAATGGAAGCTACAACAGCTCGCAATTAGGGTGTCAAATACTACGTTAATCCTTCACAACAACACTTTAAAAGAGGACAAATTAGGGGGCCTTTAAACGCTTCCACGGCGCTGTAATCCCACCGCGTTCATCTCCCCCAATTCAGCTAATTGAGCTCGCAAGTTAGTTAACACAGCTAAGCTTGTTGTCTAATTCGTCTTTATCCATAAAAGTGTAAAATCGTGCTACGTTGCGTTTCACCTTCATGAGAAACTTCTGTTTTTAAACCCGTTACCTGCTTATGCTTTTGCTTTTTTTTTGCTTTTTTTTTTTTAAACGCCGCTTCAAACTTGTGAATAATCATTCATTTCCTCCTCCTTCTTGCACGAGCTCCTCCGCTACTGACAAATTTTAAGTGGATGAAAAACATTTCATTCATTTCCTCCTAAATAATATCAGATGCCTCATTTGAATATTTTCATATTCGAAAATCCCAACAACCTCCCCGCCTGACAGTCTGTCTGTACCTGCTTTATATATATATATATATATATTTTTTTTTGTCTGCTTTTTCATTTCCTGTGTTCTTCCGTCATATTGTGTGAAGATACATATGGATTAGAGACTCATGAAGGACACGTAGGGGGGGGTGTTGCAGCCATGCTTGTCTGATTTTAGTTTTTCAGAGGAAATATTAAAAATTGCATTAATGTGCCAGAATGTGTGCAGAATACGGGGTCGATGTTTGTCATTTCCTGCGCCGCCTTTTGCCCGTCATCTCCAGAGGTGTCAGAATCCAATTTATAGTCCGCCCCTGATTACTCTTTTACACCGAAACAGCAGCTTTTTTTTTTTTTTTTTTTTTGCTCGGATGTGTTTCTCTGTTATTGCCAGCCTACAGCTCAGACGAGTGATCCCATAACCACAAGGTCACAAGCTTTACACCCCGAGGAATCACCGAATGCTCCTCGGTTACTACCCTAAATATGTCTCCAAATCTACCCGATGCAAACTTGAGATAACAAAAAAAAAAAACTCTATCCGAACAGATAAAAAAAAAAAAAAGAAGACTTGTGGATAATGAGATTTAAGCTCTCCAACAGGCACCTGTCATCCCAGATATTCCCTACAACGCGACTCCTTCAGAAAGTTCTAGATAAAAAGCATCACCCTCGGTAAAGACGGGATTTTATTTTGTCATGCTTTTTTTTTTTCCTTTTTTTTCCCGTGTCTGTCTGCATCCCAGTAGATGTATAACTTACTGATCAAAGGCTCGAACGTCTTAAAATAACTAAGGTATGAATAAATATTAATACACTCCCACACATGGCTCGCCTCTAGTATTTTCTGAGAATAACTGAAAAATATATGAGTAGGAGAAATAAATGTGTCTCGTTGGCAGATCTTAAATAAGGCAGATCACGTTGGTTAAAATATGGATGAATAAAGAGTGTAGTCAGAAATATGGTTCTTTATTATGCCAGGATCTGAGTAGCACAATACAAATCACGCTTGTCTGTGAAGTGGTGGGTCAAACTATACAACCCAAGGACACAGTATACTGGTAAATACTCATCTTAATACCAATGATTAGTATAGTTACCATTAGAGAGAAGCCATTATTGTTGACCATTTGGAGCCAAACCCATTGGCTTTTACTTCTTGTGGAGTATCCAGTGTTATGTGTCATTCCATGAAACTAAAATGCACAAAAAAAATATTTCACATTAAAAAAAAAATCTCATCAGCATGTGCGTTCGTACCTTTGGTTTCCAGTTAGCCAGAAAGTGTTGAATCACCTGTCGACCAGTTGAGATTATGGAATTGCGAGAACACAGATTATTCTGGCCTAATCAGGTCCCCCTGGCTTTGATTGTGCGTGAGTTGAACTCCCAAATGTATTAGTGTTTATTATCCTTACAGTGTCCTTCAATTATCTCTTGACTATTTTGCTCCATAACTCATAAAGAGAAAAAAAACAAAACAAAAAAACTTCAGAAATGAGTTGAGGAATACAAAAATGAGTTTGACGTGTTAGCTTGGCCTCCAAATCCCCCCATAACTCAGTCCAATCTGCGTTCGATTTTAATTTGTTGCTAATTTCGATGCTAGACGCCTGGTCATAATGTTACGGCTAATAGGTGTTTGTTTCATGCAAATCTTAAATGCAAGGTACGCAATGGCAAATTTGTGTACGACTGTGTAATGCAGTAAATATGTTGATACTACAATTATGTTTCCATTGGATTTCAGATCTCTCTGTTTTATTGTCCGCAAAACATAATTCCTCAATTACATAACAGCATGTTCCCTTTTAGAAATTATCGGTGAATCATTCCTATGCTTTTAAATTTGGCATTTCTGAAAATGAACCCACATGGGAGGGGGGAGGCTTTAGAGGGACTGAAACCTTTTCAAAGTAGAAATGTTTTCAGCTTTAATGGACTTGACTCGCCAAAACACCTGACGGCGGCACACTGGTGCGTGTCTGTCTGTAGGGAGAATGTGTGTGTTTGTCATGTGAGAGAAAAAAAAAGAAAAAAAAACTCATCATATTTCTGCCAAGTTATTTATTTCCTGCTGGGAGACAAGACGGACATCGCAATGGGAAACGACTTCCATTAATTAGAGTGGTTTGACTTTGAGATAATGAACTCGGTGTTGACTGTACAACTTTTAAGAGCACAAAGAGAGAGAATGAGAGGAGAACGGAGGGATTGTGAGGATGAACCCAACCGGGGAATGGTGAAGCTCGCTTTCTCGTAATGACCTCTGAGAGAACGGGACAGCACTTAAGGAGTAACTTGCTTGAAGATGATGAAACTGACCGGGCATTAATGATCTTGGAAAGAGGAAGTAGGGGGGAGGGAAGGGAACACAGGAGACTTTACGACCTTAGAGGAAGAGGCGGAGACCATATGGAGGGGAGAAGAGGGCAAAGTGGAGGTGGAAAGGAGAGGGGGAGAGACAGCTGGATAGAAAGAGGTGAAATCTTTATGGCGGGAGGGGCAAGTGCAAAAGAAAAGGGGTATTTTACCTACATAGCTGGTCAACAGGAAGTAAAATGACTTTGAAAAGAGAAAGAAGAGATGATGAGAGACAGAAGATGTGTCAAACGCGACCAGGTCGTGATAACCTAGAGGTGAAGGAAAAACAGAAGAAGGGAGATTATCGTATCACAAAGAATAACTTCGGAGAGAAAGAAAGAAAGAAAGATATGGGTGAGACAAAGTCTACTAACCAATATATCCATCTCGGGAGAAAGATAGATGAGACAGGCAAATAGAGAGATAAATGGTGAAATCGTAGGAACTCGGAGATACTAAACTGTTCTTGGGTCGGGGCAACCTTTGTTCAGGGGAAGATGGAGGGATGAAAAAATGTTAGAGATTCAAGGAAGGAGATCTCTAGATGAACAGATGAAGTAATTATAATTGTTTTTCATAATGTTATTGAGGAGGTGGGATGCTTTAGAAAGTTAATCCAGGGGAATCCGCATCCCAGCAAATTTACAAACACTTATAGAAAGGAAAATCCACATGAACGCTGCGAGGCTTTTCGATTCTAAGTTGCTTTTTTTGACAGCCTAAGTGCAAAATATTATTAAATGCAAATTTCCTTTCTGTACTTTTGGATGTGATTATCTCTTTAGAATTGATCCAATTATTGTGATAAAACGTCAAACTTTAATAACATCTTTTCACTTTTCAGCCTTTTCTTTTCCAATACGTCGATGTGAAAAACTCTTCCCGTTTCTGTCCGATGAATAGCGCCAATCACGCCACCGAAAGCGTTTGCGTGTGCGTGGGTGTGGAAAAAATGGTGTTTGATCATAGGTCTCAAAACAACTGCTCGAAAATAATTGTTATTTTTGGTTAGCATGTAGCTTTGAGCAACTTGCCATTAAATCATTTTCTGCTATTGTTGGGCCGAAGACAGGCCTGGAGCGGCGGTACTTGTATGGAACGACGGTCTTCTATTGAAATTCAAGTTGAGCGATCATAGTCCTGGATAGAGGACCGGGGGTGTGTGAGTGGAACACACAATGCCAAACTGAGCTGGCAATTAGCTGAAGGTTTCAGCTGCAGCCAGAAAAAAAAAATCTGCATCACTTAACTGAAATGTAGTCTCCGCTAAGCAAGACTTAGATTTAAATCGTTTGCATTTTTTGGAAAAGAAACAGGCTAAAAACGCAGCAAAAAAAAAATAAAGCAAACAAATAAATATCTGTGTTGGTAATCAGAAAATGATTTTGTTTGGTATTTTCATTTCAAATCATTCCATTAAAGTCGTCTGAAATATGTTTGGATTTAAGACTGTGAATCAAATCAAACAAGCGTGGTAAGTGAATCGTTTTGCGCTGGAGGAAATCTATTTATTCAAATATCTTCTGCGCTATCATCCACCAAAAAAAAAAAAAAAAAAAACGTGACTGATTTATTACTGATTTATTATAATTATATACTGATTATTCAAAATTGGACATAAACCAAACTAAACTTTAAAAAAATCTTCCAACAGTGACTCATTTAAACGTATTATATTTTGTTTTCACAAATGTTTCACTAATCCCCATTCTGAGCTAAGCTAAGCTAATTATCCCGACACAAAGAAAGCTCTCCAGTCAAATATCAAGTCGCCTGCGTGATAAAGGGAGATATTTGAACGCAAGTTTTCATTCGGGGTGTTTTGTGATCACGTCTGAACACACCTCCTCTGACTCCACATAATCTACTTATCACCATTTATCGCCTGCTGATTGTGAGCAGCGTGCGATAAATAGGAGATTATTGACACGACAGCCAACCTCGTGCAGGTGTCATCACTTTTCCTTCCCTGCGAGCTCTCGATTAAAATAAACAGCTTGAGAGGCGACTCATATCCAATGGCGTCTGCGTGAATGAATGACGGACTGACAGTGGTGTAACGGCCCAAAGTCACGTCTTATGAATATTCCGGTATGCAGAGTGGCAGACTATTTATCCACATAAGTTGTTTTATTACTTTTGTCATAATCTCAGTTTTATGTCTTGCAGATGTAGCGCTTGGCAACCAAATAATTTCGCTGCTACCTTTAGTTTTAAGGCTCGTCTGGTTCTCGATCCGGCGCCATAGAAACAGAGCGGATATTAAAGGCGAATGCAAACACCCAACCTGGAATTTCAAGATGCAATAACACGATTTTATTGCATAAGATGCCGCTAAAATGTGACATCTGTGCGTGTTTGTTTTTTTTTCTCTCACAGAAAATGTATTTTATTTGACAGGAACGTGTTAACATGTGACATTCGTCAGGCACAGACACATACGTGTGATTTGGAGTAACATACATGACTTATCATACTGTAAGGGACATGTGAATGATGACAGCTGCGTCGCCTTATAGGGCTCCTTTTGAAAAATATGGCCAGTCTGATTGTTTTATACAGGTTTAATCAATAACTTTCAGGTCCTCTACTTCAACCTCTGCTTTTCTTTTGATTTGCCAAGTTTGGTTGTTGTAACACCTCGTTCCTCTCTGTCTTTAACTCTTCTTTCCCTCGCTTTTATGCTCTTTAAATTGTATTTCCATCCCCGGTTCAATCTGTTTTGTCTCTTTTGATCATCCTCTGTTTTCGGTGTCTCTCGCTTGTTTTTTTTTTTCTCCTCTTTTTCCTGAGACTGCACCAAAAGCGGATCGTGACACAGGTGGACGCTCCTGAAATTATCCATCTGTAATTACTGGTGATTACTGGTGCTTTCTTTTGCCACGTGCATGTGTGTACTCCATGCATAAATTGGTGTATCGGCCATTTTATCTTTCTCCTTCTCCCTTTTTCTTAATTTCATTTTCACTATTTAGCTAAAGTGTTAAACATTAACGCGCAATGACATTCATTTTGATGTCATTCCTCTTCAAACGTGGATTTATTTTGCATCTTTTACTCCCCCAAAATCTGCTTCTCCCGGATGGAAAGCCTCACCAAAGGCCTATTTCTCTGCTCAAAGAAGGGATGAAATAAGGAGAAGGAGGAAGAGTTGAAGGGGGAGGATGGAAATGTGGGGGCACTTTGGTGGAGAGAGAAGGAAGAAACTGGGCGTTGTTTTTTTGGGAGATGGGGAACAATGTGATGAAGGGAGGCCCAGGAGGTAAAGGGGAGAGAGAGGAGGGGGACGGAGAGGAGAAAGAGATGCTTTGAACTGAGGAGGAGGAGAGGAAGGAGAAACAGCTGCTGTGGAAGGAGCGGGAGGGCGGGCGGGGGGGAGTTTTGGCCGTGAGGATGGCAGTAAAAAGTGACTTGATGCAAAAAAAAAAAAAAAAATTTTCCTCAGAGGAGAAAGAAGGAAAGTCCAGAAATAAGGAATCAGTATTTTAGTAAAGCTGCAGCTCCGCTTCAGTTTTTGAAGTCTTGTAGGATGATTTCAAGGTGCTTTATTATTATTTTTACATTTTTCTATTAGAACACACACACACAAACACACACAGATCTATATTTTATTAATGCATGCTGCAGTATACTTTCTTAAACTCCCTGTCATAAACATTTGGCCTCTGATCGTCTCTCTGATTCACCCTTTGTGTTTCCTCATGCTTCTTCTCGATGCTTCTTCCTTTTTCCATTCTTCTTTGTCCCGCTCTCTCTCTCTCTTACTTCTCTATCCATCTTCCTTTCTTCGTCTGTCCTTTTCTGTTCCATCTGCCTGTATCTTTCTCAGCTTTCAGATTTTATGGCCCATCTTAACTGCGCTCACACATCTCCTTTTATCGTGCTCCGTCTCCCCTTTTTTCCCCAACAATCTTGTTTTTTTTCTGTCAAACCAAAAAAAAAAAGAAAAGAAAAGTTGAGTCTATTCAATCTCCATACCGTGTGATATTTTCCCATATCCATTGCTCTCTCTTTTCTCCCCTTTTATGACAATCAAGCATCTCTACCTGTTTTGAATAGACTCTCCTTTACCAGCTCCGTCTTCCTCTGTCACTCTTTTCTCTCCACATCGTCTTTCTTCTGCGGTTAAGCTAAAAAATTGAGGGATTTCTGCTGTTCTGGCTCACTTTTATTTTGATAGTCTGCATCTCGCTTTGTTTTTTCTCTCTCTCTCTCGGGCGCGATCCCGATAGACTTGACTGATATTGAATATATTTGAGGAATATGTGCGTTTTGCCACTTCATTATCTGCTTTCCTCTGTCAACTTCACCTTTTTTCCCTTTTATTCCACCGGTCCCTTCTCTTTTCGACTAAATTTGAATTCTCTTTGGTTCAATTGCGTGACATCTTTCATCCATTAGCAGATATCCCTTTGCATTAATGAATCTAAAGCTCGTGGCTTCACGCCTCTCTTGCACAAGTAGACAGAAAATGCCAGTTTTAGATTTCTTGTGACATCCTAGAGTTGAATCCCATGGGGGAAACCCTGGTGCATCTGGTAGGGAACAGTTCCCTCCTCAATGTCATTGGAGGAACTCAGTGACTGAATAGATGTGTGCTTTGGTGTATTGTACTGCATTAGTTTTGTTTCTTGTATAAAAAGCCAGACGATGGTTTTCTTTTTTTTTTTTTTAAATCCTGCAGGAAAGACTACTAACTATGAATTTTTGAAATTGCAGAGTTACATTAATTCTTTGCAACCACAAATTTTCAAACAGCGACAAGTAGATAAATTCCAGCATTGTGGACCAAAAAGAAAGAAAAAAATCTATCAATGACTGTAATCTGTAAATTATCGTGGAAGAAGGCGTGTTTTCAAGACGGCACTTTTTGTTCTTCTTTTTTTTGCTTGTCCAGTAAATTATTTATCTGTTTCAAAAGTAAAGGAATAGAATAACAGCAACACATTTCTGCCGACTTCCCCTTTTAGTCAAGTATACTCAGCCAACATGGGCATTTTTCTATAATTGTTGCTTTAAATACACAAAAAATCCAAATGTAAATTAATTAGGCCGGTAAGCCTTTCTATGCATCCCTTCAACCGAAACATTAATCAAAAGCGATGAGTTGTTCCAGCTCCCCGTTTTCCCCGCATAGTTAGCAGACACTGCCAACTCTTCTTTTATACGTGTGATCTCCCAGTAATTGCCGCTGCTTCTAAAAATGTGCCGTCTTTATCCTTCTTACTCAGAAATTGCCAACAAACACTACGAGCTTGAATAGTAACTTTCCACTCAAGGTAACCTCAGTTTTCAGAGCCAACGGTGCGTTTCTTACTCTGAATGACCTTCGTCGGTCTTAAAACCACGAGTGGAGCCCATCTAACTACCGTCTAAAAAGGCCTGAGTGGTATAAAAAAAAAAAGAACAATACCACAAAAGGTCAAGAATATAAGAGTGATGTGGAACAGATGACACCATCTTCTTGAACATTGGCTGAGTTATGGTATTGTTCATTTGTGATCGATTTGGTGAATGGCTTTTTATTTTGTTCAGATTGTGATGATGTTGCTCCCATTTTTACTTTTCATTCTAATGTAGTCCGATTAGTAAAATTATGAGGGAAAAAGAGGTAACTGCAGGAAGATAAAGTTGGGGAAAAGAGGGTAGAGATAAAGAGAAGATGTAGTGATGGAGGGAGTCAGTCACGAAATTAAGTAAACTCAACAAGTGTTGTAGGAGGATGGGTAAGAACAAAAATAAAGAGCGAGAGTTGGCAGATGTGATGTTGGCAAGAGAAAGGGAAGTATGGAAGCAGGAACAAAGAGAGAAGCTGAAGAAAGGGAAAGTGATGAATTACTTAGACTAAAAGGCCAAAAAAAAAAATGACGGTAGAATGACTGAAAGCGGAGATGGGAAGAAAAAAAAAAAAAGAAAATCTGGAAGCTTTTCAATCTGATGAACATGAATATTTCAGCCGATTGTCGGGTTTTTTTCCCCTCTCTCTCTTGAGATAACAGGAAGAAGAGAACATTTGCATTTCATGGGCACTTGTTTCACAAAATTAAAGAAAAAAGAAAAATGTACATTAAGAAACAAAGAACACGAACTAAACTGACACTCAGCAGCTCAGCCAACAATGAAACAAGAAAAAACCAAAGTGAGCTGATACCAAATATCTGCCCTGGAAATAGTCTTCTAGTTATAAAAGACTTCTTTTTTTTTTACACTTAAATTGACAGATCCCATAATTTTGTACAATTTATACCCGGAGATGACATAAAAACATAAAACATGTGATTGAGATGCAAAATTAGTATGGATTTATTCTGTTGGGGAAAATATTGAGAAATGTACGTCTCTTTATTTCCTCTCTGGAAATAAGTTAATTATTTAGGACCCAACAAACGGACACAGGTAAACATAAATAAACACGGGTAAACATAAATAAACACAGGTAAACATAAATAAACACAGGTAAACATGAACTGAGAGTCTGGAAGACATGAAGAAACAAGAGGTGAGGACCTCACGAGACTCCACACTCGTCTTACCTCTCTCTCTCTCTCTCTCTCTCTCTCTCTCTCTCTCTCTCTCTCTCTCTCACGACTTCTGATTATGGCAAAGCTCGCTCGCCCTTCTCTGTCTGAGTTTCTCTCTTCTCTCTCTCATCTGTCTTTCTTTCCTCCCCTCCGTCTGTGCGATTAGCTCTCATTCCGTCCTATTATGCAATCTCTCCTTCCTGCCTGCTCCTTCTGTTTCTCACTTCATTATCTGTTTTTTTTTCTATTCTCTATTAATTTTTTTTATTTTATGTTCTTGTTACAAAAGCTTTCTCTCTCTCTGTCTCTCCCTGTGATGCCCTCCCTTTTGTTTTACTACAGTATATGCATCCTATTAGTTCATTTTCAATCTTAACGCTGTCTCTCCCGCTGCAGTCCTCAAGCAGCTAGCTGTTTTTATAGATCATCGCCGTCATCCCTTCGTATCAGTGAGTTATAATGTGTAGGTGGAATTTCCATAATGCGTCTCTTTCTCCTCGTGCACGCTGTAACTGTTGTTTTGTTTTTTCCTTTCTGCTGTGCCGGATTCAGGATTTGATTTGATTGTATTTCCACACGAAAGACAGAAGGCATGTAAGACAGAGAGGGAGAGCGATAATAGGTATGAGTTCAATCTTATTGGTAGCGAGCAAGCTAAAGAACACATAAACCTATCCAGGCGTGTGCATATTCAATCTCACCACACCCTCCCTCTTTCTCTCACACACACTCACACACACACACACACACACACACACACAGAACACACAACCTAATTTAAAGACGAAAGGTGACAGCGCCTTTTGCGATCACAACTCCTTAACACATCACCCCAGGATGTATTACTTCATTCGCTTTATTTGCAGCTTGTTTTTGTATTACCCACAGAGGCGTAACGTATTATTGACTATATAAATATACTATAGTGTAAATGTACATTAATCCACGCATAGTATTTATTAATGTCTTTCAACACATGATGACTGAGGCGGACCCCAGCCAGCCTAAGGAGGAACGGAACTCATTTTGGATGCTCTCTTTGATTTTATTCCTTTGGTCACTACGCAAACTGGAATGTAGATCAAGATGTACTACTGTCACATTTAATGATGGATGTCTCCAATATTTGCTTTTATTCCAGGGAGCGCTAATACTCCAGTGGTTTTCAATGAAAATGGAGATGCACCAGGAAGATACGACATCTTCCAGTACCAGATCACCAACAGGTCGACGGCAGAGTACAGAGTCATCGGCTCCTGGACCAATAAACTTCACCTCAAAGTGAGATTTAATTTCATTTGTTTTTGGGTTTTTTTCTTTCATTCTATCAAAGATGAAAAAGTACAACCTTAACCAAAAAAGCAAAAACTGACTGAGCTTTCTCTACTTCTTTTCATTGCTGTCTTCTTTGTATCAAAAGAAGCAAAATGCATTAACAATAATTCAAAATGTGTTTTTGTCTGAGTGGTTTCTTTAAGCTTTCACTCCGGACCTTGGCAGAAATGAAGTTTAAAATTACTGTGAGCAGCTGCCATGACTTCATAATCCCCTAACTTGGCTGGATTTTGTTGTGTTACTCCTTTTTGGTTTGGACCCAAAAAGTTAGATTGAAGGTTTTAGCAGAGAATTGTGACTCTTTTATACTCTTTTTTGGAAGCTAAGTCTTGTACGCTGATGAGCCCATGCTGGCACGTACCTCCAGGAGGTCACTCGTTCAATTTAAATGCAACTCGCAAAAAAAAAAAAAAACTGGCATCAAAACTGGAGTGCAAACAACAAAAATGTCTGCACGGGGAAATTGTAATTATTTTGTCTTTTTTCTCAGTTTCTCTCTTTTGCTGACTTAGACACACGCAGACGTACAAATGCAGACAAAGTCTTTTCGCATTCTGGAGTGTTTTGTGTTATAAATCCACACAGGACTTCATTAGAAAGGGCCGGATGACAGATGAGGAGACTAATGGACACAAACGGTCTCTCTTCCTGATGTACAGCCCAGCTGACAGAAAGAGACTAGAACAACAAGGGAGAACACATAGTTAAGGCACACTTCACCGGGCGCTATGACAGCTGACAAATTAACAGATATCTTTCATTTGGTTATAAATCTGAGTTGGTTTTGACAGCGCAGTGGGTAGATGCGGCGATGGCAGCGCGGGGGGAAAGTTTTCATGCTCGGCAAAATATTTGAATGTCATCGGCGTATAAAGAGAAGAAGTCATGATGGTGTGTTTCATGGTCAGCAAAAGGAAAGCTATCGTAGTGTCAGTTCATGGAAAAGCAGGGTTGGGTTATTTTGGGTGTGTGCATTAATTGTGTATAAGTGGAAAAAAAAGAAGTGCAACATCTGATTATACTGATATGTTCTCCAGTCACCGTCTGCTTTTTGTTCCTCGTATTTCTTCTGACAAGTATGCTTGAAAATCTAATTGTGATTCTATGTGTGTTGATCATCAAATCAGGTTTGTTGAGGGGTTTTTCCCTGCTAGTTTGTTATTGGACGGGTACATCGTGTGCCTGTTCACAACTGTAAAGCTCTGTTTTCACTCTGCTCTTTTGGTCTGGTCTGTATCCTGACAAAGTTACACAAATCAAGTTGAGATCCAAAACATGCATGGAAAAACTCAGGGATACACACACACAATCACACACACACAGAAGGAAATACAGATGGCCTATTTGTGCCAGATCTGATTATGGTCTGACTGCTGGCTTCCACACTAGCTGGTGTGATTTTTGTGCACAGCAGCACTCAGAAAAGCTATCAGAGGTGTTGATGCACTAATTGCTTTCCAGGTTGGCCTGAAGACAAACTTTCTGCAGGTACAGAGTGTTAAAAGACTGTTAACTCAGAGTAATGTTAGCTCGAGCAGATGGCTGCCAGTCTAAGTGTCTCCGAATATTCCGCAAAGAAGTGGAGTCTCTTGTTTGGACCCCCTGAAAAGACTTTTTTGGGACAAAGAGAAACTGGTGTTTCCTGTCTTAGGTGGAGGCCATGCGTTGGAAGTCAAGCGACCCTTCGCTCCCGCCCTCCGTATGCAGCATTCCGTGTCGTACCGGCGAAAGGAAGAAGGTGGTCAAAGGCGTCCCGTGTTGCTGGCACTGTGAACGTTGTGAGGGATACCACTATCAGGTAGATCCCTGGGGGGGGGGGGCATACAGGACGCTGGTACTTGCTGTTGTTTGTGCATCATTCACACCAGAGCTTCATGCTCTCCATCACTCACCTGTTTACCATCCCTTGTGTTTTGTCTCAGTCTTCGTGC
Organism: Antennarius striatus; assembly: GCF_040054535.1. NCBI lineage: Eukaryota > Metazoa > Chordata > Actinopteri > Lophiiformes > Antennariidae > Antennarius > Antennarius striatus. Next base: position 3,450,879 of record NC_090797.1, read on the forward strand.
TGTACTGCCTGCTGTCCTGTCTGTGTTGTACTGCCTGCTGGCTTCTGTACTGCCTGTGTTGTACTGTCTGTGTTGTACTACCTGTGTTGTACTGTCTGTGTTGTACTATCTGTGATGTGCTGCCTGTGTTGTGCTGCCTGTGTTGTACTGTCTGTGTTGTCCTGTCTGTGTTGTCCTGTCTGTGTTGTACTGCCTGCTGGCTTCTGTACTGCCTGTAGTACTGCCTGTGTTGTCCCACCTGTTTTGTTCTGCCTGTGTTGTGCTGCCTGTGTTTCACTGCCTGTGTTGTACTGCCTGTGTTGTACTGCCTGTGTTGTACTGTCTGTGTTGTACTGCCTGTGTTGTACTGTCTGTGTTGTCCCGCCTGTGTTGTACTGCCTGTGTTGTACTGTCTGTGTTGTACTGCCTGTTGTACTACCTGTGTTGTACTGCCTGTGTTGTTCTGCCTGTTTTGTACTGCCTGTTGTACTGCCTGTGTTGTACTGTCTGTGTTGTACTGCCTGTTGTACTGCCTGTGTTGTACTGCCTGTGTTGTACTGCCTGTGTTGTACTGCCTGTTGTACTGTCTACCGTGGGTCTGAGAGGACGGCAATTTCATCTGTGCTGTATGTCGTGCGTATGTGGTACACTTGACAATAAGCTGACTTTGACTTTTGACCTTTGATGCGTTCGTAATGGTCAATCTATAGCCAACCAATCAGCAGCTAGATTTGTGTGCACCAGTACTTTTTCTGAAACTGATTTCTTTGCTCCTACTGTCTGACATCCATTTCCCGATTACTGTCACTCCACTACTAAAGTTTTCTTTTGTTGTGAGCGACGTTATTTCAGCTAATTTTAGGGCAATCAAAAAAAAGCGAGCCACACATATCAGATTTATGCATACAAAGAAGGAACCCCCACAGATGCTATTAATGCAAATGGAGTACATAATTTGAGGTGAGGGGAAAAGAATCTGAACACACATTATAGGGAAACATTCCCTGTGTTAATTATATCACGGTAGGGGGATAATTTGACAGCCTGACGTCCTTCTTATTAGTTAGAAAAATCCACAAGCGAGAGAGTATACCAGCAAAAGAGTTTCCTCTCTCGTTAGGGTTGCAGTAAAGGAAATAAGAAAATATCTGGCATACCAGCAGCAGATGTTGCTTGTCAGAGCAAGCAATCGATACTCATTTTGCAAATACAGGCATTTGCTGGAAAAATCCATAATCTCGTTGACACATTTATTATAGATTTGGGATCTCAGCTGGTTGGAACATTGTATAGCACCAGCGCAAAAACAGGTAAATAAACTAAGTAGACAAGAATGTATGAATTCCATCTACATTGAGAGAAAACACACAAGCTAAATCTCAACTGAAGCAGCTTTGAACTAATTTTGATTGGAAGAATCGTGTATTTACGGGTCCTCTCAGATTTGCCGTGAGCTAGATGCTATTTCAATATCTGGCTCTATTTCTGTTCACCTCATTTGTCTTCAAGATATTTTTCAAACTGTCAAAAAAAGATGCTGGGATGCTGCATGCTAATGGGATGCTGAGTTACCAAATCCATAAATAAATATATATTTTTTTATCCCTGCATACCAATCAAGAAAAACAGTCAATGCATCTTTGCAAAAAAAAAAAAAATATTTTCAACATTTTATGAAAGATTCATTTACAGCGGACAGATACTTCAACGGTTTGATTCAAGCAAGGAAATGAAATTCGTTAGTTTTCAAAAATGATGGATATCGGAGCATCTGGAGGCATTTTTCTAAATCTAAAATTAAAAATGTACATTAATCAAAGTGTCTTTCCGCAGGCGTCCGAGTTCACCTGTGAGCTTTGCCCGTACGAGATGCGACCCGATGCCAACCGCACTGGCTGCGGTCCCATTCCGATCATCAAACTGGAGTGGCACTCCCCCTGGGCCGTGGTGCCCGTTTTCATCTCCATGCTCGGGATCATCGCCACCTCTTTCGTCATCGTCACCTTCGTCCGTTACAACGACACGCCCATCGTGCGAGCGTCCGGGCGGGAAATGAGCTACGTGTTGCTCACGGGGATCTTCCTGTGCTACGCCATCACCTTCCTGATGATCGCCACGCCGGATGTTGGAGTTTGCTCCTTCAGGAGGATTTTCTTGGGATTGGGGATGTGCTTCAGCTACGCCGCTCTGCTCACCAAGACCAACAGGATACACCGCATTTTTGAACAAGGGAAGAAGTCGGTCACGGCTCCCAGGTAAAGACTACACTTCGCCCTCTGTGTCTTCAGGACATGCAGATTTTGGACGACTGTATCTGCACTGAAGGTCGCTGTGCGTTAATTTAACCAGAAGTCCCTCCTTTCTAAGCTACATCCAGTCATTATTCATAATTTAGTTTCCATTCATTATTTATGAGTCATGATCTCACACTCACCTACTGCACTGTTTGCACTCGGGGAGAGAGAGAGCATGAACCAAATGGCTAAAAAGTTAATGCAGTGTTAATTTTACACGGGTTCGTTTCACTGAAACGCAGATAGTGATCAGTTTTTCATCGATGCATCATTCAGATGTAAGAATTGCTGCTTTAAATTGTTATTTTATGATAAGTAGAACTTCCAGATTCTTTCCTTGTTTTCCAGAAAAGAGTGGATTGGTTATTTTTAATTGTGTGCGATAAGGAAAACTCTCTAAATAGATAAAAACCTGTGCCATGAATTGCAGAATGAGGCCCTAAACATACATTGGGTTTCTGCAGAAATGGTTTGCCGTTTGTTTCTTTGGGCTTTTTCATGTGCTAACCCTCCTTTGAGCCCAGGGAGCTTAAAGGGAGCAGGTCATTTGTTCACTAAAGGTTTTGTGAAAATCAGGCTTTTGTTGTTGGGGTAATACTTGTCCTCATTTCTGTCTGGCTGGCATCCTGGATGATCAGCCTCCTTCCTCTGTCCTTTGCTGTGGGTTTCTGCATCTATTCCTCAGCTGCACTTTATCTTCGCCCAAAAATACCATCAACTTTTTATTGACCTCTCTGCAACTCTTGTTTGGTGTTGTTTTTTGGCAGCGTGCAAGCATTCAGCACCATTTATAGATATTTAATACACTGCTGCTGTCAAGTACGACTCTTATTTGCTTTTTAATAATATGAAAAATCCACTTATTACACTCCCGGTCAAGGATTAATTATTTTTCAAAATGTATTTGGAGAAGACTTTACTGTCAGAGACTCTAGGAAACTTGTATTCCTTAGAATTATTCACACAAATGACCAAAAAAAATGAACCAGCTTTGTCAAAATATTCATCATCTCCTCTTGTCTTTCCCAGGTTCATCTCTCCTGCCTCCCAGCTGGTCATCACCTTCTCCCTGATATCCGTCCAGCTTCTCGGGGTCTTTGTCTGGTTTGCCGTTGACCCTCCCCACACGGTCGTGGACTACGGGGAGCAGCGAACCCAAGACCCCATGGCGGCCCGCGGTGTCCTCAAGTGCGACATCTCGGACCTGTCGCTCATCTGCTCCCTGGGTTACTCCATCCTGCTGATGGTGACGTGTACGGTTTACGCCATCAAGACTCGAGGCGTGCCCGAAACCTTCAACGAGGCCAAGCCCATCGGATTTACTATGTACACCACCTGCATCATCTGGCTGGCGTTCATACCCATCTTCTTCGGCACGTCGCAGTCTGCAGAGAGGGTAAGTACTCCGTCCTTCATCTCTCCATTCGTATCCTCATCATCTCCATGGATGAGACTGTAGTGGGCGTCTTGAATAGTTGGATTGTCTGATGTGACCTGTTGGGGCTTCTTTCAGAGATCATTGTCAACAGGAAACATTTGAATTTGTCTTGCAGGTCTGCGTGTGCTTTTGTGCTTTTGTACTCTTGAACTAATATATATCTGTGGTAAATACATTTCATAAGATAACGACTCACCGACAAGTAGGCAGCGCTGGTGTTTACGGGCTTTTTTGTGAGCATGACTAAGCTCTCCTGAGACCATTTTTGCAGCATTGTTATGTTTGAAGTTGCTTTTTTTTTTACTCATAAATTTGCATGTGTTGTTCTTGCATAAAGTCTGCTTTTCTCTCGCCACCCCTCAAGATCAAAAACTGCCTCTCTTGGCAGTGAGAGGTAGATATGTGTTTCAGTTGAAGTTAGAATAATCTCCTGACAATTCCCTGTGAGTGCGGGAGGATTTTCTGTCTGACTGACAGACTGCATCCTTGGTCCGGGCTTTTAAAGAGTTGTACTGTAGAGCTTATCCCTTCTAGCACCAGTCTTTTACTGATGTCTGTATGAAGGAAATAATAAGTCACTTTTACAAAGGGTTGTGAGGTGCGCCTCCTTTACAAGATTTAGGCCTCGACTAATGAAGGATGGGATGATATGGATGCTTAATCTTTATTTCAATCAAGAGAACAACATTACATCAACTTTATTATAAACCCAAGTCTAGCCTTTGGCACTAAGACCCCGGCAGGAAGTAGTCCAGTGAATTTAGAGCATCTGGCATGAAGGGGACTTCTTCCTGGATTCTTGACACCACTGATGGTCCTCAATGTTAGGATGACTTCATGAAAGCAGCTTCTGTTGAGACGATTGGGCTGGAGGTGACCAGAAATCTCAATTGAGACAGAAAGGCAGTTTGAAAGCTTGAAAGTGATTGGTTAACGGGAGAATGTGACAGTTTGTGATTGGATAAGAGGATGATGAAGCATGAATTGCTTCTTTTTTTTAATTTGGTGAAGCTTTATTTTTGTCTTTCGAGTATTTTTAAGTTGTGTGCTATCACAATATAATTACCATTACAAAGGCGATGAAAAAGGTGGGTCAGGACATCTAAAGACTCCTGAGAAAAACCTTAAAAATGACAAAATAATTACATAGATTACAAGAAGGTTAAGGAGCTTTGACCTCCTCTGCTTTCATAAATCCTTGGAATTAAATAATTGCAGAAGGAAAACCGTCTTAACCATTAACCATCGCTTGACTTTAATGGACAGGCAGGCAGTCGCTTGTTTCGGTAACATCTTGTTGTGTGAGTGCCTATCGGAGATTCTGAGCGGAGATTCAGGTAAACATACACAAATTGTGTTTACTTGAGCCGAAGTACCGGTGATTTATTGATTCGGTTTCTTGATAATGTGTGTACATACACACACTAATGGATACCCAAGGTGTGTGTACATGTGGTTGTACATCACAGCGATAAACCTTTGTATCTCTGCAATTGGTAGAAAGATAAGTAGCAGTCACTCACAGTTGTCAAGTACAATATAATATGCCATAAATGCAGTTCTCTAAAGCTCTTTTGGAAAGAAAGTAGACCAGCTAGTTTACTTTAGAAAAATGTGTCCTTGACAGTGTGTATCACTCTTCTTCTGAGATTCCTGTTGTTCTCTTCCATACTATTCACAATCTGGAGTATCAATCTTCTCTCTGTCATGTCTGTCACAACAACGTGATTCCATCTAATCCCACAACAGGGAATTAAATCTTACAGGATGCTTCATGGTTTTTTTTTTTCTTCCACTCTAAGTCTTTTTTTTTTTTTTTTTTCTTTTTTTTAAACTGAAGAAGCCAGAAAGGTGGAATAATTATCCATGCAGAAAGTTCCTTCAAGTAAGGGATTTTTATTTCTGTCTTCTCTTTGAAGAAATTACCTTTTTTATTTCACATTTACAACCTAATAAGAACATTTTACATCCGCTTTCCCCAGATGGAGGCTTTCATCCAGTTGTCATGGCACCTTTAGGGTGAGCTCATTCAATCTTCAGGATGTGTGTGTTTCTACAGGTATATCTGTGTGTTACCTTACATGCTGCTCTGCCTTACCTATAGGACTGAGCAGCATCCATGCCATGTTGGCTTGACTAATTAGAATGTCCACCAGCAACCATTTTCCTGTGTATTAGTGTTTGTATGTGTTTGTGTTGATGTGCTGAATTTAATTGGAATATCCACCGGTGCACATTCCTGTGTCGGAGTATGTTGCTTCTAATTGGAATATCCTCTGGAGTGTGTGTGGCAGCTGGCTGGCTAACGTAGAGAGCAGGGGACGGGAAGAGAGAGGCGAGTGAAAGGAATAAACAGGTAATGATGTGATTCGCTGATGGGGCTTTTATGAGGAGGACACTACCTAGGGCATGGGTTCGGTTTCCAACAGGAGTGAAGGGGAAGGGTCCATAACGGAGTTAGTTGGAGGTCCGATTAGAACATCGTTCACGTTATGATTAACTTAACCCAAGGTTCCATTAACGGATGATATGGATGATTCCATCTACAGCAATTCTTCCTGACAACTGGCCTGGAATATCTTTTAGGAAACTTTACTCAACGCTGAAGTTTATCCTGGATTACCTGGTATTTTGTTCACTGATCCAATCCCTTCTGCTTGTAGACAACTGAGTTGTCATTGGTATTACGTCAGTACTTTCCAGGTTAGAGTCTGGCACTCATGTCTTTTTTGAACGCATTTGGCGGTATTCAGTGTTAAGGACCAACATCATTAAGTCGTCAGGTATTTCAGGGTTTTTCTCCAGGTCCTCTTGCAGTTAGCACACACTTCATGTAGCTAGGGCTTGTTTCAAATACTACTATCACACTTAAGGAATGGGACTGGTATCTCCTTGGGGGAGTTATGAAAACTGGTTCTGTGTGACAAATAAGACCAGTCAGAGGAAAGTTGTGCACTCATAAGTCAAACTAGTTTGACAGAAATCAGACAAAACAATCTGGCCTACAACATGTTTCACTGAGACCTGATTTGTCTTTCTATATGAGTGTCACAAGTGTCACATGCACTTTTGTTTACTCCCTTCCACACCCCCTCTCTCCGTCTTTTGTATTACATTTGTTTTCTTCTTCCTACCCTGTGTCAACGCCATCATTCCTCTGTTGCTGTGCCTGGCACTCCTTTTCGTCTGAATCCTCAACATAGCTCCAAGTCATGGCTGGCGAAGAAAAGACGAGCTGAACTAAAAAATAAAAAAAGAAGTAGAAGAAAATCTGAAGATTGAAAGGAAAAGTTAGAGTGGGAGATGGAGACACACAGGGAGTCTGTGAGACATTGAATACGAATGTGGGAGATATATCTGGACGGACGGAAAGAGTGATTCTTAACTATCGCTAGCGGGGGAAGTATTGTGTTGAAATAGGTTGAGCTACCATGGGGGGGCTGCCTCCAAACAGCTTCGGTTGCACCCTGCAGAAATGGGTAAGGTTGTGAGTGCAGGTGTGTGTGTGTGTGTTCTTCCCACTGCTTGTTATCAAGCCCTAACCAGACGTTACAACCGCATCACCATCATTCCCATGCTGGACATCACAGACAGGCGATCATGTTTCTTTTCTCCTTGCTTCTTTCTCAAATTCTCCTCTGTCTCTTTGTTTCATCCCACGAGCCACCCCTAGTGTTCTCCAGATGTCTTAAAAAACATGTTGGCTTGTTAACTCCAGCTTCCAGCAGAGAAGAAATCAACCACCCTGCTGCGACCCACAGTCCACTTACCATGTGTGTGAACATGTGTGCTTTTAGTGTGTTGCTTCCTTGTACAGAGACATATTAGTGTGACTTTGTTCATAAGTTACACTCTCACATTCAGCACTCCTTTTTTTTCCACCAAGACTGCCCTGACCCAACAGGGCATTGACTCAACAAGACTTCTGAAGACAAGCTGTATATTGCAAGAAGGGAATATTGAGGGAGTATGCGTCAAAGTAAATGAATGGCAAGACCTGAGTTTTCCCAGCAGAACATTGCTTGATGCATCACACCGCCTCCTATCGGCTTGCACTGTCCCCATAGGTATTCTGGTGCCATCAGTTCCCCAGTTGACAGCTCTCCATTTGATGTGAAAGAAAATATAATTCACTATAATAGACCATCTTCTTTCATTATTGTGTGGTCCAGTTGTGATGCTCTCGCCACATGACCAGCGCACCTTCCTTAAACCAATTGGCAGGCAATAAGCACTGCAGACTGGGAACACCCAAGAAGACTATCACCGTTGGCAATGTTCTCTTTAGAAGATCTTTCAAAAAATCCTTACTTCCACTTTTCTTCAAAAATATTTTTCTGTTCCTGACATGGACAGGAACACCTTGGTCTACGTTAGTAGGTATAGAGTGAAACAATAGCTGAGCCCAGATGGGAACAGGCTCAATTCTCCAGGATCTTAGCGGCAGGACAGGGCGATGTGTTCGGAACAGGATGAATCCTTAGGTTAAGCTGCTATTCAAACACACATATGTCTCTAAAGGCCTTCCATTCATGTCTCTCTGACACATTCATCGCCCCTTCCCCTTGCTCACAGATGCACAACCTTCTTAGCTTAGACCGAAGCAAGACCCAGGTGTCCTATCCCCTAAATGCCCCCTTTAACAAGTGAAGAATGGCAAATGGCTTCACTTTGAGTAACTTTCCTATTTTTTTTCTCGTCCTATGATTGGGTTTGGTCCTCAGGAGTATATAAAGAACACACACAATCTATATATCTGCCACACAAATCCATTGCTGCTCACAGCAATGTGGACACATATACACAGGATGTCACGGCTCACTGTCCCAGGACAGAATTATGACTGTGACTGCAGTCCAGGTGAAGAACCGGTGACTGACCGGATCCTCACCCGAGGTGACTGTTGGTAATCAATCTACAGTAATGTGAAGAGGTAGGGGAAGACAGAGCAGGAGAGTGACAGAGAGGTATAATGAGAGACTCCTGCTAAGAGAGAGACAGAGAGAGAGAAAACCAACAACATAAAAGAGAAAAATGGCAAACAAGAAAGTTGGAGAAAAGAGTGAGGCAGCAAGAGTGAACATACAGGAAAAATAACTGCAGCAAGGAAAGAATGAATCTGTGTGGGAGTGCAGAGAGCAATGTCAAAAACTATAAGCAGGCAGCGAGTCAAAAGAGGGTCGGATTTAAATAATAATCATCATTGTAATCATTATCTAAAGATGCAGGAAGGGAGGCAAGCTAATATTAAAGAGAGAGAGGGAGATAAATGTAGCCCAAAGATGCAGAGGAGTGAAATTTAATTACTGGGAGATACAAAAAGGACGGATGCGGCGTGAAGACTGTGATAACCGAGTTATGACAACGCTGTAAAAGTCTGATGTGGATTTACAGTGATATCTGAACAGTAGTCTGTCGTATAAATGTTGTACAATATGTCGTAAACAGCAATGCACTCTGGGAGAAACAATATATGATTAAAGTGCTTTGAGAGTGCCGCTATTTACGAGAATACAAACAGCAGATCATCATGGGAAGGTCAAAAGATGTGTCAAATAAGTTCTTTTATGAAGACCCCGACCTGAAATCAAACACTCAAGTTATCATAGTAGGGGAACTAAATATGGCCGACTATTGGAGTCATACCTGAAATGAATTGACTTGTCCAAAACAAAAACAAAGTAAATTTTTGCTTTCTGGAGAAAAATGAATGGAATTCGGTTGAATTATTATTCCAGTTTCACTAGAAAGCAACAACCCCAATAGAAACATGAGTTATTTATGGGATGTACCGTCTGTCAAGGTTGTAAGTCGTTTCTTTTATAAAGTGTATAGTAGAGCTTACCCACGAGATGCATAATAAGAGACAACAGGTGGAACTGTAAGAGATGTGTGCACGTCAGAGCGCAGATTATCAAATGCGGATTACGTTTTGATTCCTGTTCCACTAATGAGAAAAAAATTGAAATATTGTTTACGCATTTATTCCATCCTTTTCACATCAAGTAATTGAGATGAATCCTGCATTGATGGAGGATATTCTATGCTCTAGACCAGTTGTCCCTCTTGGACCACTGCAGACTGGGAACACCCAGCAAGACCAGTAGATTTGGAGATGCTCCCAACCGTTCATGCATCGTAAAAATCATTGCAGGGATTACCTTCACCGAGCCTTTGTAGATGTTTTTAGGGTTTAGAAGTATATGGACATTTGCTTGAAAACGAGTAGAGGCAGGAAGCAAGTGTCAGAACATGAACAGAGGCAAACCAGGGTCAATATTCACATACACAAAGTCTGCGGTCACAAAAACACACTTTAAAGTACACTTATGCACACACACACACTCGCAGAACCTCTTCTCAAGGGAGCACTAGTCTCAAGCCAAGAGCAATATAAATCCAGACTTCATCACAACATTCCCTGTCGGTGACTGATGCAACAATCGTCTCCATCATCCTTACGTCTCTGTTATGACACTAAAACAACAAATAATCCTTCACTATAGCTGATAATTCTTCATTCCACAATATACCAGGCAGTAGACATAGATCAATTTGGATAATGACAAACTCTGGCGCTGTTGATTAACCTTTCAAAAAAACATAGAGATCTTTAATCTTGTATTGTCTGCATAGCAGCCTCGCAATATTCTAAGGAAATTATTTTGTATTTATAAACCATGACATTAATTTAGATGGAAGGAAACTGATCAGAAATTGATTTACCTGGCTTTGGCCTTCTGGAGATTTGTCAAACTCCGTGTGTTGGGAAGCATTCAGGTCTGAAACAGGAATAAATTGTATGTTCAGTAAAGAGTCGAGTGGTCCTTCCATGATGTTTTATTTATGTCCCAGCTGATACCTCCAAATAACTTAAACTTTAATGTTGCTTGAGTATCTGACTGAACAAGAACCCGAGACACTTCAACTTCTTTGCTTGAGGCAGTAACTTATCCCCCACCCCAGAGGAGGCAATCCACTGGTTTCCATCAGATAATCGTTTAGCAGTTGACTAGAAAATGGACCGTGAGATGGACAGGGCATTTGCCGTGGCTTCAGCAGTATCCCTAGCACTGCATTATGGTGACGAAGGAGCTGATTCCAAACACAGCGTTCCTGGTTTACCAGTGGATCTATGTTCCAACCCCCAACTCTGAGCTTTGGGTTGTTTCCAAAAGAATAGGTCATGGATGCAAATGACCAAAATAAGTTTTCTTTTTAGGGATGGCTGGGCTGAGACATAAATGTTGGTTGAGGAGCTCTGACATCAGGAGGGAGTTCGGAGTAAAGCCCACGGTTCTTTTAAATGCCCAGGCGTCAGTAGAGGTGGCTCAGGCATTTGATTAGGACGCCTACATGGCGCTGCCTCTTGGAAGTTTACTGGGCACGTCCAAGTGTGAGGAGACCCCAGGAGCTTCCAGCCTGTTGTATTTATTTACTCTTTTCTTTCTTTCTCATTTCTTTTCTTCTCCCACCGTGGAAATAAAATCACTACAGTAACTGATATAACTTGTCAGATCCCTGACTGGGCTTTATTGCACAGCATACAACAAATTTTACCACACTTTCCAGTATTTGACAACTTCTCACTGTGGAATTTACTACAATATATGACAAACACAATATGTGTTAAATGTAGTCTTTTGTTATGGTTGAAAGTCTTATATTTCACAGCTGACTTCGGCTCAACATCCAACATTGGTTTTTCTTCGCAGTTAGCATTAATTAGCATGGAAGTACGGGGAAAAAACCCCAAAAAAGTACATTTTGTTCTTGATGTCTGACACAATTTTTTTCCCTGCCATTCCGAGAGCACTCTGGTGATTGATGATGCTCCATGTACGTCCTTGCAGTGTGTTTTAATTGGCTGGAGCTGTGCACAGTCGGGCCACATTTATGTCAGTTAGTAGAGCGAAAAAGGAAGCGAGAAAAATCAGTCACCCTCACGATATTCACAACCACGAAACCTTTACCCTCCCAACTCCAGATTTGTTTGAAAATACCAACTGAACCTCGCACAGTTCTGCAAGTCGATCAGCCCGATGCTAAGAAGCTGCGGTAAGGCGAGATCTAACAGGGAATACTCTTTGTACTCGAATATGACTCATGCAGAACTGAGACCGGTATGGATTAGACGTAGGAAAATATGCCACTAAGAGCTGTTTTGTACAAGGTAATGAGTCACTTGTGCACAGGTAGTGATCAGATTTTGGCCCAATTAAGCCACACTGACAAATTAAAATATTGAGGTGGAAAATCAAGTGAGTTTTTCATCACAGCACCATATTGGAAAAGTGTACGTGACAGGCATGTGTAGAAGTTCCACCTGAGGATTTAACAAACTTTGAATAACAAGATATACTGAGGCAAAGAGTATTGTAGCATTTAAGCTATTTGTACTCAGTTGTATTTTATTTGTTTATCGATAAACTTAAACATAAGATTTACAAAAATCCCAAATTGTGATATTTCGTATCCAGAAGTGGTCAAAACCAGTTTAGCAGTGCTCCAATAATTAAACAGGAATATGTTACCTCACCCTCCCGTGGTTCAGACCATTGAAACCGTGATTGGTCTCATGGCATGACTGCACAGAACAGAAGGCGTGACACACACACACACACACACACACACACACAGACACACACACACACACACGCACACGCACACACATTTTGACAAACGGTCTGAAGTTAGTTTAGCACCCTTGGGCAGTCTTTAAAAGTCACCTCTCTCTTTTGTAATTGTTCCGGTAAGGCAAGAACCAATAAAGGACACCTAAACTCATTAACAGTTTGCAGAAGGTAGGAAGTTAAATGAAGCAGACTTGAGATAAAAGGGGAAACAACAGTAGTGGAGGAAAAGAAAAACAAAGAAACAAATCAGAGCTTAGAAACACAGCAATGGAGACGGGTGGAAGAAAGGTGGTCTGATGAAGGAGGAGAAACAAAGCAGTTTCAATAGCATTACCAACCTCTGCTCCTCTTTGACCATTCAGTGACTCAGGACATGAAACTGGTTACCTAAATGAGTGCTGGAAGGCAAAGGCACCAGATTAACATCTGGATCAAATTCTCATCTGCTTGAACATCAGTTGGACTGTTGGATTCAACAGCTTCCCTCTGAAGACCTCATTTTCTTGGGTTCTCAGGATCGGAACCATTGACTGTCGTCTGTTGTCACGTTTTCCAACACCAGATGTTTAAGCAGTCTGTTAATCTTTAAATGTCAGGTTACAATTCCCACGCTGTGAACAGCGATACCAACAAACAGCAGCAGGTGATTACTTGACATCCCAACAGAACACTGGTTTGACAGCCAACAGAACAATGGCCAGGTGAACTTGAAGTGAACTTGCGTTATTTTGACATGTGTGCGCTTTTATTAGATTAGAATAGATTAGATAAACTTAAATGAACTCAAACTGGGAAATTCACAGATTTCATTGAAGCACCTTTGATGTTCAGCTCAGTCGCTGCACGACTTTCCCATCTTTTCATGTCTCTATCGCTTTGTCCATCTTCCATTGGCTTTTCTCCCAAGGTTCTCCTTTTATCCTGTCTTGGTTCTTCTTCTTCTCTCTCCTCTGTCTGTACCCCCTTCCTCTTCCCCAGCCATCAGATAAGTTGGCCGAAGCGCTTTGATTTTGCCATCCTTTTCCCCGCTATGTGGTGTGTACGAAAGCAGTAAACCAGAAGCAGTGTAATGACTTCTAATGTTTGGTGTCTTGGTTCATCATGCATGAGAGGCTGGGATATCTGAATAAATTGCCTACAACATGATTTCAAAAGCAGTGATTAAAGCGAGGGGAAGCCCCCAGAGGGATTCCATCGTCACGCCATTCTCCATTTCCACAACACATGTTTTAGTCCTTCACTTAATGGGTACATGTCATGAGCGTATCCCTTCCTGTCTGTGATAGACGGGCTTGATTTAGTTAATTTGCTTCACAATCGCTGTCTAAAGCACGGCCAAGCCAATCCCGATCTGAGGTGGCCTATCCACCCTCTCCATCAGGCATCAGCGACTCTCTCTCTCTCCACTCCACTTACTGATGAGTGGCCAAACCATCAAGCTGTCCATCTCTTGGGATCAGTCATGTCTCTGGGGAATTACATCCTTATACAGCACTTGAGTCAATAGCACTAAATAGGAATGGGCTCACTGATAGATGTCACCGACGTTTCCCTGAAAAAAAAAAAAAGTGCAATTGAAATGTGATTAATCTTGAGAGGAGACTAAAAACTTCCCTGTGACAGTCTGGAAAAATATTCCTCAGACACCGACTAAAAACTCTTCTTCTGCTCGTCGTTTCATCCCTTTTCCTTCTCTGGGTGTTTTAAAGCACACTCCCTCCCCCTCCCTGTTCATCATTGTAAAGCTCTTCCTATGGCGGTATCTAAGAGTCTCCATCTATAAATGTTCTAACCCTTAAGGGGCATGTTGCATCCAGCGGTCCGTGGCAAATCGTATACTTTCCGAGTGTGACTTTTGGGATAATAGAGCGTTCTTTCTGATGCAGACATTTTCAGCCATTATCAGCTGCAGACAGCAGGGTGGAGGAGAGCAATTTCACTTTTCAGTGTGTGTGTGTGTGTGTGTGTGTGTGTGTGTGTGTGTGTGTGTGTGTGTCTTTGTTTAAATAACAGCTGGAAGCCACAACTTTTGACTAAAGGCTAGATGTAATGGAAGCGGCTATCACAATATTTGGTGCTGTTTTGATACAAGAAAGTTCACTGCAGGGATTTTTTTTCTTCTTTTCTGTCACTTTCACCCTTTTTTTACTTAAAGATTTCTTGTATATTTCAGTTTCATTTCATTCTCCTTCATAATTAAAACGCTCCATCTGTCCCTCTCTGATATTACCACTCACCGATCCGTGCATTGATTCATTTAAATTAAGCGCCAGTGTAAAAATACGACTGAATATTTTATTTTTATCTCATTATTCTCATATATTTTGCCAGTTGTCCATCTCAAAAACACAAGTCAATCCTGTTGCAGTGTGTTTTTTTTCTTTGCATGCATGTGTGTGTTAACGATGGATGAAGAATTTAAACTGCTATCAGCGCCTGTAGGGAAGCTATAGGGTTTGTCTTGCATGTTTATGTCTATTCACCTCCAGTGTATCGGCTGTCAACCCCCCCTTCCCCTCGGCTACCGTCAATGTTATCAATTAATACCTTCAGGCAGGTGTGTGCACACCTCCTTCCTCCTTCCTCTTCTTCCTCTGTCCCTGAGAATGATAGGTTTTGGCCCGTCCCATTAATTACATTGCCCGTTTCGACAGAAGCAATTTAAAGGGTTTACATAATGAAGTTTAAAAAGACAAGGGTAACAAGGGATGAAGGAAATTTAAGGTTTAAAAAGGCCAGGAGGTGCATTTCTTTCCTTTAAAAAGGTCAAGCCTAACAGTTTAGATCATTAACTGTGTAAAATACGGAGGGGAGCGTCCAGCTTTTTAAAGTAAAGACAATGGAACAGTGCCTTAACATGCATGTCTTCTAATGGCCACCAGTTTGGTTAAAAGTAAACGTATGAGAAAATCCGCTGACTTCTCCCCCGATATATTACCTCACTAAACATAGTTTCCTCATGAGGTCATGTGTCAAACAGTAATTTAAGTCCTCTCCTGTACGCGCTGTTAATTTTATACTATTAGCTTCATTAATAGTGTTAGTCAGTTAGATTTATCCATCAATATATTTAACAGATTCAAGAGGCCCAGGCTGGTTTTGCTGAGGTTGTGTTTTTGTGGTCAAAACTTTTCAATCTATCACTTCCTGCATTGGCAAACCAGGAAGTTATAACCTCTGTCTTGCTTATAAACAGTCATAACAGACTAGCTGCTGGCTGTCGTTGCAGATTGAGAATCCTAAGGCCTTGCCTTTTTCATACATTTGTATTATAACAATTTCACTGAAGTTAACGGTTAGCTTTGTCTCTTTCTGAGTTGACTACTTCCTGTTCCCCCACGCTCCTTCTCCATTCATCAGTGTCTCCAGGAGTCATATCTCCCCTTTCTATTCGTCTGTTGCATCCTTCCCGAAAACAATGATTCCTCTTCATTGTCTCTTTCCACCCTTCCTCCGCTCTACTCTTCTTTTCCTTTGCTTTCCAATTCTATTATTCTTTCCCATCCGACATCCACCTTCGTCTCGAGTGATGAGCCCCAGGTTTTCAGTTCTTGTCAGCGGTGTCAGGTCAGTTCTCCTCCAAAATACCTCTCTGGAACAACCAAGGATGGGAGGAGTGTCTTCTCTCCTTATAACTGTCCTCCAACTTACTTGGCAAAATCAAAGTGGTCTAATAGTCTAACTTAGTGGGATGTACATAAGATTTAAATACCTGCCGCCCATCATCTGTGTTATTTTTGTGCCCCTTCCCATTTACAGGACAGTGCTGTGTGCTTCACATTGAAACTGGGGTCACTTCTGTCACTCTCACCTGAATAAATACAGAAATACAGATTTTTTAAATCCCTGTATTTTGTCTCTGAAGTTCTGAACTCTTGCTTTCGAATCATCTGAGCTCAATTTGCATGTTCGAGGCCCATTTTTCACGTTCTTCACCAAGGAGACAAACTTTTCAGCGCATGGGCTATTAGGCAACGTCATTTGTGCCATCATTTCACATACCATTTGATCTACCTGCCTGTGTGCCTCTGTAGCTGTCAGTGTGCACATTTTCTGCTAATTTCATCCTTGTTGGGCCATCCTTTACTTCCTGTCTCCCGCCTTGTCCCATCTGTCCTCCTCCTCCTCCTCCTTCTTCTTCCTCCATCAGACGTATCCTGTAGTTGGACGATTACCCAGACTCTCTAACCGACATCTTGAAATGTGATAAATGACTCCGTCTGCGTGTCTCCCGTCTTTTTCTAGATGTATATCCAAACTACCACCCTGACCATCTCCCTCAGCCTGTCTGCCTCCGTGTCTCTGGGGATGCTTTACATGCCCAAGGTCTACATCATCCTCTTCCACCCCGAGCAGAACGTGCCCAAGCGGAAACGCAGCTTCAAGGTGAGATGCAGTTCGGAGTCTCAAACATGAAATGAAATTGCACGTGATCATTTTAAATTAATGGCTTTTTGATTGCCAATACATGCCGGCGTAGGCGATCGTGACAGCCGCCACCATGTCGGGGAAACTGACCCAGAAGGGAGGCGACCGGCCCAACGGGGAGGTGAAGACGGAACTATGTGAGAGCATGGAGACCAACAGTGAGTAAGAGGACACCAAACTTTTATATTTACACATATAATTAACTAAATGTTGTCCAAAGTACATTCAAAACTGAAGCTGATGATAAAAAAAAGGTTTAATGATATGTAAATGTCATTTTATCGGATGAAACTCACTGGAGAGCAGCAGTCATTAGTTTTATACACAAATGGTTTATTTTTGCACAAAAAACATATAATATACATGCACAATAACCATCCTAACATGTCAAGATAGGATGGGAAACGCAAATACTGTTTCCTCCTGTGTACATTCATAATTGCACAAGTCGTGCGGAACTTTTTCTCTTTTGTTTTAATTCTTAATTTCAGTCTGATAATTGATTTCATGCCCAACTGGTGTTCGTGCAGCAACACATCTGCAGCTTCTGACAGCTTTTAAATAGCACGGTGCATCTCCTGCGAGCTCCGATAGCGAAAAACGCCGCTGCACCCACTTGAAAAGCCGCCTTTTGGCGATGAGTTGGTTCTCCCGTGTCAGCAGTATGTAGATGAAATGACAGGAGCGTGTGCAGACGTGCATGCGTGTGTTTGCACGCGTGCGATCGCATGTCTGCAGTTTGAGACTGTAAGTGGATTTGTGTGTCGCTCCATGTGTGTATTTCCAGTTGTGTGTGTAATTGGTGTTTGGATGCACGACTTCTTTAATAATCCCACGCTGGAGTCCCTGTGCTGTCTGCCATTAATGCATGTGGAGGTATAATAGATTTTAAATCCCTAAAGTAAAACCATGCCACATTGTCACATGCTAAGTTTTAAAAAACAGTTTTAAACGGTAGAACTTTATTTATACAGCGAGAACAAAAGGAAAGTCTATTTAAGAGCCTCTACTTTTGGAATACCTGCAGTTTTCCTGAAGAGTGTTCTGCAGGACATTTTCCAGTTTGCGCTCTTTTCTTTGACATGTTTTTTCCCCGTCCATTATACAAGTACCGTGTTCCATTATTCCAGTAATATGATGGCAAGGCAAATGAAAGCCAGAATAAAAAAAAGAAAAAGAATGGGTTGCATGGAAGCTATGGAGTAGAACAATGGACCAGTTAGAGACCTTAGATTCTGCTAAAACATCGATATTCAACAAGCATAATGGGTTTGAGAAAAATAAAAAAAAAGCTCCAAACAACTGTGGATGTGATTCCATTTGGTGACCTTCTTTTAATCTTTTTCTTATCCTCGGCCCCTCCATCATTTCCTTTTTCATCAATCTTTGCCTTCATCCATCCTCCACCCTTCCCGTATTCACGCAGCTTCATCAACTAAGACAACATACGTCAGCTACAACAACCACGCCATTTGATGGGACCACAGAGGGATGAAGGAAAAAGGATGAGACAGGGAGAGGTGGGGTTTGTGATTGGGCGGTGCCAAGAGGAATGAGGAGCCATCGTCCCTTTTGCCGATTGGCCGAATAATCGGCGGACAGACAAGAGCGACCGATGGAATCAAAAGCATGAAACATTATGTATTGTTCTGCATCAAACCACAGAGAGGTGGGACCACACCAACAACCAGTCAGTGTGCCTGCTTTCCTGCTGCTCACAGCTCATTGGCCCAACCATGAACTTACCTGTTTTAAAAAAAAAAAAAAAGAGAGACATGAAAATGAAACATACCATAGGACACTGTGGTGGACAGACTAACTATTAAAATCTACAAAAACAACAACAAAAAAAATCATGAAAAGAAAAAGAAAAACTTCATGTAGACATTATATCTAAAAAGGGCAAAGGTGGGGCAGGGACAGAGATTTAACAAAGTACGTTTTAAAAGATATTTAAAAAAAAAAAAAAACAAATGTAAGAGAAAAATCTATGAGACTCAAACTTGTTTGTTGTTATTCTCTACTCGTAAGTATTTTTGTGGTCGTGACGATTTTTTCATTCTTGTCTCACCGTTGTCTGATGGATCGCCCTTGCTTAATGAGATGAGTGTGTTTCCTCCTGCTGTCTTGGCTATCCAGGTTGTAGCCTTGGGTTGTGAACCTGTAAAATGCCATGGTTGAAGCATGCCAGTTTTTATACAAAAAGAAGATTTATTTATAATAAAGGAATGTTTTGCAAATGTGTAGATTGGTGGTGGTTTGTACTTTTTTTTTTTTTTTTAATGATCGTTTTACAGAATTTCTTTTGTAGGAACGATCTTTAATGGCCGTCTAACAGACACACTTTTGGATGATTTACAGTATGTTTGTTTATTTCCAGACTGCAATCCTCTGAGTGTAACGAAAAACCCTGTAAACCCAATATATTATTGATATTCCCATGAGCCCGAGCGTTGCTTTATGTTTCCATCTATCTGTGGAATGTATTAAATGTTGATTAATTACAGTTTGCATTTACAGTACATGCACATATGTTTCTGTAACACAAGAGTAGGTTTGTTCTTTTTTTTTTTCTGCTCCAACATTTTTCAGATACTCCCTTGAATCTTACAATTTAGCGAATCCCTCGGCGATATCCGGTGTAAACGTTCCAAGTGATTTTACCGCAACTGGTAAATTTATACATTTGTTTTACTGCGATGCTCTCAGGTCTCTTCTGCCCTCCTCCTGCGGTGTAGAGGCTTCCCATTGGACAAGATGTTGATGTGAGACATCTGCCAGAAAGAAGATCTAGAGGGAGAGCACGAGTATGAG
The DNA here is from genome assembly GCF_040054535.1 of Antennarius striatus. NCBI lineage: Eukaryota > Metazoa > Chordata > Actinopteri > Lophiiformes > Antennariidae > Antennarius > Antennarius striatus. The sequence goes on from NC_090797.1 coordinate 3,470,468, forward strand.
TGTGTGTGTGTGTGTGTGTGTGTGTGTGTGTGTGTGTGTGTGTGTGTGTGTGTGTGTGTGTGTGTGTGTGTGTGTGTGTGTGTGTGTGTGTGTGAGAGAGAGAGAGAGAGAGAGAGAGAGAAAGAGATATTAGAGCAAAGTGGACAGAATTCCCTTTTCTGCAGATCTGCAAAAATCCGCCAGATGTCCAACCTTCAAAAATAGATGAAAGCTAAGAAGGAAAGAGAGAACTGCGTCAGTGAATCCATTATTGATGAAGAGGAACAATCGATATTGCTGAAGGAGAAATGAAATGACAAATCACCCCGTTTATGGATTTGTGGTGTGCTGTGCATGAAGATGTCTGGAGGAAAAGGTGTAAAACTCTGAAACTTCTGTTTTCTATATTGTTTAGCCTTGAAATGCTCCCTTGATAACAAAGATGTGGATAAAATGAAGTGTAAAGACCTGCAAGTCCATCAAGTTCTACAGATAGACAGACTGCTGTCATTACTGGTGCGCACACAACTCAAACATCTCTCACACACATATACAGCTTTAAATGCTTACCTACTATTTCTGAAGCTTCCAAAATGTTACTGAAAATGCCCCAAGTGTTCTGAGAAGTGAACAACAAAGTTGCATTCATGCATGAAAATGGAAACTAATGGCATTTTCACGGGTAAATTAACAAAAACGATACCTGTTGTGTCAGGAAGTCTTTGCCACTCGTACTTTTTTAGGTATAATATGATTGCAGTGCGTGGACACCACGATAAGCTCATCATGGAATCCTAACGATTTTGCGGTGGTGACGGCTGATTACTCTGCTGAGACTGACGAGTAAAATGACAGAATAAAGTGAGTGAACCAATATAGGGTTGGTCCTGAAGGTCATAAGACAACACATACACGTAACATACGACAAAGACAAAGCAACAGATCATCAATGTTGGTTTTCTTAGCGGAGAAAGCGTCGTCTTTGCTTCCTCTTTCCTGTGCTATCACTCCGGTTCACATTTTCTCTAGTTTGGCGTCAATCATATGAACTCAACCTGGGAATTGTAGTAAATCCTCATCCAAAGCAGATGTCGGAATCTTCAGTTTTCTGTCACAGAATTGATTTATGTACCCAAATGCTGGATTAGCTGTCTAACGATGTGACGGCACAGGGGATCCGGGGCTTCATTCTATTGACACGTGTTTGTCATCACGCGTGTGTATGTGTGTGAGCTTCTTCTAGGGGTTTCCTGAAGGAAAGCAGATGGTGGATGTTCTGACCTGGTTGTCACACAGTGAGTGATGCAGCTGGTTCATGTACAGGGTGGATTTGGTGTGATAAATTAGCGGCGAATCAGAATGACAAAAGTGACAGAGCACAGGTGTGGCAGGCTGCAAATTAACCAATCATATTTCAACTTGTATAAATGCCAGTTTATGACGTTGTTATTTCATTTGCTGGAGCCTAGATACTGGTGGCGTCGAGGAGCTTGACTTCATGGTACTCCTGATGGGGAGGGTTTGGTTGGAGGTAGCTCGGTGTCACGGGTTGAGGTGCGGGGAAGGGTTGGGTTGTAGATCGACATGATTAATGATTAAAATCAGAGAGAGGAAACAAACAGATTCAAAGTTTGAAAGCCTGCAAAATACGTCCAACAGGAGCATGTGGCGGGAAAATTAACTTTGTTCAAAACGTTTTTGTCAATGTTAAAATGGGCTTCATTACTGCAATGTGGGAAATGTAGTTTTGGTCAAAGCACACTTTTGACCTATTTATTTTTAGACACTCTGACCTTTTATGTTCTTGTGGGCCACATAACAAGATGTGGCGGACCACATTTGGCCCCCGGGCCATGATTTTGACACATGTGATATAGAGTGTTTGTGCATAGGTTTCCTGTCTGAAGCATCATTTAAATTTGGTCAGATGTTTGCAGGAAACCCACTCCAAAACAAAATTACGAGTTGTTAGGATCAAAATGGGAATGGTGGTAAAACTGAGTCGTGATGGTGGCGTAGACCCCCAAAGTATTGTGTTTTGCTTTTGTTGATACTTTGATTTGTGTGCTCTTTGCTGCATTGAACTCCATGTACAACACTGCTAACCCTAGGGTGGTAATCATACTGGGCTTGGAGCGCAGTGGGATGTTGTGCCTGGAGACAGTGTGGGACGACGGTATTTTTGTGCCTTGCCTTGTATTCCTTTGTGATGCATGTAGCGCTGTTCTTTTGACAATTCATTGATGAGTTGGTGAAAGCCCAGGTGGGGTATCCACACTTCCAGAGTCCTCTTGATATGTGTGTGCTCTCTTTCTTTTTCCTTCTGCCTTTGTAGACCATCAAAGAATCCTAGAACTGATGGATGAGAGGTGGAACATCTTCAAACCTTAAAAAAGGAGTCCAGTTGCTTCAGATTCAGCCTCCTTTTGAGGGTTGCCATGGCTTAGATGAATGCTTATTTTATTTTATTAAGAGGTACATAAAGACAGAGGTCTTTCAGTTTGCCTTGGATCTAAAGATAGCGGTTTACTTGACAAATTCAACGATATGTGATATTTTCAGGGTTTCTAGAATGTTTTCTACAATCGCAATTCTTTTTAAGAAGCAACTGAAACAAAAACCCCTAATTGTGTATTTTAAAACGCCCACTTTGGATGCAAATAACCTTCTCCCTATGTAAATTTTTGAATTAGACAGAAGGGAAAATTCATCTGGCAACTTTAGGTCAAGGTGGATCAGGTGTGAGGTGACATCCCCTAAGCACGCTCAGCTGTTCTAACCAGTTTGTCATCCACTAGAGCGCCCAGACAGTACAGGAGACAAGCAGGGTGACGTCATTGTATTTCTCGACAGATATAACGACATGCAACTGTTTCCAAGCAATTCTTAACTCTATTTTTCAAAAATTGCTGTATTTGAGCCTATAAACTTGAATCTTGGAGTAGATTCAGTGTTAAACTGTTTTATGGGAGGTGTCAACCCTGTTTCAGGGAATAAATCCATTAGAAACAAGTATTTAAAGACTATTGAATATGGATTTTTACTTCAACTACGCATAACCAATAGGTTACGTCATAAACATTTCTGTGAATCATAATAATGTGATCATAACATAGCGATGAATCTAACCAACCTGTGTAACCGAACCTGGGTCGGCGCACATGCAAAGCATTGTGGGATACGTAGGTAGCAAAGTGTGGCCTTTTTTCCACTATTGATCGATTAGCGCTGAAGGATGACCTTTGTAAAAGGTGACCTGATTAGGCTCCGTTCCTGCGGGACCCAGATAGGTAAAAGAGCTCCTTATGACCTTTCCTGTTTAGAGAGCCCAGCGCCTCGCCGTGACAACCGTGATGCTGAACATCAGAGCGAACAACGACGCGATAGAGGTGAGAATCCATGTTGTCTCCAGCCCATCGATTCATTACCAATCTAACGCTGGTGCTTCCTGTGGAACAGAACTCCTCGGATTCCCCCTCGCAAAATCGCCATTCCCCCACCTTGATCGTCACGGTCATGGTTTTTTAATGTTTACATCCAAGTCACGTCTTTCCTATCGTCTTTTTCATTCATCTGTTTTTACCCTCTTGGTTCCCCTGTTTCTTCTGTCTAAGTCTCTCCGGTTTGCTCCCTCTCCCTCTGTGCCATTTTATTCCCTGTCTCGTGTTAGTTTATCGTTTTATCTCCCCCCCTTGATGTTTTCTTCTCCATTTTCTCATCACAATGTCTGTCGGATTATTCTCTTTTCTTGCTTCTTATTGTCTCTTTTTTCCCTGTGCCATATGTTTGTCATCTCCCAGTGTATCTAGTCTGTTCAGATGCATCTTTATGTATCCGAGGCTACTTCCAGTCAATCCTAGCTCCTCTTTTTTTTTTTTTTTTGCTGCAATTTATGGTTTTGATTTAGTTTGACCAAACCCTTCCAGCCTATTTACGAATAACCCTAACCCTAACATATATCTTAATATAACATGTCCCGTGTGTGTGTGTGTTTACAAGTAAAGAACAGATGCTCCAGTGCGGATGAGGAAATGGAGGCTGTGAAGCAGCAGTGCTGATTAGCTTGGTGGATTCGAGCACCCCAGTTTTCCAGACCAGATGTCAGAGGAAGCTAAATCTATATTTATCAAGCGTCCTGACATCACTGTTAGGAGTCACACTGACAGTTAAAGACTGAAATACTTCCCACAGAAAACGAAGTTGTTAAGTTTCTGCTGGCAGTCGGGAGCTATAGCAGTATATTCTCCGGTTGAGGTTGATTGACGTTACCATTTTACGACACGGAGGGCCGTAAATTGGAATGAACGATGACATTTTCTAATCTTTCGTCGACAGGTCTGGTATGAAATCTGTAGAATCTAATGAGAAAAAGATCTTGCGCAGTGCAGGAAACGGAGTTTGGTTCATTTTACTTGTGCATAAGTAACAATCGGAGCTGCTTTAAGGTGACGAGTGGACCTGAATGGTTCACAGATGTGCAAAAAGTAACGGCTGTTCTGTTATTATAAGACATATCTTCCAAAAAGAAAAAAAGCCTTGGGTTCTAGAGGGGTGGCAGACTGTGTTGGATCACCCTCTCCTCGCCCTACTCCTTAGGAGTGCTAGTAGTGTGCCAGATGGACTCTATGGCCGTGTCAGACAAGGGTACAATCATTGTCTTTTTTTTGTGGATGAACTCCTGCAGGAGGTCTAACCTCTACTTGCGAATGTTAAAACAGCAGGACTCCATTGTATCTCCATTCACCGCCATGTCTGCTCCAACTGAAACATCTAAAACATCCCTACCAGGTCAGCAGATGGTTCGTCTTCCACCTTTTTTTTTTTCTTTTTTTTTTGACAGACTCGCTCCAGTGAGGTTGGTTCCATTTGCAGACTTGTCAGACTGATTATGGGAAGAGCAGGTGTTCCTGCACAGCTTGTGCTGTTGGCCTGAGTCTGAGACTTGTTCCACCCCCCACCCCCCCACTTCAACGAGTAAGAACTCCGTGATCCACCTGCGGGCGAAGTCTGGCACGCTCAGCTGAGAGACCTTATCTCGCCACAGTCATAGGATTATCGTCTTGACGGCGGAAGCACAAAAAGATCCTGGTGTAAGTTCCGTCAGGCGCCGGAGGATGACGGGGAGGGCATTGACTCTGCAGCGTGTTCTGTTGGCATGACGTGGGTGGGGGTGGGGGGTTGGGGATCAGGGGCGGATCAGTGATGGCTTTGAGGTGGAACAGCTTCAGATGGCTTCATCTGAGGTCAGGTTGGTCATCCTGCGGGGCTTGATGATTTTCTGCGCATGTTTGAACAGTTGGGCAACTCAACAAAAACTTGTATTTCTCTGCTTTGCCCTTACATGACAGCGTGTATCCGTTAAACAACCCGTTAAGAAAACTTGTTTTTACTTTTACATCTGATCCAGTAAAAAACGTTTGATTGTGGAATTAAAGTTTAAATTATTTGATTCTGGGACGCTGTTATATAAACTTTGGAGTTGTAACGGCAAACCACGATCAGATAACCCAGGTAATCTAGAATTTCAGAAGAAAATTTGTTTTTGTATTCAATTTATTCATTTATGCAAATTTAATTGTTTTTTTTTTACCTACTTTCCCCAAAGGAAAACACTTTTCAATTTATGGTTTTGTTTTGGTCTCTGTCTTGTCGCTAAAATAATTCACCAGCAGCCGAGAGTGAAACTTTTTTTTTTCTTGACTAAGACAATTCCTATTTTTTTTATGTTGTTATTCCCAGGTGTCTGCATATCTGTGTGTGTTTGTGTGTGTGTGTGTGTGTTTAATTTCAAAGCTTCCAGGTTCTCCTGCAGCACACGCTAACCTTCTCCTCGCCGTTCGTCACACACTGTTGCATCTTTCGTATAACACATCACGCTTTCATTGGCAGATATTCTATTGGAGCTCCAAGATGTCAAATTGCCGCAAACATCTGTAAATTAAGAATCTAAATTGGCAAATAAAGGGTTTGCGTCGCGCTTTCTGGCGATGACGGCGGCATTTGTTTCCGAAAATATCACAATCTTTCAGCCTATTATATTTTTAGTGTCTCATCATTTTTTTTGCAGGTTGTCTTTTGGGATGCATAAATGCATCAATAGCCCTGTGGCGGTGTGTGTGTGTGTGTGTGTGTGTGTGTGTGTGTGTGTGTGTGTGTGTGTGTGTGTGTGTGTGTGTGTGTGTGTGTGTGTGTGTGTGTGTGTGTGTGTGTGTGTGTGTGTGTGTGTGTGTGTGTGTGTGTGTGTGTGTGTGTGTGGTTATGTACACTTTGACTCTTACCTATTTGCGAGAGGGTGTGAACACTGGTTCCTGTCGGGCCGGTCCATGCACGTGTGTGTGTGTATGTGTGTGTGCACGTACGTGAACATCCGTTGGAGGGAAGACGGGACACCCGGGAGATACGGCAACGTCAGAAATGTCTCACCTGTCAATCAAGCTTCCTACACTGTAATGCGATGGAGGAAGAGGAGGAGGAGGAGGACTCTGAAATGCTTCCATCCGCCTAATGAGGAAAGGTCTTCGTTTGGGAGATAGGAGTGCTTAAGGTACGGAAGACTGATTTGAGAGGGAAAACAAAGAATGAAAAAACTGTGGAAAACAGTTTCTCTGTGTTTAAGACTTTTCAGGCAGCGTGAGAAATCTCCCAGCTGAGACTTTATAGTAATTAACTCTGTCAGATGGCCTGTGCCAGGGGAAGCTATTACCTTAAACAGACTCACCACTGATATGGATCCTGCTTCTTACAGATGTTTGCATGCCTGTTGAAGATACAGCCGGCTGGTGCCTGGTGTGGGCACTCATCCCAGTTTTCTGTGAGGCTGATTACTGATGCAGAATTAAAACAGATAAATTGGAAGGTCTCAGTGAAACCATGTGTTGAACACAGAAGAATTTGCAGTAGGAAATGAAAACTTAACCCATAAAAACTGTGCAATACTGGAAACAAATATGCTGTATGTACTAGACAGCAATCAGAGAAGAAAAACCTCCAAACCTAGGTGGATCAGGCTCCCTTTCCACTAATCCCATCATAGTTTACCCTCAGATTGAGACTGTGTGACCTTCACAACCTACCTCTTGAATGAATCTTTCTCCACTATAGTCATCCCCTTCTCTCTCCCATTTTCTTGCCCTCCTTCATCCTAGCTGGTCAAAGCAAGGGGAAACCACCCTGGCTCTAGGATCTACTCAAGGTTTCTGCCTGTTATAAGGCAGCTTTAGTGCTTTGTCATCATGGAACTGTTGGGTCTAGACTTGTTCGTCTTGGACAGTGTCTGACTGATGCTGTGATTTGATGGTATTCAAATAGATTCAATTCAAACATGCTAAAATTTCGCTTTAAGAACCAGGTAATATAAAAAATAAGAAAAAAACAAGTGCAATTACTTACAGTAAAGCCCCTTGATTTAATGGCACTTTAAGAAGCAACTTATAAAAGGAGATTTTTCCTGCCTTAGACCTCCTGCTGAGGATTTCCACAGCTGAGAAGCTCGATCAGCGAAGGCAAGGTCATCAACAAAGCAGAAACCATTAGGAGAAATCCATGAGAGGATCTGAAATAAGCATTGCAAAGCTTTGAAAAATAAGCAATAAAATTGTTAAAAATACATATCCTTAAGCTCCCTTTGGCTGCAGTCTTTAAATGCTTGTGGGCGTTATCCATGCATCCACGCAATTTCCTGATTCTGAAAAGGATTCAGGTGAGGATCTGGATCGAAACCAAAGTATGCCGGATTGTTCGTTGAGCTGTGGCCTCCGTCTTTCAAAAACATTCCATCAACATTCTTTTAGTAATTACGCCCACCCACAGAAAGAGAGAGAGGGAGAGACAGTGAAAACGTTACCTCTGTGGCAGAGGCAATAAATTCCTGGAGGGTAAAAATCAATGTGTTCTGTACAGATTTCATCACCTGGTCTTAATAATGTATATAATAGATTACTGTTAACATCTTTTAATTGTACAGAGTGTAATAAACCAGCTGCTGATGGCGGTTTAATCTCCCATCATCTGTCATCCAATGTGTTTTAAAGCCGTCCTTTGGATTATTTATTGGTTGAATCGGATGCCAGTGAGTGATGTGTTTGTATCCCGTTCCTGCAGGAACACACACCGTTCTCTGTTGTATCAATAAGTGTGGTTAAAATACGATTCAGGTTTGCCCGCTTTGAAACGTGACACTTGAAACAGGCTTTCACAGCCAACTGTGGGGTTTTTATTTCCATCCCCGAGAAGAAAGGTTTAAGTTTTCCTTCCAAAGCAGCAGTTTTCAAGTGTATTTAAACTGTACAAACATTTATTTGACTACTTAATTCATTGCCACTAAAAGTATTTTTACTCTTAATTTTACTTTTAACCCTTATTAATATCAAGATTGTTAAAGCTATTTTGTATTTTGAGTTATTTCATTCAGTTTTCTCCTTAATACTGTTGGAAAAATCTGCTTTAAATGTCTGAAAAAGTATCTATCTCAGACAATAGAGCGCCTGTGTGCAACAGGTTTGTAGTTTAAAGGGCAGAACTGTGGAGTTTCTCGCTCCTAAATACAATTGCATTTGTTTGGTGCATTTCCAAATATCGTCTTCTTAAAAAACACCATCTGTTAGCAGCGCGTCAGGTAGGACACCTCCTGATCTCTTCTTCTTCTTTATATTCATGCAAGGAAGTTTATGAATAAGAAATGATAATTGCCTGATTTTGTAGAAAAATTCGTATTTCTGCTGCTCTTTGAATTTGTACTGTAGCTACATGGGACAGGATTGATCGGGTACAGTTGTTAAGAATTTATCCACTTTCTCTAAATTAAACCTGGGTAGATATTTGTAATCTCACTGGCTGTCGCTCCGACAAAAACATCTCTTTCTGTACAGCCCTGCTAAATAAATCTAAAACCCGCAGGTGTGTGAAAGAGCAGGTGACAACACCACAATCCCATATCCTCTCCTTTTCCGCTATCATAACAGGACATCTGTTGCCGAGGGGCAGATTATCTCCACGACTCCAAGGTCACATGTTGAGGAGATTACGAGATGCAAGGTTGACGAGACTGTGACTATACACCTAAAGAAGCAGCTGCCGAGTTGAGTCACAGCTCTTAATGGCCACTGTGCCGCCTGCACCATGTCGGCATCTGGCAAATGGCTCAGGAGGAGATAGACACCCTAAATCGTGTTAAGAGAAGCTGTGCAAAAGGAACCTGTAATTGAGAGAGAGGAAAGGAGGAAGACTGGAAAGGGGATTAAACAGTGGATAAAAGATGACCGGTTGAAAGGATTTTTTGCTACAAAGATATACTAGAACCATAAATACGTCAGTCTGTCCATATTTTGCTCGGCGCTCCGTGCAGTAGAATGGAAATGAGGCTGAGGGAAGTCCTCCTGGTTTATAGCTCTGCTACATGGAAGCATGCTTAGCCTCTGATTAAAGCGCGCTACATGTCGTTAACATCTGCTGAAGCATGTGGTCGTGTAAAAAAATTAGCTGGCGAGCTAGGATGAGAAGAGGGAACAGGAGGAGCAGGTGCTTCAAGAGGCTCGTTCTGCATCCAGAATTAGCACGCCGCAGCGGTTCCCATCCGTCTTTTGTGCAAATCTGATTTTGCCCGATTACGTTCACACCTTTGAAACATTCTTCTAAAAAATGGGCCCCCATCCCCCATCGTCATGAATATTCCTGACTCATTCTGGTGCAAAGTTTGGGATTTTGAGTCCAATGATTGGACCTGTGTGCTTGTAAAACTTTGAGTAATGTGCATTTCATTTATGTGTGCAGACAAATGATGACGTCATTGGTAGTAACCACCCAAATCTGAATGTACAACATATGCAAAAAGATTTTAAAAAATCCAATGTAAATGCAAACTCTTGGAAATTGGTCTTTGCATGTCTTTGGTATATAATATTTCTATCTATCTAGTGTTTCATTTTACATTTGCAGACTTGTTTGCCTGAGTCGATTGCATCTGAAATAGAGTCTGTGGTGACTTTAAATGACATTCATACAATTTTTTTGACGTCCTTTAAAACTTTGCAACCACCTTTGTCTTTGTTATATGTATAACCTTTATTTTAGTCAGAATGAATCATATGACTGCATCGGAATTAATAAAATGAACGACGGATTTCAGTCACATGATAAAACAAATGTACTGAGACACAAAAGACATATGATGCCTTTACAAACTTTGTCATCAAATGATTACCTTCATAAAATATTCAAAAACTAAGCACCTATTCGAACATTTAAGAAGAAGTGCTGTTTCCTGATAGACAAACTATGAAAAGATTATCTACTGACAGAGTTTAATTATTACTTTTTTATTGTAATAACTCCAGAAAGTTGATCTACACGTGTAATAATCAAAAATGAAGAGGATGAAGGGATGGGCTACAGGATAAGCAGGTAAAAATGAGTTATTTTTTTGACAAATCTCACACGACTTGGTGTCTCAATAAGTCAGTCAGGTGTGGTGAAAAGATGTTTTCCCTCCATTTGCTTGACAACTGGAATTAATTCCGTATCATACGTTTCTGTGATGAATGTAATTGCCTGTCAAACCTCGCTTTGCCACACAGAGCCTTGACAGTGGAAATGAGGCTTGAGCAGTGTTGTCGTCTTTTGTACTGTGGAATGCAGCAAGCATTCGTTTTTGTCAGGGGTGCGCAGCGGGCCGTTGTGTCGGAAGCAATGGCTGACATCGACATCATCGCTGCTGCTGCTCACCTGAACTTTCTCTTGTTTGATCCGAAAAATCGAACAGCGGGGCTGAGGAGTAAGGAAGGAGCAGAAAAAGGAGGGAACTCCAAAAAGCGAATTAGTCAAGGTTGTTCAGTCCGGATAAGGATAAGATTCTGGCAAAAAGAATATTTTTAGATTGGGGCCATATTGATCCGAATGGGCTAGAAAACAACAACATATTGAGGTTCCATTACATCGAGGGGAGCAGAACTTTTCGACTGTGCCAACTGGACTAGAACATTCGGAATCTGTTTGACTTGGAAGGAAGGAAAGTTCATTTGTATTTTGCTAAAAAACGATATTAACCTTAGTATGTTGTGTATCAGGGCATCTGTTTAAAGGTTTTCTTGCATATTACTTAAAATTCCAACTGCATCTAATTGTTTGATTGCAGAAATTAAACCATATTGGGCTTTTAAGTGCTATGGATCCACTACACAACCTTATTTATCCCTGTATTTTTTTTTTTAAAACCAACATATAATCAAGAACGACATAACTTGAAACGACCTCTACCTTCATTTTATTTAATGATATGTTGTTTTTATGTCTTGTTATTGTTTCTGATAAATCTTAGGGAATAGTACATTAGTGTTTATAGTAATGATGGCATTTAAATTACCTCGAATAATGATTATAGATTGAACTTTAATAAATAATGACTTACGAACAATTCAACTTATGAACAACTTCAAGAAACCATTTGCTTTCGTAAGTTGAGGATTAACTGTACTTCCTTGCCTGGTTTTTACCTAATTCCTGCTGAGGTAGCGACACCTCTGTCAGCCTCATCTATGTTATTTGCACTACTTAGCAAAAGTGAGCATATTGACACGCTAAGGTAGCATGTAAACACAACCTGCTGCACTCCTGGTTAGAATATTCACGCTGTTGGTGCAACAATATGTCAGTTTGCAACATTCCCATTAAAAGCATCATTACATTTACTAACATACAGCCCAATGGAGCCTCATGTATGTATATTGGTGTCGTTTGTGTTATTTCCCTTCTTCCAATCTACTCAAAACACATCAATTTTGTCTCAGAGTGCTGCATCAGCTCTTCATTATCAAACCCATTATACCTATTTAATTAAAGGACGCCTCAATCGATGAAAATCCACACCTAGCTTACACACATACAGATGGCTACTGTTCCTCTTACACTTTCATTGAGGGCCAGATGGCAGCTATCTGTGTTAGAACAGGCCACAAACTGTCACCAGAAAAAGAAAAAAAAAAGATAAAGAGGGTAAACTGGTTAGAAGGAATTGAATCATGACAGGAAAGAGGAGAGTAAGATGGCAAACAAGACTAAAAGAGAAGCAAGGAAAGAAAGCAATAAAATGAGCGATGAGCAATGAAATGAAGAGGAAAGGCACTGGAATATAGGAAATGACATCCCGGCCGGCTCTGGTAATGTTTCCCACCCACACTTTCCATTTCATTTTTTGCTTCATGTGCCAATGAAATAAATCCAAAGCCCTGCTGTATTTTATTTTTTGAAGTAGTGACTTAAATTCCCGGTTCTTTTCCACCTTTATGAGATGTCTATGTAGAATTTTTGTATTTCCAAAATGTAATCAATTAGAAATCCCTTTTTATCAAGTCTAAAAAAATAATAGTAAAGCAAAAAATTCATTATAAAACATGTGGCTGGTGTGATCTTTTCTCCACCAAAAAAAGAAAAGAAAAAAGAAAGCAACCATAAAGTGTTTAGAAGAAACAGAAAAGTGTCAGGGTGGGCAACCGAAGCTTCAGATCGACTGATTTAAAGGATTTGAAGGACAAATAAAGTTCCTCCCCAGCTCATCTCACCTGAAATGAAGAAGCAATTGGAGAAGCAGACAAGCTGGATAACACGACTCGTCCCGGTGATAGGAGTCTATTGTAAGGGGGGATAAAAGATTAAATAATCCAGAAAGAGGAGGCAGAGAAAACCGAGTGACGGGATTGAAGCAAACAGAGGAACAGAAATGGAATTCAGCGCAAATACAAATACAAAAATGTCTCTTTTAGCTGTTTCTGAGTCACTCCTTTTTTTTTTTCTCGGCCGTGTTTTTTCTTCTAATTAAGGGAACACTCTTAACAAAATTTATAAAATGCAAGACTTTATTGAACTGAAGACTGCAGGACATGTTTTTGTTTTATAAAAATTAATATATCGCCTTGAGGATGTTGTGTGGTATTGAAGTACTGTCCAAATTTGCAGCAAGCCGGTGTGCTTACATAATTTTGTGTTTTGGACTGATTATTCTCAAAGTTTTATTAATATGAGGCAAAGCATTAAAAAACAGCAAAAAAAAATATAAATCTATTTTCATTTTATTTAAAATCTGGCAACAGAGGGGAAAAAGTACTCCTGCTGGTGGGAGTTTTTGCACAAGGACGTGATCATCATTAAATTTACAGCTTGTCGCAGCCATTCTTGTTACTCATGAGTGGGCCTTTGCAGCATGAAAGACATTAGTTCAGTGCCAGAATCATTTCCCACAGCCAAGATTATTTCAAAAAAAGAAAAATCTCTTTCGTGGGTCTTGAGCATCGCTGGAACCCCGACTGAGTGTGAAACAACTCCCTATGCTGGCTTCTTGAATCCTGGAGGAAACAGAGCACATGGACTGTTTGAAGATTAGCAAATATGGTCACTGCCAACGACTGAGATATGAAAATGAAAGCGCATTTATACAATATTATCATAGAGGAAAATGAACCTTCTGTTATTAATTTAGGGCAATCAACTGAAAATAAACCACGATTCAAAGATATTGGGAACACAAAGACTGGAGTTGTCCGCTGAGATTCGAATCAGTGAACGGGAATAAAGTATCAAACACTCTCATTAAAAGCAGCTTTTGATATTCTGAACTTCTCCTTTTGTCTGATATCTAAAGACATCTTGTTATCTGAAGCTAAGATAAGAATCTGCACTTTCAAACAAAACAGATAAAGCAAGAAAATTCTCCATTGTTGCTTTTTTTACTGTGATAAAAGGTTCGGAGTCAACAAAATGTGACTTTTTTCCTTTTACAATCCGACCCATTGGTCATTATTCCTTCTATCTAGGGGACGACTGTATGTATTAATTCAAAGAGATGAATCCGTTACAGCTCACAAATTCAATTTTTCTCAATTACCGTGTGTATACCACTGCAACAAATGAGGGGTTTATTGTTTGGCTTTTTCAGTGTAAATGACTATGAAAGTCTCCATAATGGAATTCCTCCATTAAGATGATCATTACAGACTCTGAGGCTGAGGCAGGGCTGCTGATTAAAGCTGCAGTGAGGCCAATGAGCGGAGTAAATAATTGCGTTTAAATTGGTGGCTTTTGTGCATGTGCATATTTCGGTAACAGCTGCAACATTATATTGTGAGCATTTTGTCATAGGTAGTCAGAGCTATTGATCTTAATGTTCCCAACAGGAAATCTTTAAAAAACCTAGCGGTCTAGAAATGGAGGAGTCGCTGATAAATTTGCCATCTCTTGAAATTTAGTTCTACACCAATCAATGCGACGCTCCGTTGGTCGCCGAGAATTAAACAGAATATCGGTGGACTTTTCTTTGTCTCGTTTCATCGCTCATAAGTTCACCCCCATTATACTTCGGGGGTTTTCTCCATTTGTATTTGGGCTAATTGAGTCCGAAGGGCTGTGGATGGATTTTGGCTCAACCTTGCGGGTAGGTCGATGTGTTGACCTAACGAGACCCCCCCCCACCCCCTCCACCCCCGCTGTCCGTCATCTCCTGCATGTCAAACCACTTTAATCTCTTAAGTCCAAAAAGTCAAAAAAGAGAAAGAAAATGCCAGAAACATATCCACCATCAGACGGGTTGTACCCTTTAAAAGCCTCCCCATCATTACTCTAATGGTTTTTGATGCTGAAAAATGGCTGCCCCTGAAGAATTGCTCATTGTGGGGCCACAATTTTATAATACGAGTCCCTTCCTGTGCTCCTGACATGCCAAGGCATTTCATGTAATGGCCAAATTGGGACCCCTGCACTTTCTTTTCCAAGGGTGTTATTCAGAAAAGCACCGAAAGGCTTCTTGCTGCAGTCTTTGGTGATTGGTCATGTCACGCCATGCCCACTGGGTGTGTGATTGAAGTAGGAACACAAAGGGATTTGGACACTGTGTGTTTCTATTTAAATGTGAATGACGCACATGTCGAAGCTAAAAAGATTCTGTAAGTAGAGCCCTTTTACTTCTGGTGACATCAGAAGTGAAAAGGTATACAGTAATCCCTTTTTTTCCATTGATGGGTTTATGAATGTTTAAATTACCGTAAATAATAATATAAATAGTTTGTCACTATATCGCGGAATTTATTTTTTCGCGGGTGTTCCTGGAACACATTAACCGTGAGTAAAGAGTGATTACTGTACAGAGAGCTATACTATATACGGTACAGTACATGCAACAGATATAAAACTAGTGGTAGGTTTGAGTATTGCAACCAACTGGATCTCCTTCCTGTTACCTTCTGCTTAAAGGCTAAATAGCTAACTCCCTTAGCACATGGTGGACTCTGAGGAGGGAAATGAACTGATTTGATTGCAAAATGATTTGACTTAAATGCTCAAGCTTAATGAACTGATCAGTGAAGAAGAGATCTCTGCATCCTAAATTTTCTTACTTCCTCATGTTTGACTTTTATGTCTCTCTCTCTCTCTACTCCATTTTTTGTCGCCTCCTCTCACTTTCATTCCCTCTCGCTCTGCATTTTCTGTCACTAAACCTTTAATAGTCCCTCTTAGCTGTCCATCTTCTCTCTGCCCCACACTTCCCCCTCCAACCCCTTTTAATAAGTTACAGATATAGCCCCACTATGATGGGGGCTCCTCGCCTCCTTTTGAACCGGCTCTGGTTCCGTGTGAGAGGCCAGCATCTACTAAGACTGTTCCGCTGCCGACCCCTGCTCCTGCTGCAATGTGATTAGAGGGTCTGAATGTGTGTGTGAGGGAGCGCATGTGTGTGTGAATTTGCAAAAAGGGCAGAGGGAGCAATTTGATAACGCCGCGTCAGACCGGGAGCTTTACATTTCTATTCTAATCCCCCCCTAGAGAGACACCGCTCCCGCACAATACACTGCTACACACCTGGGTACATTTCACCATGTGAGTAAAATGCTGCTGCCATTAAAGCCAGATTGTTATGCCTTCCACACGGCGGATTGTTAGGCAGAGCTGACACCACACTGACTGGTGTGTGTTGATACACACAGGAATACACCAAGTGTGAAGTGAAACCCTTGTGAGTGAATTCTTCATTTTCGCCAACGCTATCCCCTTTAAATCGCATGTATTTACAGCCAACGACAGTTCTATATTGCATCCTTTTGGAAATGCTGAGTGTGTTCACATGTGTGTATGTGTGTGTGTGTGTGTGTGTGTGTGTGTGTGTGTGTGTGTGTTTGCAGACACATTGACTTTTAATGTGAATGACTGGCAGCCAAAGACATCAATGGCTTCTATTTATTTTACATTTCTTTTTGCACATTCGCCCTTACCTTGACTTGAACTCCTTGATTTCCCCTGACGTAAACGTAAAGATCTTTCTTTTCTTTCTTTCTTTTTTTTTTTAACTCAATGCAGTTGTCTAATTCAGGATGTATGTACTGGAATCTATGTGACTCACTGAACACCCCCCCACCCTCCAGTGGGAGCAGGACAAGGTGTTTCCCTCTGGGGGCGGTGGGAGGTGACGTCGTTGGCTATGGCGTTTACACATTATGTGGGTTTGTGACAGGTTTGTACCCGAGGGCAATAATTAACCTGCAAGGCGAGGGGGTCTACGATACGACGTAGCAGAGTAAGCCCTGGATAAACCCAGCCAGAGCAGAAAAAAGAATTCAGTTTCATCAAACCTTTATTTAGAGTCACATTGAAAAATGGAAATGTTTTTAGGTGAGGAATTGAGTTAGACAATTGGATGCAAGGTGAAAACAACACAATTTATAAGCAGGTAAATGAAAAATATAGGAAATCTAAGGAATTCTATCTGTCTTTATCTATTTACAGAATATAGAAAGGGTGTTTTTAACACAAGTAAAATCATAGTAAAGTGCTTCATCTGTACAAGAATAGTCAGAATACTACTTTTCTTTTTAAAAAAGAAAATTAGTTTGGAAATTAAAACCCCTTTTCAGCCTCAGCTTTTTATCCGTCTCCTGAACGTGTGTTTTGAAAGTAACAGAGCGATCAATCACAATAACCAAGTATTCAAAAGCGTTAACAACCTCTGGGGTATAGTTGACAGCCTGCTCCGAGAGCGCCGAGATTAGACGCGTACGATTTAAAACATCACGGCCGACTGTAGAAATGCTTTAGATGGACGAATAAAGAACTTTGCATGATGTTGCGCCTTGTCGATTGCAGCAGAAATGTAATTCACCACCTTTGGTGAAGCAGTGAATGGGTTATGTTTTATTAAAGATGACTGATATGTTGAAAATTAATGTGTGTGTGGATGTATGTAAAAAAGATGAGTGCAATAAAACAAAATTTGTAGGATGCATCCGTAAGTTGAATTGTGGGAATATAAGACAGGAGTCAGGGTGAAGAAAGGATGGGAAAACAAAGAGTTGGTATAAACTGAGGCCATGTGGGAAAAGATAATGCACAATGTGAAGGTAAATTTTTTTTTTTACATACAAAGAAATGAAGTAGAAAGGGAAATCTGAAAGAAAAAAGAGAAGATGTAAAGCCTTCATCATGTCATTATCAAAAAAAACTTTTAGTAGTCATCTGTGGGACCTCCTCAGTTCCTAAAACATCATCTTGGACCCATAAAGTTCACACAAACGCACAAAAAAAGACGATCACACCCTCGATCAGATCACAACTTCTTATTTTAATCTCAGCTAAACACTATGGAAGTTTTTTCTGACTGCGTGTTGCACAAACCTTGCTGCTATCACGTTCCCCAGGCAGTCAAACAACCACCTGGCAAAGCACCAAAAACTGCCGGCAGTACAACAGACGCCTCTGGGACCACGTTTTTGCAGTGATGACACACACACACACACACACAGAAAAACGGGGAAGGTAGAAGACAATATGAGCCGTCATGGCTGGCAGCGAGGGAAAGAGGAAGGCGTGTTAACGGAAGGAGATAGAGAGTGTATTACAAGCTGGGGGGGGGGAAGTTAAGGAGTGACGGCTGACAGGGGAGAAGGAGATGAGTTGGGATCGGGTCAGCTGAGCAGGGAAAGAAATGATGATGAACTCATTCCAGATGGTTGCTATCCTTTCAACAACAACAACAACAAAAAGAAAGAAAGAGAAAACAGAACGGATTCTGACAAAGAGGGAACCGATTCTCTGTTGTACCGTCGCACAGAGGAAGAGGCAGATGGAGCATCCTTTAAAGGGGGGGGGGGGCTCTTTGAGGGAGCATCATCTGCAATCATTCATCACGACCTCTGCCTCAGTGGTTGAAAAAAAAAAAACAGCATGGCTTGAGTGTGTGCGCATGTGTGTGTGTGCGTGCGTGCGTGACGTGGACGATGATATGAATTAATATTACCTTGTATGGCTCCCTTTGGTTGCTGAAATTAGCAAGCTGCTCATCCTCTGTTTGTGTGTGTTTGCGTGTGTGTGTGTGTGTGTGTGTGTAAGTGACAGTTCAAAGAGAAAGAGAAAACACACAGAGGTGTGTATTGCATGCACACTTGCCCACATTGTTGATCTTGCAGCACAAGGACGGAATACAAAGAACCTAGAAATAAACTTTGACGAGTTATAGATGCAGATTTTTTTGGTGCTGTGTGATTCCGATCGCTATCAACGCACATAATTTAGTGCCTATACATATGCAGGAGCTTCCGTGTTAAAAAAAACAAAAACGTATTATTGACCATTTTCCCTCACTGTATGACAGCATCCGCATCGTGATTTATGTCCGAGTTAACCAGATGAGTAATAAGGAAGTCGCCGTACTTTTTTAAGTGCCCAAAATGTTCAATCAAAGACGTAAAATATCCTCTAAACACCCCAGCAGAGCTCTGCAGTGTAATAACCGCTGTTCTTTTGTAGTGTTCTCTATGTGAGCTGCCTGTTTAAAAGCTGATTCTGACTGACCGGTACATATTCCTGCTCCTGTTCAGATGATAAATGGTGGAAATAAAAACGAATAACCCTGCCTCCTGCTTATCATTCTCCATGCATTTTTAGAATGGAGAGGCTACACATTCAGTCATTTATGTTGTTGGGAAATGGTGAGTGATAAAATGAGTGCAATATTTGACACAAACTTAAATTAAAAAAGTGGCGTCTATGTTAGACTGGGTTAAATCATATTGCAACCTTCCGTCGCTAAGGTCGCTGTTAATGCGATGGCTAGACTAAGAGGAAAAAATCATCTAAATAGTCAGAATGGGATGCTAATTTGTTCTTTAAAGCTATAATTTTTCTCTTATAATGACATTCTGTGAACAACATTTATTTAACAACAATAGCCATAGAGCTAGAGTTCATTTCCTATTTTGCAGGACAGGGGCATCATTTGAACTCACACTGTACAAGCAGGAGTTTGAGTGGGAGTACATGATGCTGCATGAGATGTGACAGGTGCTGGAAGTCTCCTGTTCCTGCAAGGATGCAGGGGAATGTAGGTCTCAAAACCATTTTGGAACCGAGATTCCAATTTTACCATGGAGGGGTGAAGACTTCCTTGTTATGCAAATGATTGAGATGGTTGGGAAGTGGAAATAGGAGGATTTAAAGGAAACAATCTGAAGTGGCCTTCGGCTATTCTCGTGAGAATAATCAAGGTACAAAATCTACCATCCAGGCTGCCTGGAGCTATAACCTTGACCTTTGTTGCATGTTCCTCTTCCTTCATTGTAAGTCCTCTACTGACTGTGTTGTCAGCGATTCCAAGCCACACACCTTTTGTCAAATTCAACAATTGTCCGCTCATAGTCTTCCTGGTGTACATTATGTGCGTGCACCGAATCACATAACGCTATTCCAGTGTGTTAACGGCGGGGGGGGGGGGATCCAGGTGCATGCTGACCTTTGCTTCATCATCTGCTTATACCAGCTACTTCCATGTCCTTCCCCACAAGGAACAGAGCTACATGGGGGCAATAAAAGGAAATAACAAGGGAGATATTACCTGGGTTTAAAAATAAAGCATTGGCTACAGCAGATTATCTTCCTTCCCCTGAAGTTTTTTTTTTTTTTACCTTCTACCTGGATTTAGCTCTTCAAATTTTTGTCTTGGCAATGCATGTCAATGATTGAGGAGACATAGCTTCTTTCGAAAATTGTGCAAATTATATTACTAACTCATTATTTAATGATTTAAAACGAATTATGAATAATGCAAAACTCTCTGATCTCATGTATGCTGTACACACATGGTCGCTAGTCATTAAAGATTGATTGCACAATAACATCGAACTTATCCTCATGCGGCTAACGTCACATTTCTCAATACTTAAGGCCAATGTTAGATTCTTATTTATTGTGATGGCAAACATACAATTATCTAGACTTTTAGGTCAGATTGCTAAGTTTACTGAAGTATTTATCAAAAGCAAATCAATATTTTCTTTGGTTTTTTAAGTTGTCCACACTAACACTAAGAGCAAACCCCCTGGAAGCCATGTTGATGGATGAATCACACACAGACTAGTAAAAGAGCCTCTTAAACCATTGCCTCTCAGCAGTGTCTGCTTTTTTTTCTATTCTTTTCAATCTGTCAGCACAGACGGCAACATGTTCAGATTTATTAGTTGCCATTTCCCCAAGAAAGCATCAGTTTTTTGTCTTTTGTTTGGGTACGACAACTGGCTACAATGTATGAGGCTTAACACAATAGCATTTGTGAGTTTACTGTGCATGGCTCAAGAAATAAGGTAATAAACCTAATTATAATCCTGTCCTACTCTTACTAGGCTACATCCTTCTTTGTAGCTGTGGGCATCTAGGATTCCTAGAAATGGGTCCAAAGGAGCGTTAACAACATTGTTATTGACAAAATATTGACCAGCCAAACACTTTATTCATCTTGGGGAAGAGGTAGTTGTCTGAGTTTGCCGAATTGCATGAAAAGATGAATCTGTGTTGAACGATTTCAAGATCTTGTTAGGTTTAGAAATGGAATTTTCTTGATTTTCTTCTGTATTTGTCTCATAAGATGCATATAATTAGGCTCTAGTAGCAACTCTCTTCGGGATAGTCCACCAGCAGCATCCCAGGATGTAGAGGTCATTACTGTGCATTAGCACGTCACTTATTTGGCTTATGTCAGGTCCAGAGACTCTGAGTTGTACCCATGCTTTAGATTTTGATTTAAAGCGGTGGACCCAAAGTCCATGGTTATAAATCTCTGGTGAGATCTGTCAGGATCTGCCTCAGAAATGATGGATTATCGTTTGACAAGCTGTGTTGAATGGTTTCCCATCAAGGGAAACACTGACAATGTGACCACTTCAAGTTTGTTGTAGATAACTATGGGCACTTTTTTAAGCTCCTGGCAATATACCAATGCTATTTGTCACTTTGTCAAGATTATATCACGGATCTTGTCAATGTTTTTGGTGACGGTGGCCGCGCTTCCAGAAAGAAAGTTTTGTACGATGTTCATTCAGCCATGTTTGACTTCAGTAACTCACATCTTCACCATACTCCCTCTTCTATCGTCAGCCAGTCCTCCATGGGTGATAAACATTTGAGAGGTCTGGTACGACACCACAAAGGCCAATCCTGCTCATATTTTTATATCAACAATACGGGATAGAAAAGAACTTGGGATGGATTGCAGAAGTCGCCATGCTTGGAAACAAACAAATAAATCATGGGCAGTAAGGATTGGCAGCGTGTCATAGAAATGAAAGCAGGAGGAGGGGGATCAGAATATGGGATTGTGAGAGGCAAGGTTGCATCGAGGTATGAAACCAGTAGGCCTGAAAGAGATTTGTGTCTGATCTACGGGATCAGATATGAGACCAGGTTGAACCAGCAGGATGGGATGGGGTTTTTTTTCAGGACTCCACACATCTGCAGACACTGTATGCATGATTTCACCAACAAGACATGGATTGAATGCTTAATAGATCATGGCTGTACCTCTAAACATGTCATTGAGCAAATATATAACATTCAAATGAGTTCCACCATCTCTATATTGTATTTTACATATTGCTTTAGCTGTTTTCAGGGACCTCATCATCACAAAAAAATGTGATTTTTGAACTTCTATCTTTTATTCAACCAATGCTTTTTAATGAATAGACTGCATGTTGTTGTTAGCTTATTGCTAGTTTATTCCGTTTTGGAAATCCCACATTAGTAAATTGTATTGAAGTGATCTTCAGCTCGTAGTATAAATTAACAGGAACTAGAATCATCTCTTTTGCTCGGCTGTTAAGGCTTGAATAACTCATTCCAAATTTAAACCACAGGTTCAATTAAATTTCCATCTATCGCAGTGACTGGTTGTTTTTTAGTATTTAGTCAAGCCCAATGAATTTCAAGGGAAATAGGAGGATAAAATAGTTTTACTTTGAGCACCAATTCATTGGTAATTGTTGTGTAATCACAATAGTACACATGAGGCTAAACGTTATAATATAATTGCTGGATACACAATAGTGGGATGAAGCTAATAGTGTTTAATATGAGAGTATGGTTGGAAATTATTAATTGCCAGTAAAGTAATCCGAAAGAATGAACAAATATCAACCAACAAAAAAAACGCAAAAGCTCACCACTTTGGTGCCTTGCTGAGCACAGAGGGAAAAAAATCCATTCGTTGTATGTCTTTGTGGGCTCCAAGTGTGTGTGTGTGTGTGTGTGTGTGTGTGTGTGTGTGTGTGTGTGTGTGTGTGTGTGTGTGTGTGTGTGTGTGTGTGTGTGTGCCTAAAGTGCCTCAAGTGATAATACCTAATTGCCTAATTCACAGTAACCAGACATTTGAACACACACAAGTAGAGCTGCACACTTGCAGGCTTGTTGAAAATGATAACCGCAGCAAAATCCACGCAGCATAATGCCAATCCGCAACGGAGGAACCCTAATTGACAATGAAATGCTAGCTGCAGCCAATAACATACGCACTTGTTGAGAATGCAAAATGTCTTAAGGGTATGTATGACAATTTTGATGACACACTAAGGTAATTACTTTTTTTTTCTAGCAGGCCTCTGTGGCTATGAAGTTACTGGAGGAGACTCTCTATGATAGAGCTGGAAATGATCTAATTACCTCCACGCCAAAGCATGAAATAACTTTTACAAAATAAAATATTAACCAAAGCACTTTCTGAGTAAATAAACTGACTTTAGATTATTATTACTTCTGAGAGACGTGTGTAGGTTTATAGTAAAGTCTCTATGTCTTTATAGTCTACCACCTCTAGTAGTAGTTAGTAAGTAGACAAAGAAAATACATTCATTTTTTTGTAGATAGATATCAATGGGGGCTGGTGGTAATCACATTGATATAGAGCAGTGTCCTCCCCCCAAAGTAAAACTACCCCATCTCATTTTACCATGGATATTGGTTGGTGTGTGTCGCTGTCTGTTATCATCAACAGCAAATTTACCTCTTGCTGTGACCTTGGAATATAGATTGCATCAACGCTCTGCAGCTTTGTGCTTTACAATAGGATATGTATGTAAACAGAAAAAAAGACATGCATAGGAGGATATCTCTGTTGTCCTGCAGCTATCTGTGGTTTTCACACCTTTCAAGCAATTCAGTGAAACCACAATGAAATTGTACATTTCACCACTTGAGCAAATAAAAATATAAACTAATCTTCTGGATCTAACAAATCATTAGAGGGTTTTAAAAAAACCCATAATCATGTAGATGAAAAAAATCAAAAAATATGTGCAAAAGTCTTGAAAAACAAACGCAATTTAACAAATATGTCAGTAAATAAACACAACATGCATATAAACATATATGCACATAAATAAAAAATATAGATTTAGGGCATTTTCTGTCACATGTAAGCTTTTCAAGGTAACATAATAAAATAAAACATCTTTATTGGAGGATTTCCAATCAATATAAGCAGCAATGTTTGAATGCTGGAGCCTGTATCACATAAATATCCCTCTAAATGTGTATCCCAGGAAGTCTATGTCATCTTCTTCCTTGCAAAAATGCTAGCCTTAAAGAGATGTAATGTACACTGTCATTAGATTTGCATTTCAAACTGTCATGCACAGAATCCCAGCAGTCCATGCTGTCAGAATGCTCCCAGGGACTTGTGTCTGCTTCTTCTGCGCAGTTTTAACAATCTTATTAACATGCAGGGGCTTAGGTGAAACAGCGTTCCTCCAATTAAAGCAGTTTTGGAGCAATCTGCTGCTCTGGTTTGAATGTGAATGCTCCAAATGTGTCAATTTTTTGGAAGAGAAAGTGAGACCATTTTAGGGAAATCATCAAGCAACAATGGCTTTTACCCCTCGTAAACTGGTGTGTGTTTTAGAATTCCTTCGGCGCATTGCATCTTGTATGCAGTGAAGAGATTTCGGTGCCTTTCGGGGTGTTAAATTTAAGCTCACTCTCAGAAACAATTGCAAATGGGGCTTTCTATTTGCATTGTCAGAGGAGTAGAGGGACAACTTGAGTTTGGGTGTTAATAATCTCGTGAGAAAGAGAGTTGCACTAGAAATGTGACTGTTTTATAAATTTGAAATAGGGACGCTGATGTGAAGGAGCAATACTTTACAAGTGGAGGGGGGGGCAAGCATGAGCAGAGCATGACTGAAGTGGTCCGTAGTGTGAACAGACATAAATGTACGAAATGGAAATTGAAGTGAATTGCAAAGGGACGAACAAAACAGAGGCAAACGTTGTTGGGTCGGTACTGGTTTTGAACTTCTCCCCGGCCAAAGGTTTCATTGAGAGAATTGATAGGGTCACGAGGGAAGGGTGCACACAAAGAGACACGGGCGCATGAACACCAATTCTCCTGCTATGACCCCTCAGGCGGCTCCGGCGACCAATTTCCAATGTAAATCAGCCGTCTCTACCCCGAACGTGTCTGAAATGCCATTACTCATGCAGATATTGTGAAATGAGCCATTAGTGTCAGAAACCTCATGAAAGGTTGTTAGGGTCTGGGCTGGAATACTAATTACTAGAGAGCTTCACCACTGAGGATAGGGGCATTGACTCCAGAAGCCGACAATACCGAGTACCAATTATAATAAACATCTTGAGTCCAGTTGCAGTAATATACTGACTAGTGGCCGGTCTGTGACATTTCTGTGCAATGAGTGCAAAGATATCTCAGGAGCACTTTGTGTTTGTGTGATGCAACGGAACTTGTCTTGATAGTCTCAGCGTTAGGATTATGGTGCACTCCGTCCGGCTGTGCCTTACGACCGAGCGCCGGGAAAGATATTATAACAGGAACACATCGCTGGTAACCCAGCATGAATTATTAATTTGACACCCAAACCCCGCAGTGCGATGCATGAATCAAAATAATTGAAGGAATGAAAACATCTTTGCCAACACTTTCTATGAAGCCCACGTCTGTAAAAGGTGTTATGGAGGTATTCATAGACGGGTGATGATTCATTCACGATGCATTGTGATTACGTACGCAAGCACACCGCTTTTAGCACTTTCTGACACATTAAACTGCCATCGACCTGACTTTGAATGAATTATAGGTTCAGGTGTCTCCTGCTTTCTTTTAATGACTGTTGCATTATTGGAACTAGAGTGGTTGTTTTGGACTTTTTGCTATAGTTTGACATGGTTTTGGTGTCCGTTTGTGTTTTCTTATTTTGCATGGTCATTATTCTTGTTCTGTGTCTACTATTTCTTGTTTTATTTTGAAAATGTAGTGTTTACTTCACACCTCCAGCCTTTGGTTTTTTCCCCCCTTCTTTTGATGCAATTTTCTTTCTTGTAATTATTTGCGGATTTGGATGTCTGTTTGTCTAACCTGCCCATCTGATGAACTTCACTGTTACTGTTTGTACACTTGCTCTGTTTACCGATCGGTAATTGTTTAGTATATGTCTCCTTTATGCAGAGTTGATATGAGAGCGATGGTGGTCTATCGACGATGAAAATGTGTGTTCGGTACAGCAGTCGCACAGAATGACTTCCCATCAACATCGTCTCGGCCAGCTCCAAGTGCCAGTTCAGACGTGTGTTTATGGGATGTAATTGGTTGGCCAGTTTGTGCAGGGTTGTCTGGCATCTGTTCGGGGTATGTGTTTGTGTGTATGTGTTCACTTTTTGAAGTACTTTGCTAAACATGTCCACCCATCTTTGGTGTCGCCAGGAGCCCCCCCGGCTCACGCCATGATGTTAATGGTTAGACAGGCCCCAATGCTCTTCTCGCCTTCCCTATCTCCATCTGCTCCCCTCTTTCTCCCCCTTGTTTTGCCACTCCTTCCTTTTTACCTTCAGAAGAAAGCAGGTTACAACCTGCATGAAAAAAGTATTTTAAAAAGTCTTCAGATGTTTTCGTTCTTTTAAAAATTTGGAAAAGTTGGGGAAATAGTCTGCCGACTATTCCGTTGTGTTCATGGACAGTCTGTATTTTCCAAGTCAGTTTTTCTCTCATGGGTGGAAACGATATCAAGTCCATTAAGTCCCCTTCTATCCATGCCGGTCGACGTCTTTATTTCATAACAAACTGTGTAATAAGTTGGAGTAAACAGCCAGCCCTCCTCCTCCCCCCTGGTCTTAAAGCATTTGATGCTGCTTGTTATGGTACCTGACCTAGATGTTTGGCCCCACACAGGAGGATCTGGGCCAACCACCAAAGAAGAAGAATATATAATGTTATTTATATCTCCAATTATAATGCAATTATAATGTTTCACCCGTGCAAATTACAGAAGCAATCCAGTGCTGGTGGAGGATGGAGAAGCTTTTCCTGAGGTCCTCAACCAAACACCTTGAGACTGTCTGTATATTTCCTTGCCCTGTGCTCTGATGACTACAAGTCAAAGAAAACTCATCGACTCCTACACAAGGATGATTCAATAAGGAGTTGATTCAAGCCCTCTCCCTCTTATGAATACCAATTCAGCTGGATACCCTGTTGAGACATGGTGCAACTTAACATGCAGGAATTGCAAGGAATTTGTCGACTGCATGCCGTGAGGCAAAGCGTTCCATTTCTGGAGGTTTATACGAAGAGAGAAGAAGCAAAAATCTGTGGTGATGATGATGATTGTCAGGGATTATATTTATGTATTCTGACTACTTGACACTTTTATTGGAATTGATTTCTCTTTCTGTGATGTTTGCATCTTGGATAAGGCTGTCGACATCCTAATCCTGCATGCACGGCCCGAGCAGCAGAGATGGCAAAATCCCACCCAATAATGAAACTGCCACATTTTTCAAGCTAGAGGCTCACTCATCGTTATTCTGCCAGGTGCCAATCACGCTCAGGACCATCAGGATACTTCCTGCCAAATGTCCAGTCAGAATAAAATCAAACCTGTGAGTCGCCTCCAGCGGTCCAGTGGCAGCCAGTTGTTTTAAAGCCAATCACTGCAAAGTTTTTTTTCATTCTCACAAATCAACTTTTGCGACAAAGTGATATTCGATGGAACGTAAGTGAAGGATGGTAGAAGAAGTGTATAAGTATGAGCTATTTTGGGCAGCGATTAATCCAATTTCTTTTATGTTTGAGTGGAAGTTCAACCACAACTAGGCTGTAAACTGTCTAAAGCAAATAATTTCTACATTTCCAAACTTAATCCAGTCAAAGATGTGAGGAATATTTCTCTGTGTTTCACCGAGGATCATATTTAAGTTGTAGAATCGGTTAAACGGCATGAAGCTGCATGGGGTATTAACATCAAATCAAAGGATTACTTCCGATACGAAATGCTGCAGAGGAAGAATCAACAGAATCTACCCATGGCTTTATCCAAGTCTGTTCCTTCTTACACTGTTTTAGGCTTTCAACTGAAAATAGAAACAGGACTGCAAGTAATTAGCAAATGGGATGTGAGCATCATAGTTGTGATTTTAGTGTAAAATTGGTCACTGTGTTCCAAAGTAAGTTTAAACTGATAAACTTCCTTTTAATTACTTCTATTTCCTGTTTTGAAGTCTATCATGTTCTACATGAAAAGACAAATGCTGACAGGAATAATAAGGCTTCAGGTGTAACTCGCCTGATTTAGTTTTCTTTCTAATTCTAGACTGAATTTCAGCAACAACAAAAAAAAGAAAAAAAAAAGGATGCGTTAATCACAAATCAACCATTTAAATATTATGCATGAATCCCAGCGATGAGCTACATCTGCTGTCGGCATTCGTCTCCGTCCTGGTGGAGGTTTGTCTGTGACACGATTCATCTCTAGTTCAATAAACACAAGGTCCTGGCCGTCACTCGGCCCCGACCGATGCCATTCTTTGTATTATTTAAACCGCGTCACGGCCAACAGAATTTTGATGTTTGTGCAGCAACAGGTGAGACAGACTGCAAAAATGTATTTTCACAAAAAATGTGCTTATTGATTGTTTTAAAAGACACAATCTGTTAAACTGATCCAGATCGGACATGAAGATTTGTTGGCAATTGTATAACACTTTTATCTGAGTATGGATTGGAATGCGAGAAAGGTGAAGAGTTAACACGTATATAAGTTGGATAAATCCTTTACATTAGCATAGATGATATATATTGTTTTCTACTTCCTGTTTCATTTTGTAAATTCAGTTTGAAGCTTTACACTTCCTGTCTTGTGACCTGTTTTACCCTTTTTGTTCTCCTGTCTGTATTCAGTCGTCTGCATTTACAGTTCCGGTTCCCTCCGGTCTCATGTTCTTCTCTCATTGTGTCTGATTGTCTGATTGCCTCCTCCCAAACCCCCAGTGTATTTATTCTGTACCCCCCCACCCACCCTCACTCTTTAGTTGTCAATTTGTGGTGTCGTGTTCGATGTCACACTTTCCAGCTGTCTTCCCTTGTGTTCTCAAACTGTTTTCCTCATTATCATTTGGTTTTATTGCTTTTTGGACGGAGAGTCTGTCTTGGGTTTTAGCTTCTGCTGACTGTCTTGTGTTTTTTGGGCGCCACATTAAAGCTCGTGCCGTGTTTTTCTGTCCCTGAAACGTACAGTATTTCATTCCACAGAGGTATTATGTGTCACAAGCTGGGAAAAGACAAATACTGCTGGATTTTTGACAAGCAGGAACGCTTCGAGCGTGAGCAGACGAGGCCAGGAAGTCTTCCTCCAGACCAGCTGTCCATTCAGTAACACTTCATACATAATAGTGTTCAGTATAACTGACAGAAATCCTTTATGTAAGAAGCTGCATGCACTACTTTTAACATTTAGTCAGGCTTGTATTGCCTTGAAATACAAAGACATTGTATTTTGAGAAAAACTAACTTCTATAACTGAAGGTATAGAAGCATTCTGTGTCAAAATGTACCCTAAAAACAAACTTCCTGTGCTGTTTATGCTTATTTGGATGAATGTTTTAAGTGCTATTCATCCCTACTTGTTGGACACTTGCACCCATTTCCTCCCAGAAGATTTTTTTTTTCATGCAGTTAAGCTGCAAGACCTTAAATGTACTTTTTTGCCTGGGGCTTTCTGAGACACTGAAGCTGCCCTGTTGCATACACACATGCTTATTATCCAACACACCTGACTGACTTCTAAAGTCACCGTCCAATAAAAAAGGATGTTTTTATTCACTTCATCATTATGAGCTTCAATTCCAATTCACTGGAGATAACAAAATACAGTACAATTAAATGTAGCTTATAGATCATATAGTATGCATCAGTATGATTTCAATTAATGGGTTTTGATTGATATTTGATCGTTTTTTGAGCCAATTATGATCGGGTTTGTCTGTTGATATAATTGTCAAAGCTGCAGCGTAAATCTGAAGATGACATAAATATTTAATACCTTTTGCGTCTCTTTTGTTGCCCCAAACAGACACACTTCAGCATCAAATATTCCCACAGCAACCATTAAGTTACGATGCATTCGCTTGCTCCTTGAACTATCCAATTTTCCAAGATTTGGAAGTTACAAAATTAATTAATATAAAGTTTTTAAGATTATATCAAAAACATTGGAGAGTAAGAAAGGCTAATGAATGAAGGGAGAGACCGGCGGCTTTCACCTGCAGATGAAACCACTTCACCAACATGAGTGCTGTGAGACATTTAACCAGCCCAATGGCAGCTTTTAAGATCCGTGTGTGTGTGTGTGTGTGTGTGTGTGTGTGTGTGTGTGTGTGTGTGTGTGTGTGTGTGTGTGTGTGTGTGTGTGTGTGTGTGTGTGTGTGTGTGTGTGTTGCCAGAAGACGTAACAGCATCTGGAAGCTGCTGATTGCCAAAGAGTCTCTTCTGACACTAAAACGAGAATGAGCTGTTTCTGCTGACTTTGATTTGGATGTGGAACTCATTCCCCTTTTTTTAATCCCCCCCATGAGACTTCAACTTTGTGCAATCTCACCGACTGGACTCCAGAATTACAGGCTCAGTAGCTTTTAACGGGAATATCTTAAAGTGAAATGCAACAAGTTATTGAAAGAAAGTTTAACTATCCTTAAAAACTGCCTTTCAATCATAAACCAGTCTTTATACTTGAGTTCCTTGTTGTTTAAATGACAGATGGAATTAGCTCCACTTTGCTGGCCGGCGTTAGCCTAGCTTTTTTGTGCTTATTTATTTGAAATCTGATTTAAATCCACTTTATTTCCTTTGACTGAACAAAGAAAAGCAGCTTTCACTCAGGATGTCCGTTTTACCTTGTAAAACCAACACAAGAAACTAACCTTGAAGTTTTTTTGTAAAGCGTTTCAGAACAGCTCCGTAGTGCGGAGTGTGTCGCCCACGGACGCTATGAAGGGTGCCTGTGTGTGATGCTCACATGCAGGGGGGGGGGGCAGGGCAGGTGGTTTTGTTTTGCTATTCCACGTCCGGCTCTCCGGACGAGTCCCGGGACCCCTCCAGACTGAACCCTCTGAAGCGTGACAATACAAACTCAGTATGTCTGACTGTCCCATTTCTACCCTTCTCACACTTCCTTGACCACAAGTTGTCAGGCATAACTGTTTCTATGGGAACAGTGTGCTTTTAACCATGCGTGGATGTGTGATGGAAGATGGGAACTAAGATATGAGGAGGGATGGGGAGGGGGTGCGACTTATTGATATTTTATGCTGCAACAATGTCATTTTGGGAAAAAAAATAAAAATCATGTATTGCATGTTGGGATTTTTCACACAGTCAGTAGTGATAAATGTGCTCTTTATATTTTCCTGCGTCCTTGAACGCACCATCAGCTGTATCTTGCAATGAAAACTGTACATGAAAAAAATAATTGTGTAATGGTCCAACATTAATAATTTTATATGTTGGAGTGAAGTCCCCATGATACATCATTTTTTTAATCGATTCAGTTAAACACGCCCCTTTTTTGGAGGGGGGCGGGGCTTGGGCTTGCCCCATGTGATGTCACAGTTGACCTCAAATCAGCGCGGTATTTCATCTGCACATACAGACAGGTATTTATTGTTAGAAAATGTATTTTTGCATATTATTGGATGTTTAAATATGAGAATAACAACAGATATAATATACAAGGAAGTGATGCAATATTACCAGAGCCCTTGGACTACATTGTGTGGACTGGAATTCATTTATTAGTGGATGTGACGTTGCACACTGTGAAACATTTCAATGCACTCTGAGTGAAACGCAACCCCTGGAGGAAGCTGAGTTCTTGACTTCCTCCCACAGCCCTTGAAGCCACAATCTCACATAGTTCCCCTGTGTTTTCACAGTAATGGAAAGGTACTTCAGCCGGCGGTGGGTTTTCCACGAGGAGACGTGCCAAGGGGGGGTGGGGGGTGTCAACTAGCGTGAGAGATGAAAGGCAGGCCTGGGTTAGCAGATTACAGGGTAAAAAGGTCAAATGGAAGATGAAAAACAAAAGAGAGGCGGCGTGAGGATGAAACGGGGCAGAGAGGGAGAGACGAGGATGATCAAGAGCAAAATACCAAGTGTGGGAAAAGACGAGGAAAGAGAGATGATGAGTAGTTCTGCCATCTTTAAGAGGGAAATAAACAAACGCGTTCGGATGTGAGCCATCATGCAGTGTTCTCGGACGTTTTTATATAGAAATAAACTCACTGCCACGCTTTGATGCCCTGCGTTATTTCAGAAGAACTGAAATATCGGGAACATCAATACTGGTAGCTGTTGCCTCAACGGTAATTTTAACAGAGTTGCTGATGTTGCGTTTTGTCAGGAGGTGATTGCATTGAGGAGACGGGAAGAACACACACTAGTTTGCTCTTTTGTCTTTGTTGCCAAAGTAAAATTCTTCTTTTTCATTTTCTTTGGCAGGATTTTTTTTTTTTTGCAGGAACGACTCTGAGTCACAGTTGTTTATGATGTCATCTTCCCCCCAACAACAAGCCTATCAATTACAGTTTTACAGTTCTTTCGAGCCAGCGATGTATTTGGCTCTAGAAACAACATTGATTTGACACTATTTTTTTTTCCCCTTGAATCAGTTAAGCCACTTTTTTTTTTTCTTCTTTGAGCTCGCACGAAGGACAGACTTTGATAAAAATGAACACCTCGTTTCAAAAGCTGATGACGTGTCTCGAGTCGTCACCGAGTTAGGAGTCATTTACAGACATCTGTTCGTTTTCACGGAAACGGGATGATTTTAAACAACAAAAAACCCTTGAGTTTCCATTTTTTCCTGGTGAAATATGATGCTGCGGAAAGCTGTGATTTTACTGTCCGATCTAACAAGTTCACACTTCATTCAGTAATTGGCTTCTGCTGTCGGGCAGCACTACTGGTAGCTTGCCCCCCCTCCACTTGAGATATTCCACCACAAAGGCAGTCAAACAAAACAAAAAAAAAAAGACTGACTCTGGAAGTAATTTGTGCATTTGAATCAAAGGTATGGCTGTGATTCATTGAAAATGTGAATGAATCAGTTGATGACAAAACTCGATACGCCAAAATAGGTTCCTAGTGATGTCTGTGTGTAAACGTAGACCCTCAACACGTAATGTACTGGGAGAATGACAGAGAATGGTTTCAACATTTGTAATGTGCTAAAAAAAAAAAAATAGCGCCAGCACGCAAAGATGAATTGTGCCAACTGGCTTGCCGTAGAAAAAGGAGCTTGGCCAATTGGTCGGATTCCCAATATAAGAGAGGCGTAAAAAAAAAACCAGGGAGTTAAAAGAGAATCTGTTCATGTCAATGATTTTTGTAAATATACTCTGAATTTTATTCGAGTAGCATCTAAATTCGTCCGTCTGGAGGGAGATCGGAGTCGAGTTGTAAGGAGTCAGTTGAGGTGATCGGGGTCTGATTAGGATGCCCCCTGGGAGCCTCCCTCCAGAAAGTTTTCAGGCATGTCCAACTGGGAGGAGACCCCTTTAGTAGACCCGGAACTCACTGGAGGGATTCCATATCTCATCTAGTCTGGGAATGTCTCAGGATCCCTAGAGATGAGCTGGTGAAGCATCGCCGGTGGGGGGAACGTTTGGAATATCGTCCTGACCTGTGATAAGGGGAAGAAAATGGTCAAATGGAAGGATAATCAAATAAAATACTGTATTCATGTCTCATTTGCACCCCAACTTCTTCTTTATGACCTCATCACACGTCTGTCTTTTTCTCTTTACATGCATTATATCAAGTTTTTAACCTCACCTCAGTTTCCCTCCCTCTGTTACCTCGCCTTCTATTTCTTTATTGTTTTCTCAATCTTCACGCAGAAAGCAAATGTAAAGATCGAATAACGACAAACATTAACCAACAAACTCCCCCCCCCCCCTTATCCATTTGGAAATCCATCAATTTTGCAAATTAACTCAAATTCCCCTTAATCAGTAAGTTTGCAAATTTTTACGATTCGCATAGGCAGTGGCTCATTATGCAATCAGCTCCTGGAAGCCTCGCAGGCAAATTCTGTATAAATGAATCTGGAGCTCAGTTCAAGTTCACTGATGAGATTTCTCATCAGATTTTACAACTCCAAAACTTTCT
This sequence comes from Antennarius striatus, assembly GCF_040054535.1. Classification (NCBI taxonomy): domain Eukaryota; kingdom Metazoa; phylum Chordata; class Actinopteri; order Lophiiformes; family Antennariidae; genus Antennarius; species Antennarius striatus. Next base: position 3,504,192 of record NC_090797.1, read on the forward strand.
ACGTTAGTTCCACCTGATTAAAACAATGCATTACTCGCTCAGTCGTGATACAAATCGATAATTTTCGGGTTAATTTGAAATCAGAATTAGAAGAGAAAAAAAAGGAAAATTAAGAAGTGGAGTCAAAAAAAAAAAAAAGGCCTCTTGGAAGATTTTCCAACAGGTCCGTTTAATTTAATTCAATGCAGAGATCTAGCATAACTTCACACACAAGAGAATCCTAATATAGAAAACATTTGTAGCTCCACCGTGTTGCTATCAGTGCCGGTAATTAAAAGCTTCGGGAAGCAGGTGAAGGGTGAGCGAGGTGTCGATGGCGCGGTCGCCATCCTGTGATAATTTCACGCTACACCGGAATGTGAAGTTCAAACTGTGACCGACCCTCGTCTAAACGTCGCCTCATAATTATGTGATTAGTAAGTGTTGGTTTCTTTTTTCTTTAACAGAATCTCTGTTAGAATTAGATTTCTGAGCCTAACAAGATGATGTTTTATGGTGTTTGTGCCTCGTTTTTTTTGTCTGTCATCCAGATACCGAAACTTTGGGAAGTTTAGAAATATGGCTGGGAAAAGTCATCAAATATGGGAATGTATCAGGAAAGAAATTCTAGAAATTCCACTGACATTTAAAGTAAAGTTTTTGATTGCTATTCAGGAAACTTGGAAGATTTTATTAAATATTATTAATATTTTAACACATTTTATTAAATGAGTTTACTAGGTTAGTTTCATAATTCTAATTATGAATAATTAGAATAATCACTATAGAATTTGACTAAATTTGGGGTTTGAGTTATACACTTTTCTTTTAGTTCATTAGGAAACTGTTGAAACAACAAATAATAGGAAAATAAATGACACATTTTAACTGCAGGGGGTCCAACCATGATGGTTACTTCAGCTACTCGGGTAATTTGCCATTCCTTAATGAGACACGAATGTGTTCTGCAGAAGAAGAAAGGAGGTCAACTTTAACTCGCTCTGACAGAAAGAGGCACATTTTCCCTTCGCTCATTCTTCCTCCGCTCCATCGCTCTTTGTTGTCTCTTCACATTTCGCTTCTAACCCCTCACATCTCTCTGCTTTTATCGATTTATCCACCTTTCCACTTCTCGTTCTTTGGAAATCCCTTTAACTTTCGTTGCCACAAATGTCCACTGAGGGGTGGGGCGGGGGTGTTGGTCTGGAAAAATTAAATGAGATTTGATTTTTAACGTGAATGGATTTTCCCCCGGCTGAGATGGTCACAGTGAACGGTCGTGCTGAATAACTGGTGTATTGAACCAAAAGTCTCTCTGGCGGTGGAATCGATGGCGGAGGCCTTATTGGTGTGTTCGCATCAGCGCTAAACGCATTATGGTTTTCTTTTCTTTGTGTGTTTGGGTGACACTTTTCATTCTGGTGTGTTTTCTGTGTGCCTGGTTGTGATTCCTTTTATCCTGATGATCTATTTATTTACCCCAACCTGCCCACGTAACATGAACAACAACGCTTGAGTTCATTTCGATCCATTTTCTTGTAGACAAGACCATCAAAATCTCGTTTAGAGCCGTTTTTCCGCAAGTCATGTGTCTGCTCGAGTTTAAAGGCAAAAGGCGGGGTACACCCCGGATAAGACGCCAGCTCATCCCTGGGTGAGCTCATTTTCTTATTGTAAAAAACACATTTGATAACTTTCGCTGTGAGAAATAACTTGTGAACTCTGTTCACCATCCTCTGAATCTGGCATCCTTTATTTTTAACTCATGTCAAGGAATTTATATAAATTTTCAGTACGACTGCTTAAATAAATGTTTTTCTAATTTAAATGTAAAACTACCTTTTTTTTCTGCACGCAGCAATGAGTACCACTTACTGCAATAATCTCCAGTATATTATTGGACTCTGATTTAATTATACTTTCAATAAAGACTCCACATATAGAAATAATTCCATATAGAGTATAAATATAAAAGCATAGACGGCATCAGGGACCCGAGTAAAACTTGAAAAGAAAGCAGTTATATAAACTCACTCAGAAAATGATGGTTTTAGAAGTTGCAATTAAAGCATAAAGGAGTTGAAAACTGGCAGAAGGATAAACCAGATCCACAAAGACAACAATCAGCGTCTCCGTCTCCATCTTTTCTCCATATCCGTGGCGTTTAGGGCCAAGGTTAGAGGCGATCGTCGTTCCTTGTGTGTTCCTGCTCGTACTGTACGTCTATGTTTAGGCCGGATTATCCTCCTCCTGTCGGAGCAGCGTTTTTCATCTGTATACCTGCAAGGCCTGGATCCACATCAAATAGTATAATCCTTTTCTCAAAATGAAGGGAGAATCAGTCATTATCTCGGTCTTCCTGACTCTTTAAAAGTGTAACGCTTTGACTTTCTCATTATCTTTACATCACCGCCGTTCTTCCGTTTTAATCTGTCTTTCCACCTGCCTCGGTTTTTTACTCTTCCTCTCTGCCAATCTCTCATTTTGTATCTGCTTAGAATAATTCAGGTTCTAGCTGTTCATAAAGCGCCACCGATCCAAGAAAAAAAAAGGCACCACAGGCGTTTGTTGTTATGGATGTTACCGGTTTGGGAGCCAACTCGGATCCGTTCCCAGCTAATATTGTATCATGAAAATCTCAGAGGCTGCACGCAAAAAGTCACCGATGTGCCATTTTTAATGGAAAGAAGCAACCATTCGATTATTTGTCATGAATCCTCGTGGTTTCTTTTGAATTATCTCCCACAGGATAATTTTAAAAAAAGATTAAAACAAGCATCATAAAGCAAAAAATTTCATTTCTGACAAATTAATACCATTCTAGTCGTTTTAGTTTGTTTTATTAATCCAGGAGACAGGCTGGGTCAGGTCCAAATAATGACCCATGAGAGGAAGCGTCCACTGAACTATCACAATGAAACAGGAAATGCTGAAATAAATATAGATTGAATATAGATTGGTTGTTTGAAACACTGAGACGAACAACTGGTGACTTGAACTGAAAAACAAAAAATAATATTACTCATTAAAACAAAGTGAGCAGCAAAAGATGCAGATATTTAACCCATAAGGTTCCGTGAAAAATTAGCAAATATCTGATGTTAATAACCAACTTTTTCTTTTTGTTAAAAGTCTTTAGGGGTGTTACACATTCTTGCTGTTGGTCTTTTTTTCTATATATTTCAGTGAATTACCAGCAGCTCTTCTCCTCTGATGGACCTATTTGATTTATGACGTGTGTTGATTGTATTTTTTATGTCTTCTTGGATTTAATGGCCTAATTTAATGCTTTTATAACACTGACCTTGATATTTTGGTCATTTTTACACCTTTTTCTCCTGCATGGACGAATCAGAAGGGGTTCAGCTCGGATTCCATTTGTTCAGATTGAGAATTGTTCATGCAGATTACAACACAAAGAAATATGCTCTATTTCCCTCATTTGTGATTAAGTCTATATATTTCTTTCTCTGCATTGTGATGACTAATGCCTGACAAACACCTCTGAATAAATAGAATGTTTCATGAGCTATCAGAGCAGCACGCACAGCCTTTGTTTGTTTTTTTTACTTCCTGTTGGTCCCTGGAGATTTATAAAAGTTCACAGAAACAGCATCAACTTCCCAAATTATCTAAATACTCATAAATCTTCCTTTATTAAGCAACAGCAAAGAAGAACTCTTTATTAATGACTGGTTGTCTGCACCTCATTAAGGAAAAATCACGGTCCTCACGACGTTCGTCTTGCTCCCTGTGAGCGTTATGTTTCATTCAGCATCGGGGCTCATCTGAAAACCAAATATTACAAGTTGAAGATGTTAATCCGCCTGCAAATTCTGCTCCGAACAAAATTGGATTACATCAAAAGACAGCAGATAGGGGTAAAATATTCTGTTTGGTCTTTCCTGGGGATCATTCCGGTTTTCGTATGTGAGGAGAGATTCTGAAACGGCCTCTCATTATGGTCTGTGATGTAACTCCTGCTGCTGCTGCTTTGACTGTGAGGATGTCTGTCTGTCATTGTGTGGCATATTTCATTCCAGACGGATGCTGGCTGAGACATGCATCAAAAAAAAGACACCAGAACACCTCATTTAAAGCCTTTTCGCTGTATAATATTACCTCAGTATATTCTCTCTGCAGTCTCTTTTACCTTTAAATTTCAATATCAGCTTTTGATGTTTGTGGAGTCATTGCTTTTTTATTTTTTTTAGCCCAACTTTTTCCATCACGTATTTTTGAAGACAGAATCTCTGAGCAGACAGAAAAAAGAGATGACCGCCTGTGTTTGAAAGGTTTTGGTACAAAAAAAACAAAACATTTCCATCCTCTGACTCTGCTGACTCACAGGGAGATGCAGACAAAAGTCCTAAGCCGTGTGGAGACAACCAAAAAAACAGAGTCTGCTGTAACTCTTTGATGGATTCTCTTTTTTTTGTGTGTGTGGAAACTTGACAATCCTCGCAGAAATTTTGTAAATCAGACACCCCAAAATGTTTTTCCAGTCATTTTCTTGTTCGCTCGCTCGCTCCCTCCCCGCAGGATCGCTTTTGTGACTCACTTCCAAATATAAAGCAAAGAACCTGTGTTTCTATGTCACCGGAACACCTCCGTATATTTTACATTTAGAACATGCATTCTCGGGGAGCAAATGGCACGCAGTTGGCACGCAGTTGGAGAAATCTAAAAATGCAAAACGCTCACAGAAAAGAGGGCTGAGAGGACAAAAGACGATGATGAGGTCGCAGTCGGAGAATTAGTCCAAGGAAACGAATGCACACACCACGTCCTGTAAAGGGAAGTGGCTCACAGTAGGTGACGACTCTGATGCTTTATGCTTGGAGCCAGGGTCGCGGGGGGGGTTAACCCTCTTTTTCAATATGGCCGGGTATTCTTCAAGGAGCAGCAGTTAGTTTTAAGTCCCATATAGAAGTCGGTTATGAGAATTCGAAGTTGGCCTTTTCCACAAAAAAAAAAAAAAATCCCCCACTTTGGAATCCATCTCCGTTTTGGGAATCGACTCAATTTCCTTCTCAATACCACCCCCCAAATGTTCTGTCGACTCCCCCAACGCCGGCATCGCCTTCGGTCTCGACTGGAAAAACCGTTGACGATGAACGGCGGAGCCAGACGCCAGTTGACGGCTTTTTCTTCTTCTTTGTAGAAATTAAACCCCAAATCTAATCTGGTCTCTCGCCGGCAAACGCTCAATTAAAACTGTAAACAATAGCGTGACTGCTTTCGCCGTTCTCGCCCCCCCACCCCGCGTTGAACCGGCCGTGCCCTTCCAAAGACTTTAAATGTCACAGCTATAGAATTTGTGAAAGACTATTACCAGTGACATTTTATCATGTGTGTGTGTGTGTGCACATGTGTGTGTTTGTGGTACACACGCACATTTTGGAATAAATTGCGTTTTCTAAAATGCAAATGCGAGACCTCAGACTGGGCAAAGTTTATTTATTTCCTACTTTGCTGTACGTTTAGCTGAGTTCCCTTCCCATCCCCCGCCTCACCCTTTCTGGGTATGGTTCCATTTCACAAGCGGCTAACTCTCTTCGATCCATCCTTTACGAGGAACCGAGCAGCTTTTCTATATGTTCTGTGTTTATATAGAGATATCTGGCAGACAGAGTTAAGTTAAAAAGATGGATTCTCTACCAAAGCAATTCCTGGCTGCTTTTATTTTAAATTATGTCACTAATAACATCAGAAATATTCTAAATTTCCAGACAAATGCACTAAATTTCCACCTCTAAGTCAATACGACTCCTTTTCTCTCCCTTCCCCCCATTGTCATTAACCTGGAGTCTGATTTCAGGTATTGTTACTGTCCCACGGGCACTGAAGGGAATTATAAGGACCCTTTACAGGATGTGACTCTGGACACATTTAAAAAAAAAAAAAGCTATCAATCTCAGATTTTATGGGTCTCTCCTGTAGCTCAGGGCTGCCCAACTCATTACCTCTACTCACTCCACATCCTTTATGTAACGCCCGCAACCCACCGCGGCCCATCAGATAGCATACTGTACAATGTGAACTCTCAATGAGGCGTAGAATAAAAGGATTCTGTGATTAAATTCAAACATCATTACAGATTTTTGACTCTTAACCACATTGAAAAGTGACCTGTAAATTGTCCAATCTTAGAAATGGCACAAGTGCAATGATATTAATCTTCTTTATCATGTTTCTTGATTGGATAAATTCTTTCCTGGGGAGATCCTGAGGTGTTTTCGGACCGGGATCGGACATGTCGTCTCTCCAGGTGGTCCAGCTCTGCCGTGAGGTTTCCTCTACGATTCCAGCAACGCCTCATTTGCCTTCTTTTGAGCTGTTACACTCCAGGTATCTCTCCACGTCTCCCCTAGACACCCCGAGGAGAATTTTTTTTTTAACATCTTTAAAAAAAAAAAAAATCTTCGTTTGCTCGCTAACCCAAAACTCAAAAGAAAAAAGATGAGAGACGATATGAATAATATGAAATTTCCGAGCTCCGTCTCGCCCCGGTAAAACACCTCAATTAATTTCTCAGAATATCTCACGATTAATCATTTTTTGGAGTCTGCGTAAGCTAAAATATTTTCATCTCCACGCATCAGTCTGTGCAGATCTCCACAGACCTGAAGACAGCAGGACATCCTTCATTTAGCTCTTCTTACAAATGAGATTGCGGTCCCACGACCTCACGGGTTGGGATGCGCCAGGATAGAAGTAATGGTGTGTCATTTAAATAGATGAGCCAAGGAACTACGGCACCAGATCCAGAAAGCAATTAGCTTAGCTTAGCATATATACTGATATTAAATTTAATTATATGCACTCTACCACAATGAAGATACGACCACAAGGGTTGATGTTGAGCTGTATGTACGGTGCAAGGTTAAGTCATTCCATCTCGCTTCTAATTTTATGGTGAGTTAATTACTTTGAGGCTCCATTCAACAGGTATAATATAAAACTTCAGCCTGGAAAAATATATCTGTGTATTTTAATTCCTATTTCTTTCCATATATGTCAGCTCCAGGCGGTGTATTTACATTTGCCGGTGCTTTAAACATACAATACTGAAGGTAATTCACAACGTTCTCCTCTGTCAATCACAGTGAAGATTTACAGGATATACAGTAATAAGTCCACTGACCCACAGAAAGATATGTCAACCCGCAGTAATAAACCTGTAAGCCACCAATCATGCGGAGAAAACAACAGCAATAGACCGGGTTGCATCAACTTATGGATTTAAAGCAGGTTGGCGTAGAGCTACGGCGGCGGGGTATAAATTCTGCAAATGAAAATGAATAGCATGGGGTTGGATAGAGATGGGGTTGGCCCCCGTGTCGACGCGAATGTGTGCGTGAGGGCCCGTAAAGCTCCGACTAAAGAAAAAAAAGGACTATCCTTGGACGACATCGATGCCGCTACGAGTCATAGGTTCCCAATGCTGCTATTCATGAATCACTTTAACAAACTGCACAGGGTGTGTGTGTGTGTGTGTGTATGTGTGTGTGTGTGTGTGTGTGTGTGTGTGTGTGTGTGTGTGTGTGTGTGTGTGTGTGTGTGTGTGTGTGTGTGTGTGTGTTTGAAATATGATAAAAGAGCGCCCTGCGCTGAAGTGTGCAGATTATAAGTATAGCTGTCTGACATCTCCCCGGAGTTATGGACTTGCTTTCTCCCTCCTCTCATCCAACCATCCGTAAAATCAACGACAAGAAGAAAAAACAAACCCTGAATTTTCTGGCTTGAGCTACAAATTTCAAAGTGAAATATACAATAATTATAATTAAGCTTTCAAATGATCTGAGACATAATTGAAATTAATTAGCCACCTGTCTGAATTCTGATTTATTCCACTGTGAGAAGGAAAATTACTATTAAAAAAAAAAAGAAAGAGCCTTTCTGACTGATTGAAGATAAAGGAAAAGAATACGATCTGTCGAGTCACTAATTTGTAGTGAATCAGCAATTAAAGTAACGTCTTACTCTGTTGGAATGATTTGACGGCTCTTTATAAGGGTGACCTCCAAATGTGTGTGGACTATGTAAAGGTCGCTGCCGAGTCTGTTCATTCCAGTTGTAAAGAAAAAAATTATAGACCATCACATTGCATGCATTGGAGACTAATGTAAAAATATACAGTATATTACCCATAACGTAAAAGTGAATGTAGGAATGGAAACATTCGCACACGTAGAAGAAAGTTGTTTGCTTTTATTGAACTGTTGCCTACATTGCTGTGTTTTTTTAGTCATTTTTAAAAAATCATATAACCAAAATAACTGAGTGAAAATAGGAAATTTATATATATATATATATATATATATATATATATATATATATATATATATATATATATGTATATGTATATGTATATGCATATTTTATTTATTTTTTTCATTTATTTTTTTTTAGAATGTACACGCTCGATTTAACTGCTCACATGAAAAACTTGTTCAATAGTTTAAATTATTTTCAAAATTTGATCCCTGTTGTTTGATGCCTGTTGGGGTAAACACGTAATAGCAGTTTATTATTGTTGTTGATCATTTATCGTCAGTTTATCACAAGATACAGCATCAGATCAGGTCAACAGTAGAGCCTGGAGCCCAAAAGAAAATATTTTTGCAAAGAACGGTGTTGGTTTAGAAAAAAAAAATCTATGAAATTAGCTAAACTCATTCTGTAGTGGTGATACGACACCTAACACCTTGTGAAATCTCTCAAAATCATTCATAGCATTGGGAGCCGGCAAAAAAAAAACAAAAACGACCGTCTCAATTAGCGAAGTCTAATAAGACTCCAGTGGTCCACACACAACACAGCGGGGGCTATAAATGGTGTCAGGCAGCTGTCATTAATCTCATCGATTTGCTTTGTGAGCCTGGAGTAGGCAGTTCTTATCTAATATAAGCTGGTCGGTGGGAAAGGAGAGTAGAGGAAGAAATAAAAAGACAGTTCCAGCACACTGGGGTTCAAACTGGGGTAAAGCCCATTAAAAAAGTAAATACAAACTGTAGGAGACCCCCCGGTGGTCGTTTAGTATCCTGACATTACACCACATTAGAGAGAATGTATTGAAAGGTTTTTTCCTATCAGAAATTCCCAAATGTAGCTAGATTATAAAGAAAAAAGAAAAGATGTGCTTTGTTTTCAGGGAATGGTCCAATAAGGTCCAATTTGACACTCTGAGAATATTCATTTATTTTAATTGGCTAATGTTAGCAAGAAATCCTCACATTAGATCGGTAAATTTCCAGAAAAACTAGGGGTTACTGAGATGACATCTTGACGCGCTTGCGTCCCTGAGGAGAGTCTAAAACTGACCACGCTGGAGGCTTTAACTGTCGGGGAATACAGAACGGAAGATGTCTGACAAAAAGTTAAATCAGTTTTCACATTAGTTTGACATTCTGAGTGGGACTGAAATAATATGTCTGCCATAAAAAAACAAAACAAAGTGACCCCACAAAGAAAAAAAAAAAACGACCTGGAATTAACATTAAACGTAACTTCACGCAGTTACTTTGTCAATCTGACCTTGGAAGGGAATAAAAATTTTGAAAAGGTACTTTCTGAATAAGTTCAATATTTTTCAGACTTAGGTCTCAAAGGCAAACTTTTTCAGTCGTGGATAAAGAAATCCATCAATGTTTCCGCGGCTTCGCTGTTTCTGAGATCCGAATGTTCCAGTCAACCAACATTTCTTAAACAAACTCTCCAAAACCAGACACCTGTATTCTTGCTGCATTAAAACATTGGCTTTAAATGCGATCCGCCGTGGAGCTCCATCGGCGTGGGTAAAGCTGGTGCCTACATCTGTGTAGCCTGATAATTACATTCAGTGTTCATCTCATTATTCAGTCTAATTCTGCGTGCCAGCTGTTTCCTGCTCGATGAGGAGCGTCATTCTGTCCCGATCAATCATCAGCTACTGACGTGTTCACGCTATATATGCCAGCTTAGACGTGAACAGTTGCAAAATAAAACAGATAACTTTTCTGCTCGCCGTGATAATCAAAGGAATGTGCTGATTTATAACAACATGAACACTGGTGTCAAGCAATTTCCTCTCTTAATGCCTTCTTGCCCCCGGGGGACAGAAACATGTCCTCCTCAGTCGTAATCCTCTTCTTACAACACTTTCATCGGCTCATCTGTTTGTCCAACAGGGGAAACATATTTTTTTGAGCAAAACACCAGACCTTGTTGAATCTAGAACCATCTGGAACAGGGCAGACATGAAGTTCGTGTAAGTCGAGACTATTTCGTAGGGGATTCGCTCAATCGCTTTTTTTTTTGAATACAGTAGTTCAAGTCCATGATCGGTTTTCAAACCTTAACCAACATCTACAATTAAAGCTAGTTCTATTCCACCTTGTTAAATCCCTCATTATCCAGTCTGACTCCCACAGACGAGATGTGACTCTCGGATCGGAAAAGAAAAACACTGATGTAATCAATGCAGCGAATTTCGCTAAAACTTCCGTATTACTGTGGGACTTCTGATGCCAACGCCAACGGGCCGAACATGCGGGTGCAAAATCACGGCACCTACACGCTCACACAACAGCAAACCACAGCCTTTAAAGCTGTGTTCTCCTTCTCCAGACACACGGGGAAATGTTTTTCTTCCCCGAGGCGGCCTAATAGGAGTGGTCCACTGAAGCCAACCCTCAGTAATTAACTGTCACAATGTTTCAAAACTAACAAATGGACTTTATGTCAAGGAGGGCCCCATTAATATACTGGCCTCCACTCGTCGATACGTATCTTATTATCTCTATTACAGCGGGCTCGCCATTCTCTCCTCCTAACCATCTGGTTTTTCTCGGTCTCAGATTCCCTGGAAGTCAGAGGAAGACCTTGTGTCTCTTCAAACACACTCAAAGGTGTATTCGCTCGCACACACACTTCTTGCCTCCGGACTCAAGAGCGGTCCCACATCAGCTCCCGTATTCACATGTAGATCACAGAGGCGTGACGCCATTGCTGTTCTTTTACAAGCAGAGACTCTCTGAATATAAAGTACCGCACGCAAAACTTCACAAGAATGCACAGAAACGATCAGATTCTCTCGCACTCGTCCCTCCGCGCACTCCACAGAGTTCCGTTTGCCTTCCAGTCAAGTATATGTAGAGACTCGTACTCCACCTCCACATTGGCATGACAACCCCGAGGGGAGAAATCTTCCTTATGTGACACTAATAAGTGTTGCTTGGAAGGAATGGAGAGGCATTTCTGCGTGAGGCATAAATAACACACTATGTGATCTGTGTGATTTGCGATAGAACTCGTACTCAGCCGTAGCAGCTCGATGGTCCGTCAGCAATCATTTGACTTGATTTCCAAATGGCATCGCCTTGATTTTCCCGCAAATACATACGTGGTTTTTCTGGTCGACGGGCGCCGGCGAAATGAAAGTACAAATTTGCATAGTTTTTTTTTGCTATTTATTTTAAAGCGATTGCACGTGTGTCAATGCTTTCGTGTGTAATCTTTCCTGTACATACCTCATATTTTGATCAGTCATTTTCATTTTTTATTACAGCAGCAGAACCAAAATGTGTTCCCATTGACATTTTTGGCACGTAACCACGGTAACACAAGGTGTGGCACGGTAATTTTTGCAACATAATCCTATCAAGAGTCTTGGAAAGTTAGGTTTGCTCATCCGTATCTAGCGATAGATAATGCACGTGTGTGTATTTATTAAGAAACACGCTTTCTAACTGTCATAACATGTATATGTAGGTGTCATAAGACAGTCGTAAGCGCTGTTGGACAATGAACTTGTTGTATATCTGTGGGTACGCGTCGTTGCATTTCAAAGTGTCTCTGGGTCTAAATTGTGAAGATAGAGAACGGCGCCTCAGGCCAGGAAACTACAGTAAAATCTGCTTACTGTTTGTCTGCATACACACACACGCACACACACACACACACACACACACACACACACACACACACACACACACACACACACACTCAAAGGGACATGTTTGGTGTCATTTGGAAATACAATAAAATATTTAGTGTGATGCAGACTCCTCATGCAGCATTCTAAAAAAATACCCTCTGTAGCAGTAAAAACACCAAAGACAAGAAGATGTTTAGATTCATTTTTAAGTGTTTCTTTTCGGATCCTGCTAAAATTCACCAAATATACAGACTTATTATTTAAATTTATGTCTTTATTAACACAGTTTAAAACAGAAAACACCGGATGATTAATAAAAAAAAAGCCCGTTTGACCCAACATTCACCTGCAGTTCCCTTCTGAATGCGACCATCTGCTGACCTCATTATATTTTTTTATTAATATGCAGTAGTTTTCTATTTAACCTCCAAAAGCATTTAGCTTTTTTTCTTCTTTTCAAATAGCAAAATAAAATGCTATGCAAACATTTATACCCATGTGCGTGCAAATACATTTATATCTTCTGAGAAAGAAGCTCTTCCCACGTTAGCACTAGCAGGCAGTTTATTAAGGAGGCAGAAGTGAAGCTCGTTCATCTTTGATTTTGAGCTACATGTTGTCCCTCGACTATTATTATTGTTATTATCCTTATCTACTTATAGACTTGAGGAAACAGCGGAGAGCCCTTAGCCCTAAATGCTAACCTTAACTCATCTATGGTTGCGACAAGGACAACAGGTACTCCTCGCTGAATGAGAATTGTTCCATCCTCTTTATCTCTCCCTCGCTGATTCACTCCGTCTCCCATTCTGCTGAGTAATCAGTAAATGCTCCCCTCCTCTGCTGACACTTTGTCATGTCTGTCTTTCTTCTTCTCTTATCCCTCTCTTTTTTTTACCCCCCCCCCGGTTGCTATGTACCTCCGGGTTCACGCGAGGACGGCATGAGGAAGAGAGAGTGGGCGGACAGGAAGTCAGAGGTGAGGAGAGCAGATAAGAAGGGAAGTGGAGGATCGTGTTGGAAGACAGAGACAGATGGAGGAGGGTAAGAACTGTGTGAGACTGAGGAAGCATGAGAAGACAGATCGCGCAAATTAATCTGTCACCTTTAGCTCTGTTCTGAAGCTTGTAGCTTCATTCCGCTTCCCTTCCTTTTCTTTGGGTAATAATGTGCGTTTATGTGTGTGTTGATGCGCCTGAACGCTCACCGACGTGACTTATGCGTATGTCTCAAAAGGTGTGTGTGAACATACCAGGTGTGATATGAGTGACATCACAAATCAGGGAGGTACAGTCGGCCTTCCTCTCACCTCACCATGACGATGTTGATGGTGATGTGAGCTGATTTGTTAAACATGGAGAGTGAAGGTGTGACACAGACGGTAGGTTGTTTGGTTGGATGGTTGGTTGGTTTGGTTGGTTGTCCCATCAACCACCTCTACTTCCTGTTATCTACCTTTAGTGCTTCTGTTTATTTGTAAAGTAGAGCCAAAAAGATTTTGGTTCTTTCCCCTCAACTTTCTCAGCTTCTTACTCTCAATCTGCCATATGTCTTTCTGTCCCATCTTCGCTCTCATTTTGTCCTCTTCTCTCAACCCTCCTCTCCCCCAAACACCCCCCAAAATTGCTCATCTCTGGATCCACTTCTGTCCTCTTCCCTGTGAGTCACATAATCAAAGCCTCTCCCATCGTCTGCCAGGCAGAGACTCAGAATGCCAATAGTCCAATAGACCAGAGCCCCCGTCTCCCGATTATCAAGACCCTGTCTTTGTTACAAACACACCCACACACACACGCACAGCATTCATTTCACACCACACACGTCTTTGCACAGACTGATGACAGGACAGGACATCATCCAAAAAGCTGCCTGAGCACACTCAGTGATCCCAGAACAATTGATGCAGGAACACACACATTTTAACCCCAGCTACCTTCCTCCGTTCGGTTGCATTAACTTGCACACTCTCGTGAAGCGACACACTCAAAGTCAAAAAGGCTATACATACATATATCTGGTATATGCACATGTATATGTGCTTTACAAGTTTGTTAAATTTGTTGAAATTGATTTATTGTACTTGCAGAAATGTGACAAAGCTCTTTTCTCTGAGTGCAGACATGCACATCTCTCGTTGGAAATTGTTCAAGGGGATTATATAAACTTCCCTTTTGTTAAAAAATACACTTAATGCCTCTTATTGAATCCTTTCACTACATCTATTACACAAGGCTGAACAGATACGGGTGGAAAATGCGACTTTTCTGAGGCACACTTATGTTTAGTTCTTGGTTCAATAAATGTCCTATCGTTTGTATCCTTCATTATTGGTCCTTCTGTTTTTATTTAAATGTTGAAATGCCACATTTCTACCTTTTATTACATGGCATAGAAAGAAGAAACATAAATGGCATGCAGCGGGTGGGCGATCAGTAATCGGTATAAATAATGCATTTTGTTGGTTCATGATGCTGTTTTCTTTATGCTTGCGTGTGTATTGATGATTCAGTTGTGGGTTTAAATGGGAAGGCATCAACTCCCCCCTACCAGGGCAACCCGGTCCCAACAAACCAAACTTATGTAGCCGCAGCTAACACATTAGCATGAGCTAAACCTTTTACTTTGGTTTCATTCACCACCAGCTGTACTTTTCTCTCCTAATCTGTTCTTTTCCTTCCTCAGAGGTTAAATTTAGAGTCTCATCCTTCATTTCTTCTCTTCTTCCTGTTCTATAAGACGGGAAAAAAAACAAAAACTAATCCACCACACTACCGTCTCCTTCGATCTCGCTTGGTGGCTGCAGGGCTCTGTTAACATTCTGTTTTGGTGCATCCATTAAATGTCACCTAGCAGGAGATGAAGGGAGGCTTCATCTCCTGCCCCTGACTGTCTGTGGATGTCTACAGTTTTAATGCACTTCTTTGATCTGTGGAAAATCCAACATGTTCTCACTCCCAACTTGTTAAATACAGCAGGCTGGTCGTGGGGGTGGGGGGCATGAAAGCTTCAAACTATGATGCCCCAATCCCTGCAGTGTCAGGTCTGAAAATGTGGAGCTTTACGATCAGGTTTGTAATAATAAACAGGGCATTTCTACCAAAAATGAAGCTGTGATGCAGATCTGAAGTTCCATGAGGTGCAGATTATTATTTCCTCTTCTGTTCTTGTGTTAAATCAGTTCCTGCTGTATTGTTATTCTGAGCCGATCCCTCTTGGTGTAATGGAATGCTTGCGAAGATAAAGTTAACACAAGATCCCGTGTGTGTCGACAGACGGCACGGGTGTTATGGCGGGTAAGCGACCTTTCAGCTAATGGAGTTACAAACTAGCCTCTGATCTGTCTGCCGCTGTGTGTGTGTATGTGTGTGTGAGCGATTGTACGTCTGAGGGAGATTGTGTGTTTGCCTGACACCGAAGCTTGAACTCTTGCACCGTTCGACTGTGGCTAAGAAACAAACAGACCAAATAAAATTTAAGAAAAGAATTATTTTTGAATGTGCAGAAATGAAGATTTATGCATGAACGGGTCTTTAAAATGTCAAAAGGTGGGAAATTTAAAAAAAAGAAAAAGAAAATGAACAACATCACCTGTTTCTCTCGGGTCACGCCTGAAAATGTTTACACCAGACAAAAAAATAATAATATAAGAAACCCAAATGAAATCTGCAAATACATTTAATGGTGAGAAATAAGCAGAATCACAAACCCCGTCTGTCTCCAGGGAGTCATTCATTCAAAAATCAATCACCACAAACTGTTATCTTAAATTGAAATGCGAATGAATGCGAGCGGTGATGGAATTTGTTTTTAGCGACTATGCCGTCACGGAAAGGTGCGATAATAACCACAAGGCATCCTTGCATTGAACCCCACGAGACATTAGCGCTCGCCGTTATAGAATTGTTTCAGCGTGCATCTGTTTGTTTTCCACAATTTTTGTGTTTTTATTGCTTCCAACTCTTTCATTTCAGTCTTATTTAGCATTCTAAAGTTCTTTTCAACTCTAGCTTGTCTTTTTTGCCTCCTATCAACTCACCTTGATGTCTCGAATCTGATATGTTAAAGGCAAATCGCTCATCTTTTACTACTCTACGTGTATTTATGGGTATTTTCCTCCAGTCCGGCTGACCCTGAAGGAGCCATTTCATTTCCTCATTGATGCCGCAGATAAACGCTCACATCAGATCACGACTGGCAGAGGTTTATGTCTTTATTAGGCTTATCTGATAGAATATCACGCAATTTCCTTATCTTTAACAACTAATTATCGATCCATCATGAGGCCAATAACAAGGGAGCAGATTCATAACAGGTTAGAATGATTGTGGTGAAAATTTTACTATTCTGGAACATCTATAATTCTAAAACACACACACACACACAGACACACACACACACACACACACACACACACACACACACACACACACACACACACACACACACACACACACACACACACACACACACACACACACACACACACACACACAAACATATAATAGGTTTTGACAGAATTAACAATTATTTGAAGTTACATATGTTTAATGGTGTTCTTGAAAATTCTGGCACTTTTTTTTTTAACTCAACAAAATCGACTCTGGTATTTTTTGCAGCCAAACAGCATCTTTGCAGTCAAATATATTGTGCCTTCACAGCGGAAAAAAAAAAGGGGAAAAAAAGAAATAAGCTCTGAATTTGAGTAGAAAATGGCTTATTAAAATGCATCAAGATAGTTTTACTTGTCAAGAAATCTTAAAATAAGTTGGTAGAAACAAGTAGACGCAGATTAAAACTTAATGCTTTGGCAGCACAGAACAATTTGCAGTGTTCTGTTTGATCCTTATTTTCATCTTGACTGGCTGCCACCTGCATTTTCTCCTAACAATTTACAGTTGAATGAATATGAGACATTTAAATGGCAAATATATCTTGGAGTACGGAGCCATCAATGAAAGAAATTCCAGTCTGACAACGATGAATGGACTGAATGGAATGTCATTCTGCTAATTTAATGTCCTTCCTTGGCTCTGCACACAAAACATCCACCTGTTGGGCATCTGGGATGAAATCTTCAGGATAATATTGATATCTTTGATAAATGTAGACCTATAAATGCCTTGAATTGGAACATATTTTTATTATCTTTTCATTAAGTTGTGTCACCAAAAATAATATAATTTATTAGACAAAAGCCCAAAATGAACACTTACATTACCATTAAATCCTGTTTTAGAACCCGGTGGATGAATTCCATGGACGTATACCAGAAAACAACAAAGTCGTGACCTAATCTATGAAATCAAAGGGCAAACACGGCCAATTTTAGTGCATAATTAATATTTTTCCTACCGTAAAGGTCGAGTCTCGTTCGATTTCAGTAAATAATTGCACCCTGACTCAAAATGTGGGGATTTAAATAGTGTCACAGATGTTAACAAGAATATATTAAAACACATATTTCTGTGGTTTTCTCTACTTTTACTGTATTTATTCACTGTTTATTCTTATGGTTATTTTTATGGGCAGACCTCTAGGTTAAAAATAGTGTTGGTGGAGGTTAAACAAGGTTTATTTTGTCATGTGAAAATCCTTTGGGGAGGGCAAACATTCCAGTGGTGAAAGTGTCAGACAGAAAGGTGACAGAAAGCGTCTTTCTTCTGTCGCAAACGCTCCTCTTTCCTCAGTGAAGGCTCCAGTGAACCCTTCCAGCTGTTGCCGAGATATTAAATGGAAGAAAAAATGTTCCCGCGATGAAGTCTTAAATGGTTTCCATGGAATTAATTCATCAAATTAATTATTTTTCCTCTAAATTATAAACAAGTACATCAGTTCACCATGGCTGCCATCCATAGCACCAACAGGAGGATCATTTACATAAAAAATGTTCCTGCATCAGGATTTCTCCAGCCAGAACCTCCTGTAATTTTCACATGACTGGGACTGATCGGCTCTTTTGTGCTGTTGTTTTGACATTATTCAACTTTTTTTTTCCCGCCGTCTCGGCCCGCTTGACAGTTAAGTTAATGACCGAAGCCTTATTGTTAAATAATGCTGTTCACCTTAAACTGAACAGATTAAATGGAGGGAAAATAAAGGCGAATGCAAAGCCAACAAAATTATAGTTTTTTTGTGTTTATTTGGTTGAAAATCTTGTTTGCGTTTGCTTTCAGAGAAAATAAATGCATCTCGACATCCCGGTTTAATTCCATAGGAAGAGAACGTGGGCATATAAGAAAGAAAAGAAAATTAATTAAGCTTCAGGAGAAACACCGGTCTGGAAATTCACTTTTAAATGGAAATGTTCACACTGCATTGCCTCAGATATACAAGGTGATTACAGCCATAACAAATCCAAATTAGAAAAGCTTTTCAAATGTAACCAACCCACAAAAAAAGTGATTCTATTATTTCATTTCGTTATAGATGTCATATAGAATCACTGTTCCAAGAAAACCACCTGCAATTCGTCAACTAAAGTGTTGTTAGATTTTAAATGCAGCCTGTTCTTCTCATGTAGAGTTTGTAGTTTATATCCTTATTTTAAAGGGGCAGGGCCAAGCTCAAAGTGGGCGGTGCATAAGCAGGAAGTTGTATTTTCTGCCTTAAATCGATAATACTGTACTTTAAGTTGTATTTTCAGCCCCAAAATTTCTCATTTTCTTAATTGATGCTGAAGGATCAAACATAAATACTTGTAATTCAAAAAGAAAAGAAAAACTTTTATTATGTTTCCATGCTGCAGGTGTTAAACTAACCTAGTACAGAGCAACTTTTGTATCCTGAATAAAAGGGTATGAGTACAAGTGGGCTTCTCATCTTCTATCATCTTGTAGAAACTGTTATCTAATGTGTTTGTATTGAAAATGTGAATAAGTATGTTAATTATGTATGCATTTATCTCCGCTTTCTATCCCACTTAATACTGGCATCAATAATTTATTATCTTATTAATCAATGTTGGGTTGATTCTTTCTTCCTACATTGTGTAAATTATTAGCTTTTGAAACCCGATCTTGCAAAAAGTATGTTTGAATTTTATACTGGTGAATGTGCCGAAGAAGAAGGAGGAAAAAAAGAAGACACTTTTGCAAGAGATTGTCTTTCTTATACTGGAATGTAGCCGTGTTCATCCTTTGTTACCATAGCAACAGGACCCCCATTAGGTGGCGGGAGAGTGAACGGATGATCGGGCAGGCACGCCTGAGGTTGAGAGAGAAAAGAGGAGACGACAGGGAAGGGAGGATGTGAGGGATGAAAACAAACATGGAGGTAAGGTGCTGCCCGTGGAGGAAAGCCGGGGAGATGCGTTTGGGGAACGGCGATGTGGGGGGGCAAAATGTCAAAAAAAAGAGGGAGATCAGAAGGAGGAGTGAGTACCCAACTTGCCACACTGCTTCGTCTTGATTTGTGAACAGTTGCTTGTCAAAAGCAGACTTACAGTCAGTGTATGTTAAACATGTCATTATTTTGTCTGCTGAATTTTCTAATGAAAAGAACAATAAACCCCGTGATTAACTTTCCCTGCTGTGGAGCTTCAGGGTCAGAGAAAATCAAGATTGTATTTGGAATGGCTCAATATGAGAGGCAGGCCTTTATTACATAGTCTCTCTGGCTCCCTGTTATTGCATAACCTGTTCCATGTTTGCTGGTTGCCTTGATAAACCCAGTGCAATATCCATTTCCAGTGAATAAATTTCACCACTACTTGCCTTTTATCTCCCCTGTGGATGTTCAACTCATGAATGAAACTCGGCACTTCCTTTCCAATTTCACAATAAGAGTCTTGCAGTGTCCGATTTATCAGGAGTTCAGGTTGTAAGGCTGAACTGTTGTAGACTACAGGGGGGGTTTTTCTGCCCAACTTTTATTAGTTTATGCAGGATGCTATTTGTGACTCATGAATGCAAATGTATAGCTGCTTATTCCTCTGTGTCGTAAACCTTCATCGTTGTCCAAATACTATTAAAACAATAATGAGCCCCATTGCTGCGCTGGGCTGCATGCCCCTTTATGATGATGGATGTGGACACTGTTGCTCAGTCCTGATTAAACTGTCCTTCTTCTATAAATTCTCACTAGAACAGGCAAAGTGTGCGTTAATCCACATGTGGAAATGGGCAACAAAAGATGCAACTGCATCAAAATGTAAAAGATTGCCAGGAGGAATGACGGATTTAGTGTGGAGTAACCAAAATGGCTGCAAAAGCCTGAAGGAAACAATGGTATAGAAAAGCTTCCTTTCCTTTTAAGTTTTATTATCAAGCGTTGGGTGCTTTAAAAAAAAAAAAATCCACATGTAGAAAAATGTACAGAGATATAAATACACACCGCCTGGGAGACAATGGGATAATCTGACAAGTGGCATGAAGCAGAGAGGGCAGGACATGGTGTAAGGAGGAAGAAAGCAGGAAGTGATGAAGCGTCGAGGAGTCACAAAACGGTAGATGTGGCATGAGAGGAACAAAAGGGACGAGAGACAAGGAGGATGAATGTAGAAAACCGGAGTGAGAGGAGGACGTATGAGCAGGTCTAATAGGAAGTGAAGAGTTGAAGCCAGGAGGACTGCGATGGAACGGAAGGGATATGACAGCAGAGTCTTTCATGGTAGCTGTAGAGCAAAAATGGGTTTTACGACCACTCTCTATGCACTATGTGCCAATTTACATGCCTCCATGCCACCTACAGACTGCACACAGGGTGGGAGGGGAGGCAGGGGCGGGGGGGGGGGGGGGCACCAGCGAGGAGAAGAGCACTATGGAAATGGAAGGAGGGAAGGATATTATAGAGTGAAGAGATGAGGGTATTCGGTGAGGAAATGGAAGAAACGATGCGTCCAAAGAAAAAGTTTTATTTACTGAATGCATTTTAGGGCCTTAATTTCTAATTTTCCAACTTCATGCTTCAGAACAGGGAGGAGGCCGACGGGGGATGATTAGGTTTGCACAGCCCAGGACCTTGACACCCCAGAGCAGGGAATGTGTTTTGCACAAATGGCAACGCCTGGGGCTGTAAAGGAAGCCAATATCCGAGAGCCCAGAACTTCAGCTCCTCAAAACGGCCACTGGAGGCTCACTCCAAAAGGTATATTCTGAACTTTAGAGCAGAAATTAAGACATTCACACCTGTCTTCATGTCTAATTTAGCCTTTTTGTGATATGTAACTGGAGGGTTTTCAGGAGACTAAGACATGCAATAACATATTTAAAGGTGTATTTGGTTATTTTCTAGGTTGCATCTCAGTTTTGTTTGCTGCACCTAAATATTCTCACTATGTTTGCAGCTTCAATGTCTTTTGGATCAGAATTTACAAGCAAAAAAGAACAGAAATAATTAACCAACCTCAGCCACTACTGGTGTTAAGTTGGGGATTCACATGGGAAGAAAGTTGCCTGTGTGACCTACTATCCAATCCCGTCCACCCCGTGCATCTAAAGGGCGTCCAATCAGAGGTACGCGATGCCGTTTGGTTGATGTGAGCTCTTCTTGCTCCTTGCAAGTCCAATCAAAACCAATTTGATGACCACACACAGTCTTCTTGGTTTGTGTCACCAGTGGGCGAACACACTGACGTCGACGCCACCGTATCTCTTATTTAAGGGTCCCCGTCTCACGTAATCGTAATTGATTTTTACACATTTTCCCTTGAAGTGTGCAGTGTGGCAGGGTAACAATGTTAAGGGATTGATAATTAGATGAGGAGCTCTCATTATCTCAGTCTCTCCTTTAGTCTTCTTTGCAGTTGTTCATTCTCTATCACATTACATGACTATCTCTGTGCTCGCCGTCTGCGTCTCCTCTGCCGTTACCCTCTGGCTCCCTCTCATTCTGACAAACTAGGACGTGAAAATAAGCCTCCGCGGTGCCAGGAGAATGCTAAATACAGAGCCTCTTTGCTTTGGCAGTTCCTCTTTAATCAACTTCTTCTTATCTCTGCCTTGCATCCCGTGTTTGTCTCTTTTCAGAATGGTGGAGAAAATCTGTACCACGCCAACGTCTTCCCCTCTCAACACTCTTCCGTGATCCTCGATTGCTTGTTCATCCATCTGCCGTCGTTTTTGCAGCTCACAACCCCAATCTCAGTCATTCTTCTCCCCATCTCATCAGCCTGTATTCCTACCTCATTTCCTCATCTCTTCTTTCTTCTCTCGTCTCTCATCTTCTTCCCACAGACCTGGTCGTCTTTCTTTTCTCCGTCTCGTCTCTCTTTGCCCTGGAGTTTCTTCTTCCACATGTCTGTGCTTTATGTTAATGTACACTGTTGCCATAAGGGGCATTGCATTGTGTTCTCATGCACCTTGCAGCAAGGATGAAGTAGCATGAGCCAGCTCTACACTGGGAAGTGCAGCAGAGTCAATGCAAGACCTGGTCTTGGGCCTGGTCTTTGAGACAGAGCACTGATTTCTGGCACCTTCAAGTCACCTGTGTTCAAGTCACCTGTATGAATCTACCACTAATGCCCCTTTTCATATTGAAACACCCTGGCCTCCCCTCGAGGGTAACTAATAACTGGCATCACTTGGTGTTTCATCCACACAGAAAGAACCCTGAGACGAATGGGGTTTAACGTGCCTCGAATGCACCGCTCAAAGATGCTCAAGGAAAGGATTTGTGTGTCACCCAGAGATGCTAAAAGATTCCTGGTACGTCTAGATGGGGTGCAAAGGGGGGAGGAGGGGGGGAGTAATGCTTTATGCATCACCCACAGATGCTAAAGGGAAGGCTTTCTGTGTCACCCGCAAACGCTGAAGGGAAAGCTTTATCTGACGCCCACAGACACTCGAGGGAAGGCTTTGCAAGTCGTCCAGAGGTGCTAAAGGGCACCACTGCGCATCTCGATGAGTCGCGAGGGGGGAACGCAACCAAGCGGCAACATCTTGTGTCAAAACAGTTTGACTGAAAATAATTATTTTAAATGGAACCCATCAGCCCCCTCAGTAGTTAAAGGAGATGAGAGTGGACTAAAAAGATTGTTGTGTCCAAGCAATTCAGCAGATCATTAACTGCAGGTTAAACTTTCATGTGATGGAACCGTTTCCCTTTATTTTCTACCTCTGTTTATTTGTCCATTAATTTTTAATGATGGATGAGGTGAAGCTGAAGACTTGACAAATGTTCTGGTAAACAGCAATTTATTTGTGAAGACTTAGAAACCTGCCAGAGAGGATAATTAAGGCTTTCACGTGCAGTTATGACTAGCTGTCAATCATTTTTACAAAAGACACTCGAGGACGCCGTTCTGGGAGCAGAATTCGGGGGGTGTACGGCATTCCCTCTTTGATAGTGTGTTCCGTGTTACAAATCAAATTCAGTTCTATATTATATTCAGTTCAAAGGTTGCATCCACTTTTTTATTTCTTTGTTTGCTCTAACACTTTCTTGTGCCTGCCTCGTTTTCCATCTTTCTCTGTCAGGCGATAGGCCAATTACCTCCATAAAGGGGGTCAAACTTAAGTTAAACACCTACCTTCTGTTCCGTTAACCTCTTATTGCCAACCTCTGGTAATAGTCTCCACCTAGTCTCCATCTGAGGTCAGACATTACACCGACGCTATCAAAGAGGTTCAGAACAACCGCTAATATGTCAGGTTGTCAAGCCCTACCTTTCTCGCTTCCACTTCCACTTTCTCCTCCTCCTTTCTTTTCGCTGCTCGGCCATTCTGTACCCACCTTCCGTTATCCTTATCATAATGGAGGGATTAAATAATGTACTAAGCTGAGCTATATTGCGGATGTCCAAGGGATGTCACGGAGTGGCTTAAACATTTCTCCAAAGAATGAATGTTTTATATGGGTGAAGGATTTGGTAAATCCCAGAGACGCACTGCCAGTTTTTGGTAGCATGGATACGTCCAAAGGGCAAGACACGAATTAAACCTGAGGATTTTATCCCCGTAACTGAGGTATCGAGGCAGTTGGGGGGGGTGGGGATGGGGGGGTGAGAGTGAAATCAAACCCACAATGAGAGGAGCTGCAGGAACAGACGAGTAGGAAGAACGACGAGGAGACGGACTCAACAGGTTTCCTCTGCAACTGCCAAAACTGTAAAATGCATTTCATTTCCAGAGGTGCTTAAACTGGATTATATTCACACAAGGGATTAAAAAATGTCTCTGCTACAAACTCCCACCAAACACAGGTGTCTTTAAACTTCCCCCCAATATAATTTTAATCAAACTGACAGAATAAATCCTGCATCGCAAGCAAGCAATGATTATTTTTGCAAGTATATAGACATAAATCAAACTATTGGACACGCTAACCTGCTAATAGTACAGTCAGCTACAAGACAATACAGGACTGGATTAACGCTCATAGAGAGAAATACAAAAAGGTAGACACAGGAGACAAAAGGTTGCAGTTTTACCT
Source organism: Antennarius striatus (assembly GCF_040054535.1). Lineage (NCBI taxonomy): Eukaryota > Metazoa > Chordata > Actinopteri > Lophiiformes > Antennariidae > Antennarius > Antennarius striatus. Next base: position 3,528,460 of record NC_090797.1, read on the forward strand.
CTGAACGCATCGGGACTCCTTGTCATTTTTGAATAATGGGGTGCAGAATGTCAACTCCTCTTTTTGTCCTCACGCCTCCTGATGAAACAAAAGACTGTCAGACTAAGGAAATAATCCCTGTGGCTCCAAAAGGACACAATGAAGGGCAGCACACATTTCACAGCTATCAGTACAGTTGGTTATTGCGCTGAAAAAAATAACGTGTTTTTGCATTGTGTCTCAGCTAATTAGTGATTTTATCACAATGAAACAAGAAACGAGAGACCTGACCTGCAGCTCCGTCTGTTAATGACTGTGTTTGGAAATTACACAAAAGAACTGAATAGTTAATAGTTTATTTAATTTTCTTGTGAAATTAGGTAAAAGGAGTCATTTACCGATCATAACTATTTTAGGTGATGTTGTCATCGTTAAAAAGTATTACTTCTAGTGAAGTGCCATTCAGATCTGAGGCCAACTATCCACAAAATTCTAATGCAAAATCTTGAATTTCATTACATTTTTAAGAGAAAATCCACAAATTCCTCAAACCCTTGTTAATAAGTCATCTATCTTTTAAATGAAGTGCTGCGCCTCTCCTGTTCAGACATGAATTAAGTCCTTAAACTTGAGTTTGCAATGTGCCGTTAAATTGCTGTTTTTAGTTCTGAAGTGGTGTGGATGTCTCGTGGGAATTGATGTTAATATTTGATATGTTAATAGTTGTTTTGCTGTCTGCCGATGAATAATGCAGAGAAATGAACCGAGGTTTGGCAGACAGTGGTGTTTTCATCACTGAATCCATAATGATTGTACTCTGAGGGCTTTGATTTCGCCCAATGTGGCCTTTGTTTGGGGTTTTTTTGTTGTTTTTTTTTAGATTCAGTGTTTCCATTAATACCACAGTTTAGCTGCAATGCTAATCCGACCAGCGTACACACGCATGCAAACTTTCACCATGTAATCCTGCTGTGTGTATGTCTTTTTGGCCGAAAGCCATCGCTTCTGAACACCATGTCAGGTTACATACAATTAAGTTAAGGTTTATTTCAAACACAGGATATAAATGCAGACAGCACAGGAAGTAGAAAGAGCAGTTAAGGGGCTTCAGGGAGATCCACTGGGAAAAACACAGAAACATACGACCTGGGAGTGAAGGATTGAAAGAAACAAATCCCCCACACTCAGACGGGAGATGGGGGAAAGGTGAGGAATGATCACAGGTGGAAAATAGAAAAAGTCTGAATGAAGGAAGAACTGAACAGGAAGTGTAATTCAAAAGATTGAATAAAAACCTAAATTTCAAATTAAGACAGGAAACTGAAAATCCACAATTTTATAAAAACAAACAGCTTCAAAATAGGAGTAGAAAAAAAGAGAAAACTCCTCAGTGAAGACTAAAAAAAATCTATTCTTTAAGAAAAAAAATCAGTCCAAGGAGACTACAGTAGACATGCAAAAATGTTAAGTTAAATTGTGGTTTAAATGATGTATTCCGACAAACAAAATCACTAAAAATAGTTTTTTTAAAAAAACAAGGAGATACTGAATCAGTAAATATTGTTTGACTTAATGTTGAAGTAAAAATTAATGAAGTAACTGTAAACCAACAGCGTGAAGGTGCCTCGCCTTGTATATCTGATTTTGACCGACTGGCAGCCACATTAAAATTTGATAGATGTTTGTCTAATGAGGACAGACTATTGTGGACTTGTGCACATTTCCGGTCCTCCCATCTGGACTCCATCAAGAGCTGTAAATAAACACTTGTTAGCACCCATATTATTAAGTGGCTCAAAACAATAATTAGCATATGACTTTCATTAACATGGAAGTGGGCCATCAGCATCACTCATTAAGTAAATGGAATACCGACTTGTTTGCCATCTCCGGTCTGATTTCATTTGACGTGATGAAGCAAGAAGAAAGAGCAGCTATGAGAAAGAAGGTTAAATATGCAAAGTCCCACTGGCACATATATAAAAACAAGTTCTCCTGGAATAAAAGGAATACCGAGGTGTTTGATGTTTGTAGTCTCCGGATGTGACACACTTCAAATGAAACTTTTTTTTCTTTTTTACACTTTTTTTCCCCATATTGTCCAAAACATGAAGATTACATGAAAAGAGAAACAAACCTTTTACAAATTTTTCTATTTTTCTGAAATTTTTTTCAGTTACGTTTTGACAAAGCGAAAGCTCTACGAGATGTTGGAATTCTTGAGGGCCCAAGATCCCATTTGTCGAATGCAGTCCATTGAATGCAACTTCACTCCACTGCTCTACAGAAGAATATGTTGTATTAGATGATCCTTTATCAACTGAGAAAATCTGGCAAGTTGAATTTAATGACACGACTAAATTTAATTCTAGCAGGAACACTTGAAACAGCTTTTATGAGCCAATAATGATTTGACTTTTAACTTCCTGTTGACTTGTCTCTGTGCAGAAGATAAGGTGGTCTTTTACACAATCCGAAATTCCAATCACAGATCTGAACTCCAACCGAACTTCTTCAATCACATCTACAAAGGTTGCAGCCATCTCTCGTAAAATATCTTTATTTGTGATCTGTCAGGAAAGCCATGATTCATTCGGGATGAGGACGTCTGGGGATGTTCCGTGTGTCAAATCTTCGTTATAGTCCATTTTGTGAGTGGCCTCCTCGCGCCTCAAACGAAATAGTCCGCGCCTGTGGAGAACTTTAAAGTGTTGAGATGTCTCAAGCATAATAATCTTTTTACTGGTAGCAAGGGGCAAATGAGAGGTCACAGCTGCCACAGGAGGAAAAAAATTAGATTTTTGGTAGGTCTGGGTAGAAAATCACCTTCATGAATAACTGGAATGGTTTATCCATCTGACCGATGGTAGATAAAAAGGACTGTTTTGAGAGTATTTTTAAAGTTTATGGAGGGTCATGGCTTCAGTCGATCAATGGGAATGGAAGCACAGGGAACCAATCAGACTGGGACCCCAGGACATCAATAGAGGTGGGATTGGTCTGAGCGACTGGACGTCTTGAGAGTCTTTTGCTGAACCGTGAGTGGAGGCATGAGCGACGGAGAAAGAAGGAGTTTTGCCCTCAGTCTTAGTTTTGAGGGGTGCGCCGCCGTCTCCGAATAACCATCTGCATTCCCAGAGGAGGTTGAGGCCATTGATGAAGGAGACACTGTGGGCGGCACAGACTGATGCAGAAACATTCGACTGAGTTAAGTAGTTAAAAGTAAGAAGAGCAAAAGTAGTAAGCAGCCACCGGCAAACATAACTTTACATTTTGAGCAATCTGTGCACAGTTTGAAATGGAGAAGGAAACGCTGGCGTGTTGGAGCGAGTCTTAGTAGACTCTCTGGATCTGCTTCAACAGCCTGGGAAAGACTCCTTCAGAATATGTAAGAAGGCCTTTGACTTCTTCAATGTGATGGAAAATAACCCACAAAATGTGTTGAATTTTATCGATAATATGATCAAAATGAGATCCGTCACTGCACACGCAGGCCGTGTTTTTGCTCTTGTACATTTATTTTTCCAGGTGCAGATGTAGTGCAGCGGAAAAACCGGTTTGCACGGAATCTGTGGAAGTGCTTGGTTCATCACTGGGTCACACGATAGCCCTCATGTTTTGTCCTGGGGGTAGAAAAAAATCCCCTTAATCTGCCTTATAATATGGCAATTTAAAGGAATAAAAGTCTGAATATGTGTGCAGAGTGAGTGCATTTAGCAGAGGTATAAGCTGTAACAAGTAACAATGACTGCTTTTTGGGGTATTTTTATTTTTTAATGACAGAGACAGCTGAATATGAGGCAGGAAAGACATGAACTTGCTTTACTGACTGGGTAACTATGTATTTTATCTTGTATTTTTACCTACGTATATCTATATGCATGTGGATGTGACTGACTGAGGAAAAAATACTTTTCATTAAAATACAAAGCAAACAAGACTTATCGCAAGAAGTCAGAAAGATTGCCTCCCAGATCTTTTTATATCGATTTACTGTTGTTTTCTCCGCGCTAAGAATAACCAATTACCTTCTTTTGGGGCGTAATACGTGATGCATGTGGGACCCTTGAAGAAGAAACATCAGCATATCTCCCCTCAGAACGCTTTACTTCACAGCGTAGTAGAAGCATTAGGGAAGCAGCGGAGTGAATACACGATAGAAGGGGTAACGCTTCCTTCACAGTGTGTGTGTTTTTGATTGACAGCTCTGTTCTGGTGAGGTTCGTCCACCACTGAGAGGAGAGCACCAGAGAACAGCAGAAAATCAGCATGAAAGCAACAAATTACGCAAACACATGGGGGGAAAGTGTTGACGCACTACATCAGGAGAAGTTCACAGCCCATAAAACGATTCCACCCAACATCAGATACGTTGAGGCTCTAATTCAGGCTCGCTTCTGTCGGTTTCCTCTTTGTTTCGCCTCGATGAGCTGATTTCTAATAGCTGACATGGTTGAATAACCGGAGCTCTCATCAAGCTCATGCAACAAATTAATTCAACTTCTGTACGAGATGAAAGCGAACACTTTCGACCCTTGTGTTTCCGGTTCTTGATTCTCATTCGAACTGATTGTGGAGACATTTATGATTGAGTTAAACAATTTCAAGGTAAAAAGTCACTCCTGAAAACTGTTATTTTTATATGCACCATGTAATGCCTGACTTTGTTTTTCTTTGTTACACTAATTATGAGACCGAAAGCCTATCCATCCAAGTTAGCCTTTTCCTTAATGCCATCAGATAATGTTGCGATTGGAGTTTACTTCTTGAATTCTTTTTTTTTTTGCTTTATCTTCAAGAGTTAATTGAGAAGAGTAATACTGTCCGCATGTCTAATTGCTCATTTCTCGAATTTTCATATCATAGCTATCAAGTATTCACTTTCTTCTCCAGAAATACTCACGTTTGAACCCCGTTGTGGTCGCTCGTCTCTAAAATATTAGTTACAAAACCAGTTAATTTGCATCTATAATATCTTTTATCATTTAAACTAATATGGTAATGAATGCCCACACAGGGTCACGCCCTGTATCTGTCAATCATTTTGGTTACACAAGGACACAACAACAACAACGCAATATGAATGACAGCTCTTGTATCTCTCAGCGACACGTAGACATGCTATATGCTGCCGAACTACAAACAATGACTGCTGCTATTGATACTGAACAGCCTGCTCGATTGTCGGAGAGTGCAATAAATGTACTAACACTTGTTTTATCATCCAGTTTTACTTAATTTGAAGCTAATGTTGTGTGAAAATACAGTCAGCTTTCTTGTGTGCTGTCATTAGCCTGGTTAAGACCTGGACATCTGGAAGAGGAACCCCTAGAGGACCAACTTCTGGATCCAGGGAGTCTAGAGTGTCCGACAGTTCACATGGGGCATAGCAGAAATACCTCTATCCCCCCCATCTTTGAAGGCAGGTACCCTGGATTACATCCTGAACTGCTGTCTTCAGGTTTTGGACCCCTCAAGGAGGCTCATGCGACTCAAGCTAACTGTCCGCTGGGAGGAAAGGATGGAGGAGGTAAGGAACCAGGAGCTGGTGGAAGATTGCCACTGGAGCAGGTGGAGGACCGCCAGTGGAGGTGGGCACCAGGGGTGTGAGCCAGGCCTGTGGAGCTGGGCATCACATTAGAGCCCCCCAGCAATGGTGAGAGCATTGAGACACTCTAGTTGGCCAGGGGTCATCGTTGGGTCAAAAGCATGCCAATTGGACACAAGGTGGGGCTTAAACAACATGATTCAGGTCAACTGGATGAGGTGTCTGTTAAAAACAGACAAAAATAGCCTAAACTAAACCAAACCTTCATGTTTGAATGTATATCACACAAAGCCTATACTTTGTGCAGCGTCGTGCATTCTCCTTTGAAATCTAGCTTTGCACGATGTTTGAGGCTCCTCATTCATCCAGGTCACGGTAATCCTCAAAGCAAACCCGACGTCTTTTTTTTATTTTTTTTTATGCTGTTTCATGCTAAGCATGTGCTCGGATGTCTTTGTGTGTCGGCCAAACGCCAACGGGTACATTGTGTGTCTGGATAAGACACACAGGGGCCCCGACGGAGTGTCAGCATATGATGAGCACGATGAATTAAAAGCTGCAGGTATGTGCGCACTTCATCTGAATTTTGCACCATTCAGCAGCGTGGCACCTTCCTGCAGGGTTTTTGCGGAGGTGTAGGCACGCTTATTTGTGCGTTTAGAGAATAACCAACATATAAAAATGATTTTTTTTTCTTCCCAAGCTGGCTTGTTTTTCTTCTATTTCTTCTTCACTCACTACCATTACTAAAGGCGGGGAGGAGGAGTCAACCTGCAACCAAAAATCCCATTAAACAACATTTGTGCATCGTATTTTAATGGGTTCTTTCTTGACCTGGTACCCTCCCAGCAAGTTCCAAGGAAATGGAGCCAGTTTTTTTTTCTTTTTTTTCTGTAATCCTGCTGATAAACAGACAAACCAATCAGGACCGAAAGCATGACCTCCTTTGCCGAGGCATAAATTATATATCCCAATATTTATGAGCTTTGGTTTTTATATGTACACATCTGCCAGACAGCAACCTTTAAGAAACTAATCCATTTGGGTGAGAGGTGGTTAGAGAAGGGTGAAGGGAGGACGTCAAATAGGGTTCCATGACAACTGAGGATCAATGGAAAAATACAAATAATGAGATTTCTGTGACTTCTTGCCCTAAAATATCTCATATTTAAAGAAATTAAGTACTTAATATAATGGTAAAATATTAAATATTAAGTGAACTACCAGCAAAGTGCTGTAAAATGTTTGTAAAACTCACAACAAGTATTATAAAATGTGTTTTTCCACTATTGTGCATTATTGAATGAGTGTACCAACATGCATAAGAACATAAGCAGTATGTCTGAGATCGTAATGCAATGCTAGCAATAGCATGTATTTGTCAGTGTGCGTGTCGTCGCGTCTAATGTGCACGCCAGCATCTGTACACCCCAGATAAGAATGTAGCGTTACCGCCAAATAAAAGCCTTTCAGAATCATCCCTTTGGAAAAAAAAAAAAAAAAAAAAGAGAAAGTGGACGCAGTAAGAAAAGAGCCAGAGACCCTGACAAGACGTCAAGACTGCAGAAATAATATTACACAAGGATGAATAAAAGAAACCTTAAACAACATTATCTGCTGCTTTCATTAATTCTCCCTCCTGCTCTCTTTCTCTTCCACAAACACCCACACGCTCATGACTTTGGCTCACATCTCTGACACTCTAAATCTGCTTTTCTGTTGCATTTATATGCAATAAAAAACGGAGGGGGGAAACACTTCGAGGAATTCTTTTCTCACACCAAAAATAGTTGTTGTTTTTTTTTTCCCATCTTTTGGATATCACTACACTTCACTCATAACTCAAATAACACTATTAGAAAAGATATTTATTACTGATTTTTTTAACCTTAAGGTTAAAGGTTATTTGAATCTGTAGACCCTCCTCTTCATCCTTGCTTACTCTCTTGAGATCTTCCTTGCAGGAAAATGTTCTGTAAATGCTTTGTAATTTGTGATTTAATTAAGTTACATACAGGTTTATATGACGTCATACAGTGTATAAATATTTTTTTAAGAACGTCTCCGACTCCTGACTATGTCTGGACATTGATTTTTAAAAGCACCTGGCAGAGAGTGACTTTTGCTGATGTAGCCGTGTGAAAAATATGTAAATTTAAAAGACAAAAGGTTACATGATGTGTGTGTAACATGGTAATATAATGTATGGCATCAGATATCAGACATGCCGATGAAAAGAGGCTATGAATAAATTTTATGAGGGCTCTTTAGAGGAAAACTGCTGGAGGGGTTCAGCAGAGAGGTATTTATCAGGAGCGGAGGGACCATGACATCACTGGTTCTCACTGATCCCCCCCCCTCCTTTTATTGATCATTTCATTAAAGAGCCCCTCCTCTCACACTATTTCGTCCACAATGGCACCATAAATTCTGATACCATTGGTTGTCACGGCCTTTTCTTCTTTGCCACCATGTATGTGTCAATTCCCCCTACAGGTGGAGCTCAATGCTGCTTCGTTTCATCTGGAATCCATGACTCTTTACGGTCTCTATGCCGGTTTCTCTCACCTGTGGGGCCCGACTATGACTGTACAATATCTCTGGTGGCAGCCGTGCATTCACGGCATTCAACCTCTTTTAATTCCCTCTATAGCTTCAAAAGGCTATGCCAAAACCTACAGCGTATGTGAGTCACAGCGAGGCTGAAAATACATTGAGTCTTTCGTGGCACAAAATTTAAGAGAAAAACACTCCTTTGATTTAACTTTGATTTAATTTTATTCTGATAATGAGAAATGTGTTGACTTGAATGACACTCAGCGGAGCACGTGTGTGTCTAGCTCTTATAATAAAGACATACTGTCAAACATTTCTATAAAACACTACATCAAAAGTCATATCCGATAGAGCATTATCTGTTTCTACATCTGGTTTTATGTCATACAAAAAAAAATTAAAACGTCTTAGTTTGTAGACGTAATAATTTGTGGATGATTCAGATTTATGTCTCCCACTAAGTGTCTCATGCATATGTCATTAAACATAATGCATCATTATCATCATTTTCTTTCTACTTTCTCTTCCTTTTATGACACAACAATGGAACATTTTCAAAACCCGTTCGTGTCTCCACGGCTTACACCAAACATAACATAACTTTGTTTTTCTGCTTTACTTTCTCCCGCAATTATTACATTTTCTTCCATATTCTAACTGAAACAAACACCAGAGATGGGAAAAGAGAAGAAAAACACATTTGGATTCCTTTGGGGGTGATTGCATGGCTTGAAGTCTGTAAAATAATATAGTTAATGTAGTTTGGTTTTTTTTGTTTTTTTTAAAGTTAGAGCGATAAGAGCTGCAGCTCACTGGTGTGTTGGATGCAGGCGAAGAGTTTCCAGTAAAGGGTCGAATACAGATCATGAAAGCGATTTATTAAATGAATGAACGCCTTCCCTCAAGACTGCTGAGGCTAATCTTTAAAGATGTGGCTCCTAATCTGGTTATGTGGTGGAAGGTTTATGACACAGCAAACCTTGCATCTGGTAATTGGTGCTAATGGTATAATGTTAATATATTCAATGATGCTCATAAGCAGAGAACAGAAGTACCTTCAGTAAAAAACAGTGCTAATATTTTATTTCCTACTCCTTAACGTTTACAGCCAGATTGCATGCAAAATATGCAAATGAAATGTAATTCTTGAGTGTAATGTGTATTTTGTACATGAAGTTTAAGAAACGACTCATTAAAAACACCCTTTAACATAATGACAGAATGTATTACTCCACATGCTAACCTGTGATTACTTCATGATTGGCTTTTAATGTCGGAAATTCCACAATCCAGTCAGTAAATGATCACGTTACTGTCACTAGAGATTGGTCAAGACAAACATGTTAAGAGGAACTACCACATTCCTACCGTTCCTTCATTACGGCGCCCCCTGTGGTTGGGAGGAGAAATGAACTGATTTGTAATACCTCGATTAACGCATCAGGGCTCACCTGTTATTTTCATGACGAATACTGGATTTACAATTTCACATTTACTCCAGCTGCAGATCAAAGTGTTTTTATGATTTATTCAGTTTCTTAATACTATTATTATACATACAAATAAACAGTAACAGCATCATTTATTTGCAAATAAAAAAGGCATTACCTCCAGGGGGAGATCCCAGAGGTGCTGGCAGTACAATGAGCTTTCAACCGCCTATTTGAAAAGGCTTTATCTCTCATCACAAGGCAACAGATTAATATTCCAAAGGTTTTTATGTTGGCGTGGACATGCGTGGGTATACCCATGTGTGTGTTCAGGTGCATATGAGCGCACATGTTCACAGATACTGTGTTTAATGATGAAGTACTTCTGGCAGCATTTTGCCCTGGCAGTCAAAGGGCCTCTGGCATCATCTGTCACCGTTGTTCATTACAGCCACTCGTTTCTGCTAATTCCATCCAATTATTAAAATGAAATATCACCGCTGACTTTATTACCCCATTGGCTTTCTTGTACATCTTCCAAATGTTCGCTTCTTGTGATTTTTTTTTAATTTTTTTATTACTCGTCCATTTTGTCCCATAAATCGACAAAGTAAAATTCATTATGGAGGTGATTTTGTACGCGTTACCCACATGGCGACGCACACCTGCACCTAAGCGCACATTCACTTCCGATTATCGAACAAATGCAGTGAATATTATGCTACGCCATCTGCTCACTCTGCTGCGGGATGATGAATGACATTCTGACATTTCCTCCTTTTTCTGTTTATCTTGATTTTTTGCCTTTTTTTTTTCCTCACCTCGTCTCCTGGTAACCTTATGTCAGTTCCTCCTCTTCCTCGGGGCGATGTTGGCAGACATTTTTATTTGATTGGCCGGATCCACCAAACATTTGTGTGACTTTTCGAACTGGGACATTTTGGCTGGGTGGTGAACTGGGAGCCTGGCTGACCACCAAATGTATGAAGGCTGCATTGCGCCTGACAGACTGAATGCAGGGTTGAATAAGCAAGTGTCTGAATGACTGACTAGCTGGCTCATCCCATAGTTTCCTAAGTACACTAGAACATTGAGTGAGAGTGCATCGCTCTGCCAAGACTGCACACTCACACACGCGTGTGTAGCTCCAGACAGAAGCCGGATAAAGGTCACCTCCCATAAATGCATATTTCTATTCAACGGATCGTGACTATTATCTGGATCTGTACCACATCACACACACCTGACAGATGAGCTTCTGTTTAGTCTTTCCAGCTTGTTTTGCAGAGTTCAAACAAACAAGCAGGCAAACAAACATGAGTGGGAACATGGCCTTTGGTTTTATTTGGCTAGAAAAATTGGATTTCTATTCCAGAACCAATTTTCTGATTTGAAACTAAAATAAGTTCCTGGTATCTTAATTTGAAAGATTATTATTATAATTTGTGGATTTCCTGAAAAAATGCTCTCAAGGGGTTTATTCTAATAAAATAATTTGAACCTGTTTGTTTTCAGTTTTATTTTGAAGTCCACTTCCATGTCATGTGTTCTGATTCCAGCTTCCTGTTCCAGGTTGACATCTCATGTTGTTGCTGTTCCTACTTACTTTACCCTGTTTTAACCTCCATCCTTGTTTCACCCTCTGTGTTTTACTCGTGTACACCTTTCTCCTTCCTCTGGATTCTTCAAGATCTAAATGTTTTATGTTCTTTTTACCTCCCGGCCACATTGCCTCAACTCCCAGAGTTCCCAGTTTCTCTGTAAGTACATTTACCAATATGAGTTTTCTTAATTCCCATTCTTCTGATTTTTATTTGTTTTCTATTGTCATGATTTCCATTCTACTACACCTTATTGATTACCTTTTTCCTTCTCACCATTTGAACACTGTTTGAATTTGTACTTTTATTATGAAATCCACAAATAGCAATCCCTTTAGGAAAAGTTTTAACACCACATCCATCATATCTATCTGTTAATTATAAGCCTGGAAACAACAACCCTTGTTCTGTTGTATGTATAGGTCTCTATATACTCATATAGAGAGTATTACATTTTACTTTACAGGTCATTCGGTATGTTTTTGTCTAGCCGAGCCTTACTGGAAAGCAAATTGTCTCCCCCTCCCTCTTTGTTTGTGCTTCGTTCTCCGGGCATCTGATCAATAACAGTCTTTTGTTGGGAGCATTTGTCTCCTTGCCTTTCTGTTAGTGAAGAAATGCTGAGTCAAGAGGCAAATAATGCTACTTAGGATTGTTTTCCCAGTCTCTGGTTAATTGGGCTGCTTATAAGGATGTGTGCGCACGCGCGCGCGCGTGTGTGTGTGTGTGTGTGTGTGTGTGTGTGTGTGTGTGTGTGTGTGTGTGTGTGTGTGTGTGTGTGTGTGTCCGACTCCTATTGAAGTGCTTTTACAATTTGATGAGTTGTTTATCACCACTGTGAGAGGACTGCAAAACTGGAGTTGTTTAAACGGCTTTTCTTTTATTCGTTCTTTTTCTTTTTCTTTCTTGTTCTCTTGGCTGGGCTTTTTCTTTTCTTTTTTTTTTTTTGCATGGGTAAGATGAATCCTAAGCTGCCATTCATGCATGTGACACTTTTATCAACGTTTTCTTTCATATAATGAACAGAACACGGCATAGTGCATGCGCACTGCAGTAAAACACACAACTTTAAACAATTAAATTTCTGTAACTGTTATCAAAATGTCAAGCTCATCTGCTCTTAAGCTCAATTAGATGTGTTTTGCCATTCTGCTAAATTAAAACCAACCCAACATCCGAATCGCCGTCTAGAGAGGAGCTTCATCGGTCTTTGTTACCTGTGCTGAAGGTATCGCAGGGAGAATACTTATCAGCGTTCTGCAGCCTTGACACAATTTGTTTAGACTAAACAGTTTGGGGAGTTTTCATTTCTCACTCTCCTCTTGGTGCCAAACTGTGTTTACGCCTGGAGGCTTCCTCAGCATCGGGTTCCACACGGCGTCTTCCTCTTTCTGTTTTTACTAAAAGCCGGGGTGCTGGGATCGTCCTTACTTTCAAGTTGGAAATAAAGTTGGAATATTTGACGTTAACGTGACCTCTGATGTATTTATTTTACATTACATTGAGTTACATTTATAAGTTTCATCTGGCCCCTTTGAGGACAGCCGTTATGCTGATGTGGCCCTCAGTGAAAGTGAGTTTGACACCCCTGTTTTAGACGAACAACACCTCTAAGTCTCTGAGGTAAAGAAAAAAAAACTTTCGCACTTTTTTGTAAAATAACATTTCTCATTTTTCGCCTATTAAACACGAGAGAGCAGAAAATGACGGGAAGAGAAAGTGATGGATGATTTAGATTATTATTGGGTGCGTATGCAATACCAGACTTAAGTAAAGCAGAGCCTCACGGGAGGGGTTGGAGCTCTTTGCATGCACCTATTGAATTCTTAAAAGCGTCGGGCCCTGTCCCATTTAACGTCGCCTGGAGGTGCTCAGACGGCCCTACAGGCACTTGTCACTTCCGATTCACAGCACCTGTCTGCCGCATTGAATTTTTTTGTTTGTTTTGTTGTTTTTGGGTATTTTCTAACTCTGCAATTTCTCTTTCTTTCTCGCTCTTTCAAATTCACGACCATTCTGTTTCTTTTCCCTCCGTAATCGCTCTCGAACTCTTGTTGCCACGCCGACTCCTCTGGCTGCTCCTCTCTCTCTCCTCCTTTTCTTCTCCTTCTTCCAGATTGCAGCTCCTTCGCTCCGTGTCTGCACGGTTTTGCGTTAATTTCCCATTGGAAAATAACAATACAGACGCATCCTGACGGTGACCCAATCGCCGGCGTGAGCCAATGAAATACAGAACAAAACACACTTCTCATTACGGCGTAACAAAGCCAGGTGAGGGGAGGTGTATTACTGAGCCGGGGCGACAATGGGAGGCTCGCTTTGTGCGTCACTAAGCTCTCAGAAACAGGCAGACAAGCATATCAGAATCTTATTAAGAGCAAGACATGAATTTCTCAAACTAATCCCCATCCCCGGTGCTCTGCCTCAATGAAAACACATTTTTTGTAAGAACTCAGCTGTTGATTCCGACGCTCGCACCCCCTCCGGTGGGTTTCCACTGGCAGGCTGTTGGCTAAAGATTTCATTTTTTTAGACTTTTCTTTCTCTGCCTTTTCTCTTCCCGTCTCCATTTCTTTTCCATTCAGTCGTTCGGTTTCACCACGCCCTGCTCTCCCACACGTCCCTATTCTCCTATCACCTCGTGCCGTCGTTCTATTCCGACTTCTTTCCGTCTTTGTTAGCCCATAATAAATACATCCAATGCAGCGCAGTCTGCTCGCCTTCTGCTTTTTGACTACGACGGATTTCTTGACGGTCCATCCATTAGACTCGTCAAAACCTGTCTTCTTAGTGACGTGTGTGCGATAGCTAACACTCAAACGGTCAAGCACACACACACACACACACATACAGATTCTCATCCTTTTGGCCTTTTCCAGTCTGACTGGCTGGTGTAACACACCCTGACATATTGGCATGCAGCCTCGGAAACCCAACGACTTTCATCAACATGTCATTCGACACCAGAGAAGAAGTAATAGAGTGGATATATATTTCAAATTAAATGTTGCTCTATTACCTAAAGTGACACTTGGTGCTTGCAGATGATGTGGACAAAAGTGTGTTAGCGCCCCACGGGAGTGTGCAACTTGAAGCCATGAATGGATTCAACACTGATCCATCTTCTCCATCTTCACTTCATTTGCAAAGTCGTTGGAGGCTCACAGCGTTAGCGGAGCAGAGGACAGCAATGCTGCACACAGCTGATAGTTCCTACTGAACGAAGGACGGGGAAGCAGAATGAAGGTGGATTACTGCTCTATCATTACTGTTAGAGTTCTGAAACCAGCAATTATCGAAAAGAAAACTTAGCTTTTCTTTCGCAGAACAGACACACACCTCCTATAAAAAGTAGTTTTGCATGTTTATGATGCTGAATATTCAAGGAAGAAAGAGATAAAAATGAATCATAATAATACGATGGCAGATGAAGATTAACAAGAACATTGTTTTTTCAGGGAGAGCTGAAGAGGCAGCTTGGCATTAAAACTTAAGTACTTCAGCAAATAACTTTCAGATGTATATTGTAGTATTTGCCTCCACCCAGGTGGAGTTAATGTCTTCTAGCAGGATCACACAGTTCAATTCCGTTTCTGAATATTATAATTTAAATATTCATTGTTTTTGGAAGGTTTTGGTTATTTAATTAAAACTACCACTATTTGTCTTTTGATGTGTGATGGGTTTCGCGTGTGTGTGTGTGTGTGTGTGTGTGTGTGTGTGTGTGTGTGTGTGTGTGTGCGTGTGTGTGTGTGTGCGTGTGTGTGTGTGTGTGTGTGTGTGTGTGTGTGTGTGTGTGTGTGTCTGCGTTAACACTTCTTTTAGCCCAGTTTATTCAGGCACTGATTTATTTGTCTTTTTTCTAATGTCTGCAAAAACTGTTTTAAAAAAAGCAGCACATGAATAAAGTTTAATTGAAGTCAACAGAACCTCGAGGGCGAACATTTCTGGCAGTGTTCCTGTCCCGTAGGAATTTGGATTAAGTTTTAATTTAGTTGTAAGAGTGAAGGTTTGATGTTGTGGTTATCGTTTGTTCACCTTGTTGTTGGAAAATTTCGGAAGGATTCTGAAGATATTATCCGTTGTTTCCTCCTAACTTTACTTCAGTTTCCAATTCTTTCCAAATCTTTCGAATTGCAAAGGACACCATCTCACACTCAAGCTTCTTCATGACACTGAGATCATTACAGGTGCAGTCCTGCAAACACACACACACACACACACACACTCAGACACACTGTTCACACACTACCATACAAATATATGCCAGGTTACTGCAGACAGACGTTTGCTCACACACACTTCCTCATTCTCTCAACCTCTCTCTCCTTTCTGACAGTTCAGATTGTGCTTAACGGTCTGCAGAGAGCCGGTGTGAAAACAGCCGGGCCAAGAGTTAAATGACTGTGGGATTTCTCCTAACATCAGTTAGAAACCCCCACCGGTCAGCAGAAGCCGCCTGCACATGTCAACCTGTCTTGTTAGCCAGACACCTGCATATATATATGTGTGTGTGTGTGTGTGTGCGTGTTGAGATCTAGTGTCTGGTCATCCAGCCTCTATTGGGTACATGGGTACAAAACTGCATAATAGGTGTTGTGAGTAGTTTGGTTGGGCGATTTGTGGGACAAGCAGAGAGCAGCACCGGTCACTCTTTCATAGAAGCGACTAGAAATGAATTGAAACCGAACAAAACGAAGCGTGCATACGTTTAAGTGATCAGCGGTGTGTAACCTCATCTGGATTCTCCAGTGAACCCGAACCATGCTCACATTCTCAAACCGACTTGTAGAGAGACGAAGACCGATGGCGGAGCACAGGTGATTTATCAAGGGAGGAAGTTATAAGAGAGAATTACAAATCAGATCGGTTAAAGATTAATGGCTGAGAAAGCCCCCCCCCCCCCAAATAAAACACGAATCGAGGAGTGTTAGCTATTAGGTGTCAAATTTCTTAACAATGGCTCCATTTGCGATATATTTAAAAAGCCATCATGGTGTCATCCAGTCAGCTTAGTTAATCATCGCTGATAATCAGGAAACATTTAATTATTAAAATGAGGCACAGATGAATCTGTTTTCAGAATTTTAAAAGATATTACACTAATTTCCCCTGAAAACAGTCTTTCTTGAAAAAACTTATCGTGCAGTTTTCCATCCTTCATCTTGTTAAACTCTCTTGTCTTAACTTGATCTGCTCTAAAAAACCGAACATGTGCACCCTAACAGGTTTTACGTTAAACCACGCCACATTGAGGCCTGGAAACACGTGATGCGACTGTTTTGTTATGTCTCTTTTCTATGTATTGCGAGCTGAAGTGTCAAAACATTCACTGAACACCATATCGTTTGTTTTTAGTCCTCCAAAAACAGAAGCTCCTGCCCACTTTTACGATTATTGATAACCTGCAGACTTTATGAAATTGTTTTCGAGTACCGTTTCCTGTTAGTAGCGAGCCGAGGCTGATGTGTGGAGGGAATTACCCTTTTGGCTAACTTAAAGTCGGAAAACACAATAAAATAAAATAACGAGGCTGCGATGCTTCTCTCTTCTCACATGGGGGGCATATAGTAAAATACTTGGCAACTTCCACATGTGATTGTGGGCTATTTTCCTGAATACTTAAATTACGAATGTATGCACAGGGAAATCTCTGCAAAGTTTCTCTTGCTCCCCGTGTTAGAATAGAGAATAAAATGGTTATCATTAAATCCACTATGACATGATGGTGCTACACAGTGAAGGAAAACCCCTCCTCTGCAGTGCATAAATAATAAATAAGCACCGTGTCCCACCACAGCTGACAGGAATTATCCTTATAATGATCAGGATGTGGCCTCTTGTTATAAGAATACTCTATTCCATTGACAAAACCGTTGCAGTGCATATTTAAATTTACATATTTATGATGCTGTGGCTGCTGATTATCATTTTCGTCCACCCCCTTTATGCAAAACTGGACCGGAGGTTCTGGAGATGCTTAGTTAGACAGATGGATGCAAATCCATCATTCGGCAGATGGCATAAAATTGTTTTTAGTTGCAGCGTCTGAAATGGCCCACAGCCACCAAAAGGCCATCTGGGTACATGTGGGGTTTCCAACACATACCCATCTTTTCATTTGTCATTTACTATCAGAGAATCCGGTGACGCAACCCCCAGAGGTGCTTTTTTAGTAACTACTGCTGTGTAGAGTAGACTGGTGACTGAAAAATGTTAAATAGAGATGATGAAGTAGATGAAGTACTTCATGCAATGGAAAAGTTAAACGTAGATTTCCCACAGCGCTGTGGAAGAGTTCCAGACTAAAACACGACGTGGATCTTGATTTGGTTTCTTTGTGGTGTTTCAATATTGTTGAATAAGTGTTGTTATTATTAACTGGAACTTTGGCAAAAGCATTTATATTTGGGTTAGGTCACAAATATGTCAAGTATTTAAAGTTAAGTTTCGTTAAGACCATCAAAACACTCCGTTTGGTCATGTGACTGACATACGGGTCGGTCTATGGGTCAAGATGGTGAACGCCCACAACTCCCGTGTCATTTAGGTGACGTCTTAATTCAGTAATATAGTGCATATTTGCTTTTTTTTAACTCTTCAATTTAAAATTTTCTGTACTTTATTCTACTATTTTTATAGCTCCTAATGGATGACAATCTCTTGGCGTTGCAAATTCAAAAGACAGAGTCTGCTGTACGGTTTGCAACTTTAAGAGCAACCAAATTCAATATCGGTTGCACAGGTTGATCCATCTTACTTTTTTCGGCGGCTCAGACACGGAAAAGTTTCGGCGGTCATAAGCCTGATAAGACCCGATCGATCCGGCGGTTCAGAGGCCGAATTTTTACCATCGGATGTGTCGATGAGAAACTTTCCCTCGGCTTTAAACAACCCACTCAAGACTTCATAAACTAGACCGTTCCAACCAATATGACCTTCATTATATTGAGTTGAACACGTCTGGCTGTGATGTGAATTGCAAATGCTAACCCTCTTTTGTTTTTTGGTCAGCTGTGTATTTGCATATAGAGAATTTTTCGGTCTCTGAGCTCCCTTTGAAGTCGCTGCCACATGAGGGGAGGACTGACGGTTCAGACAAGCCCCGGCTCTTCGTCGGATTCCCTGCTGGAGTCGGGAGATGGTTGGAAAAAGAGAGCGAGACGGCGATACGGCATCAGGTCGACCATATGGGTATCTGATCTTTCAGCTTGGACCAATCTGCCGAACCTGTGGGAGCTGGGCTGTGTTTGCTCCACGCTTGGATCTCCTGGGAGAGCAGTGAGTCAGCGGCGGCGTGATGTTCTAGGTCAAGACTTCTCACAGATGCCATCGTCATGTTCAATTCACACCGTAGTGTCAAATTACTTGGTGGAAAATGTCAACTTGCTCCTTCTAGTATAGTTGGTGACATTTCTGTCTGACCTGAAATCTTGCTGTGACAACTTTTTCCCCATGCCTGTTAAATTAAATTTGTTTCTTATTAGAATTCACAAATTAAGACATATCCTAACTGTCACCGCCACACTCCAGTTGTTAATGAAACATTATGCTAAAAAAGGTATTTAGATTGTTAATGAGTTTCTCAAGACAAAAACACACAAATACACCTGCCAGGCAAAGGAAATAATAAATAAATAAACAGGAAGTAAAGCACATTTCCTTTCCGCAGCTGCATTTCTCTCGGTGCAGATTGTGACAGACAAAATCTGTGCTCAGTCAAACTTAATCTGACACGACTCCCATGTGTTTAAACTCTGCTCCAGCCAACATCGGCGCCCCTTAACCATGGTAAATTGAATCCTCGCAGCAAATGGTCCCCCCAATCACCGCCAGTTATGAAGCGCCCAGGTGTTCATTACCGACTTTCAAACGGACCCATTTCGGGGGGGAAAAGAGAGAAAAATGAGATTGTTCAGTCTCAAGTCCGGATTCCGTCGTGATTTGAGTTGCGATTAATTTGAGCCAATGTTTAAGTGATTTATCCGTTTAAAAGAGTTAAAAGCTTTACGCAGATGATCATGCGCTTATATGGACTGCTAGACACCGTTTCATTCATCCTACATGAATATTGTGAATATTGGTTAAAATTTTTAACTTCTAAATCCCAGAGATGCTGTTGACATTCTTACATTCCTGCTTTTCCCCTTCAGCTTTAAATTATTTGACAGATGAAAACCACGCATAATTCAATTATATCATTCGTATGAGATGAATGATAAGCTTTTCCTTTATGGATTGAGAAGATTCCTCTTATCTTGGAAATGCATGGTCACAGAAATGAAAGCAGGGGGCTGTTTGTTTGAGCTCATGAATCATGGAGGTTGCGATGCAAAAATGTGATGATCTTATCAAATATGATGAATTGCTGTGGATTAATGTAAAGTAACAACATACATGTTGAGGCAACATTAAAAATGATCTCTAAATGCATTCATGATTGCAAAATCCTGATCTTTTTTTTTTTGCTGATACTAGTTAGATTGTCATTTTGAGATGCAGGTAACTAACAATTCTAACATGGATATTTCCATCCAACGCAAAATTGGCAAAAGATTTCTCCTTATCCAAGCGAGGTCCAAAATTCCTCTGTGAAGCTCTCTGTGATCATGGACACTGAGCTGGAATGAGAGAGAGAAAAGGATGTCTAGTGATTCCATCCCTGCAGAACAGCAGATGCTAGCATGATCTTGAATTTTTAAGCGTATGCACACTCATGGACACACAAGCTCTCACGGTTTGCACGCGCTCCGTGAAGCATTCTCGTAATTAAACGATTAGTTTCATCACAAGATGTTAACAAGTGTCTCCTTTGGAGGCTGAGCGTGGTCGCCTATCTGTGTGGAGATTTACACAGCATGAATACTTACTTAAAATATGATGTAATGACTTGTAAAGTTTTACCTTTCTTGGGCTTAGTTTGTGTCGAAGCTTGTGTCAAGAGAGGCATCCTTTTGCTGCTTAGAGGAATGCATGCGTATACAGTGATTCTTGTATGGTGACACATTTGCTTATATTCCTGACAAAAATGTGCGTTATTGTGCGAAGCGCCATGTGCACAGGTGGCAGTAGAAGAACAGACAGGTGGGAGGTTCATTCTGACAGGAAGTACAAAGAAAGTTGTTGGTGTTTTGATGGAAACCAGTGCCAAGACTTTGTGCTCAGAATCCCATCTGCTCCTGTCACTTCACTGCCACAGCAAACAAAATACTCCGAGTAAACGTACAGCAGCAACATAATAATGATTATAATGCAGATGAACCATTTTAGTAAATCACTCCACCACCAGATGCATTTAAATCTGCATAAACCATTTACATTTGATGTAACTGAAGCAGAAAAAAAGCCAGTGTTTGTTTGAATTTGTTCATAAAATTAACATGCATTTCTCGAAATATCTGTTTCCACAGATGCTTTTTTTTTTTTTTTTTTTTTGGCGTGTGACAAGAATTTCGTACTGTTTAAGAAATCCTTGCAGCCATCCGAGAGAACAAAGAAGGGTACGCCAATGAATATATACGGTTTTTTAAAAGCTGCAGCTTCAAAATTTACATTTTTATTATCATATGAATACGTTTCTCAAAATTATTTTGTAATTTGTTGTACCATACCGGAGAAACTTCTACCACGCCCTTGTAGTGCTTATGTTTAATAAATGGGATGGACGGAGGAAGGCTACTCTATACACTTATGGATCCACACTCCACTGATTCTATGGATATGGGCTGACATGATGGGGCAAATACATCACAGTTAACCATTCATGTGAGATCGAGTTTATAGTTAAGTGAAAAGTTATAATGTGAATTGTTCCATTCCCAACCTAGTTATGAAGTGTGTTCACCCCACTCACATAGGACGGCTGTTTTGTTGGCTGAAAGGTACAAAAATGAATCAAATTTTATTTTCAGTCCAACTCGATATTCATTTAATATTCATACTTCATATTTTCTGACCACCTGAAGGTCATCATTTTGAAATTCTCTTTCTCCCTCCTTCTGCCCTGAAGGCTTTTTCCTCCAAATGACCTCTGATGTGTTGGTGCAAATTGCCACCATAGCATTCTTGCATTTTTAACTTGCAATTTATTTGGCTAGATTTGACCCCAGTCTGCACTACAGTTGCAATACGAAGCTCAAACATACTCTGCATTTAGTAAATATTGTGAATGTACATGAAAAAGTAAGCATACGGAGTTCCTCTTGGGTCTATACTCGGACCTCATTTAATCCTCAATTAAACGCCAATTATTGATATACTTTATTTATATATAAAGATGACACACAACTCTACATATCAGTGTTGCCACATAACTAAAGTCGCTCACGCCTTATAAGGGCAAATCTAGTTTCCACTGAAAACACTGAACAATATTTATTTTGGTTCCAAACAAGAAAGCTTTCAGTTTCTGCACCTGTTATTCTCTAACACTTTGCTTTTTGTATTTGATTTTATTTTTTGTGTAATTTATCTAATTATTTTTGGCTTTTACTGTCTTTTACATGAAATTTTAACACTGCCCTTATTTCCAATGTATATTCAAGCTCCTGTGAAAGTTTTTCAAATTGCCTTGTGCCTGAATAATACTTTATGAATGCACTTTTCTTCGAGGCGAGGCAATTTTATCACCATCTTAATACTTTTCTGTGACCATTACTAATGTTGAATGCAGGAGTGGAGGACTTACCTAAAAGCAGCTCCTCTCAAAGGAAGTGAAAATTAATGTCACGTTGGGTAATGTAGCCTGGCATTGACAAGGTTACCTGATTTTTTTTCTATTAATTTTTCAGTCTGAATATCGCTCACCACTTTCTTTTCTTGTGTAGTTTCTGTTGGTCCTTGAAAATTTGGACACACATTCACAGCTTTTGCCACGCTTTAACATTTTTCTAATATTTTTCAAATTCTGAGTCAAGGGGAGCACATATATGGTGGTCTTACCATACTGTATATGCATATGGTAAGACCACAAAGGTATTAGTCTGTCTCATGTATGATCCATGTGATACTTACAGGTCGTTCCCACTCGCAGGAGAGTCTGGGTGAAAAATGATCCTTTTAATGAGATTGGACATTCTGGATTAACACAGTCTGTTCTACTCCAGGGTTGTTGAAAGAAAAAAAACCTCGGCGTCTTCGAGGAGTCCCTCCCTCAACCTTAATCCAATCTTTATCACTGGAACAGGTGGGCCACAAACGCCACTGGGGAGCCTTGAAATAGAGATGAAAATTAATTAATTGATGTCTCTAAGTGATGTTGGCACATTAAAATAAATACGCATCAACACGCCACATATTACGGCTTCATGAAGTGGAATGAATCGACCTCTTGAAGGTAAAACGAGTGCCTGATCCTGATATTTCCTCTCAAGTCATTCAGTTTTCATTTTCAGTCAGATTCCGATAGATATGATGCAAAAAATTACCTCATATTGCATTTTACTTTGCATCCCTTAACATTTAAGGAAGAGAGCAACCAGGCAAAAATTCTTTATAGAATATATTCACTGGGAATACATTATGCATTCAGCACGGCCTGAAGGTTAGTTGTAAAACAAGAAGCATGATTCTTTTGTGCTGTGCCTCTTTTCAAGTCAAGTCAGTTTTATTTATTCAGCCCAAAATCACAAATCACAATGACACAGTGGGAATTATAAACCATACAGTATATGACATGTTCCTCTGTTCCTAGACCGTCAATTCAAGAAGAAAAAAAAAGTTAAGGGGGAAATAAATGGAAGAAAACTCAGAGAGGCCTCACCTCAGATCCAGCATTCAATAAGAAAACGATAACCAGGAAAGCTTTGTGTGTGTGTGTGTGTGTGTGTGTGTGTGTGTGTGTGTGTGTGTGTGTGTGTGTGTGTGTGTGTGTGTGTGTGTGTGTGTGTGTGTGTGTGTGTGTGTGTGTGTGTGTGTGTGTGTGTGTGTGTGTGAGCACTTAATTTTACTGCAACCAAAAAAGGCAATTTTACCGTAAACTGTTTTCTCATTGAGCAAAATTCATTCCTGACCACCAATGTGAATAATTTTGAAAGTAATTGAACATTTATATAAAGAAGAAGGGGAAAAGGTGCAGGTAAATGTTTGTATTCATTTACATATCAGCTCATGGGAATCAGGATCAACCTCAATCATTCAGAAATAAATTAATCTTTTCAAGAACTGCTGTTTTTAATAATGAGGATTAAAAGTACAACTTAAGCCGATCACTTTCCATTCACATTTGCATTTATTCCAGTACAGTCGGTGCCTTTGGCAGTGAGTCATTGTTTATCAGCGTACAGCAAAGTCTTATTAATCACGTTAATCAAGTTGTCTGATAGAGTTCAATAGGCCCACAATTTAAATGAATGATAGGGCTTTCATTCCTTGAACACTTTGCATATTACGCAATAAAAATGGAATTACACAATGCCATTGACGGAGTATTATTTCCAGGGATGTGGACTAAACAGTTTACACAATGACTGACAATGTTAAAGTGAAAATTTAATGGACCACAACTGCATCAATTAATATCTCTGAAGCTCCTCTGAGCCAGAATATCTTCACATGGCAGCAACCAAATAATCTCCCCTCTGATAATTTTGTTGCTGTCACTTCAAACCAATAACTCTAATCTGTAACATTGGAATTTAATAGTCTGAATGTCAACAACAAAACCCTTCCATGAAAGACTTTAATCTGTCTTTGTCGGTTTGTAATTGCCTGGCAAACATCAGTCAACGGCATCTCGGTGTTCCACGTTGAAACTGGATGCGTTCCCCGAGGCCACGTGGTTCCATGCGAGTGGAGAAGGTCAACATCAACACGCATCTCGCCCACTTCTTTTGTTTCCGGATTGTTTCAACTCCCAGGGAGGGCGGTTCAGATACCGTCAAGCGATCAGGAAGTTGCCAGGAATTTATTGTAATTGTTCATTTTCTTACGAAACCGTGAGAATGAAACTAATTAATCTGTTATAAACACACACACACACACACACGCACACACACACACACACACACACACACACACACACACACACACACACACACACACACACACACACAAAAAGGTGTCTTGGCTTCTGGAATGTTAGCTGGCAGAAAAGTGAATCCCATGTGGAAGCTGCTTTCAAACAAAGGCTGTTGTGTAATTCCCTCCCCTGAATTAATGATCAATCAAAACTCACAGGGTCTGCAGTATTTAGAGATAAATGTCTAACTGTGCAACGTATTTTAGAAGTTTAAATAAATCTACTAAATGCTTTTTTAAAGATTTATTTTTAATAATTATCAAATGCTAAAAAGATGAAGGGAAAATACGTCTTTAACATACAAAATATGTCTGAGCTTTCCAGGTCTTTTTGGAATTAAGGAGTTGAACCCATTAATTAGCAATAGATCTCCTCCAGTAATGCATATGAGGTAAAGGTACCCTAAAGGTAGAGGCCTGAAGCTGCAGGTGATGCTGATCTGGATGAGGCTGATGTGAAACCGGTACCTGACACGGTTGGCTAACTCATTGATGGTCGCTCTCTGTTTGGGCTGTGCCTCTTTAAAGGAGTTGCATCCTGGGAAATGTTTGAATCCATGAATATTTTGTCAGACAGGATGAAAAGCCTGTAGATTGTCACCTGCCTGCACTTGTATGCTGTAGTTTCTTCAAAAAAAAAAAAAAAAGACCCAATACCACTGCGGACAGTATAATTCAGACAATCTTAAAATTCATTTTGACCTAACATTTGCTCATATATGCTTTGTGTGTAATATGCCGATTACACCATGGAGACATTTAATATGCCATATATTTTATTGGTAGACATCAAAGCTATGAGATGATATTAATAAACCATAAAAATCGAGTCTTTCTCCGGTTTACCTCGCGTGTGCCTGCACACAAAAACAGCTCAGAGAAGGCAATCTACCGCTCAAGCAATTGATCGAACCCCTCTGCTTCAAACGGGCTAACCTTGTAGGCCTGTTTTATCAGACATAAAGGCACCAAGTTGGATCAAATCCTTGTTAACTCAGAGCGGAAGGCAAATTAAGTCAAGGTGAGGGCTTTCCTCTATGTCCTACATGGCCTTGTTTTGTTTTCCGCTGCCTAATGGTCCGGAGGGCAATCAAAGCTTCAGGACCTGATGAAGCGGAGTCTGTTGCAAAGAAGAATGGTTTACTCCATCTTGGTTCTATCCGGCTGACATCTTGGGTCCTGGGGGAGTTTTAGGTCCCTGCCAGTTGTTCATTCCTGCAGTCACGCTGTGCGACTCTTGTAAGACTCTTGGAAACAAGAACAGAGAGAGAGGAAGACAGGATTGACTGGGAGCCACGGGTGTCATTTGGGACAGAAGGGAATGGAAATTCATTTGAGGATTGACTTTAAATTGGTGCTAAATTTATCTCATTTACTCACTTCTGCCCCACGCAGTAATACCACAGTTCCATTTCCTACAAACAGAACTTAGATTGGGATGCAAAATTTACCATTCCTACACCGCAGCTGGTGCCCCGCCGCAATTGGAGCTTTTACAACAAAGGGCTCCCCGGCCTCAGGAGGTAAATTACTTCCTAGAAGTCGTATGAATGGTTTAAACCTGTGGTTGGCTTTCAGGAAAATTATTTCTGATGAAATGGACGTCTGTCAGGAATTTTCTTTGAACCATACATTTATAAAAGGCCTTTTACGGAAAAAACTTCATTGGAACTCATTTTATTTCTCGCTATGTGGTAAAGGTTCGATATACAGATACTATCTTGAAGATCTACATCAGCTCTGTGCTTTTGCTCTGTATTAAAATATAGTGCCATTTATGATAGTTCTACAAATTGACTTGTGAAGAATCTTTAAATGTTTTTTGTATTAGTATTTTATACGTGTTTTTTACTGTTATTTCTTTCATATAAACTGCTCTTTATATGGCAACATTTTCCTCCATTTTACTTTACAAATGTTCACTAATGTCCAAATTGCGGTTTGTCTTGAATAGATCTCGGTCTTTAATCAAACATCTTGATACTCAATAAGTCACAGAGATTTATATGACAGCTGTAGAGATGGAAGTTGAGTTCAGGTTGTTTTACCACCCAATTTATCCCTAAATGGGGGAACCTTGTCAATGAAAATGACTTTAAGGCTAGTTTACAGGCTCAGCCGTCCGTCTGACTGATCCTATTTGTGGTGTTTACATCTGTATGGTGCTGGAGTGCTTTTGAAGGTCATAGAAAATGTCCAAACTCTAAACAGGTAGCTGTGAATGCATCACATTCTGCTCTCTAATCTCTTATTGTATTCACATATGGTAGCTTCTTCCTATTGGAGATACTGTACCGGTAGCAGGGACTCCTTAAAGATGCATTGTTTTCTGCAAAAACATGAGCACTGACTGAAGACCAGAATCATTTCTCATCTGCAGGAGCTGTCTGAGTTTTCAGCTGCATTAGCCATCCTGTATGGCATAAGGAATGGCGGCTCAGTAGTTAAGCGCTGTCACCGTACAGCTCGAGTATCATCCAGTTGATTCATGGCTGACGCGAGCGGAGCGCTGCGCCTCATCGGCTGCAGGTCACTTTAGCTGCCGGATGCTAGATGTAAAGTCGCTGTCATGTGTTGAGGCATGTTTAGATAGTGCTGTAAAAACCATGCAGATTCCTCAGGAGTGTTTTGGAGTCCAGTGGTTTGCAGGTAACAAATGGTGAGTCTAGAATACCACTGCATCCCAGTGAATAATAAATGGAAAGTAATTCAAGTTGGCAGATTTGCCTGGGATTTTTTTTCTAGAAAGATTTCTACATCTGGCGTTGGTGCAAGAATGGACAGTCACCGGCAATGGCACTTTATTGCTTTTCTTACATGTAAGGTTCAGAAAGAAACACTTGAAGACTAATATATATGGGTGCGTTATATACTAAGATGAAGATTGGAAGGAGGAAGTCATTTGATCTCAGCAAAAGAGCAAAGGATGAACAGAAGGATGGTAAAGAGTGAAGTCTTGATGGCCAAAACACATCATGGTAAGATCACCATCAATCTCAGCATTGGCGGGAGACTAGATGACCGGTGGCTCTATTTGTTTTTTGTTTGTTTGTTTGTTTGGTTGGTTGGTTAGTTGGTTATTTGGTTGGTTGGTTGGTTGGTTGGTTTATAGATTGAAAAAAACTAAAGAAAAAAGTAAAAGACAGGATAATAATTTTTTTTTAGTTTGATAAATGTTAAAAGGTTAGATGTTTCTTTGTTCAGGAAACGCACAGTACTATTGAAAATCCTCTTTATGTGAATCTATTTTGGATTTGTGACAACGTGTAACTTGACTTTTATGAATAAACTTGATATTCGAAATCCAAAAAAATCTCCTCTCTCTCTCTCTCTCTCTCTCTCTCTCTCTCTCTCTCTCTCTCTCTCTCTCTCTCTCTCTCTCTCTCTCTCTCTCTCTCTCTCTCTCTCTCTCTCTCTCTCTCTCTCTCTCTCTCTCTCTCTCTCTCTCTCTCTCTCTCTCTCTCTCTCTCTCTCTCTCTCTCTCTCTCTCTCTCTCTCCCCATCCCTCCCTCCCTTGGGAATAAACACACTAGAAATTCATGCCCCCCCTGGGCAAGCAAACAAACAAACAGATGAGTCTGTTTACAGGAAATTTACCAGGTCTGTCAGAGCAATGCTGTACTGTATTCGCTTATGTAATTAATAATATTTCCCCATTCTTTTGGTGTGTAAAGTAAAAATGTGTCCATTGTAATACACCGGCTTGAGAGCAATTTAATGCTTCATGTTTGAATGAAAGCAATCAATTTTGAATGTGAAGAAATCACTGTGAAAACAACAAACTGGCTCCTACAAAGACTTACTGGTTCTGTTTTACAATTATACTGTATTGTAGTATTGATTCCAAAAGGTCTTACTTGTAAATTTAACAAGATGTTTCAGAAGGCAATGTATGAATTAGACAACAGCCACCCTCACCAGATCAATCGCAAAGGATACACATGCAGTATAGTACTTGTAATCAATATTTTTCATTGTTGTGTTTGAAGCACAGCTGAGGTTTATTTCTTTTTTTAATAAAAGGGCAAAAACAAGACACCACATCATGCTAGAACATCCTATCTTTAAGATGTATTAAAGCAGATCAGTAATTTCATGTGTCCTACATTTGGAGAATTATCATGCTAACATCTGCACATTTGCACTAAATACTGAAAAACTGAGTTTGAAGAGAAAGTTTTGCACAAAATGAATGCATTTAAATTTGCACTGATGGTGATTTTAGAGTAAAAACAAATGAGAGAACAAACTTCTGGGGACCAGTGAAGTCACCCAACTGTGTAGAATCAATTTGTTTGGTAACTGTTTGCACAAAATCCCATTAATTCATTTAATAGATATTAAGAAGTTTATTAAAAGGAAGACGACATCTAGCTACAGCCAGCTGGTTGGGTGTATCAGTGTTTGCATAATGAAAATGTGTGCCTCTGAGGAATAGATGCAAGACACCATGGATGTTTCACTACTGTTTGAAAGATTAAGATATCCCCTACCGTCAGTACGAGGATAAAGACAGCACTCAAACACGGTGAGAAAACATTCAATGCCACTGAATGTTACTTATGAAGCTGTACATGAAGATCCATTTTGCATCCTCCATCTTTTTTGTGCATGAATATTTCTGAAGGAATCTGCTCCGATGCACCAGGTCTGCAAAGGACTGCCTTGATAAAGAGCGGCAACACTAAGACAACCATTTATTCCTGGGATGTGCGAATATCTCATGGAGATCATACTGTACCTCCATTCGCCGATCATTTTGGCTTCAGCAGATGGAAGAATTTCCAAACCTAAACGGCCTGAATGAAAAACTTTAAAGTTTTTGTTTTAATTCAACTGATATCCAGGTACATAAACTGAACCCACAGGTGTTCAATCGCATTTGAGCACAGACATTTTAATCCTCCATGAGCTTAATAGACTGAAAAACTCTTTAGCAGCTGCCATAGCTCAGCTCAGATGTTTTAGCTGTAACTCACTAACATAAGGTTCTGTCAGTGGGAACAAAAGGCAGGGTGACGATGGGCGAAATTGTGGCCAGTCAGCCCTTTAAAGTTGCCAACCAGAGTCCATTGGGGGGAAAAACATCTCTTGCTGTTACTTACTCCATATGGGCCAAGTACTAAAAGTCCTGAGTCAGGGAGAAAGGGAAGATGAATGGAAGCAGCAAAAACAAAGGTGGTGGAGAAAACAAACTCGAGCTTTTTAAGGGGGTTGTCTTTTTTTTTTTTTTTTTTCGGCGGCTGTTTCGGCGCCAAAAAAGTTAGTTTGGAAGGGGAAAAAATTGAATTTCACCTCAAGCAGGTAGCTGAGGTTCGTTTTGCCCAACCATTTCTCAGAAAGTAATTTAAAGTAGGCAAGATAAGACAAGGTGAACTTTTAGGCGAATACTTTGCCTCTCACATAAGTTACAACGACTGACTCATATTTCGTAGTAGAAATCCTGTTTCTTATCAGATTCGTAGGTGGAAATGTATTAATGTGGACAATTAAAGGCTGATAACCTTGTGATTCTAATGAAATAAGAGTTGATTTATTCACATGCATCGAATTTCATTGCAGCCTGGTTATTTTTCATCTTTTTTTTGGCTGCATTCGGTTTGGATCATTGTGGTATTCCATTCACAGAAACAGCACCGTCAGATGTGATGTACTGAATTTCGATCATTGTTGAAGTAGTAATGAAAGAGAAAGAGGAAGTGTGATGAATAAAATGGTTAAATAAGTTAATGAGGCTTCCATTTACCCCATTGATTGTGTTATTTTTCTGTTGCTTTTTCACAAAAATAACACAATCAAGTAATTATTAAGGATCAGTAGTGCAAGTTGAATTTTAAAAAACGTTCTCAATACAGAACAAATACTGAATGGGATTGTTCTTACTGGGAGACAGAACGTCACTGCTCATGAATGAAAGTGTGTTGTATGAGATTTATTACGTTTTAATATGTTTGTTTTTTTTATATGTGAAGCTACAATGCTCCTATTTTAAGATATAAATGACAGGTTAGCTAAATGAAAACAAAGTACTAGCAACTGATTTGCCATATCTGTTATCTGGATATCCGATGAGCTAAAACTTGGGATATTTCAGCATCTGTTTTTTTCATCCGTCTCCATTCATCTCCCAAGTTTAGTGAGTTGTGATTCCATGTAACTGTACTCCTTTATTTATCTGATCAGGAGGTAGCCCTTAATGAAACGCATCGTGCATTCATTGTGGTAATTAATTAAAGCAAGACAATATAATATATTATTTCTGGAAGACAAAGGAAAGCCTGGCGGGGCAATTAGAGACAAATTCCAAATTAATTCAAATCAGTTGACAAATAAAGCTGCTGCCGCTCGAAACCCACGTCCTGAGGGAAAACCGTCCTAAAAGGTCCTCATCTTTGCCTCGTCATTTGACGCGTTTTCATTTACGAAGAAATCTAGACATGTGTTGAGTTTTCATTTATTGAACCGTGCTGCAAAGACAGTCTTTGATATGCAAAAGTCTTCGTTGTGATTTCGATGCCAACCGTTACATCGACCATTGCGAGGCGTGAAGCAGAAGAAAGAGGCGAGGCTAACATTTACATCTAGGTTCAAACTCCTGCAGCTCGTGTGAGGACTGTCAAAAGCAATTTAAAGCGTTTCAATTCTACATCCAGGCAATGGTGGTTGACGTTCTTCGGTAAATTGATTAAATACTGTCGAGTTGCGAAGCTGCATTTATATTTACAGTATGTCAGGGTTTGAAGCTGATGGGAAAAGGGGTGAGAGCTCTTGCATGATTAAGTAAATGCTTGTTCACACGTACATCCCTGTTGTCTCACATGAAGACACCACCAAGAGCAACGCCGTGTCGCTCAGAGAGAAGACAAATTGGGTTGTGATTACAGGTCTGTGGACAAATACCTGACCTTCTTACAGACGATGCAGTTCATCCACTCAGTTCCTCTGAGTAATGAGAGTCTTGCTGAACCGGTGGACCTTCACTTCCTGCACTGTTACCTCCTCACAACACGAAGCGTGGCTAGCACAGAAAGGTTTCGAAATGAGGTCTGCAAGTCCCAAAGGTCCCATGAGTCATTCTAGGATGGTGGTTGTCAGAGGAGTTCTCAGTTCTTAGACTATCATTTTGCTCATTAAATCTGAGAAGACTGATTAGACTGATCAAAGGTCACATCTTTGTATAACTACATGCAAAACCTGCAAGATTGCAGTCCTTGCCTAAATCATGCAGAACATTTGACACGTGAAAGCATTGAATTTGTGATTCTTACATGTGCGCTGTTGCAACAAATTAATGCAAAGCTACCTTTTGGGTGGTTGCAAAGGCAACATGTCATGACAAGCAATTTTCCTCGTCAATTAGCGTATGTGGGTGATACAATGCACCATGGTGCCAACAGTTAAATGCTATTACGCTAATTGACTCACCAAGACATGTATCAGCGCGCTATTCAGAGGCGGGGGCAGGAAGATGACTGGTAGGCCATGGGGACAATACAGCTTTCAGTATTTTAAAAAAGGATATCTTTCAATAATGCACAATGAGAAAAATGCATGCACGGCATTACACTTCAAGGATGAACAGAAAGCATGTAATGAGAAAGTTATCTTCAAGCGACATTTACTGTCGATATGTATAATGCAATGCTGGCTGGTAAAGGAGCTCTCGCAAAGAGAAACCAAATGTAGAACACAGCGATGGATATTAGGAGTAGGAGCAAAAGAATTTATTACCAAATGCGTGTTAATTTTTGAGCCAGGAGAGTCTTTTATGAGATGAGAGCTGAGGAATCAGCTGTGAGTCATAGTAAGGAAGGGCAGAGGAACCGACCACGGGGGAGTTCCGAAGGGAATTGAGGGAGCAGGGAGGTTGAAAAGATCTAAAGTAGTTTCCAGGATGAGCACAGAATAAGGTGGATGCAAGCAAAGCGATGTAAGACTGGCTGTGTTGTTAAGTCTAAAAGCCTGCGTTCAGGACACAGATGATTGGATATGATTAGTATAGCTTCATAGCATCAGCTTTCCACCTGCACACCTGAGCCCAGTCGTGTAATACAAGTGCAAAATCACACAAAGAGGCAGAGATGCTGTTTTTTTGTGGCAGAGAATTGAAGATTTTTCTACGCTGTGACGAAACAAGTATTAAAAACATTCATTTTTAGTCATTTTAGAGCCACACGAAATGCAACACTGACTGCGCCTGCACAGTGAAACTTTATCCATCCATTTTCTTCAGCTTATTAGTGGTGGGGTCACACTGGTATCAGGCTGAGCAGGGACTTCCAAACAACCGTACCTCCTCCGCAACTCTTTCCAGCACCTCCCTGGGGAACAACAATGTGTTCTCGGGATAAATAACATCCGATATGTGATCCTCCAGTGAGTTCCGGGTCTGCCCCTCGGTCCCCCTCCCAGTCAGACGTGCCTGGAGAAATTCCAAAAGGAAATCAACTCGACCTGCTCCTTTCAGAGCAAAGGAGCAGCGGCTCTAATCCGGGCCCCCTCCGGATGTGGAGGTGCAACATCAGCGTTTATTAGAGATGTCACATTGGCCACAAGAAAAAAATTCCAGAATTTGGTTTGTTTCCAGGTTTTTCTCTCTAACAAGTCTGAAGGGAAATATCTCGATGTTAGCTAAATGCTCAAAAGTGCTAACTTCCAATGCAGTGTGCTGTACAGTGAGTTCATCCAAGCTTGTTTGCAGAAAAAACCTACGGCTAGAAACCAATGATAATAAGACCTCAACAGCATAGCCTCCTCAATGAAGGAATTTAACCCTTGAAGATGCCATTGTTGTTACTTTCTAGATGATGGAAAGCAAAAGTTTCGTCACCTTTCATCACCAAAGAAGCAACCTAAGAACATACACAACGAACTCCCAACGAAATGAAAACCAGTTTACCATAAAATGCAAAAAAAAAAAAAAAACCCTTCCCTTCAAAGTAATTGCTTCCACCGGTATTCACTTTCATGCTTTGATTCTCCGTCCCACCCTCTTCCCCGCTCCCCAGCAACGATCCTCCGCCGATCAGGATGACAGATTAGAGGAATGCCCGAGTTGTCTGAAGCTATTCTCTACACACATCTGTCAGTTAACTGCTCCTCAAAGGCAGACAGACACGGGAAGATAGAACTGGGGAGACTGTGTATGACGATAAAGATGGAGAGAGTATTAAAATGAGTAAGAGAGGTGACAAAACAGAATAATGAAAACAGAGAGAGAGATATGGCGTGTCGGGTGATTGCAGGAAGATTGGCAAAAAAAAAAAAAAATCTGAAATAAATGAAATCAGAGTGAAAATAATAAGAAATCCAACAGAAGTGGCAGTCGCACAACGTCGGCTCAGCGGACAAGAAGCTTAGAGCGACAATCCCATAAAAACCCAGTGCTCAGTGTTTTAGAGTTTCATCATGTGTTGATGAAGAAGAGTTCTCTTAGGTCAGATGCTTCTTCACGCTCCTGTAGCTACTTCAGGTTTGATTTAACAGCAGGAGACAGATTGAAGCCATTTGTAATCATCAAAATCAGCTAGAAATGAGACACTGCTTGACACGTGAGACATAGATGGGTGGATACTCGCCTTGCCTTCCTTTGAAAGCCTTTCAGTATGGCCGTGGAGGTTGTCTGCCTCCGTAACACAAATATTCATGAAAGTCAAAAAAAAAAAAAGGAAAAGATTAAACAATGGTAATGTTGTAGGGGGAAAAAAAACAACAAGGAGGGAGATGATGTTCCTCGAAAGTATGAAGTGGTCTTCCGCTGGCAGTTGATTAGCCGGGCTCTCTTTTATCACCTGTCACATTACTCTGGTCTCTGTTCTCGCTTCTCCTTGAGATATGATTCAGCCCAGAAATGCAGATTAAAACCATTTT
The DNA here is from genome assembly GCF_040054535.1 of Antennarius striatus. Lineage (NCBI taxonomy): Eukaryota > Metazoa > Chordata > Actinopteri > Lophiiformes > Antennariidae > Antennarius > Antennarius striatus. Next base: position 3,562,461 of record NC_090797.1, read on the forward strand.
TCACCACCACTTGGAATTGGACATGTAATAAAAGAGCCGTGGCACCCCCCCCCTGCCCCCCCGCCCCACCAATACCGGCTAGTTAACATTGAGCATATTAACCATGAACTGTACACGCAGTCGTCAGTCTTTGCGAAGAAGTGGCGCAGACATAAAATGACATGATGTGAAAGAGTTGTCAGGGAGAGTGTTGAATTAAAGTTTAGCTATTTGAAATGAGCTGAATCAACTGCTGTGCAGAACGTACAAGATTGAGTAACACTAACTCGACTTACTAGAAGCATATTAGCTTAGCCTAGCTCCGCATAACTCAGATGACTCTAGTCAGGGCTTGGCATCAAAAGACAAACAACCATTCATGCCAACATTGATGCTTGTGGTAAATTTAACGTCATCAGCTCACTTATATTAAATGTAGGTGAGAGGAAACCGATTAACGGGATAAGGAGAATCCCAGGAGAACTCTAAAACCACCCAGACATGGAAAGAGTGTGTGAACCCCACATAAAAAAAGTCCCAGGTCCTCGGGCGGAGTCGAACACAGGACCGTTTTGCTGTGAGGTAATCGCACTAACCTCCATGCCCTGTTATAATTCCCTTTTAAATTGCACCCAGAAAGCAAATACACATATTTCCCAAAAATGTAAAATGATTCCTTTCATCATTCATGCTATATAGAGTTCGACCTAGACAATATCTCCTCCTCTGCCGTAGGCCTACTAATTTCTTGTCTGCCAACTTTATAAAAGTACAAAAATCGCTGGAATACTTTTGCTAAACTAACTTTAAGTACAACTAATTTGGACTGGATATTATGTGAGAAAAGGTCACATGGGTCATTAAAACCCAAAGCGCTTTTCATCTTTTAAGCATGAATGTGCTCAGCTCACGTAATGATAATGTGCCCTTTAGATCGCTCTGGATTGACTGACCAGCTGGATGCTCACCGGCGGCGCCGCTAGTAAGGCGAAAATAGGCGATAAGCGAGGACAAGTTGTACAACACAGAATATTTGGGACGTAAACCTTAAACGCTCATGGTAGCCCCACCTGGCAGGACTGAATTATTTTCCTTTTCAAACCGTTGACACAGTTTCAACAAGTAAGCAGGTTGCATTAATGCACTGGAGAGATCAGTACCTCTATTGCAGCATCATTGTTCTTTGCTAAGCTGTCCTTACTTCCTAATGATGTAACGGGCACCTCTGTCGCCTCCTGATGCCGGGTGAACTCTGACAAGACCAACAGAATACTATAATGAATTTAAAACGCAAGTGAAAACTACTCTCTCCCCACTACAGGACTCCATTCCCCTCACCCGCGGCAGCACACTGAGGTAGAATCAGATATTACTGGCAGAAAGTGTGGGAAATCTAATGCATATCAAGTGAAGAGACATGCTGACACTCCCCGGTGACAGAAACACTGTGCGCTGCACTTGCCAAACACAAACCCAGCCGTCGAGCTGAAGCATCGGGGGGAAAGACAGAGGTGAGAAGATGAAACAGAGCCATAGGTGGGAAAAAGATGAAGTAGAGACTGTAAGCAAATTGGGCTTCGGAGAACCAGTGTGAGATTGATTATTATTTTTAGCGATCGGGCGTGTTGTGATGGAGGCTTTATGTGTGCTTTATGGTTGAAGGAGTGTGGAAGGTTACCTGTGGTCAAGACTTTTAGCAGCAGTTTGGTTATGAACACCCTTCTGTTTTATTATTTTGTTTTGTTGCGCCCTTACCTGCCACCTTCATCAGCATCATGGTGTTTCTGCATCACAGACAGAACATGGCTAAAGGCACGTAGTTTGACTTGTCTGGTTGTCCACCCATCTGCGCCATGAGATATCTCAGGTACACCTGGAGGGAACGTCTCTGAGTGCACAGAGGTCCGTTTGGACTGGAGGAAGTACATTGAGATCGCTGCGACCTCACAAGACCCATTTTGGCCCCTTTCAGCCCATGAATTTAATACGGTGATGATGAAAAATATTCACGCAAATGTTTAATAGCATAAACTGATTGTTGCCACATAACTGTGATATCATAATGTTCTGCAGAAACACTTTACTGGCCATTATAGTGTTATAGCAGCTGTTTTCGGTGTAAAAGCCTTGCATTTTATCTGTCTGACACCCCACTAGGGAACATGATAGAGCAGCTAAAGAGACACATTTTCCACAGGTTGCAGGAGCTGATAAGATGGCAAGCATTGGGCAAACATTCACCATATGTTTGGGAAGTCGGCTCAAATCGAAGGCTAATGATGCTAATTTAGCTGTTTTTCTAAATAGGCAAGAACTTTGCCTTTTAGTAGTAGGCCGTACATCAGTTGTAATGTTTTCAACTTGTTCTGCAGCACACAAGTTTCAAAATAATTCATGCACGTTCAATACTGCTCAAATAATGCAGATTGTGTTAGACAACATTGACAAGTAGCTGCTCCTGTGTGAAGTTTGTGTTGTCTTTGTGCACATTTCCTCTAAAGCAACTCAGGTTCACCAGAAATTATGAATGCTATCAGAATGTCTGGCTCTGTGTTAATCCAGGGATAAAATATCTAGGGGATACACTCTGTTTATCCAACTGCTTGCTGCGATAGGCTCTACCCTCCTTGTGACCCTTTAATCAATAAATTAGCCCTAAAAAAAGACAGATAAAGGAATGTATGACCATGTTTAGTCATTCTTATCTCTGCTTTGTTTTTAAGGAAAGTGCTGTGCGACATTTCTGACATTTATACTGCATTGCTCCAATCCCTATTGCCCTGGAAATTAATTAAATTTCCAGCAGACTTCACCAATCTGAATTTGAACAGCATAAGATAATTTCAGCTTGCTGCCTGAGATGTATTATTCAGTCCTCACGGGGTCAAAGCTGGAATCTTGATAGTTCCAGACAAACTTTGCCAAAGGATGTAAAGGGAGAATTTTGAGTTTGACAACTTTAAAGGAAGTGAAAGAGAGATAGAAGAGAGGAAATCACAGAAACAGTAGCGTGTATATTGTGTTCGAAAAAGAAACTGATGCTCCAAGTTCTTGTTATCTTACTTGTCAATTAGTTTTAATAGGGATGTCTATAGTCTGCTGCTTATCAAAGCCTGGAATATGAAATTATACTCTACTTTGAAAATCATACTTTCCATTGATTTCAGATAGTACCCCACCTGCGTGGTTTGTTCCATCTTTCCAGAAAATTATGTGCACGGTAAAGAATTTCCTTCTTTTCCACCCTCCTGCTTTATATTCATATGAAGCGCTTGTAAAGATTCAGCATGTTTCTTCAGTAGAAGGAAGGAATATGTCATCTTGTGGCCACTGCTTTCCCTTGACGGAAGTTCAAAATACAATGAACCGAAACTCAAGGGTGAGACATTGTCTTGTGAATGATGCTGATGTCTCGTTTTGACACCAAACGCAGCAATAATTCAATTTTGATTGCATGTTGGTTTGGTTTATGTCACTGTCGGTCATTTTGCATGATTAGATTTTTGTGTAGCACCAGTAGCAGTGCCTAATTAGGGAGAATTATGTACCTGATTCAAGATATAAGCAACATTAAGTGGCTTTAAAATCAACCAATCAGTGTCCTTGAATCAAACCACTCTCAGCCAGCTCTTGGCTCGGCTAAAGTCAGAATTGTTTGCTGCTAGTCCCATTTTTTCTGACAAAAATGGCGCCCCCTTCTGGGGGAAAGAAATGTGAAGAGCTCAGAGACATTGCTGCAATCTATGTTTAGAACGTGAGCTTCAAATCAAATAGTGATTAACTTTATAACTGTAATGTTGTATTTGATTCCATCAATTTTTGCATTTTCATACCGGAATGTTTACAGAAATTGTTTTTTACTTTTTGTTTTTTGACAGATGTGTTTTCAATAATCAAATGTTTTGAAATTGATTGAGTCAAGCTTTATGCAACAAGCTTTGTAACATATATCCTTTTTATTGTATTTGATGGAAATCATCAAACTCACTCACCTCAAAGGGAGAATGAACTTTAAACTTGACAACCTAGAGACATGTAAAAATGGTGCATGTAAGTGTTGGAGCTACTGTAACCACATTTCTGACTTAAAGGCTATTCCTGCAGCTGTATGGAGTGAATATTCTGAGTTGCAGTAACCGACTTGGTGTTAATGAGCTTGTTTCATGTCAATGTGGAATCTCTGGACTTCCTGAGACTGTAAGGAGCATTACTTCAACAGCGTTTGGCTGTGAGAATGTGTTCTGGACTTTGAATTCTCACTCAATCTTTGGGAAGCATTTCATTTTAGCCTGTGTCACCTTACTTGTTTGACTGAATGTAGGGTCTGGCCATTGTTAGAGCAAATAACAATTTACAATGCAGTTAAAACCTGAAAAGCATTATCTTTATGGCTTCCAAAGGGGAGAAAAAACACAGAATTCCTCTTCAGGACTGATCTCAACAGACAGGGATTCTGGTCTCTTTTCAGCCGACTGTAACTTGTAGTATGATTCCAGCAAATCATGCAAAACCCGTATGGCTGCCTGTAAGCTATATGTCGCACTACGCCATGCAGAATAATATCTGTAAGAGCTAGTGCAGCGTGGGGTTCAGAGCAGAGGGAATGGGGGGGGGGGGCTGAGTCTGTGATGTCTGCCTGATCACGTGAGAAACCCAGTCACCTTTTGCTTCTTTTCTCTTCTCTTATTCAGCATTGCAGAGTTATGAGTGTTTCCCACATGGACTGTTTTCGTATGATTCTTTACTATGTTGGAAAGAGTCGTCAGTCGAGTTGACATCCTCTCTGCACCCTAAACAGACTCAACTCCAGTCATGCACACGGCACAAAATGCACACGCTCCAAACAGGCGTGGATGCTGCTGCACAAATTACCGTGTCCATCCTGGGGGGAAGCGTTTGACCAATTTCTGCTCCCCTCTTCTCTGTTAACTCAACGACAGAGAAAGGAGTTGGGAGAGGAGGTATATTAGTGAGTGACACATGATAATGGCGTACAAAGAGATAAAAAGGCTTTTACCACCCGGCCTTGGCGGAGAGGACGAGACAAGAACAAGAGGCTTTTCTACATCCCTGCTCCTCTCATTACCTGCTGGCAGAAGTTTGGCACCAGGACTGCTCCATCTTCCTGAGGTCGTGGCCCGACAGGGGGGAGAGGAGGTGCGGTTTCGTCAATTTCCACCTCCGTTTTAGATCACCGCGTTAATTCCTATCAAATCATCTCTATGATTCACTTCCATGCTGTCTTCCTTTATCATTAGTCACCAGCAATCCTCCAACATCTGGTCTCGCTTTCCGGTGAGACAGATTTCTTTCATAAAGCCTGTCTTTCAATAATATTTTTTTTAAAAAGCGAGAAAGAGAGATAAGAAACAGTTGTAAGCGCTGTTAAAAATTCAATTTAATAAAATCATGAAAAATGTAATATCCAGTATAGCAATAACCTAAACTATTCCAGCGATGAGGTCACTGTTTCCACCCTCACATTAATATTTTGAATTAACTTTTTTGTTTTACTTTGAAATAGCCGGACACATTTTTTAAAGTTTGATTATTTAAATCAGAATTGAATATGAGGTTCTATGTGTCTTAGCAATAAAGTGCTTAGCTGGACTGCAATAAAGGGAATTTTACCTCAGGTAGTTAAATTTGCAGTCTCTCAAGTTATTTGAGCATATAAAAAGTAATTATAGTGTCGGCATTCTGACTACGATAAGTGACCTAGGGGGTGCCTTTAAGGTCTAGTCAAATTTGATCAAATGATGCCGTCAAATATATTTGGTATTAAAATTACGAATTTCACTCGATTGAACTCCGACTTTACAATAAAGTGTGTGTTTTAAAGCTGTACCTTCTCTATCTCTACGTGTGTAATACCTCAGCTGCCCTCATTTATAGGATGATAAGTATATGAGTAAGGCAACAAATGAAGGGGATTCAATTTAGGGATTTGTGCAAATGAGAAGTGGCATAAAAACAACAGACCGCTTTGGATTTCTGAGTTTCTGAGTTGCATCTGCTAATTAAGTGTGATTCCAATTAGCAGCAGCGCACCAGCTAAATGTGTCCAACTATTAAAATGGCTTTAAAGGTAGAGGTGGGATGTGACGCAAAAGGTCAAGTCTGGTCACAAACAGCACCTCTGAAACTATTTGCAAAGAACGAATGGTCGTCATTGTTGACTTGAAATGATACGAAATTAAAAATCCTTTAAAAACACTTCCTTTATCTAATTTTTTTAATTATTATTTTTAATCTTTTTCGGACCCTAAATCTTCTCCAAGTCAATCCAACACCTGCTTCTCATTACATAAGTTTGGGTCAGAGGAAACGCAAGCAAACCCAGCGATGACGCTTATTATTAATCATTCTCCAGTCGACAGACGCAGTCATCCTCACACTTAGGGATGCACCCACGAAAAAAGGCTTTGACAAACTATCTGATAGCACACAAACACACACACACACCTGGGCATTAAAGTATGGTTCTATTTGTTTAATTTGTTTGTCAGACAGCCCGCTATCTCTAATCTACAAGAACAAACTCCCCCACAGCACATCTCGCCGCAATGTTCATCAAGTACCCATTTAGTATTAATTAAGATCTGCTTTGTTTTTCCAAAATGAATTTGATGATGAAAAAGTCTACCGAGGTTGCTAACTGCCTCCTCGTTCTTTTCCTCCCTCAAGAAGTTTCTTTCGGTGCCATTAGCGGCTCAGCCTGAAGCAACCTCAGACGGTAGTGAGACGGCTTTATTTGTCAAAAATGCTGACAGTGGGGAGTTTCTTATGTCGAGAGGAGGTGGAATGTTTCAGACAGATGAGGGGAAAAGCTCCCAATGCACGCATTTAACTTTTTTTGTAAAATGTATGAATGCATGCTCTGAATAGATATTAAATTCTAACACGTCACACCGCCACCTACAGCCCCGGCATGCATACTACACCAATTTCAACTTGTCCGTTTTTCAGCTAATCTTTTGTCATGTAACCTTTAACACTTTGTGGGTGCAAATGCATGTGGTTTAAAAAAAAAAAAACCCTCATAGTGTCATGCCTTCCCGAGCAAACATGCTCAACAGATTATGAAGATTTGTCGATTTTTATTTTTTTAAACATCAGATTAATTTAAGAGATGCCGATAAAAGCTTTTCTGTACGTCTCTCACGCACATACATGTGCAAGGGTTTTTAATGAGAACAAATGTTTTCTGTTCCTCTCTTTGCTTCCGTCTGAAAGGCCAGATCCATCCATGAGTCACTTCTGCATAATGTTTATGTAATTACGTGTGATGCGGCCAAACAGAATTGTAAATGGTACAAACTCAATATATTCCATGCAGACTCTTATTCATAGGGTAATACATACTCAGTTTGATCATGTGCACGCATGATAAATCCAAATGGTTTCATTTTCATAATTTCAAGCGATTACAATCAGGAGGTTAAAATTATGCCTAAAAAAATAAAATAAAATTTAAAACAATACAACGTAAATGTGGTACATGGTTAGCTTCTGGTTATGTGTTGTTTATATGTAAATTCTTCTCATGTTCTTTCATTTGTAAGCGCCGCGCCAACCTCATCACGGATTCAGATTGAGTATTTCACACATACAGTTCCAAACTGGTGACACAGTTAATCTCAGAAAACAAATTTGCAGTTTTCAGAATTTCAGAGAAGCGCAGGAGGTCTGGATTGCATCTGTAATGCCTTCTAATGGCTTGTGCTCACCTGCATGCATTATGTGTCCACGCGTTGCTATTTTTCTCTTTATGGAACACACCAGCAGGATGGAAAAGTGAGATTCATGCAAGTCGAGTCCAGAGTAAACTTATCTAACAGAACAAGACACGTTCTGATTTAATAACAGCCATCAGTCTTTGCCGTGTAAACACCAGACTCTCATTACATCTGTGTGTACTGTGTGAGGAAGTTAATGTGTAAGTGTGTGCACTGAGTTTTCATTGGAGTGTGTGTGTACGTGCGTGTGCGTGTGCGTGTGTGTGTGTGTGTGTGTGTGTGTGTGTGTGTGTGTGTGTGTGTGTGTGTGTGTGTGTGTGTGTGTGTGTGTGTGTGTGTGTGTGTGCGATTGTGTCTGATTAACCATGTTGTTTACATTCCAGCTGGAGAGAGGTGTGGACTGTATCAGATGATGATTTTAAAAGATTTACATTTATGAACCCCTTAATGTCAGGCTACTTGTGATAAACAGTAGTTAACCCTAAACTTAACCCTGAACCTAACCCTAAACCTATTGTTATTGTTTATTATAATCATGAATAGCTTCTACCCGGATGTTGTTGTTGATGTTGCAAATGTGATGAAGGTGTGAAGTCTGCTGTAATAACATGTTCAAAAACAAATTAAACTAAATAAATAGATAAATAAATACACCTAACCCTAAAAATAACCCTAAACCTAACTCTATCTCTAACCTGACTTAACCCCAACTTTATACCTAAACTTAACCCTAAACCTAATTCTAAACCTAACCCTAACTATAACTCAAAACCTAACCCTAACCTTAACTTAACCTCAACCCTAACCTTAAACATACTCCAACCCTATCCCTAACCTTAACCCGAACATTAACTCAACCCCTAAATCCTAAACCAAACCCTGGAAATAAGCCTAACCCAAGCCCTAACCACACCAAGCCCTACCCCACCTCTGCGTAACAACTTACTGGCAGCGCATCGCAGGGGTGCCAGTGATTCCAAAAATATTAATTGAAATATTTTAACACAATAATTACATATTTCATTCTAAAATTCATTGTCAAAAATTGTCTTAGAGTCCATGACACTCACAACACTTCGTTATCTTCCAGAATTAAGTACCTAACCCGTATCTTTTCTTGTCTTTTTACAGTTTTTCATCATCCTCCTCCTTCCTCCAGTGTCCCCTCACGCCTGGCATTTATTTTTGTTTCTCTCTTAACACAGTGTTTGTTCCAAATTCCCCTAGTTGCATGTGTCCCAATTGCCAGAGGACTGGTGTGTCTCAAGCCTTGGCAGGCCGATATGACTGGCAGCATAGAGACTGGGCAACTCCAAGTCCAACACTGGGAAGAGGGGGGGGGGGCGGTGGTGGTGGAAATGTCAGCTCTTTTTATTCCATCCTCTATTCATATTTGTTTGAGATGGCTTTCACGGTGGGTCCATGCATCTTCCAAGTTCTATTTTACTGACTACACAAGTCAGAAAGCATCCATTCATCAAATGACACATGTACCATATCTATAGTGTACCTATAGTGTACTGCTTTCTTATTACAGATATTCTAAAAGAATATAAGAATGAAGTAATAAATGGAAGAAAATTCAGGGTTTGTTTTACATATTCATGTTGAATATATAAAATCTGAGAGTCACACACAAAGAAGACTCAAATAATTAATAAAATGTCACCTTTGGTCTTAAGATCATGTTCTAACACCTGCCTCATCCAGATGCAACAGCTGTAGAGCCATTCATCTCAATATATCATCGCATTATTTTCATAAAATCTTAATGCTGGCTGCACATTTTCTCATATATCCTTTTGTATTAATGTTTGGAGCAACAAAAAACAACAACAACAACAACAACAAAAAAGAAGACTTCTGGGTTAAGATGGGAAAACTTTGCTAAACATTTTGTTCCATATGCAGACTCATTTTCTACTCTGGTGCAAAAGTAGCGGTGGAAAAACCTTAATACATAATTCACCACCATCTGTCCACAGCACATGTTGTGTAATAAAAGCTGTCTTGTACCCTCTTCTCCTCCTGCTTGTCTCCATCTCTCCCACTCCTTCTCTCGCTGCTGTGTACTCCTTGCCTCTAATTGTTGCTTCTTTCTAGCAGCCTCTCACTCTCTGGTCCTGTTGTTCTCTTGGAGGCTTGCCTTGTCACACTTCTCATGCGGTTTTGGCCGTATTCTCATCACTTCTTACTTCTTCTTTTTTTTATTATTATTATTATTATTATTTTCATTTCCATGCATGCTTTCTGTGCCTGTCTCTGTATTGCACTTTTCCTCTGCCACCCACAAAATATATTCTGTCATTTCACATTCTCTTTCTCCTTCTCTGTCATCTTTGGACGATTGTCTCTTCAGCTCACTCCCTCCAGTGCATTGCTGTCAATGACACTTCACGTCAAAATGCGTGCCAGTAACAGCTCAGCTCTAACTGGGGGGTGGGGGGTGGTCAATTTGCATTTTGCAGTTTGTCATGAGCAATGTCTCGGACTGTGTACAAGGGTTTTTCCATTCCCTCACCAAAGCCGAGGTAAGATGGTATTTGGTTGTAGTGCAAAGATCTGTGTTAACTATCACAGGAAGGGAGACTACCAGCAGACAGATGAATAGTCCACACGCTGTAAGAGTCTTGTAGTTCCTGCGGCGTGTTTTCAAGGTAATCGGATTCACCTTTGCAGCAGAAAACATTTGTCGCCACGACGTGACCAGGGCGGCTTTGTAAATGTTCTCGACAAACAATCTGCATCGGTGCACAAGCTATAAAACCACGCTCTGTCTCATGTCTGTTCTCCTAGACACCCGGGGGGCGGGGGGGGCATGACCAGGAAACTCAATGACTTACAGAAGCAATAGGGCCGATGACATTGCTTTTGATGTACATAACCCCAACGTGACAAACAACACCTCCCCATGACTGAGAGCATGTATGTGTTTGTTTGCGTATTATTAGTGTCAACAGTGGAAGCTGACAATGCAGTGGTCCTTCAAATTAGTTTATTCTGTAGTCTTCACAGTCTTTGTCTGGGGGTGGATAAGCGTGTGTCTGTCTCTGTGTGTGTGTCATTGAAAAAAACCTACCAATCCATCTTCGTGGCCACGTTTAGAGAAGAGCCTCTTCATGGGATCTCAACCTCGCGAGGGAAGAATGATGGAGGACGAGAGAGATGAAGAGGTGGGAAGAGGATAAAGGGGTGATGTGGGAAACCTGATGGAGTACAAAGCAGATTGAAGACTTTTACAATATTAGACCTTGTATTAAGCAAAAAGCAGGTGTGAAATCTAATTTGTGTAGCATCATTAGTTGCGTTGTGACCGGTCTTTACACTCCCTGTTTACATACTTCCTCCATCACGCATCCTGTCAGAATCCTTGATTCCCCTCCTGAGGTTATGTAGATGTGATGAAGGCCGCAACAAAAGAATGAAAGAAAGAACAACAAAAGCAACCGAGACGGGAATGCCAAAACTTTTATTGTCCATCAGAGGTGGAACTGTGTAGAGAAAAAAGGTTATAATTTAAGTTTTTCCATCCCCATGTTGAATTTTAACTTGAAAGTTTTTTGATTTGTTGTACATTTCTGTTTTTAAACTATAATTAGCAGCGTCCCAAGGCTTTGCCGCACCACATGATTTGGGTGTTTTCAACAAGCAAACTGTTCGGTTTTTTGGGCACATGCTGAGATATTCCTGCTGGTCTGGATGAATTCTTGCCTGATTGGTTCCTGATTGGTTTGAGAAGGTGTGTATCCATTTTATAACCTCCTGCAGTCGGCGCTGAGGAGAATGAAGTGGAGTTCATGGAGGGTAAGAGAGATGTGGACTAATCACGGATTGTTTGATGTACGAAACCTGTTTTATCAAGTATGCTTTATTCAATTGCATGATTTTACCAAAGCAGGAAAGGAGAATATTTTCATATTTTCATATCAGTGACTTATTCAGTGTCTTATGTACCTGAGAATAAAAGCCGTATAAAAGCTCCCTTTTGAGAAAAAGTGTTGATATAGGAAACTATAAGGACTTTATAAAAAGGCATGCAATCATATTTGACTGAATCTATGTTTGGTTTTGAAATATGCCAGGATCATGAAAGGAACCAACATAACTGTAGGTATTCAAAACTTTCAGAAAGGCTTTTAAAAAATATATTTTTCAGGTGAACGTTTTGTAAAGACTGGCTGGTTCCTCTCAGTCACTCACTGCGGTTGGTCTGATCATCCTCTGGTTGGATTTTCCCTCGTCTGGGTAATTTTTCAACCCAAGAAAAAATATATTTATTCTATATTTCTCTGGTCTCCCCTGGACAGTTTGAAACCCAATCATTTTGAGCTACAGAGGCCAGAAAAGGATTCATCTCTCCAATCCCCAAGTCTCAGATTTTATTGCTCGGTCTTTAAATGCATGTTTGATGCATTGCGCGGAATGCAGAATGGCCCTAATAGATCACCAATGGAGAATTGCCAGAGTAGATCACCAACCCCCAACACTCCATCTTCCTCAAGCGAATAGCTCTTCACCGGTTTTAGTTAAGTTGGTGTTCTTGTTGACATATTTCTGGGTAGTAAGAGGGTGAGAGGTGGAGACAGATGGCTGACTGAGCTGCTCTGGATTGGAGGAACCAAAGGGTCAAGGGAAAGCACAGACTACATACATATGTAAAACAGGAAGAATTTTCCAGCGTGTCATGTTTGTGTCCTTGTCTGACACACAAGATCAAATTTAATCAAATGATCTACTTTGGTTTGGATACTCAAAGGTGAAAATGTCTGACTTGGGACATTCTGGCTCACAGCTGTGAGATTAGGATGTTAGCACATTGCCAACTCTATCTTCCCCAGTGTGAGTCGTAACTGATTTTAATTGCGCACCAGGGTAAAACACACAACATTACACATTATTGTGTATTTTTATGAATTCACCAAACTGTCTAGGTGGGTAATATGGCAGCAGACGGCCCTTCTAGTTCCATCTTGACCATATTTTGGTTTACAGAGAGCGCTAAGGGGGGAATTAATTGAAAATGGCTTGATGATATTCAGATTATGCAGAGAGAGAGTTGCTGGAAAAGTGAAAAGTGCTTCAAATTTAATGAGCCATGCCCATGACCATATTCTGCTGCCTTACAGTGAATGCAACATGAATTTGAAATTTGGAAAAGGTCAGATGGAGCAAATCAACTGTGTATAGTTGACTGGATCCATTACATTCCTCCAGGACATGTAGCTACTGGTCAGTTATGTGCAGTAATTCACCATCAAGTCTCCTTGCCAAGAGAAGGTGGAGCTGTTACACTTTCTAATAACTTCCAGGGCATTTAACGAAGGAAATTTCAGCATCAGGGAAATGAAGCCCAGTAACTTCCCCGCATCACTTCCCTAATTCCTTGAGCCTGTCCTCTCTATTAACACCTAGAAGGATCGTGTAAGTTCATCCTTGGACACGCTCGATTTGCGTAGATATGCTCAACTCAGAGTTAGTGAAATTTATTGCAAACATCTACGTAAGCAAACACATGAGTAAATTAGAACACCTGCTCCATACGTGAGGGTGATTGGGTAAGCAGGATGGAAATGATGAGGGGGAGAAACAGCAGATGTTTCCAGGGAGCGAAGCAGAGACAGAGGGATAGACTAAGGAAATGAAAAATAAAATCCTCTTCACTTCTTTGAAGCTCTGCTGCTTCTTATGTGCACAGCTGCAATTTAATTTTGATGTGATGGTGAAAAATAAGGACAACTTCACGTTATGGCATTGTAATGCAAGTATCTGTAGTGGCAGTGCTAAATTATATGGTTTACAGTATTACACCTAAAATGATGGTTTGTACGGGATGGAAATGGGGAGGTCTTTTTATCTTTCTACACCGTGTAAACACACCATCCAGCGAATATTGCTGAGGAAGCAACAAGGAAACTGAATGTCAATGATCAAAATTCCTGCCTACCCCAGCTTTGAAGACCAGAATCACTTCTCTAATGTCAGATTTCTCTTCATGCACCCATCGCCATTAACGTGCAGGCATGCAGAATGAACACCCAACACCCAAACCTGTGATCTCAAAATTAATGTTTCAGTGCTAATCCCAGCTTCAGCCTCCACGAGCCGGGTTACGGTGGACAGACTTTGTTGCGTGAACCTTGTATTTCCCGTGCAAAATTCATTTGAAAACTATAGCACATATTTTTCACAGATATCGTCCCTGTGGTAAAATTTGTATGTTCAGCATGCATGGTCTTTTAGCATTTAGAGGATGAGTAAAGAGGGTTGTGCACTGAGGAGGTTTGACATCTGTTGGGCTGTAAAAGGGAACAAGTTGTCTTGGTGGGCAGCCAAAATCAACTCATTTGAAGCCCAGGTAGGAGCCAGCCAGCTACAGAAGGCAGACATGTTTACACTGAGTTGATCAGACGCTGATCCAAATTTTGACTTTTTTGCGAAGTAAAATGTGAAATCTATGAGCTTAAAAACATAATCATGGGTATTACAGAAGTAGTACATTTCCCGGCTGCACAATTATATTCTTTAAATGATGACGGAATTTGATGGATTCCAAACATGGTTTTAGTTTTTCAAGGCTGAGACCAAAGTTGAAAGTTGTTCACTCGAAGAAAATACAGTACAGTATAATACAAATATTTTAAGACATTAGCTGAAATCTTTTTCATTTCAGGAGAACAATCAATACTTGATTCACAACCAGGATAAAAGAAAAGTAGAATGGTATTCAGGAGAACACATAGCTGTGCCAAGGCCCAATAGTCGTCATTAATAGAATAAATCCGCATCTGAAATCAAACTCATAGCCCTGTAACCATATTCACAGGGCAGATCAGGCCCTATGAAAACATATTTAATCATATTTATTTGGATCTACCATAAACTGTACACACCTGTAGCTGCAACCCCCCTAAATATCCAGATATGTATGTTATCCCTGAGAATTGAAAGAAAAGGCTGGAAAATGCCTAATTTTACAACATAGAGAACAATTTAAGTATTTTTCCTTTTCGCTAAATCTATACCAACACATAAAACCAACACATCCCCTTCAAGATCCACCTTTTCACAAAGTTTCATGAAAATCGACTAAGTAGTTTTTCCATAAACATAAGGGTAAAATGTTTCATACTATTTTTATCATTATTAGATATTTGGAATAAAAATGCAGAATGCTGAAAATCAATGCATAATCAATAACACTAGGATGATATTCAGCTTTATAAATGTGTTTTGCGTTCAGGAACAGAAACTGGTTTTATCACAAAATCCCTGTTTTAAATTCACCACAAGTACAGTGGAGAGGATGGTGGGGGTGGGGGGCTGGGGGGGCCTTAAAGGGTAAAATATACAGGGAATCAGTTATAACATTATCCAACAATAGAGACAGGGGCACATCAAGTCCCGGGCAGTTTTTAAGGGGGCAAATATGTTTGATATCAATGGATCTAAAGGTGAAGCGCCACATAAACATTGTTTTTATTCATGAAAATTTCTTCCTTATCTGTTAATTCTGGCGTTTTACTCCTAACCGACCAAAATTGTGAACTGAGGCCAATGTTTAAAAAAATTACAGGTCAGTCGCACAAATAAAAGGTTTAGTAGCAGATTGAATGTCTGGACTCTATTCTCTTTTGACAAAAAGAGCTGTCCCGGTGTGATAAAGTCCATTTCATGAAGACTATTTCTATTCCAACATTATCAAAAATGAATTAATAATTGGCGGAGAGAGAGAGAGCACTAACTCCTCCGGAAACCTTTCCTTTTGCTCTAAAACTATTCTTTGATGTCACTTTTACTGTCATTTGTCTGGAATTGTTGCTGTCATTTTATTAGCGGGCTGTACTCCACTTCAAAAGACAGTAGTCACGCAGCGCTGCAATAATCCCAGCCATTAGAAATGACATTTTAAAGCCGGGCTAAAGGACAACTCTTTCATATGCACTAATTGCAACTGCTTTGCTGAACTATGGTACACTCATGTTTTATTCCACCTTACCTTTACTTCTTACTTTAATCTGTCCTTCTTGATTATGCTTTCCTTGTTTTCCCATCGTCTTCTATTTACACCTTTTGTACCTTTTGATGCTTTTAAAGTTGGGAAAACATTAACGTTGTTTGTTTTTTTAAGGTAGAGCAGCTGAGTTCATCAATGCACGCACTGCGCACACAAGAGTTTGGATGGAAGGGCACATTTCCCTTAAAAGCACTTTTGAAAGGCCCTCTAGCAGACAGAAAACACTTGGTCCAGATTCAGGTGAGTCACGACATTGAACAAAGTACCCCCTTCGCCATGTTGTAGTACTCAGAAGTTGCACACGCAAAGATTACATCATGTTCTGAGTTACCAACCCTTTATTTGATGTGCAGAGTGTAGGAAAGATCGTACGAAGGCAGATTTTTGCATTTTTTTTCGGAGTACTTCTCATTTTCTGTGCTGTCAAGCTTTCAGTTTGCAGGAGACGGCTTTAATGTCACATTATAGTAGTCAGATTTGCAGTCAGGTTTGTGTTTGAATGATTATTTAGGAATTTAAATTGGAAATACCGACCACTCAAGTTCCAAAATTGACACAAGTAAGTTAAAGAGGGACTGGGACAGCCGCTGATAGGATAGTTAACGCCATGATTCATATAGACTGTATATGTAGAGACCAGAAAAAAACAAGTTTTTCATAGTAAGAGAAATTAACAGAAGTAACATCAGTAAAGAATGTGGACCACCAGGGGCTTACACAAACTAACACTATCAAAGAAAACACAAGGGAAGCTGACAGGCCTGAAGCTTACTACAGCAACAGGAATGAAATGGAGGAAAGGGTCCACAATAAAAAATCACGCAGGACTCTGCAAACCAAAAGCAACTCAGAAGCAATTGTGGGAGTAAACTATTGGTGCAAACCCACCTGTCAAAGAAAAATGAGCACATGCTGTCAGAAAATGCAAAAACCCTGGTGGTGAGGTTAAAATAAAAAAAAATAAAAAATTAAACTTTCAAAAAATATTACTCACAGAGCAAAGAAACTAAATTATTTGTAACAAATCTATAATGTAACACATTATAGATGCATAAAGGTATCCCATTTGCATAGGCATGACATGTCAAAAGCTCTATGTTCAGACAAGAGCACAATAGGGTTGGTTGATTAGCTCTCTACCGCTAATCAACCAACCCTAGGGTGTATGTTGCATGTGTTATGTACCTGCTGAGTCATGCTTTTTCATGCGTATATTTCAATTATTTTTGAAGGCTTATTTTCAAGATGAATGTATTTCAAAATATATTTGTCTTTCCTATTGCAACCCACAATAAGTGATTTGCTATGCAAAGGTTTGATTGAGAGAGATGAAGGATTTGACGGGAAGGACAATTACTAAATTCATATGAGAGGATGACTCACTGCTCTGTGACGTATGCAAGAATGAGAAAAAATGTGTGAGAAAAATAAATAAATAAATGAGATTGGGAGTGATGCAGCCAGGAAGCCATAATTTTTGTGTGTGTGTGGGAGACATCAGAAAAAGAAAGGAGTGAAACTCAGGGAACAAATGAAAAAACTCTGAAAGATAATGAGGGGAGAGGCTGTGGCCACTGTCTGAAAATGATGGGATCAAGAGAAGAATAATGTTGACTTTCAACATCCAACAACCCATCCATCCATCCATCCATCCATCCATCTTCTTACAGATGAGATAATCATATCATCTTCAGTTGTTATTCACCTTGCAGGTCACGGGTTTACTGAACCTATCCCAGCTGGCTGCAGGTGAAAGATGGAGTAGACCCTGAATGCACCACCACTGATGTACGTTTCTGTGTTTTGTATTAAAATTGATTTGCAATAAGAAGGAAATTGCACTTCATAAACTCTTTCACTTGACACCCAGCCCAGAGGAAGCAGTCCGCCAATGTCCGGGAGAATACCATCACCTCGGTTTTGAAGGTGATGAATCTCATGCCGGCCGCTTCACACTCAGTTGCAAACTGTAATGTGTGGTGAAGATTGCAGGCTGACGAAGTCACCACAGACTCAATCTGTTTTTCCCCACACAGCGCAACTTACAGAGCTTGGCAGGTAATTGCATGTTTGGTCACTGCAACTGAGGCGAAGTTATGAGTGCATGAGTAGCATTTATTGTGCCAAGACTGGATGTAGCCTGAAAAAGACGACCCGAGTCACTAGTCTTAGTCTTGTAATAATCTGACATCCAACAACAGTGACGCCATTTCACCTGAAGCCAGAACTTGGCTGAAAATGGGAAGTGAAAACATCATGACGCAGGATCAGGGGAAAGCGATGCCCTCTTCCAACCTTTCTCACACCATTTGTGCTTTAATGCACAAGTTTTGTTTATTTCTACTTGACTTGTTTCCCGGGTTAAAGCACAAAAAGTTGTATCCGCAACACATTTTGTACATTCTTCTGAGTAATGATGCCTGAAATGGGAGACAGTGAGCTTTAGTTGCTTGGTATTGCCCCTGTGTGTGGTTATCAGAGTGCTGGTCTGACGGATAGTCTGACAAATGGAAAGTGCATTAGAGAAGACAGTTTCTCACCTCTGGGTGACCTACAGGCTATTTCTTTGCTTGCATCCAAACCTCCTTCCCTCGTTCCTAAAAAAAAACCTCTTAGTCCATCTTTATCCTCCTTTTTACCAAGTAAAGACACATGCATTCATGTGTTTGCAGGCTGATACTGACTTAAACAAGAAGTCATGCATTACTCAGGCTAATTTCAAAGCGATGCGTCGTGTGTTGGTTAAATTTGCATCAGTGATTGTGTACCAAGTGTTTAAATACAGACATCAGACTGAAGAAAATTGATTCCATCAATCTTAAATTTCAAGAGTGCAAGCAAGAGGAACTCCAGGCTTTGCATTGCTTCGTGTGTGTGCGATGAGTCACCAACGCCTTGCCTTCCTCTCGCGGTCGTAAAACGTTGGCAGAATTCAATTAATCAAATTTGTCACTGTCTGCAAATGCTGTTTACACAACCTGCTGTGGGCAACGGATTTCCCTCGGCTGCTCCAGGTTACGAAAAGTGTTAGTCGCCTTCACAAGTGTCTGAATCTCAACACAAAGAAAGTCAACGAAAGGTCATCATGTGAGATAATGACATTATTGATTAAAGCAGCAAATAATAGACACTGTTGTTTGGAATTCTGGTGCGAGTGTGTCTTTAATGAGTGTGTGCTTGTGACAGGGTGTCTGTGTGTTAAATGTGTGATCATTATTCAGAGAAGGAATCGCCTTTATATCCGCCTTTTGTTTCATCCTTCCATCCTCCCCTCTGTTGCATTTCTTTTCATTCGTCTCCTCTCCATGTTCGCCCACCTCTCTGCCTTCCTTTAAACACACACCTTTCGCTCTCAAGGTTTGCTACACAATCACATCGTTAGATAATTTTAAAACTTCGCACATTTTGCATCCGAAGGACAGAGAGGTCATGATATCCAAGCCCCTAAGACACTAGTGTTGGGTTTATAATAACTGAATTTAGATCCTCTTTCCTAGTCATTTCTTAATCATTTATCGCCATTGTACTTTTAGGAGCATTATGGCAAATCTGTACATTTTATAGACTTCATTAGATGCATTAAATACAACATTTTACTCCCACACATTTAATTAACTTTGTTTGTAGTGGTTGTGCTTTTAATTGAATATGATATCTTGGAATTTGCTTGGTTGTTTGCAAGGCATTTGTCTAAAGCACGTTTTAGAAAAAAGATGTAATATAATTATTATTTTTTTGGCTTTTTCTATGAGTATGTGACAGAGTCCAAATTGCACAGGAACTTTAAGCATTTAATATATGCATTTATTATTAGAATTATTACTATTATGCCATGTACGACTTTTCATTAGGCTGTTAAGGGAGGTTTTGTGGCTTCCCTGAGATACTGTATGTATGTCAAGCGAGGAACATCATTCTTGAATACTGAATGAAAACTCTGTCACCAGTCATATCAAAATGTGACAGACATGCACTGACAATAGGAAAAGGAAGGCATATAAAACTTGGGTGGGAGAAAGCGAGCTGGTGAGGGAAAGAATCCTGCAGAGGAGGATGAATGAGCAAGGAACAACAAAGCAACCAGCAAAGAAGGATAGCAAGAGCTATTAAGTAAAAAACAGAAATAATGATGAGAAATAAAGGACAAAGAAAAGAGCAATGACGGGAAATGATATGTTGAGAGTGGGATGTGTATGGCAAAGGAAGAAATACAAAGCATGCATGTAACCCTTAAACACATGGCTTTTGGCTAATCAATAGGATATGTCAATTTGGTTATTGCAATTACAAAACACAAATGCAAACATATATATGAATGCATCAAAAAAACCAATATAAACCCACAAAAAATCCACATAAGGAGCCACAGACAGGGGTTGAGGTAGAATAGTGACTGGTGTGGTTATTGCGTTGCAGACTTGTCATGGTTGGCTGCTGGATGGTATTGATGATCAGCATCTCATACAGAAGACACAATCTTGTCATGTGCCAGCATAGTGCGTGTTGGCGCCGAAGCACACAGACTACTAATGCCATCCTTTGCTCCAGGAAATAAAATTACCGAGAGGAAATTTGAAGAAAAATAAGAGGAAAGGCGAGATAAGAGGATGAACGGGTAGGAGCGAATGAAAGGAGTCGACACAGGTCGATGAGAGGAGAGAGGAGAGCAAGAGGTGAGAGGTGTGGTCACTGAAAAGAGGGAGGGTGTGAAGGAGAAGATGAAGAGCAGGAAGGGGATACAGGTGAGAAAAGGTGAGATAAGAGAGGACGGTAGTGGGAGTGAGGGAGCGAGAGAAATGAGTTGAGGTGTGACAGTACAGTATGTTAAATTATAAATGTTGGAAGTGATCTCGTACAATCTTGCTCAGCTTGCAGTGTGGGTGGTTCATTGATGCAATCTGGCACACACACACACACACACACACACACACACACACACACACACACACACACACACACACACACACACACCTCTAGCACTAGTAAAGCTACTCTGTATCAGTGAATTTTCTCCACACTCCTGATAAATGGTGATAATTTTATGTGTGTATGTGTGTGTGTGTGTGTGTGTGTGTGTGTGTGTGTGTGTGTGTGTGTGTGTGTGTGTGTGTGTGTGTGTGTGTGTGTGTGTGTCTGTGTTTGTTTGTGTGCGCGTGTGTGTGTGTGTGTGTGTTTACTTTTGTGCCCAGGTGAGGCCCAACAGTTGGTAGTCGAGGACATTTTGACTTGTGGGGACTTAATTAGAATATTTGCATAAGCTGATATTCTAATCAATTTTAACTCTTAAAATGCCTTTGGTCATGAACATGATGCTAATAGTATATAATTTACTGTTATTTGTGTTTCGTGTTTTTGCATCCGCTTATATAAATGGCCTTCATAAACTGTGAATACAGTACATGCCATTATGGGATTTCAGAGGCGCTGTGTATGCATGCCTTTCTGTATCCTACTTCCTTTTAAAGGAATTTATTTTGACTTTGAATGTCATTAATGGGCTTAATGTTACTTTAAACAACTTAACAATGTGAACCCTCACATCACAGGAGTATGAGTCAGCTGGTAATGGTACGTAGGATGACACAACCGAGATTATATACACAACGTTAGGTTTGACATTTTCAACATAGCTGGATTTTATTTTATTTTTTCGCTTTTGGTCAATTACAGAAAAGAGTACATTTGAAAGAGAGGAGAAATGATAAAGAAATAAGAACAAATAAATGAATGAAATGCATACAGCAAGCAAAACTGTTGCACTAGTGAGGTCAAACAAATGGGAAGTAAAGATGTCAGCGTCTGGGTGTGATATTTAGTCTGACCTCTACATCGTTAATCAAAGTCAGAACAGCTTCTACTGAATATAACCCCAATAAAAGGAGGAACAGTTGGACAGGAAAACAAAAGAGGAGACACACACACACTTCCATGATTTTGTTGACTCACACTAACTAAAATTGGAAGGTTTTTTTATGACTCGTCTTTCATGAACGTGCACAAACTGACGGTATCTGAACCTACAGGAAGAAGAAGCTAGCTGTACAAACAAGCTAACAGCCATCACCATTACCACACACACACACACACACACACGCTGAAATGTTTTCTCACACATTCATGCACACACTGAAAACACAGCATGGTAGCTGTTCTGTCTCTCTGGGTGGGGGAGCAGGGAAGCAACTGTGGAGTAATTAGTTCTTGCTTGGTTGGGAGTTTTATCGGCGGCTAGGGACTTGTCTGGAGTGAACCGCCAGAACATTCCGAAAGAAGCTGTTGTGTCTGTGGTTGTATGGAAGCTCTAGCTAGATGCAATGTAAGTTTAACCACGGGAATATCCAACTGCCATCGTTAGATATCTTAGATTACCCTTTCTGTTACAAAAAGCTGTATCGAATTTGATAGAAAGGCGATTGTTGTGGTGAGACCAGCGATGTTGTTTGGTCTAGAGACAGTGTCACTGAGGAAAAGACAGGAGACAGAGCTGGAGGTAGCAGAGATGAAGATGCTGAGGTTCTCTCTGGGAGTGACCAGGAAGGATAGGATCAGGAATGAGTACATCAGAGGGACAGCACATGTTAGAGGTCCTGGAGATACAGTCAGAGAGGCCAGACTGAGATGGTTTGGACATGTCCAGAGGAGAGATAGTGAATATATTGGTAGAAGGATGCTGAGTTTTGAACTGCCAGGCAGGAGGCCTAGAGGAAGACCAAAGAGGAGGTTTATGGATGTAGTGAGAGAGGACATGAAGGTAATTGGTGTGAGAGAAGAGGATGCAGAAGACAGGGTTAGATGGAGGCTGCTGATTCGCTGTGGTGACCCCTGAAGGGAAAATCCGAAAGAGAAAGAAAAGCATCAAGTCGAGCTAAAATATTAATTTCTGCCTAGAAAATGAATGCCTGTAACAACTTTCAATGTATTCAAGTTGCTAATTTATCACTTCAAGATAGTGCAAAATTCTTGTCCTTCTCCTGTGAGGACAATGACTTCAAAACTTCAAAACAAAACTTCTGCATGGACTTCTGTCCTTGGACTTACCTAACTTGCTGTAGTTGTATTATTTTTATGTTAGCATCATGACATCATGAGTTTATGGAAAAGAGCAGTTTGTCGGCCTTAGAAACCATGAAAGCGTTTACCTTGCCGCACAGCAGGAGGCATCAAATGGACACTCCGATCTGACGAACTCGAGGTCAAAGGAGCTTTCTGACTTGAGTGAATCGTGTACTTTGGGTATTTTTCCATCTCAAAAGAGCTTCACCAGTTAAATTGTTAAGATTAAAGAAGGTCATGGTGGTACTCCAGTGAATTAGATGACAATGGCTTAGTTCATTGCTTTTCAATTGTTGTGAGCGACAGTGGCATCTAGCCGGTGAATATGGATCCTCAAGAGAGAATAGGTGCGCTATTAACACCTTTAAACCGTTTCGTATTTCGTTAAAAAAAAGCTTTAACTCCTTTTTAGGTGTCACCTTTGTCCAGTTAATCTTAGATTTGCTTCATTTGACACAGATAGAAAACTCCACAAGGTTTTTTAGTGGTTAAAGTAACTCAGCCTTCCCGGTGAATACCACACACTCTCTTCCAATAGTTTTGATACTCTAACAACAACTTGCGTTGTTTGACCAAGGCCTCTTCATAGCACAGCCTTGCCCTATCGTTGCATTGTGCGGTGTTTGTTGACACACTAAAAACCTACCCTTCATCTGCAGCATCCTCTTCTTCTTCACGACTCCCTTCCTCCCATCCTTTCCTGCCTCCCACATCTGTCCTCCTCTCTCACACACAGACTGACAGATTTGCTCCTTTCATCCATGTGTGTGTCTGTCCGTCACAGCGGATGCTTCTAGTCTGTAATGGGATTGGGCAGATTATGCTCCAGCTATTGTTGTAATGTCCATGTTTTACAAATCTCTCCCTTCTCAGAAACTGGAATGCCAGCCGCCTCACAGAGGACATGAGATGGTGCAGCCGTTACGGTGAATTTTCCTTCTCTTGCTTCTTTACTCATCTGTTTCGACATTTTTTGTCAAAGTGTGAAGAGCCAAATAAGGTTTTAAATAAATCAGCTTCACAGTTTGTTTCACCATCTTTCCAGAGGTCCATTGCTTTCCAGTTGCTAAATTGGTAAAGGACAGCCACTCAAGCCTTTCTCAACTTTCATTTTTCTCGCAGCTGAAAAAGCCCACGGCGGTGACGACCACAGAACACGGCCAACGTTTGTATTTTCAGTCTCAAGCAAGAAGCATCTGAATCTGATTGCTGCCCAGTGGGGGATAATGAGGACCTATTCACACTGCGGCACTAATGCTGCTGTCAATTAATGTTGACTGGGGAGACTTCGTTTTGGGAGAAACATCTGGTGACACTCACATTTCAACTGAAGTCCAGAAGCAGCAGGACGACAATGTCTTTTTTATTTTTGCACCTTCAAGCCATTTATTTTTAGGCTTACTTATTTGACTTTACTGGCTTGACCTGATGCTGCATGACAATGGTGACACCAGATACAGCACAACAACGACTTTAAGTGTGTTGTCTTTTTCCTCTTCCCTCTATGTGAAAGATTATATCAAAGTATATCAGGTCATTTTTTGCTCCTGTCAAAATAGCAGTCGGCACTTTTTTACCGATTATCTTCATTATATGTCTTACAGCAAATTTTTGTATCCCAGATTCATGCGTTAAGTCGCTACAAAATAACCTTTTAGATTTTTGCGTATCTTCTCGTGCAACTGCAAGGATATCAAGTTGTAGCACAAATCCGCCTCCGTCCTAAAATCCTGGAGGATCGCATATAGATTTATTTTTCCACTTTCCTGAAAATCCTCCAGATTTTTCAGTGGTTAACTACAGTCCAATATTTTGAAATGTGTGCGTGTTGATACGTGCAATACCGGGTAACAAAATTATCTTTATCCTGGCTGCATCTTTGTCTTTTGCATAACACGCAGAACATTCCATAGTCTAATGTAGTGTCATCAGTGAAATGGTCCATGCCACTATAATTCAGTGCATGATTCATCCAATCAAGGCGGTTTATATAATACACAACAAACTGTTTGTGTCTGTCTCCTTGAATTTTTGTCACAGGCTTTTTTCCCTCCACTTAGTTGTCTTGTTCATTAGCTCATGTACCTCATTACGTCTGTCCTAAATCAGCTGGTCAATCATCTCTCGCGTACTCTAGACTACCAGTGTGTGAGTTAATACCATCACAATCCTGAATCCATCACCGTCTTCCCCTCCAACACAATCAATTGTCTGCCTGTCAGTCACAATTTTCTTATTGGTCTATGTGGGTGTGCTGCTGGGCAATAACTGTTGACGCATTCGCTCTTGTGTAATTGTGTCTCTGCGGTGATTGATTCAGAAGGCATGACCCAACTTTACACAACTGATGATGCACAAGGGACGTTCATTGAGATAATCATGGGTCAAGGGTAAAATAGATACAAAACACACACAAACATGCGCTTTTGTGTGTCCACAAGTGCTACTTCTTCCTTGGTTTTGCCCAATTATATTTAGGATCCGATCAGAAAATAGGAATCAGAGTAATTTCTACAATTATAGCTACATCAACAGAAAATTTGAAGTTTTCAGAACAGGTTGTTGTCGTTTAAGTATAACAAAAGGCAACTGAGCAGGGCAGCACTGATACTTATTTACTTTAGTTGCAGAGACGCTTTTTAATTGTTAAAAATCGACTGACTTTCCCTTGTTTTGCTCTGGTCTTGTGTGGCAATTGATCACCCCAAGCACCCAACTTAACCCCATAGTGAGTAACCAAATCCTATATATCCTTTGGGTCCAGTTAACCTGACCTCAGAGTACAGTCAACTCTTGCTCGGTTGCTTCGGGCTGTTCCAGATTTGTTTGTTTTTTAGTGTTTCCGAGTATGTCTGTATCTGTCTTCCTGTCTTTGTGGTCTCTCCAGGACACAGAATGGATGTCCTTGTCAGTGCTGATAGGCAGAGCCACGGCGAGTTGTCAGGTAGACAGTAGTCGGATCATCCACAGTGTCTGTCATCACTCCATGTCTGTGGGGTGTCACCGGCACAGGGGCCCACATGGGTAGCAGGATGTGTCATCCAAATGTAGGGGGGCATGTCTCACACCCTCTTTGCCCTCTTTCTCCCTCCCCATCTGCCTTCTGCCTCTACTGAGGCTCACTTTCGCCTCTCTAAGCCCACGGCCATGACTTCGAGCGATTGCAGTGAAAGTCTTCCCTTATCTATTTTCCCTTCCCCTCTTTCTCTTTCTGCTACGTCTCACTTCCTGACAAGAGAGAAATGCAACAATGAGCACACTCAGGACCTGTATCGGGAGGGGAGGGAGGTTTGGCGGGGAGGGGGGCGTTTTGGAGGAGAAGACAGAATCGGTTTGGCACTGCCAGAAAGAAAGATAATGAGAATAGATGGTAGCAGATGACTAACTGTCAGCATCCACCTATGGAGACACACACACACCGGAGACAAAGAATGATGCATTCCAGTGAAGTGACAACAGCTAACGTGTCTTTGCACAATGTTTGTTTCTATCTTCCATCTTACTTTCTGAAGCTTTCCTTCTTCATAAAGTCTCCCCTCCGGCTCCTGCAGAGCGAGAATATACGAGTTGGCATCCATTCGCAGCTGCGTCTTCCGTAGGAATCATTAATAAGCGGTAAAAACACTGAAGAAAATGTGTAGCTGTAATGCCCACTTGTTGTTACAGCCGCATTGTAGCCATTGCGGCTGTTCGTCATTATTAGCCTACTGAGACTCACTACCCCTGCGAGCACCAGTGCCAGCAAGCTGGCAGCCGAGATACTGTTGTGGCACCAGCACGGAAAAGTGCAGCCAGAAATTAATGGAGTTCCACTGTGAACGTAGGCAAAGTGTGGAAAACATTTAACAGATTGATTGTGCATGTCGGTGTTTTCTGCTCTGAATTCAGTCGGAAATGTCAACTGTTTGATTATGCAAGAAGACGTATCCTGATCCACACTGGAGCAAATTTAAGATCTATTAAGACGACTTCCTGTTTTATGCCATCGTAATATATACATACTGTATGGGAAAACACCCTGGATAAAATAAGTCTACTACTGACTGCGATACGGTGTTTGGACTGTAAAAAATCCACCATTTATGACGAGATGGGTTGATGTAATTGGAACCCAGCAGCTAAAAAAAAACTTAAAATAATTGTCTGTTGATGTTATTACTTACAATTATTTCAAAATGCCAGTTTTATAAATAGCTGAGTGCGCTCTTATATATATATATTTTTATTTATTTTTTTTCTAACAAGTTTGACTTTGTGATCCGGTGAATGGAAGATGAATGTATCAGCAGAGAAATATTGGACACATAATTCCAGGTTTTTATTCCTTAAATAAAGAATTCAGCGGTCTTAATAAAAATTAAAAAAACTTTTGCTAGTGCAGATTCTCACATCACTCTCAGTCAAATCCCTCCAGTCCAACATCCTCATATCGGCGCTGATGTGATTTGTCTTTTAAGTCTTCAAAAGGTCGGCGCACTTAAACGAAGCTATCAACACTTTGGCCTTGTATTGGTTTTGGCCTCACAAATCATGAGCTCGGACGCGCCTATCTGGATAACATCACCTCCATTCCTGGTGTGTATTTCTTTTTCCTTCAACACCTATGGAAGATTCTCCTCTAAGCACACTTCCTGTATGGTATTTAAACAATTAGGACGTTCAGCCATTGCTTTACAGTGATTTGAGAATGGATTTTGCTATGAGGCATGAAGCAAGCTGAGGCTTCTTATTGCTATTTGAATCATTTCGTGTTCACACATCCGATCGGAGCCACAAGAAGGAGTATTTGGATCAGTTAGCAATGTAGAAAGTAAATTAAGAGATACTTAAACCCATGAAAGAAGGACCAAACCTGCTTTTGCTCTCCTGGATGCCAGACTTCACTGGCCGTTTTATTAACGCCTATGAAAGATGTACAGAAAAGCACACCAAGGCTCAATTTAACTACATCGTATGGCCTGTAATTAAACAACACCTCTTCCAAATGAAATTATACACTTCAGGGAATAGCCTCATGATGGATTCGTCCAAAGCTACTCCACTGCTGGTCTTTAATTAGCTTCCAAAAGACTAGCAAGCATTAAAGACCCAGTCTATCAGATGCAAGGTGAGTCAAAACATCAACATAACGTATAAGTTAAAGCTGTCCTTCAAAAAATTATTATGCCTTTTATTAATGCCTTTTACCATCAGAATGAAGTGCCACGTCCACTGGTCAGTGGTTACTTGTAGCTCATAGTCAGCAGGTGGTGTCTTGCATGGTCGCCTCTGCTAACACTGTGAGCATCACGGTTTTTTTTAAATTTTGAGACACTTGTGACTCATCGCTGACCTTTGAGCATCAAACCATTATAGAGCCATCGAGCCGGGCGCGATGTGCTCTACTCTCTCAGGAGGCCTCTTGACAAAAAGCCAAAGACAATAACACCATTAGGCGACGGATTGCATCATACATCCCCATAAGGGATGAGCTTAGAGAGCGCTTCTGTTGAGAGGATAAAAAAAAAACGACTTTATAAGTGTGCATTGTTTAAAAGTGATGGACGACGAAGAAGCCCCGCCTCCCATCTTGTGTGTGTGTGTGTGTGTGTGTGTGTGTGTGTGTGTGTGTGTGTGTGTGTGTGTGTGTGTGTGTGTGTGTGTGTTTGTGTGTGCCCATGTGTGTGTGTGCCCATATGTGTGTGTGCCCATATGTGTGTGTGCATACGCACTGATGTATGAAATCTGGTAAGACAGAGTAATTTATTCTGTCTTGCTGGATCTGTGTGTGTGTGTGTGTGTGTGTGTGTGTGTGTGTGTGTGTGTGTGTGTGCGTGCGTGCGTGCGTGCGTGCGTGCGTGCGTGCGTGCGTGCGTGTGTGTGTGTTTGAGAGGGACAGCAGGTGTAATAACATCCCAGCGCAGCAGACCTCAGATCTATCTGAGTCGTCCTCTCTTCGTCATCTCTCCTGCCCTCTCCATCCTCTCCGGTCCCGTTGCTCCCACCCCCTCGCCTTCCCACGCAGAAACATTTGTCTCCTACTTTCCTTCACTGTTCCTATTGTTCAATGCGAAATATGGAAAAAGAAGTTGCAGAAGAATGTATTTCGAACCGACTATCTACTCATTTTTAATTCCCCTGACTGTGGTCTTAACCGATGCTTTGATTCTGTTGTTTCTGCCTTTTCTTTCTAGTCATTTTGGCCTCTCTGAGCCTGGCATCACTCCCAATAATGCCAGTGGTGTTGCTGGGAACTAACAAGGTATGGGACATCAGATTCGACCATCTGATGCTGGCTTCTTTAATTACATTATACATCTACAGCTGGCATTTATAATAGTTATAGTTCAGAATATTGCTCCGAACAAAACAGTTTGCAGGCATGATGAACATTCCAGTATGGCACCAGTATTTACTTGCTTTGCTATACTTTTTAAACCTCCACTAAGGAGCTTAAATTGGTCAATAATATCGGTCGTCCGGACGCATCGGCAGGCCGTCGTCTCCTGCTTCCACTTCCTTGCCTGTTCTCTGAAAATCTGTCTCTTTTCTCCTTTTTTCCTTTTCCTTATTTTTGAATTTTATCAAGAAAAGCACCATGCCAAATGTGCATTTTTTAAAAGAAGAAAACAAGCTTCCAAGCCTTTTTCGCTCATATAAAGGTTTATCTCCCCCTCTCCCCCCCCTCCACCCCACACTGACAGACGACATGGCCCAAGACCCCAAAATAGAGCTGCTCTCATCCGAATCCTATTCACAGAGTGGTGTCGGGAGCCAAGAGGATCTCACGCACACTGACAGGGCTCCAGGGTGCAACCATTACGGTCACATATGCACCCAAAAATCTATGAAGTGCAACTAAGCATTTTCATTGGCTGCACTGGTGCACATTTAGCAGGTCGGATTAAGATTGTGTGAAACACCAGACGTGCCCTTTGAATGGATTTTTGGCATCTAAACACTTTCCTGTCGACTGTTTTGTCAGCATATACAGGATGCGATGTACAACTTGCACATCCCTGCAAATAAAATTGATGACGAGATGTTCTTTTTCAGATTATTTCAGTTATATTTATGTAACAAGTTCAGCGACAACACTTCTTCTGGATGATTTGAAGGACGACAAACATGAATCTGTGGTTGCTGCTAGATTTCGTGCCCATCAACCAAAGAAAAAAAACACTAAAGGTTTTAGATTCATCTAGAATCC
This sequence comes from Antennarius striatus, assembly GCF_040054535.1. Taxonomy (NCBI): domain Eukaryota; kingdom Metazoa; phylum Chordata; class Actinopteri; order Lophiiformes; family Antennariidae; genus Antennarius; species Antennarius striatus. Next base: position 3,592,435 of record NC_090797.1, read on the forward strand.
TGAATGAAATTTTTGAATGCAAACATCCATGTATGATAAAAACAAGCTAGCATCTATCTCCTTGAACAAACATGACAGACAAGCAGCTTCGACCTCGTGCCCTTCGCCTCTTCCCATGTCTCTACTGAGCTTTTCACTTTCTTAACCTCTGCTTCTATCTTCCTCCACATCTTGCCTTGTTCTTCTCTTCTATTTCCTCTCTTTCTATCTATGCCTCCCTTCCAGGGGAGTCCCGCTCATGCTGGATAATTATGCCACACCGTGCACACAGACTCTCCTTCTATAGTTATCTATAGAAAACTTCCACAAATTGCCCCTCATCCACCTTTAAACTTTGCAAACTTCAAAATTCTTGAAAATCTGACCAAAGTCCTGAAAGCTCAGGATCAGGGTTGGGGTTGGGGTTTAGGTGCAGATTGGGAAACACGTCCAAACACACATGTCCACAGTAGCTTTCGGAGTTATGGGTAGACTATGAAAAAATGCTATTTCTTTATAAGTATAATCCTAAAATCCTCCCTAGTAGCTCATATTTAGAGATATTTGTGTATTCTCGCATCGTGTGACCTTTTGATTTTGACCTTTCGCAAAATGTCCCGAGAGCTTCACAGAGTGGACTCAGAATGATGCCATGCATCACAGTGGCCTCCCACACCACAGAAATTAGCCTCTTTCATCATCGCCGGCGCTCAAGGTTAAAGTGTTGTTAAGCACGGCCATTATGGGTCATAAGGAGCCTGAGTTGCGCTCTGGCAGGACAATTACCAAGAGATGTGTGGGACTTTGTTTGTCCGCCGGCTATTTCATCTTTAAGGACTCCGCACACCTCTGCAGTCGTTATCGGAGGTGGAATTGTTTGTTTGAATATCGGGGTCATTTGCGGGGAAAAAAGATTCTACAGTTTATTATACTGTTGTTAAATATTTGGCCCTTTTGGACAGTCAACTAAAAGACATCCCACAGCAATTTTTTCAAAATAAAAGCCTCCTAACTGGCTACAACTTCTTGCATTTACTATCAATCTGCCTTTTTTTTTTTAAATATGGAAATTTATTTGATGGTTTTATCTTCATTCATATCACAAATTTCTTTTCAGGAAGAGATTTACTTGTGAACAAACAGGCCATCAGTATTTCCCAGTCATGCAGAGATCTGTATGAGCTTGTACAGTAATTACAGCAATCAGTCGAGCTGCATTAACTTCAGCGCTTTTGACATAGCTCTATATGCAGACCACTTCTATATTTCATCCAAAGTGCTGGAAATAGCTCTCAATAAACTTAAAGAGTCAAAGCAATTTTTCTATAGGTTGACGTCAAAGTAAGCTTCTTGGAAATGAGTAAATCAAAATATTACATGTATTTCTGGCAAGACTCCAGAACCCTTATATCCTTGAATCATGGGTCAGGACCTTCTTGGTTTGTTTGTTTTTTACCCAGTGCTTTAGAGTTTAAATCAATTACAGCGTTACCCATAATGTACAGCTTAGCAATTCTTTCTGCAGTTTGCTTGGATCAATTTTGACTCAAGCTGTCACCACATGCAAACTACAGTAGAGTCTGCTTCACAGGTAGAACTTCAACTATTCAAGGAATCTCTGAGCAGTCGTTTGGTCGATTAACAGCTTTCACATCTACTCAAACAAAACACATTACAGCGACTTGAGTTTCTTTCAGTCGAAGCTTTGAAAGCACGCTAAAAGTCTATCAAGTGCATTAACGCCAATGTACTCTCTGCTACTTGATCCCAGACCAAGTAATTGGCTTTGAGCCTCCCTTAATAGTAGCTCTATAAAGTCCTTCGCTAGCCAGCATTTCACTATCACAAACAAAATTTACAATCCTTCCCTCAACATCCTGCTAAACGATCATAAAACAACAAGCATTTATTTACCTACGTATATAAAATTCTGTTTCCCCTGGAGTTGGAAGAACGGTGACAAAAAAAGCTCCTCGTCTTCAATGCGTCACAGATTTAAATATAATGAATTCAGCTGGTTAAACACAAAGAAAACAGCATGTTAGGATCTTTACAGTCAATACGAATCCATATGAAACATTTACTGCGCTGCTTTATGTATTGACAAAGCGTGACTATGTAAAATAATCACTTAATCACAGTTTCTATATTGTGAAAAATACCCATTAGAGTCAGCGTACAAACTACTTTCCCGGTCTTTAATGGAAAATACTTTACTGACTCACCCTTATCTGATAAACTCTGGCCATTCTAACTTTTATTCAGTTCTGCTGAAACATGAAATCACTGCTTAAAAAATACACACTGATGATATCTAAACATGTGCTTGTCTAGTGATAACTCTTTCACATTTAACAAAAAAGCACCATTTTGTGCGCCTAAGCCATTTCCTTGTGCTGCATCACTGTGCACCGAAACCTTAATTGCATCCCAGCTTCATGCAACAAAAGGGAATCAAAAGGGAATAAGAGGGGTTAAGTCTATTATTAACAGCGTGCAGCCAGATTTGTGCATAATTTACATTCTGCCTTAGAGCGAGCATTTTGTTGTGTTGATTGTACTGTAGTCAAGCCAGAATTTAGTTAAATTTCACTCCCACTGAAAATGTGAATTCTAAGGACTTCCATTGTAAGATTGCTTTCAGGATTTTCTCATTCAGCCGTTTATGTGCTGGTGGTGATATGCTGCAGTGTCGAGCGAGAGACAGCAAGAAAACCATTAATATGCACTTCCTGTAAATGCCTGGATCGCGGTGGCTAATTAAATGGAGATTTTGATACATATTAAGGAGATATTTGTTCCAATATTAAACCTTTTCATGATTGTTATACCATTATGATAATACAATCTGATTGCTATATGCTAGAAATACAATACAAGTGTTGATGAGGGATCCCACAAGGCTCACATCCAGGATTCCTACTGGGTTGGTTTTTTTTTCGTGGAATTAGTTAAAAAGGGGTTTAAAAAGGACTTTTTCCCAATGATGGGTAAATGTATGTATCAATACGTGGTCTTTTCTTTACTCCAAAACTGATTAGAACTGGTTTCCTCTTGCTCCTCTTCAGTCGATAAACCAGCCCGTATATAAATAGACTTACGTAACACGATACGACTTGCAGCACACACTCCACTCAAGTTGCTTGTAGTAATTTAGTTTCTCCTTTATGGAAGGATTCATATTAACATTGTGAGTAAGTTGCGTATTGAAAACATAGAAACCACGCACGTACACACATCCATCTGTTCGAGGTTTGCCTTTTGCGTCTAGCATACAAGGACATGTGTACTCCCCTGAGGGCTTAGATCTCATGTTATCATGTTCACTGAGCACCAGCACTCAGCAACATAAAGGACTCCAGTTATGTTCCACATGTCACAATCCACGTCGATGTGCAATCTGCCTTCCCTTACAATTAGGCAAGTTATCCCTCATCCCGTTTGCGTACCTGCGATCTCTACATATGTTCTTGGATTGTTTAAAGCTTTCTTCAACGCGTGCATTTATTTGCATGAATGAGAGCCATGACTGCTCATACAGTTCCTCCAAATGTTACTTGCAAAGGTTAATTTAGGATGTTTTTGTTGTGTTTGTTCTTACTCATCTGTCATTTAAATCACTCGTGATGCTGAGGAGGTGCAGCACCTCCTGGTTGCATTGTGCAGAGAGCAGACATTTACATCGTGAATGTGTCACGCATCATTACGTCAAGGCTGTGGGAATGTGATGAAAGGCTAAATTGTTCCTTTCATTTCCCGTTGAATAACATGTTTGCAGTTTGCGCTAAAGAGGAAGAAGTGGTGGAGATGGGGGCAAAAAAGAAGTATTTAAAAGGAAAAATGAAATTAAAGATAGCTAATAATAAAAAAAACAGGTTCAGTTCGGATGAAGAAAGCTTAAAAATATCAATGGAGTCGGAGAGAAATTGTCGAAAAGCATTGCGGTGCTGCAACAAAGATTGTTCAAGAGAAAATTGGTGGAGACCAAGGCATTTGTCTTTTTTCCTAGAGGGGGTGCAACATAGGAAAAATACAGTGTGACCCTATAAATCATAAATTGTACAAAGTCCACTACAAAAGTGCGAAAGTGCTTAAGTCATCATCGCAAGTTTTACTGGAGTAAAAAGGTAGAAGCATCAAATTTATTTTGGGACCAAAAGTAAAAGTTTTTGTAAATGTTCTATTTAAAATTTAAACAAATACAAATACAGTGATTTTCCAAATTTTAGATTAAAGATTTAGATTTTAGATTAGAGTAAAAGAGAAGGTGATGGTCTGATTTCTATCATAGATGGTGGGATGTATGGAGGGAGGGCTGAGAGGGAGAGAAAGGGGGTCAAACATAAAAAAGAAATCTAAAAAACAGGAAAGGTAAATAAGAGGAGAAATAAACAGGACAGAATGAGCCTCATGGAGGGAGGGAGAGTCTGTAAAATCAGATCGCACTTTTGAAAGCTCAATGCACAACCCACCATTGCACAACTTTCCTTCAGACGCAGACAAACACACTCCCATCTCGAAATTTGAAGCACGAAGGCGGCGGGGGATGCCTGGTTACATAATCTGATGCATAAATACACTGGTTTCAGATCTAAGTGTACTTTTGTCTGTGTATATTCGATGATGTATTGCAGCTTGAGCTCGCCATTCACCGAGCGACCCACGTGGTGAATTGAAGTACCACAGCGCCATCTGTTGCGTGGAGGCGGAACGGCAGCTTGGATGCAGCAGCAAAACAGGAGAACTGCAGTGCAGCAGGAGAGCAAAATGTAAGAAACACTTTCTATGGAGTGGCACTAAACCCACTTTTATCCTTCCTCCTCCCACTCATTTGCATAATCCTTTTAGAATGGTTAAATGGGTTTATGTGATCCTATGCACTGTAGGCTGTATACTGGATATTCTACAGCCTATATTTAGATACATGACAACTGTTAGCACAAAGTGACTGAATAGAGCAGAGAACAGGTGAGGTTTGAGTGAATGCTGGATGATTCTCTAATTCTTAAAGGTATATCACAGAAAATAACAAAATAAGAATAAGAATAATAAATACAATATTTTCATGCCTCTAAATCAATCGATTTTCTATATTGGCTTATTCTTCTTGCAGATCGGCGGGAGGTTGGATTCTATCTTCGCAGAGGTTTGGAAAAGAAGTGTGGAAAACGTTGAGACACAGAGAGATGAGCATCCCTCACAATTACATAACAGAGCATCAGGATGGAACCCAGTACAGAAAAACATCCCAGTGCTGGATTAGAACCCAGAGCCTTCATGCTGCGGAGCAACAGCGTTCCTCTCTTGTTGCACAGTTTCTGACTTGTCAGGTTTTTATTGTTCCATGTGGCTGGCATCCACATCCCACCATCCATCTCTCAACTTCCCCGTCGTCTCGTGTCATGTCCGCCCCAGCCAACCTCTCCCTCTAATCTTCATCCTTGGATCATTTCATCTCTCCATCTCATCCCTTCCTCTCAAACGCGCTGACAGCATGACAAATTTATCAGGGGACGGAACAGATGTGCGCGTCCATCACGGCTCAACACGCTAACATACATGCAACAAATAGGAAAACGCAACAAAACGACAGGCCGAAGATATTTATATAGAAAAATACTACAATAAAATGTTGTTATGGTTGTTTTGTCATGTTTGTAAAAGTAATGTGTAGCTTCTGCAACAAATGTGCTAAAGGAGACTATTAAGGTTCAGTCGCACCAATAAGCAATAAAAAAACTACCACGTCTGTCCAAGTTAGAGTCGTCAAAGATGAACCAAACTGGATTAAGTGACCTTGTTTTATTTAATCAACTCATTCTTTCTTTTTTTTGATGAAAAGATAGAGGACAGACATTAACGTAAAGGATGAAAAGAAGAAAGAGTGAAGGACGGAAATGAGTCAGAGTGCCAGAGTGTCGAGGTAGTAACACATTGCTTTATTTGCATGTTGGATTAATACGGTTACTTTATTCAGTAGTGAGTGTTTAAGGCGATTTGGCTTCAGTTACTTATCCCAGAAACACTCAATTACTCTGACATGTTGTCAGCTTGTCAGCCATCTGTGCCATTTAATGCTAATTCAATGCCTCACCCCTATGTCGGGTTAGCCTGAGCTAACTCCAGCCGCATCAGGAGACCTTGGCGTGAAGTTGGAGGTGTGTGAGGCGAAGCTAGTTGCTATACGGCTGCGTGTTCAATAATCAAAGATGTAAAAATTTGCTTGGGGAGGATTTACAGTTTTTAAAAGGTGTTTTTTTTTAACAACGATCGATCGAGAAGCAAAAGCAACAACCAGTGCAACATTTAGCCCTTTGCAGCTGAGGTCTTTGCTCAACTCTAAGTGCAAAAGCCCAGGAGGTCAGAGTCTGGAGAATCGATTAACAACGTTAGACAAAATATTAAACTGTAAAGTGATCCACTATTTGAGCAACCAAACCTGGTTTCTATGGTAACAGTATACATTTTTGGTTGCTGCTGCTTTAACTGAAGTAAGGGCAAGTTTTCTCCTCCACTCCTCTTCTGCTCACAGTTGGATGCACAATTCAATTTTCTCTCCAGGTTTCAGTCTGAAATCCTAACACAAAACTGAAGGCAGCAGTTTCAAGAGTTTTATCAACGACATTAATGACCAAAGCGGTATGAAAATGCATGTAATTTTTTTTTAAAAAAGACGAAAGAAAGAAAAAGCAAAGTTGTACAAGAGACTCCTGCCTGAGTATTGATCCGAAAGAAAAAGACCATGACAACCTCAGCTGGTCTGAAACAAAAAAGAAATCAATTGTTGTTTTATCCACTGGACCGCTAGAAACCCACATTTTTTATATGTTTAAATATATATTTATATACGACACAGAAGCTTTTCCCACCTGCTGTGTCTCATACATATATGCATGCGTGTTTCAATGAACTGCAAGAAGAGAGGGTGAATGATGGGAAAGGTTATATTTACACCTCAGGATACGGTTCAGGAAACATCTGTAGTTATTTCCAGGGGGTCTGAAATGATAAACTAGTGTATAAAACAAAGGATTTCTCATTTAACCATTTAGCCTATAGACTTGTTCCTCCTTGTCTTGGTTCACGCTTCCACTTTGGAAAGTCTTTTTATGCTTTCTTTTTATTCCAAATAAAAACATCCTCAACAATTTACCCCCCCCGTCGCATTTGTAACCATCAGATAAGACGTAAATCACACTTTTCTGTGTTAAAAGTCGATTCAATTCATCTTTTTTTTTTCATTTTCAATCATACATTCTTCCGTTATTGCATTTTGTTTTACGCTCCTCCATCACCGCAGAGATTGAGTGTGTTATCTTTTAAACAGACCGACAATTTATCAGTCTAGTTGGTTTTTCTCTCTCTTATTTTTTGCCTCGTAATATTCTGATTTATTCCTGCTTCTTCTGTGTAGCCTTTGCTTTCTTGTGATTATGCATGCTGACACCCACGCTTAACAAAACACATATGAACACGAGAACTTAATGCAAACACTGTCAGAATATGTCTGTGATTGTGTGCATGGATGGATGGACTGTCTACCGATAGGGATTTAAATACATGTCAGTGACAATTGTGCAAATGCATCTGCACACACACACACACATGCACTTTGATAATCACACTGCATACAATAACAACATTAACATACACGTAGCTCTGCAGGGATGGAATGAGAACATCTCCCTGCATATATGTGAGTGCATGCAGTCACACACACACACACACACACACACACACACACACACACACACACATACAGAAACACTCCAGGGATGGATGCAGGCTGATAATTGGCAACAGGTGTCAGTGGAGCTGCTTTATCTATGAGTTTATTGAATTTCTCTCCCTCCCTTATTAAGACTGAGAACTGAAACCAGCTCAGATATGAAGCTGAAACAGTCTCCATCTTTTGCGCATTCAATGTGAGCTTTTAAGTGTATAAATTTTTTTTTTGTTCTCATCTTAGCAAGATTCATTATTATTTTTACTCATTTAAATGCAACAACCAAAGATTCTTGTTTCTATGTTTGGATTAAACATCATTTAATGATCCTGCTGATCATAGGAGGGCGCTTTTGTTTTTTGGCGCACCCGGAGGTAAATCTCTGAAGGTGCTTTAATTAACAAAATGCTGCTCAAAGAGCGTTTGGCTACTTAAACCACAATTAAAATAAGACAGGATTGAAGCTCTGCAGCAAGTGGAGTTGTTGTTTTTTTTACATCTGTTCTTATTTAATATATGACCTGAGGAAACAGTTTCTGGTTGAAACTAATTATACACATTTATAAAACTGATCCAAAGCTTGATTTGATTTTTCTTTTTGATTTTCACGCAGTAGAAATATTTGAGGCAGCGCTCATTAGTTTTGAGTATGGTTTCAAACATTTAATCTAGCCTGTGTGTGTGTGTGTGTGTGTGTGTGTTTGTGTGTGTGTGTGTGTGTGTGTGTGTGTGTGTGTGTGTGTGTGTGTGTGTGTGTGTGTGTGTGTGTGTGTGTGTGTGTGTGTGTGTGTGTGTGTGTGTGTGTGTGTGTGTGTGTGTGTGCGTGTGTGTGTGTATGTGTGTATGCACGGCCCAAAGCCGTTAATAATCTTTTCTTGTTCTGCAAATGTCATTTGGTCGCAACAATGCAACGTGATAGGCCAGCACCTTTTTTAATCCCCTCATCTCACACACACACAAACACACACACACACACACACACATTCATGCACTCGAATTCTAGGACTCTCAATACAGCAACTGAAAACAACAAATAATTATGCAGTTGTGTGTGGGGTTTTTTTCTTTCCTATATTCATCTGATGGTACTTATGTCGACACTTCCACTCTCGGTGTCGTCCGACCTTCATTAATATGCAGTGAGGACCGACTCAGTGTGTGAACTCTGCTGCGAGCCAGAGGCGAGGCAGGCGTCGTGTAAAAATAAGGTCAGATTAACTGCAATATATTTGGGGCTGCAGAGGAAAACATTGCCTCAGGTTTCTGACGATATATGTTTTTATTGAAAGCAGTCATTCAGCACTTTGGAATCAGTTCATTTAACCAACATTTGGATGACTCAATAGATCTTCATGCGAAGCTAAGCTAAGCTACACTAAGCGGGAGGCCTTACCATTTCATCTCGCAAGTGCAGACATGGCTGCATGGAACTCTAATGAAATGATGAAACTTCGAAGATGGAAAACAAGCCAATAAATGACACACACACGCACACACACACACACACACACACACACACACACACACACACACACACACACACACACACACACACACACACACACACACACACACACACACACACACACTTTATTACAGAGTTGCACCTAAACCTAGCCAGTTGCATGAACTCAAGATTCCAAGAATGTAATTCCTACTGACTACCAATTGATGACGAAGCCCCGCCCCTTGCTGCTCATACTGAGACATTCTAAATGCGACACGCCCCTTTATTTTGCACATACATTTTTGCATACGACCCCACATTTACAGCAAGCGTACTGAGGAATAAATATGAAGACGTGAGAACTCCCCCTGAAAGAAATCACAAAGCTACGACTCAGCTGCTGCAAAGCTATTTTCAACTCTTCATTTAAATGGATGTTAAGCAAAATCAAAGTATTTATCTAAGATTGTTTGAGGTCCTCGCATGAAAGAGAAGCTGAACGGGGTGATCACTACTTCATTAGCATGCAGCTGTTTTACTAGCACACACAGACACACACGCACTGTAAATGTCAGTAATTTTAATGTTAACACTTCATTCATTAGCAGGCAGGACAATACGCTGCACACAAGGAGCACCGTGATCACAACGCCTCCTTTTCCAGATAAGAGGCAGAACTACGGAGAGAGAGGAGGAACATTTGTATTTGTCAAAAGCTGATGCACTCAAACTCTTTGGAGGAGTTTTTTTTTTGTGTTTGTGTGTGAAGAATGACATAAAAGTCACGCACTGCTTTCAGGGACATGATGACAAATGCCTGTGCCGCGCCTGAAGGCACCACAACCGCTACCCCACTTATCCCCGAATGGCCCGCCACATATCTGACCTTTTGGAAATCTTTTCCCACACCGAGCACCACGTTTTTTAACCTTTTTTTCCACAGCTTTTCTTTTATTATTTTTATTGCTTTCTCCATCTTTTCTGTCATCCTAACACTTATTTTATTATTTTCCTTGATGTTTGATGGGCAGACAACAAACGTGTTGAATTTGACAATGTCCAACTCTTTATATATTTTTCATTAGGACGTTTCCCATAATTACAAATTACGTGACACTGAATAACGGAATGTTTTTTATGATTTCACTTGAGTAGCACTCTATTAAATTTTCTTTGCGCTCCTTCTTCCTTGTTTTATTCATCCCAACCCCATTCCTCTTTGTGAATGCACGGTCGTGACCTCCGATCCCTTCTTCTCCTTTGCTGTTTCTCGCTCCTTATCTCCACTCTCAAACGTGACCTGTGATCCATTTCATACATTTTCCTTTGCTGCCGCCTCCATTTAAAAAAAAATAAATAAATAAATCCTGACCCTAAACTATGACCTCGACGATGTATAAGATATACATTGAAACCTCCATCGCGCTCCCTTCCTCCTCCTGCCTGCTTTTATTCGCGGATCCCGGTCACGTGATCAGACCTGACCTCCAGTCCCTTTTAAACCTACACATCGCTTTCTGACTTGCACACTTCCCCTCCTTTTTCTCGCTCCATTTCTTTATGTATACCCCCCACCGCTTTCTTTGCTCAGACCACTCAAATATTTCCTGGACCCCCCCCCCCCCCACACACACACACACACACACACACACATTTCCTGTCAGGGTTTCAACACTTATCTCACCAAAAATAACTTCTCGCTGTGTTGAAATGCACTAAAAGAAAGTTCTTTTTGTTTTTTCCTGCTTTGCAACAGCTTCTGCATTGCAGTAACAAATGTTTCACAGAGGAGTGAAGGTTACCTACAGTGGAAGATGTTTGTGTGTTTGTTTGTGCATTTGTACAGATAAACAAAATGAGTGCCTTCAGTCTTGTCTTGCTAAATATTTGGACAGATTTTCTGCAATACTGTTTTTTTGGGGGGAAACAGTTTTAATATTTTGTTAATCGAAGATCATGATTATTTCTTTCATTCCATCATCTTATTACCATTTTTCTATTTGTGTTTTTTTTCCTCACATTAGTCACATTTATCTTATGCGAAACATTTGCTTTGGCGTTCCTTTCCCCTCTCTGTTGGTATTGGATGAATTGCTGCAACATCCTGTTCAGATGTCCAACATTTCCAAATCATGGATCCACAATTGTGAAGGGACTTTTTTCTTTCATATGATGGATTCTCTCATTCTGATGCTAATAAGAAGCAGTCTGGTTTGAAAAGACCAAGGTCGAATTTCTGGCATGTCGGACAGTCCTCTAGATTCTAGCTGTGATTGGAAAACACCATGTGACTTATGGAAAGCATGCATTTCATGCTGCGGGGGCCAAGCAAACATATGAAGGTCGTATCCGTGATGCAAGGACACGGGTTACAGGTGACGGGTGAGGAGTCTCAACTACCGCTGTGTGAGATATGGATTGAAAACAGGCTGCAGGAGGAAATTCTTACCTGATCCCCCCCCAACTGCATTTCATCACCAGAACTTTTGTCAGGCACGATTGCCTGAGAAGACAAGGAAATGGGAGTGCAGCCAAAGCAAAAGGGAGATAGATGGAGAAGCTGTAAAAGCCTTCGGTTGCTGGGAAAAGGATAAAGAATAAGGAAGAAAAAAAAAAAGATAAGTGTATGCAATAAGGAGAAGCAAAGACAAATGTAGAGAAAACTGAAGTGAACCAAAAAAGGAGGGAGAGGAGTAAAATGTGTTAAAGAGACGGAGACAAAGAGATCTCGATATCGATCGAAGTGTTCCCAGGTTTTATCGTGCCCACTAGAACCTCGACTTCATTCTCATCTGTTTAACCAGAGATGGTTTACGGCCCAGTAAACAAGGCCACAAAACACCTTCACTAACAGTAAACATCCTGATGAAGCAGCTGAAAGAAGAGCATTCTGGGAGTAAAACACAGTCATAGTTTCTTCACAGTCGACAGTCGTTGTTTGACTTTTTCGTTTTACAATATTAATCCCTTTTGTGCTGCTGCATCCGACGAAATTTTAATTTTAATGATTGTAGCACCTATCTGTATTGGTATCTAATAAATAGCGCCCCCTATGTCGGTCCATCTCCTTTTCTTGTTGGGGTTTTTTTTTTGCTTGAGGATGTTGTTCAAGATTATTTTAACTAAATAACCAACAAAAAGCCGTCTCAGCAGACAATGTGTGAAATAGCCGACGAGGCCTTCCCAGTGTGTGTCTGGATTCCTACCTTTCATCATTTCCTCCTGCGTTCTTTTTTCTTTGTCTGATTTGTTGTGTTTCCTGTCGGCGAATTCAAACCCGCCTTCAGAATTGTGCAGAAATGCAGCGTTTGATGCCGTCAGAAAAAAAGGCTTCCCCAGAAGAGGCTCGTCGTGACAAATTCTGACGTTCCGACTGAACAGCTGAGCGCTTTGCTGACTATTTTCCTGACGTTTGATTGGACGACTGGCTCAGCGTTGGACAGTTGAATGACTGGCTGGTTTTTCCAGAGGGGGTGACAGTCAGTCAGATTTGGTTACATGCTCTGGTATTGGTTTGCTCCGTCACCCAGCTGGTTTAACTGGAGATGGACGCTGGAGTTTGTCGCTTTGGTTTGATTCACGACTACTGGTGGGTGATTTGGTTTGTCTAGATAGATATCTAATCGTGAACTAATGTTCTCCTTCCAAAAGTCTCCAAATATCACATTTTTAAGCCGTTAAACGCTCCATTGTTCACCGACTAGATGATATCTGTGTCTGTCAGCTGTTTGCTGGGCAGATAAAGTAGACTCCTGCTACGACGAGACGTTTAAGGCTGAAAAATAGTCAACTAGGAAAAAAGACTAAACTGCCGGAAACGAGCTGGGCAGTAATTATTTTGGGGTATTTTTGGGGTCTAGAATAAGCTAAACTGAAGAAATTTAAATATTTAGAGTGTGTCTTTCTCAGTTTTCCTTGTCGGGTCAAAGTTGGAAGGAGTGATAGCATATAGCCAAAGAACGATAGTAATCTACTCCATCATCTCCTTTCACCCCTACAGTCAGTCAAGGTGCTTCACCAGCCATCCCCTTCCTTCATCCCTCCCTTCCATCCTTTAGAGCTTCATCTTCCTCGCTCTCTTAACCCAAAACCTTTGACTGCCCTTTTAATTAGTTTTGCTTTAATTGCACCAATCCTTGTCCTTTCCTTTATTTTTCTTTTATCTCTCCTCCTCGCTCTCGTCCATTCACACGCTCATTCTCGGCATCTTCATCTTCTGCTTTTCTATTTTAATAACTTCCTCTCTTCTCCCTGTCGGACTGTTTTCGCAGAGGAGTGGGGAAGGTAGAGAAGGTCGTTCCAGGGATTAATGGAGCTCGTATCAGTCTGGGATCTCCTCTCCTCCAGATTGGTTTCCTCCTTCCATCTAGTTATGCCAATGCATAATTCATTACACCCTCTCTCCTCTCAGTCTTTTAATTCTCCCTTTTTGTTGCGCTCCTTTCTTTTTCTCAGTCTTTTTTTAGCTACCTGTGCCTCATTTCTTTCTTATTATCTTTTTTTTTTTTTGGCTTGGCTTTCTTTCATCTTGTCTTTTCTGCCTGTCCAGACTTCCATTATCCCATTTTTATCTTGACAAGTTGTGGAACTGAGGAGTGAGTATGCAAAGCTGTTGGAAAGAAACAGCATAAGCAATTTCAAACGTGCACCCGGGTCCATTGCAATCTGTTCCTCAGTGTGTGTGTGTGCGCGTGTGTGTGTGTCTCCAAAGTACTTTTACATTCATGCATGTACCTTTAAACCATGATGGGATGCTTTGATTCAAAATTTACACGTTAATGACAAACAGAAGTCGGACTTTTCCTGCAGCGTTGTCAGCCGTTTTCATTCTTTTTGTATCCTGTGATCACAGGAAGTATTTTAGTTTAAAATGTATTTTAAACCATAAAATGCATCAGATGCACAACATGGAAGCAAATCAGGAAGAACAAATGTCAGTTTCTTCATTGGGGGGGTTGGATGAATTGGATGCCACCTTCAGTTCGATCGGATTTCATTGGTGGAGACTCACTCAGTCGCGTTGAATGTGTGTGTTTATGCATCGCCCGTCTTCGCGTTTATTCCCTGTGGTATCATCACGGCTCTCATCGCCCTAATTTTAAGCTGGCCTTTATTGCAGCCTAATGTTTGTTTTTTACAGGAAAAAAAAAAAATGACAAGCACTTTGCAGAGGAAACTGCCTCTCCAGCTGGATATTACAAAACACACTTTTTGGACTCACATAAACCACACAAGTAAGTGTTTCACCTCCTGAATTGCCCCTAAAAAGAAAAGTGAGTGTAAACAAGACCGTTTGGGGTGAAAGTGAGGTGCTTCATCATTTTTCTGTCTCAGTAATTATTGGATTTTTATTTTGGATTTTTTTGGTGTTTAAATCCATTTTCCACTCACTGGCTGAATTATGCATGTTTGTTTGTTTTTTTGCTTTCATTGCAGAAGAAAATGGAATAACTAAAGATTTTAGAGTGCGATTATAATCTATATTTCTACCTTTTTCCTGTCTATGGTTGGAGATATGATGACTTTTTTGGGCTCTTTGTAAATAAAATCAACATGTAAAGAGATTGTAGCTCCTGAATGCATGGAAGAGGTCAGCCATGGATCGGTTTCCACGCTGCCAATATGAATCCAGCCTCATTTTCAGGGTTTTTCTGCATCGTATATCATACCTGAGCTTTCAGCCATAACGTTCCTCCATTCAGAATTTAATATCTGTATTCTAGTCCCACATTTCTCCAAAACTAATACATAATTTATTCACGGATACGATAATGGCTGAAACACAACCGTGCATCATGCGTCTCTCTTTCCTGTCACCAGCAGACATTAGAAGAACAAACTACTTTCCCCGAACACAAACTGTACACGTACTTGTACAAGCATGCAGTACACACTATATCTCTCTCTTTTAGCGAGGCGGCTGCAAACTAATACTTTCTAATATTTTGATTTATATGATAGTTCGCTTCCCCTGTGGTGCTTTTCTCCACCGCCGTCAAACTGATGCAATAAGGCCTCCGTGGCCTTTTAAACCCTGAAATACTCTCTAAACCTCGCAAAAGCCGTGATTGTGTTCTAGTCATTCAGACCCCAGACTACAAGGAAATTTACGTGGATAAAATAGTCGGTAAAACCGATGCACAAATCCTACCTGTGTTCAGTTCCGCATCCCAGGTGGCTCACAGCAGAAAACTACAAACCCCACACATCCGTCTACAGATGAATTCACTTCACCTGCAACTTTAAGCCGAGCAATTTCCTGGATTTTATGTTTTGCTTTCTTTACAATGTCACATTTTATGTTATGGAAAATACATGTAGCAGTAACAGGATCTGATTCCTCAGGGATAAACATAACACAGAAGCTTTTACCTTGGAAATAAATGCAAATGATTTTTACCTAAAGGCTGTTTTATGGAAGAAAGTGTGCATTTTGCTTTGTGTGATGGTTCTAATAAGCAGCAAACGGCAGACAAAAAAAAAACAAAAAAAACAAGGTCTTGGATGTGTCGACATCGTAGAACCGGATGAATCTTTTATGAACAGGAAAAAAAGAGAAAAAATCTTTTCTTCCTCACATTTGAGTTTATAAAGAAACTCTTGAAAGTACAGCCTCATCATGCCTGTGGTCACATTCGCTTCTTAACTTCACATTTGTCGTTATGCAAAACATAGCCTGGGGTGGAAGTCGTCCCTACAGAGCTCACAGATGTAAAAAACAAAACAAAAAACAGACAGGAAATACAAAAATTTGCATCATTTTCAATATGTGTCATCTGATGAGTTTTTGGTGCTGTGCGAACATTTCTGTCATGTAAGGCGTTTTTATTTGTAGATGACAAAAAGTCTTTCTATTTCTACTTGATATTAGCACTTTTACATCTAAATTTCCTCAAACGATCATCATAAAGCTCAACCTGCAGCTGAACACATCCACATCTCTCAATCCTCCGCAGCAATAAACCGCAAAGCACATTTTTATGCGTCCTCAACCCTTTTATTGGAACACAGCTAACAATGAGCATGAGCAAAATCCAATCCCGCAGGGGCATGTTCTGTTTTTAAACACAATGAGAATTTATATTTAGAGTGAATTCCAAAAGATGTGTTGTTTTTATTCGATATTGTTGCAGAGCTGTGCTCTGAAATTGCATAATAAGCACCGCTTAAAGCTGTTTCCTGCATGAGCACACAGTTTGGTGGAGGCAGGGTTAGCTGTCAGGCAGCAGACAGTGTGCCCGGTGGGACCCCTGCCAGAGTTAGCTCCTCCATCCCTGCGCCTCCCTTTATGTCTGGGTCACAGACCTCTCCTCCTCCTCACTAGTTAGAGGCCACACGAGTCTTTGGTGGTCTGTAATGAGCTGTGCAGTCAGCAGCAGCTAAACAGATAGATAGATAGATAGATAGATAGATAGATAGATAGATAGATAGATAGATAGATAGATAGATAGATAGATAGATGGATAGATAGATAGATAGATAGATAGATAGATAGATAGATAGATAGATAGATAGATAGATAGATAGATAGATAGATAGATAGATAGATAGATAGATAGATAGATAGATAGATAGATAGATAGATAGATAGATAGATAGATAGATAGATAGATAGATAGATAGATAGATAGAGATATAGATATAGATAGATAGATAAAGATATAGATATAGATAGATAGATAAAGATATAGATAGATATGGATGATGGATGGACAGGCAGACAATTTGATCTTTGTAACACAGCGACACCTGCTGGCCAACTGAGGAATTTAAAAGTAGTCATTCATTCATTCATTCATTCATTCATTCATTTTCTTGTACCGCCGCTGTATCCGCCGTATCGGGTCACGGGGAGCTGGAGCCTATCCCAGCTGGCACAGGGCGTGAGGCGGGGGACACTCCGGGCACGACGCCAGTGCACCGCAGTAAAAGTAGTCATACAAGTAATAATATAGATACCGTACTTTATACATACATTTATACATATAAATACATACTTGTTAATATACATATATACTTGAATATATGAATATCCTGGATATATATTTGCGCACACACACACAAAGTTACATACACACACACAAACACACGCAGACACATTAAAAAGTCCAAAGCTATTTTCTATATTTTCTTAGAGTCCCATAAAACAAAATGAGATGAAACTCAAAGACTGGGCCGTGTCGTATTTATTCTTTTATTGTGTTTACCGTCTCTGCCCTGGCAGGAGATTCTATTCCCTCTGTTTAAATAGGCGGTGTTTGAAATCTGCACCATCTGCGCCCGGCTCCATTATCTCAGGAGCGGGGCGCCTCCTGCTTCAGACTGCGGCGGACCTGTGAGTGACAGCGGGAGGGGGGGGATGAAAGGACAGGAGGGGAGAAGCATCAGGTGGGGGCTGCAGCACCGGGGTGACTTCAGGTGCAGGGAACGTCACCTCTGAGAGAAGTAGAGGCCTATAAGGAACTATTGGAACTCAGTGGTAGCAGAAAAGACCAGGCTGACATTAGATGCCCTCCTTCTGTAGGTCTGGTCTCTTAGTCTTCATCACAGTGTGATGGAAAAGACTTCAGAGGGATCTGATTGGCTGTGATAAAGGCTTACATTTGGAATAGTGTCGCCATCATGGAGGCCATTAATTCTTTAAACTTTGAAATATTTATTGAATGTTATCATTCTCCTTCAATAAGAGGTCATAGTGTCTCCTGTTCTCCCCATTAAAAAAGGCAGGCATGATCGTTCTTCAACCAGCAGGGGGAGCTGTTGCTTCTAGTTCATCTTCTCTCTTATACGTATTTGCTTTACTCTATTTTTAGAGGATGTGTATGTTTTATTCTTTTTAATACGTATTGTTTTTCACACTCCAGCTCATCATTTCAAAGGCTCTTCTTGTTTGTGACATGTTTCAGTCATCGCTCAATAAGTTAAAGGAATGCTGAGAGGAAATAATTCAAATCAAAATAAATCTAATGCGTTTTAAAATAATCCGTAACCATCAACTGAACCCGGAAACAGCAAAACACGTTACCGTGAATGTTCTGGGTTGATTTCAAGAAAAGTAATTTTTCAGGAGGATTAAGGAACATGATGAAGATGAGAAAAAGAAGAGGATGAAGACAGGTGAGAAATACGCGCTCGGACCATAATGTGCATTAAACCTTGAAATGAGTGCGTAAAAGGATGTTCATCCGACTTAAACATAGAAATCAACATAAAGATACCATCAGCAGAAACTAATTCTGCTCTATTTTAAACACTGTTTGACCACCTGAACTCCAGGAGGCACCGGTGATTCATTGGCCTGCCCTCCTCTTCAGCACCGGGACACACTCCTCATTGATTTCCGTCCCCTGCTTTCGGTGCCGTCCGGCGGCATCAGATCATTAAGGAGCTCGTTAAAGAAGTTCCGTCCTCGTTTAAAGTCTCAGTAAAAGCTGATAACTTCAACGGACTGCCTGCTCAGCTCATTCTTTTTTGTTGTTGTTTGCAATTGACACAAAATTCATCACCTGAACTGAGGTCAGTATCTCCTCCATCTGAGGGGAAGATTCGTCCATATGGATGTAAAACTCAGGAGAATACCATCACTCCTCAGGCTCACAAAAAGTGGGGGAAGTATGTTTTTACATTTAAAACCCCGTTCATTCGTCTCCTCTTCTGCTCCATCTCCATCTGGACACCAGGGGGCAGCATTGGGTTAAATATCAGCCTGCGTTCACCGCTGCGTCTCATGCGCACTGATCCTCCTGGAGATGTGTAAACACTACAGTATTATGAGTTGATGACATTTGTACCAAAGGAGATGAAGGAATGACAACAATCCAGAGGAAAGCAGCGAGTTTTGTAATGAGACGAGAGAATATGAATCTAGACGTATTTAAATACGTAGTTGAATTTCCTGGTTCGATTTTAACAGAAGTTTATTCCAACATTTCTCCGCTTTGTCTTCGTCAGTCAGGAAACAGCCTGAAAAATGATGGGAGGAGTGAGATTTGAATCTATAATGCTCAGCACCTTAACAGACTGAGCTACCTGACGAAAAAAACAAAGTGTGTGTTTGAGCATTTCACTTTTTTTATGTGACCAAAGAACTTAATGAAAATTCCCACTGCTGGGATTTGATCCAACATCCTTTGACAAACACCTGTCGAACAAAGAGGGTTCTACTGAACCATTCAGGAGCTCTGTCAAATTTGTTTGGATGTTTTATTCATTATTCACAACACTCTAGAGAAAATCTAAACTTGGAGGATGGTATTTCATCCCATAACCTCAGCACTCCTCCTCTCATCTCCCTGAGCTAAACCTTCAGCTGCTGTGATTTGGTTTGGAACATCAATAAAATCCAAAACCTTCTTTTTACTAACTGCTCTATCTGACTGTACTAACTTCTGCTTTATTTGAAAATGTTTGAACCTTCTTGGTTTAACCCACAACTTTTAACACTTTTATAAAAGAATGCAACAGATTTCGACACTTTATGAATTTCCTCACTTAAAACTCCCTACAGTCTTTATTTGAACGGTAACAATCGTTCAGAAATAATTTAAAAACATTAAAAACTCGTCGTATTTTTCTCGTGAAATTGAATCAAATATATTTCGTGCTTGTTTGATGCTTTTATTTTGAGCGACCACCGGATGAACACATATTGGTGACACTGCCCTCCTGTGGTCAATGGCCGTTATTACACATTTTAGTTACACTCGGTCTTCGCGTCCGGACCCAGACGAACAACCATCTACCATTAGGAAGGGGGGGGGGTGGCTACTGCTTTAGCATTTTAAGCAGTTAAGACACGTTGAACTCCATTGCTGATAAAATCTCCAGCAAGACAGACGAAAAGACACAAAACCTTTTTAAGGAAAGAAAATACAAGCAAAATAATAAAGTTAGACGTTGTTAGTTTGTCAATTGCTTCCGGTTGTGACTGTCAAAATAATATTAATCGACGGAACTAATGCATAACCCCCCCCCCCCTTTACTGGTTTACTGGTTCTCCAACCAGTATGGGGAGCTGTTGCTTCTACAATTTTCGTCTTCTCTCTTGTTTGATTTACAGCAGGAAAAGTTATTTAACGTTAGTTACGTTATTTACGTTATTTACGTTAGTTACGTAATTTACGTTTAATTACGTTATTTACGTTAGTTACGTTATATACGTTAGCTACGTTATTTACGTTAGCTACGTAATTTACGTTAGCTACGTAATTTACGTTAGTTACGTAATTTACGTTAGCTACGTAATTTACGTTAGCTACGTAATTTACGTTAGCTACGTAATTTACGTTGGTTACGTAATTTACGTTAGCTACGTAATTTACGTTAGCTACGTAATTTACGTTAGCTACGTAATTTACGTTGGTTACGTAATTTACGTTAGTTACGTTATTTACGTTAGTTACGTTATTTACGTTAACTACGTTAGTTACGTTAGCTACGTTATTTACGTAAACTGCAAAACACATTAACGTGAATGTTCTGAGTGTTTTTAACAAAAAAAAAAGCGAGTCACCGCCGGGAATTTTTCAGGAGAACGAAGAAACAGTATGATGAAGATGAGAAAAAGAAGAGGATGAAGACAGGTGAGAGTACGTGCTCGGACCATAATGAGCATTAAACCTTTAAATGATGTTTCTAATTAACACAGCATGATGAATGAGTGCGTAATAGAATGTTCATCCGACTTAGAAATAGAAATCAATATAAATAAAGATACCATCAGCAGAAACAACTTCTGCTCTATTCTAAACACTATCTTCTCCGTCAGAGGTGAAGATCCGTCCGTGAGTATGTGAAACTCAGCCGAATACCATCACTCCTCAGGCTCACAAAGAGCGTGGGCAGTAAATTTCTCCATTTGGACACAAGGGGGCAGCATTGGGTTAAATATAATCCTGCGCTCACTAATCCTCCTGGAGATGTGCAGACGCTACCGTGTTAGGAGTCGATGACATTTGTACCAAAGGAGATGACGGAATGACAATAATTCAGATTAAAGCAGCGCGTTTTGTAGTGAAAGACCCACAAGACACAAGAGAATATGAATCTAGGCGTATTTAAATACGTAGTTGAATTTCCTGGTTGGCAGCGATATTAAGAGAAGCTTCTTCCAACTAGGGCTGACACTGTAACGCGTTAATCAGATTAGTTAATTGCGCTGCAAAATAAATGCGCTTTAAAATTAACGCAATTAATACCGAATGGCAAGTCCCTGCGCAAGCAGGTAAATTTTGCCCATTGTGGGACCCGTAGGCTGCAGTGACGTCACTTTGTACCTGCGCCACTAGTCAAAAGAAGGGTGACTGACAAAAGAGATGGACGCAATACAAGATAGCGCGGCAAGACCACTTTTGAGTGGAAAGTTTATTTAGGAAATGACCAAGTACATGTCTTCATCCTTTTCACATACATGCGGTGGCAGTAGCTCGGCGGTAGCGCAATTGCTTTGAAGACGGATCGCCCAGCCATCGGTGGTTCGAGTCCAGCTCCGCCCAGGACGCTCGCCGAAGCGTGCAATATTTTTTCTTCTTCGTTTATTTTATTGATTAGTGATGCACTACACTTTTGCAAAGTCCTACAATTCAAATTCTTTATTTTGGGGCCTTTACCAGGTATGATATTAAAATATGTTTAATTAGATTGATTACAAATCCTGTAATTAATTAGATTAACTAATTACAAATCCTGTAATTAATTAGATAAATGTTTTTAAATGCCTGACAGCACTAGGGTTTTGTGAAGTTTTGAACCCCATGGTTTGAAGAAAAACATTTTTTCTTTGACCGCCGGTCAACAAAAAAAAAAAATTTCATTGACCCACCGGTCAACAGAAATAAGAAAAATTATTGACCCGCCGGTCAAAAAAGAAAAATTCGTTGACCCGCCGGTCAACAAAAAAAAAAAAAATTATTGACCCGCCGGTCAACAAAAAAAATAATTTTCTTTGACCCACTGGACAACAACAATAAGAAAATGTGTTGACCCGCAGGTCAACAAAAAAAAAATTTCATTGACCCGCCGGTCAACAAAAAAAATAATTTCATTGACCCGCCGGTCAACAAAAAAAATAATTTTCTTTGACCCACTGGACAACAACAATAAAAAAATGTGTTGACCCGCAGGTCAACAAAAAAAAAAAATTTCATTGACCCGCCGGTCAACAAAAACAAGAAAAATTTTCGACCCGCCGGTCAAAAAAGCAAAAATTCATTGACCCGCCGGTCAACAAAAAAAATAATTTCATTAACCCGCCGGTCGACAAAAAAAATAATTTTCTTTGACCCACTGGACAACAACAATAAAAAAATGTGTTGACCCGCCGGTCAACAAAAAAACAAAATTTCTTTGACCCGCCAGTCAACAAAAATAAGAAAAATTATCGACCCGCCGGTCAAAACAGCAAAAATTCATTGACCCGCCGGTCAACAAAAAAAAAATTTGTTGACCCTCCGGTCAACCAAATAAATAATTTGTTGACCCGCCGGTCAAAAAAAATAAAAAAATTTCATTGACCCGCCGGTCAACAAAAAAAATAATTTCATTGACCCGCCGGTCAACAAAAAAAATAATTTTCTTTGACCCACTGGACAACAACAATAAAAAAATGTGTTGACCCGCAGGTCAACAAAAAAAAAAAATTTCATTGACCCGCCGGTCAACAAAAACAAGAAAAATTATCGACCTGCCGGTCAAAAAAGCAAAAATTCGTTGACCCGCTGGTCAACAAAAAAAAAATCTGTTGACCCGCCGGTCAACCAAATAAATAATTTGTTGACCCGCCGGTCAACAAAAAAATAATTTCGTTGACCCGCCGGTCAAAGAAAAAAAAAATTTTATTGACCCGCCGGTCAACAGAAAATGAAAATTTCATTGACCCGCCGGTCAACAGAAATAAGAAAAATTCGTTGACCCGCCGGTCAAAGAAAAAAAAAAATTTTATTGACCCGCCGGTCAACAGAAAATGAAAATTTCATTGACCCGCCGGTCAACCAAATAAATAATTTGTTGACCCGTCGGTCAACAAAAAAATAAATTTCGTTGACCCGCCGGTCAAAGAAAAAAAAAAATTTTATTGACCCGCCGGTCAACAGAAAATAAAAATTTCATTGACCCACCGGTCAACAGAAATAAGAAAAATTATTGACCCGCCGGTCAACAAAGAAAAATTTGTTGACCCGCCGGTCAACAAAAAAAAAAAAAATTTATTGACCTGCCGGTCAACAAAAAAAAAAAATTTCATTGACCCGCCGGTCAACAAAAACAAGAAAAATTATCGACCCGCCGGTCAAAAAACCAAAAATTCGTTGACCCGCCGGTCAACAAAAAAAAAATTTTCATTGACCCGCCGGTCAACAAAAATAAGATTTCATTGAGCTGCCGGTTTTTGTTGTAGAACCTCCTCCTTCCAAACTATCAAAGTTAATCCAGAACCAGCAGAGAGCTCGGGTTGGGTCGTGAACATTTCTCAGGAAACAGCCTAAAAATGATGGAAGTGGTGAGATTTGAACCTATAATATCTGAACACCTGCTCAGCACTTTAACAGACTGAGCTTCCTGTCTCCACAGACAGAAAGAGTGTGTTTGAGCATTTCACATTTTCATGTGACCAAAGAACTTAAAGAAAATGCTCTGTGCTGGGATTTGATCCCAAGTCCTTTGACAAACACATGTTGGTTACAGGTGATCCTACTGAGCTACTCAGGATCTCTGGCAAGTTTGCTTGGATGTTTTATTCATTGTTCACAACACTGACCCGCCGGTCAACAAAAAAAATAATTTTCTTTGACCCGCCGGTCAACAAAAACAACAAATTTTGTTGACCCGCCGGTCAACAAAAAAAAAATTTTCATTGACCCTCCGGTCAACAAAAAACATAATTTTCTTTGACCCACTGGACAACAACAATAAAAAAATGTGTTGACCCGCCGGTCAACAAAAAAACAAAATTTCTTTGACCCGCCGGTCAACAAAAATAAGAAAAATTATCGACCCGCCGGTCAAAACAGCAAAAATTCATTGACCCGCCGGTCAACAAAAAAAAAATTTCATTGACCCGCCGGTCAACAAAAAAAATAATTTCATTGACCCGCCGGTCAACAAAAAAAATAATTTTCTTTGACCCACTGGACAACAACAATAAAAAAATGTGTTGACCCGCAGGTCAACTAAAAAAAAAATTTCATTGACCCGCCGGTCAACAAAAATAAGAAAAATTATCGACCCGCCGGTCAAAACAGCAAAAATTCATTGACCCGCCGGTCAACAAAAAAAAAATTTGTTGACCCTCCGGTCAACCAAATAAATAATTTGTTGACCCGCCGGTCAAAAAAAAAAAAAAAATTTCATTGACCCGCCGGTCAACAAAAAAAATAATTTTCTTTGACCCACTGGACAACAACAATAAAAAAATGTGTTGACCCGCAGGTACACAAAAAAAAAAATTTTCATTGACCCGCCGGTCAACAAAAACAAGAAAAATTATCGACCCGCCGGTCAAAAAAGCAAAAATTCGTTGACCCGCTGGTCAACAAAAAAAAAATCTGTTGACCCGCCGGTCAACAAAAACAAGAAAAATTATCGACCCGCCGGTCAAAAAAGCAAAAATTCGTTGACCCGCTGGTCAACAAAAAAAAAATCTGTTGACCCGCCAGTCAACCAAATAAATAATTTGTTGACCCACCGGTCAACAAAAAAATAAATTTCGTTGACCTGCCGGTCAAAGAAAAAAAAAATTTTATTGACCCGCCGGTCAACAGAAAATAAAACTTTCATTGACCCGCCGGTCAACAGAAATAAGAAAAATTCGTTGACCCGCCGGTCAAAGAAAAAAAAAATTTTTATTGACCCGCCGGTCAACAGAAAATGAAAATTTCATTGACCCGCCGGTCAACAGAAATAAGAAAAATTCGTTGACCCGCCGGCCAACAAAAAAAAAAAAAAATTTATTGACCCGCCGGTCAACAAAAAAAAAAATTTCATTGACCCGCCGTTCAACAAAAAAAAAAATTTCATTGACCCGCCGCTCAACAAAAAAAATAATTTCTTTGACCCACTGGACAACAACAATAAAAAAATGTGTTGACCCGCAGGTCAAAAAAAAAAAAAATTTCATTGACCCGCCGGTCAACAAAAACAAGAAAAATTATCGACCCGCCGGTCAAAAAAGCAAAAATTCGTTGACCCGCCGGTCAACAAAAAAAAAAATTTTCATTGACCAGCCGGTCAACAAAAACAACAACTTTTCATTGACCCGCCGGTCAACCAAATAAATAATTTGTTGACCCGTCGGTCAACAAAAAAATAAATTTCGTTGACCCGCCGGTCAAAGTAAAAAAAAAATTTTATTGACCCGCCGGTCAACAGAAAATAAAAATTTCATTGACCCAACGGTCAACAGAAATAAGAAAAATTATTGACCCGCCGGTCAACAAAGAAAAATTTGTTGACCCGCCGGTCAACAAAAAAAAAAAAATTTATTGACCTGCCGGTCAACAAAAAAAAAAAATTTCATTGACCCGCCGGTACACAAAAACAAGAAAAATTATCGACCCGCCGGTCAAAAAACCAAAAAATTGGTTGACCCGCCGGTCAACAAAAAAAAAATTTTCATTGACCCGCCGGTCAACAAAAATAAGATTTCATTGAGCTGCCGGTTTTTGTTGTAGAACCTCCTCCTTCCAAACTATCAAAGTTAATCCAGAACCAGCAGAGAGCTCGGGTTGGGTCGTGAACATTTCTCAGGAAACAGCCTAAAAATGATGGAAGTGGTGAGATTTGAACCTATAATATCTGAACACCTGCTCAGCACTTTAACAGACTGAGCTTCCTGTCTCCACAGACAGAAAGTGTGTGTTTGAGCATTTCACATTTTCATGTGACCAATGAACTTAAAGAAAATGCTCTGTGCTGGGATTTGATCCCAAGTCCTTTGACAAACACCTGTTGGTTAAAGGTGATCCTACTGAGCTACTCAGGAGCTCTGGCAAGTTTGTTTGGATGTTTTATTCATTGTTCACAACACTGACCCGCCGGTCAACAAAAAAAATAATTTTCTTTGACCCGCCGGTCAACAGAAATAAGAAAAATTATTGACCCGCCGGTCAAAAAATAAAATTTCGTTGACCCGCCGGTCAAAAAAAAAAAAATTTTCATTGACCCTCCGGTCAACAAAAAACATAATTTTCTTTGACCCACTGGACAACAACAATTAAAAAATGTGTTGACCCGCCGGTCAACAAAAAAACAAAATTTCTTTGACCCGCCGGTCAACAAAAACAAGAAAAATTATCGACCCGCCGGTCAAAAAACCAAAAATTCGTTGACCCGCCGGTCAACAAAAAAAAAATTTTCATTGACCCGCCGGTCAACAAAAATAAGATTTCATTGAGCTGCCGGTTTTTGTTGTAGAACCTCCTCCTTCCAAACTATCAAAGTTAATCCAGAACCAGCAGAGAGCTCGGGTTGGGTCGTGAACATTTCTCAGGAAACAGCCTAAAAATGATGGAAGTGGTGAGATTTGAACCTATAATATCTGAACACCTGCTCAGCACTTTAACAGACTGAGCTTCCTGTCTCCACAGACAGAAAGAGTGTGTTTGAGCATTTCACATTTTCATGTGACCAATGAACTTAAAGAAAATGCTCTGTGCTGGGATTTGATCCCAAGTCCTTTGACAAACACCTGCTGGTTAAAGGTGATCCTACTGAGCTACTCAGGAGCTCTGGCAAGTTCGTTTGGATGTTTTATTCATTGTTCACAACACTGACCCGCCGGTCAACAAAAAAAATAATTTTCTTTGACCCGCCGGTCAACAAAAAAAATAATTTTCTTTGACCTACTGGACAACAACAATAAAAAAATTTGTTGACCCACCGGTCAACAAAAATAAGAACAATTATCGACCCGCCGGTCAAAACAGCAAAAATTCATTGACCCGCCGGTCGACAAAAAAATAAATTTCGTTGACCCGCCGGTCAAAAAAAAAAAAAAATTTCATTGACCCTCCGGTCAGCAGAAAATAAATATTTCATTGACCCGCCGGTCAACAGAAATAAGAAAAATTATTGACCCGCCGGTCAAAAAAGAAAAATTCGTTGACACGCCGGTCAACAAAAAAAAAAAAATTTATTGACCCGCCGGTCAACAAAAATAAAAATTTCATTGACCCGCCGGTCAACAAAAAAAAAAAATTTCATTGACCCGCCGTTCAACAAAAACAACAATTTTGTTGACCCGCCGGTCAACAGAAAATGAAAATTTCATTGACCCGCCGGTCAACAGAAATAAGAAAAATTCGTTGACCCGCCGGTCAACAAAAAAAAAAAAAAATTTATTGACCCGCCGGTCAACAAAAACAAGAAAAATTATCGACCCGCCGGTCAAAAAAGCACAAATTCGTTGACCCGCCGGTCAACAAAAAAAAAAATTTTCATTGACCCGCCGGTCAACAAAAAAAATAATTTCTTTGACCCACTGGACAACAACAATAAAAAAATGTGTTGACCCGCAGGTCAACAAAAAAAAAAATTTCATTGACCCGCCGGTCAACAAAAACAAGAAAAATTATCGACCCGCCGGTCAAAAAAGCACAAATTCGTTGACCCGCCGGTCAACAAAAAAAAAAATTTTCATTGACCCGCCGGTCAACAAAAAAAATAATTTCTTTGACCCACTGGACAACAACAATAAAAAAATGTGTTGACCCGCAGGTCAACAAAAAAAAAAATTTCATTGACCCGCCGGTCAACAAAAACAAGAAAAATTATCGACCCGCCGGTCAAAAAAGCACAAATTCGTTGACCCGCCGGTCAACAAAAAAAAAAATTTTCATTGACCCGCCGGTCAACAAAAACAACAAATTTTGTTGACCCGCCGGTCAACAAAAAAAAAATTTTCATTGACCCGCCGGTCGACAAAAATAAGAAAAATTATTGAACCGCCGGTCAAAACAGCAAAAATTCATTGACCCGCCGGTCCACAAAAAAATAAATTTCGTTGACCCGCCGGTCAAAAAAACAAAAATTTTATTGACCCTCCTGTCAACAGAAAATAAAAATTTCATTGACCCGCCGGTCAACAGAAATAATAAAAATTATTGACCCGCCGGTCAAAAAAGAAAAATTCGTTGACCCACCGGTCAACAAAAAAAAAAAAAATTTATTGACCCGCCGGTCAACAAAAATAAAAATTTCATTGACCCGCCGGTCAACAAAAACAACAAATTTTTTTGACCCGCCGGTCAACAACAAAAAATTTTTATTGACCCACCGGTCAACTAAAATAAGAAAAATTTTTGAACCGCCGGTCAAAAAAGAAAAATTCGTTGACCCACCGGTCAACAAAAAAAAAAAAAAATTTATTGACCCGCCGGTCAACAAAAAAAAAAATTTCATTGACCCGCCGGTCAACAAAAACAACAAATTTTGTTCACCCGCCGGTCAACAAAAAAAAAATTTTCATTGACCCACCGGACAACAAAAATAAGATTTCATTGAGCTGCCGGTTTTTGTTGTAGAACCTCCTCCTTCCAAACTATCAAAGTTAATCCAGAACCAGCAGAGAGCTCGGGTTGGGTCGTGAACATTTCTCAGGAAACAGCCTAAAAATGATGGAAGTGGTGAGATTTGAACCTATAATATCTGAACACCTGCTCAGCACTTTAACAGACTGAGCTTCCTTTCTCCACAGACAGAAAGTGTGTGTTTGAGCATTTCACATTTTCATGTGACCAATGAACTTAAAGAAAATGCTCTGTGCTGGGATTTGATCCCAAGTCCTTTGACAAACACCTGTTGGTTAAAGGTGATCCTACTGAGCTACTCAGGTGCTCTGGCAAGTTTGTTTGGATGTTTTATTCATTGTTCACAACACTGACCCGCCGGTCAACAAAAAAAATAATTTTCTTGGACCCGCCGGTCAACAAAAAAATAAATTTCGTTGACCCGCCGGTCAAAAAAAAAAAAATTTTCATTGACCCTCCGGTCAACAAAAAAAATAATTTTCTTTGACCCACTGGACAACAACAATAAAAAAATATGTTGACCTGCCGGTCAACCAAATAAATAATTTGTTGACCCGCCGGTCAACAGAAAATAAAAATTTCATTGACCCGCCGGTCAACAGAAATAAGAACAATTATTGACCCGCCGGTCAACAAAGAAAAATTTGTTGACCCGCCGGTCAACAAAAAAAAAAAAATTTATTGACCCGCCGGTCAACAAAAAAAAAAAATTTCATTGACCCGCCGGTCAACAAAAACAAGAAAAATTATCGACCCGCCGGTCAAAAAACCAAAAATTCGTTGACCCGCCGGTCAACAAAAAAAAAATTTTTCATTGACCCGCCGGTCAACAAAAAAAAAATTTTCATTGACCCGCCGGTCAACAAAAATAAGATTTCATTGAGCTGCCGGTGTTTGTTGTAGAACCTCCTCCTTCCAAACTATCAAAGTTAATCCAGAACCAGCAGAGTGCTCGGGTTGGGTCGTGAACATTTCTCAGGAAACAGCCTAAAAATGATGGAAGTGGTGAGATTTGAACCTATAATATCTGAACACCTGCTCAGCACTTTAACAGACTGAGCTTCCTGTCTCCACAGACAGAAAGAGTGTGTTTGAGCATTTCACATTTTCATGTGACCAATGAACTTAAAGAAAATGCTCTGTGCTGGGATTTGATCCCAAGTCCTTTGACAAACACCTGTTGGTTAAAGGTGATCCTACTGAGCTACTCAGGAGCTCTGGCAAGTTTGTTTGGATGTTTTATTCATTGTTCACAACACTGACCTGTCGGTCAACAAAAAAAATAATTTTCTTTGACCCGCCGGTCAACAAAAAAAATAATTTTCTTTGACCCGCCGGTCAACAAAAAAAATAATTTTCTTTGACCCACTGGACAACAACAATAAAAAAATTTGTTGACCCGCCGGTCAACAAAAAAACAAAATTTCTTTGACCCGCCGGTCAACAAAAATAAGAAAAATTATCGACCCGCCGGTCAAAACAGCAAAAATTCATTGACCCGCCGGTCGACAAAAAAATAAATTTCGTTGACCCGCCGGTCAAAAAAAAAAAAAAAATTTTATTGACCCTCCGGTCAACAGAAAATAAAAATTTCATTGACCCGCCGGTCAACAGAAATAAGAAAATTATTGACCCGCCGGTCAAAAAAGAAAAATTCGTTGACCCGCCGGTCAACAAAAAAAAAAAATTTCATTGACCCGCCGGTCAACAAAAACAACAAATTTTGTTGACCCGCCGGTCAACAAAAAAAAAAATTTCATTGACCCGCCGGTCAACAAAAACAACAAATTTTGTTGACCCGCCGGTCAACAAAAAAAAAAATTTCATTGACCCGCCGGTCAACAAAAACAACAAATTTTGTTGACCCGCCGGTCAACAAAAAAAAAATTTTCATTGACCCGCCGGTCAACAAAAATAAGATTTCATTGAGCTGCCGGTTTTTGTTGTAGAACCTCCTCCTTCCAAACTATCAAAGTTAATCCAGAACCAGCAGAGAGCTCGGGTTGGGTCGTGAACATTTCTCAGGAAACAGCCTAAAAATGATGGAAGTGGTGAGATTTGAACCTATAATATCTGAACACCTGCTCAGCACTTTAACAGACTGAGCTTCCTGTCTCCACAGACAGAAAGTGTGTGTTTGAGCATTTCACATTTTCATGTGACCAATGAACTTAAAGAAAATGCTCTGTGCTGGGATTTGATCCCAAGTCCTTTGACAAACACCTGTTGGTTAAAGGTGATCCTACTGAGCTACTCAGGAGCTCTGGCAAGTTTGTTTGGATGTTTTATTCATTGTTCACAACACTGACCCGCCGGTCAACAAAAAAATAAATTTCGTTGACCCGCCGGTCAAAAAAAAAAAAAAAATTTTATTGACCCGCCGGTCAACAGAAAATAAAAATTTCATTGACCCGCCGGTCAACAGAAATAAAAAAAATTATTGACCCGCCGGTCAAAAAAGAAAAATTCGTTGACCCACCGGTCAACAAAAACAAAAAAAATTTATTGACCCGCCAGTCAAAAAAGCAAAAATTCGTTGACCCGCCGGTCAAAAAAAACAACAAATTTTGTTAACCCGCCGGTCAACAAAAAAAAAATTTTCATTGACCCGCCGGTCAACAAAAAAAATAATTTTCTTTGACCCACTGGACAACAACAATAAAAAAATGTGTTGACCCGCCGGTCAAAAAAAAAAAAAAAATTTTATTGACCCGCCGGTCAACAGAAATAAGAAAAATTATTGACCCGCCGGTCAAAAAAGAAAAATTCGTTGACCCGCCGGTCAACAAAAAAAAAATTTTTCATTGACCCACCGGTCAACAAAAACAATAAATTTTGTTGACCCGCCGGTCAACAAAAAAAAAAAATTTCATTGACCCGCCGGTCAACAAAAACAACAAATTTTGTTGACCCGCCGGTCAACAAAAAAAAATTTTTCATTGACCCGCCGGTCAACAAAAATAAGATTTCATTGAGCTGCCGGTTTTTGTTGTAGAACCTCCTCCTTCCAAACTATCAAAGTTAATCCAGAACCAGCAGAGTGCTCGGGTTGGGTCGTGAACATTTCTCAGGAAACAGCCTAAAAATGATGGAAGTGGTGAGATTTGAACCTATAATATCTGAACACCTGCTCAGCACTTTAACAGACTGAGCTTCCTGTCTCCACAGACAGAAAGAGTGTGTTTGAGCATTTCACATTTTCATGTGACCAATGAACTTAAAGAAAATGCTCTGTGCTGGGATTTGATCCCAAGTCCTTTGACAAACACCTGTTGGTTAAAGGTGATCCTACTGAGCTACTCAGGAGCTCTGGCAAGTTTGTTTGGATGTTTTATTCATTGTTCACAACACTGACCTGTCGGTCAACAAAAAAAATAATTTTCTTTGACCCGCCGGTCAACAAAAAAAATAATTTTCTTTGACCCGCCGGTCAACAAAAAAAATAATTTTCTTTGACCCACTGGACAACAACAATAAAAAAATTTGTTGACCCGCCGGTCAACAAAAAAACAAAATTTCTTTGACCCGCCGGTCAACAAAAATAAGAAAAATTATCGACCCGCCAGTCAAAACAGCAAAAATTCATTGACCCGCCGGTCGACAAAAAAATAAATTTCGTTGACCCGCCGGTCAAAAAAAAAAAAAAATTTTATTGACCCTCCGGTCAACAGAAAATAAAAATTTCATTGACCCGCCGGTCAACAGAAATAAGAAAATTATTGACCCGCCGGTCAAAAAAGAAAAATTCGTTGACCCGCCGGTCAACAAAAAAAAAAAAATTTATTGACCCGCCGGTCAACAAAAATAAAAATTTCATTGACCCGCCGGTCAACAAAAAAAAAAAATTTCATTGACCCGCCGGTCAACAAAAACAACAAATTTTGTTGACCCGCCGGTCAACAAAAAAAAATTTTTATTGACCCGCCGGTCAACTAAAATAAGAAAAATTATTGAACCGCCGGTCAAAAAAGAAAAATTCGTTGACCCGCCGATCAACAAAAACAAAAAAATTTATTGACCCGCCGGTCAACAAAAAAAAAAATTTCATTGACCCGCCGGTCAACAAAAACAACAAATTTTGTTGACCCGCCGGTCAACAAAAAAAAAATTTTCATTGACCCGCCAGTCAACAAAAAAAAAAATTTCATTGACCCGCCGGTCAACAAAAACAACAAATTTTGTTGACCCGCCGGTCAACAAAAAAAAAATTTTCATTGACCCGCCGGTCAACAAAAATAAGATTTCATTGAGCTGCCGGTTTTTGTTGTAGAACCTCCTCCTTCCAAACTATCAAAGTTAATCCAGAACCAGCAGAGAGCTCGGGTTGGGTCGTGAACATTTCTCAGGAAACAGCCTAAAAATGATGGAAGTGGTGAGATTTGAACCTATAATATCTGAACACCTGCTCAGCACTTTAACAGACTGAGCTTCCTGTCTCCACAGACAGAAAGTGTGTGTTTGAGCATTTCACATTTTCATGTGACCAATGAACTTAAAGAAAATGCTCTGTGCTGGGATTTGATCCCAAGTCCTTTGACAAACACCTGTTGGTTAAAGGTGATCCTATTGAGCTACTCAGGAGCTCTGGCAAGTCTGTTTGGATGTTTTATTCATTGTTCACAACACTGACCCGCCGGTCAACAAAAAAATAAATTTCGTTGACCCGCCGGTCAACAGAAATAAAAAAAATTATTGACCCGCCGGTCAAAAAAGAAAAATTCGTTGACCCACCGGTCAACAAAAACAAAAAAAATTTATTGACCCGCCAGTCAAAAAAGCAAAAATTCGTTGACCCGCCGGTCAAAAAAAAAAAAATTTTCATTGACCCGCCGGTCAACAAAAACAACAAATTTTGTTAACCCGCCGGTCAACAAAAAAAAAATTTTCATTGACCCGCCGGTCAACAAAAAAAATAATTTTCTTTGACCCACTGGACAACAACAATAAAAAAATGTGTTGACCCGCCGGTCAAAAAAAAAAAAAAAATTTTATTGACCCGCCGGTCAACAGAAACAAGAAAAATTATCAACCCGCCGGTCAAAAAAGCAAAAATTCGTTGACCCGCCGGTCCACAAAAAAAAAAATTTTCATTGACACGCCGGTCAACAAAAATAAGATTTCATTGAGCTGCCGGTTTTTGTTGTAGAACCTCCTCCTTCCAAACTATCAAAGTTAATCCAGAACCAGCAGAGAGCTCGGGTTGGGTCGTGAACATTTCTCAGGAAACAGCCTAAAAATGATGGAGGTGGTGAGATTTGAACCTATAATATCTGAACACCTGCTCAGCACTTTAACAGACTGAGCTTCCTGTCTCCACAGACAGAAAGAGTGTGTTTGAGCATTTCACATTTTCATGTGACCAATGAACTTAAAGAAAATGCTCTGTGCTGGGATTTGATCCCAAGTCCTTTGACAAACACCTGTTGGTTAAAGGTGATCCTACTGAGCTACTCAGGAGCTCTGGCAAGTCTGTTTGGATGTTTTATTCATTGTTCACAACACTGACCCGCCGGTCAACAAAAAAAATAATTTTCTTTGACCCGCCGGTCAACAAAAAAACAAAATTTCTTTGACTCGCCGGTCAACAAAAATAAGAAAAATTATCGACCCGCCGGTCAAAACAGCAAAAATTCATTGACCCGCCGGTCAACAAAAAAAAATTTGTTGACCCGCCGGTCAACAAAAAAATAAATTTCGTTGACCCGCCGGTCAAAGAAAAAAAAAAATTTATTGACCCGCCGGTCAACAGAAATAAGAAAAATTCGTTGACCCGCCGGTCAAAGAAAATGAAAATTTCATTGACCCGCCGGTCAACAAAAAAAAAAAAAAATTTATTGACCCGCCGGTCAACAAAAAAAATAATTTCTTTGACCCACTGGACAACAACAATAAAAAAATGTGTTGACCCGCAGGTCAACAATAAAAAAAAATTTCATTGACCCGCCGGTCAACAAAAACAAGGAAAATTATCGACCCGCCGGTCAAAAAAGCAAAAATTCGTTGACCCGCCGGTCAACAAAAAAAATAATTTTCATTGACCCACCGGTCAACAAAAACAACAAATTTTGTTGACCCGCCGGTCAACAAAAAAAAAATTTTCATTGACACGCCGGTCGACAAAAATAAGATTTCATTGAGCTGCCGGTTTTTGTTGTAGAACCTCCTCCTTCCAAACTATCAAAGTTAATCCATAACCAGCAGAGAGCTCGGGTTGGGTCGTGAACATTTCTCAGGAAACAGCCTAAAAATGATGGAAGTGGTGAGATTTGAACCTATAATATCTGAACACCTGCTCAGCACTTTAACAGACTGAGTTTCCTGTCTCCACAGACAGAAAGAGTGTGTTTGAGCATTTCACATTTTCATGTGACCAATGAACTTAAAGAAAATGCTCTGTGCTGGGATTTGATCCCAAGTCCTTTGACAAACACCTGTTGGTTAAAGGTGATCCTACTGAGCTACTCAGGAGCTCTGGCAAGTTTGTTTGGATGTTTTATTCATTGTTCACAACACTGACCCGCCGGTCAACAAAAAAAATAATTTTCTTTGACCCGCCGGTCAACAAAAAAAATAATTTTCTTTGACCCACTGGACAACAACAATAAAAAAATTTGTTGACCCGCCGGTCAACAAAAAAACAAAATTTCTTTGACCCGCCGGTCAACAAAAATAAGAAAAATTATCGACCCGCCGGTCAAAACAGCAAAAATTCATTGACCCGCCGGTCAAAAAAAAAAAAAAATTTTATTGACCCTCCGGTCAACAGAAAATAAAAATTTCATTGACCCGCTGGTCAACAGAAATAAGAAAAATTATTGACCCGCCGGTCAAAAAAGAAAAATTCGTTGACCCGCCGGTCAACAAAAAAAAAAAATTTCATTGACCCGCCGGTCAACAAAAACAACAAATTTTGTTGACCCGCCGGTCAACAAAAACAAGGAAAATTATCGACCCGCCGGTCAAAAAACCAAAAATTCGTTGACCCGCCGGTCAACAAAAAAAAAAATTTCATTGACCCGCCGGTCAACAAAAACAACAAATTTTGTTGACCCGCCGGTCAACAAAAAAAAAATTTTCATTGACCCGCCGGTCAACAAAAATAAGATTTCATTGAGCTGCCGGTTTTTGTTGTAGAACCTCCTCCTTCCAAACTATCAAAGTTAATCCAGAACCAGCAGAGAGCTCGGGTTGGGTCGTGAACATTTCTCAGGAAACAGCCTAAAAATGATGGAAGTGGTGAGATTTGAACCTATAATATCTGAACACCTGCTCAGCACTTTAACAGACTGAGCTTCCTGTCTCCACAGACAGAAAGAGTGTGTTTGAGCATTTCACATTTTCATGTGACCAATGAACTTAAAGAAAATGCTCTGTGCTGGGATTTGATCCCAAGTCCTTTGACAAACACCTGCTGGTTAAAGGTGATCCTACTGAGCTACTCAGGAGCTCTGGCAAGTTTGTTTGGATGTTTTATTCATTGTTCACAACACTCTGGAGACACTAAACTTGGAGGGGGTGGGATTTGATCCTATAGCCACTGAGTTCCTCCTCTCATCTCTGTAAGCTAAAACTTCAGCTGCTGCGATTTGGTTTGGAACATCATCTAAAATCCAAAACTTTCTTTTCACTACGGAACTAATTCATGTTTGCCAGCCCTCCCATGTCAAAACACATTATCTTGTTATTTCATGGTGATTTCATGATTTTGTATCTCATAGGATATTTCAGTTCACTTTGAATGTAGAATATGTCCTACAACGTTCATCGTTGACACTGGATTTGTTGTTCTTTCATCATTTGTTAGAGGGTACTTGCTATGTTCCATAACCGTCAGAGGGTGGCAGCAGAGCACCACAGTATGGAGTTAGGTTTAGCGGCTGTGACTGAACGTGACTGAACGTGAATGTTGAATTTGATTATTGGATATAATGTTATTGTAATTATACGATCACCGTGGGCCACCTACAGCAGAGAGAAGCTGCCATGCTGTGATGTTGAAGCCCGTGTCCTGACTAACATTCAATTTATACTTGTGTGTGGTTGATTGTTCTCAGGAATAATACACAACTGATCCATCCACCTCGACTCCTGAGCCATTCCTTATCCAACCCGCAGAGCAGGGTGGTCACACATATATTATAGGAAATTGATTTATGATCCTTAAGCCTTACAGGGTTCAATTAAGCAATAAGAGACATAGAGAACATGTTCATGCATTTATATGTAATATACATACATACATACATACATACATACATACATACATACATACATACATACATACATACATACATACATACATACATACATACATACATACATACATACATACATACATACATACATACATACATACATACGTGTTTGTGTGTGTGAGTTAAATAGAAGGATTAGGGCAACTGGAAAAGAACATGGTCTGTATAGTGGGATAAAAGTCGGAATTCCAACTTTAATCTGAGAACTAACTTGTTTGCCATCATTATTTGTATGGGTATGTTTATATTCTCATGCATTTTTTTAAACGTTTATGTTTTCATACACTTGGGTCAACATTTTTATTTAGAAACAATAGTTTTTCCACTTTCAAAGCCGCACACTCGGGTTTCAAGCGACGCTCAGCTGCCTCGGTATTTGGAAACCGAGAGTCTTAAACTTGGGATCAAGGAGTGAGGCCAACGAAAAGACACTTGTGGTCTCTGTCTCACAGAACTTCTCATTGAAGACTACATGGAAGGAAGTGTGTGAATAATTCAAATGAGC
Organism: Antennarius striatus; assembly: GCF_040054535.1. Classification (NCBI taxonomy): domain Eukaryota; kingdom Metazoa; phylum Chordata; class Actinopteri; order Lophiiformes; family Antennariidae; genus Antennarius; species Antennarius striatus. The sequence goes on from NC_090797.1 coordinate 3,629,867, forward strand.
AGAAGTACGGAAGTCTCCAACCAAACGCTTGTATAATTCACCGAGTCTGCACTCTGATGTTTGTGCTGTCTGTTTTGGTTTCCTGCGCGTCAACGCGCAACTCTTGGTTCGCCCCAGACCTCCATTCACAGGTCCACATTTTGTGGATAATTTATATGCGTGTGCATAATTTATCAACCTGGAGGAACCGGTTAAATCCTTGCGGTCTGAACGTCTCCTGCAGGCCCCGGCAGTCTAAAGCTTCTTCCCTACATGAGTGTGAGCACCCTGGTGCGCCGGAGCGCACTTATTCCCTTCGCTCGCGTTTCACATGCGCGCACGCGTGGTGTGCGCCCTTGATGTCCCGCTGCGTCTGAACAGTTAGCGTCTCCATGCATGAGTGCACCGGCTGGAGGAGTTCTCTTCTTTATCTCCACCCCCGCACACACACACACACACACGCACACAACCAAGTAGTCTCAACGGACCCTGACAAACACACACGCACATACGCACACAGAGAGACACAACAGGCATGATAATTACGCATGAATTGTTGTTCTGCGCCTTCCTGCTGATTAAAGATGCGCGGTATTTTCAAGGTCAGATAGGAGGTGTAATTTGAAGGATTTAACCTGTGAAGCCCAAAGGATGCTGAATTTACCGAGTGATTACTTTTTGGCAGGATTGGCTCACGTTTAAAGGACTTTTGACATCAAGGGGATAATTCAAATGTTTCCCCGTTAATTCAAATAAAACTGTGCGTGACTCACTGAAGGTATCCGAGTCTGCAGAGAAGAGTTAAGATGCAGAGAGAGAGAGAGAATAATCCTCTCACATGACTCTCGATGTTCCAATATTCACTTTTCACTGATCCACAGGGATCATTAAAGTCAGCTCAAGTCCAGCGCGTCTTCTACTGTGAGAATTTTTCTGAGTTTTTTTTTTTTTAGATGTAGAAATTTCTTATTTTAAAGTTGAGTCCAGGTCAGATGAAGGTATTTGCAGGAGGAACTCGATTCCGTCTTCATTCTTCTCACCTTTTTGATGTAGAAGGTCACCAGCTAGACATCCGCCATGTCTGCCAACCCTCCTTCCGTGAGAGACACACAACCCGGAAAACATTTAAGCAGTGTGTGTTTTGATTTAACACCGTTGTGTGTCTGAATTAGCTCTGCGCATCCTCTTGTCCCATAAGATGCCAGCACACGGTGCGAAAAGTCCATTTACGGTCGGCTGCAGAGCACTTGAGGGATAAAGTGCTCATTTCATTTGCTCCTGGGAGTCTCTTGAATTATTGACTGAGCTACTGGGCATATGCGGTACTTAGCGAGTTGTGTTTGTGTGTGTATTTAATGACTGTAACCACATATCCTTGACTACTCTTTACCTTTATAGTCTGATGCGTGCGCCCCACAGCTCTGACGGATGAACTCATGGACAAGAAAGTTTTGCGCGTCACCTCAGCGACGCATGCGGTTGTTTTCAGGAGGCCTGAAAATATCTAATTGTAGTTATACAAGAGTAAAATCAGAAATGGTATAATTTGCGTATCAACATGAATGATTTTGAGTCAATGTTTGGGTTTAAAAACTTGAAATTCGTTATCCGTCTTGTAGCTTTTTGTGATCATTTCCATCATGAAGGTTTTTCTCTTATTTGCAAGTTAGGGACGAGGTAGTCCAGCATTTTCCTTTAATAATTAAATTAAGGTACTTATTACAATGAATAAAAATCACAAATGTGACATAAATCAAAGGATGGTGGCTTCATCTTTTTAGCGCATCTGTGCTTTTCTGAGTCTCTCTCTGTAAAACGGGTCAGATCCTCTGAATATTCGAACCTCAGATCAATTACTTCATCTACGAGTTTCTTTTCTTGCTAATCAAGTACAAAACTCCCCATGAAGGAGGATTACTACACTAATTTCCCTTTAATTGAAACTGAATGACATATGTTTAAATACTCTCCAAGAGCGCCGATGTCACAGCGCCGCCTGCGCGTAAAAATTAAACGCTGGGAATTTATAAACGCGCGTCTGTCGGGCGTGGCTGGCTTGTCTGCCGGGGGTGGGGGGGTTTATGCTGCAGCCGTAGTCTGCTCCGGGGCTGCTGGATATACCGTGATGGATGTGGAGTGACAGATCGAGGTTAACCGCCAGGGGAGTCCATTTTCTTCAGGCGCACAGCCTCTCGAGAAGAAGAGAAGGAGAGGAGGTGGGACGCTGGACGCGGAGGAAGGAAGCGGCGAGAATCAGACAGATATCCACCCCTCCTTCTTTCCCTCTCTCTGTATCTCTCTCTCTAGTCCTTTGCATCACAACCTAGTGGGCTTTACCCGGACTGCACCGCATTGGCGCTGCCACCGTCAGTCGACCCAACCCACCGCAAAAAAAACAAACGCGCTGACAGAGGAGGAGAAAGAGTCGCTGCTTTTTTTTTTTTTTTTTTGGAAGCTATTGCTCACAGCTGGTGGGAACCGGGTTGCTGAGGGGGGTATGCAGCAGTTCTCTCCTTCTTCCCTCCATCGGGTGGATCGGGACTCTGATTCGCTCTCCTGCTCGGTCAAGACTTTGGACGCGGGAGTGACTCGCAGAGGAGGAGGAGGAGGAGGAGGAAGGTACGATTTGGAGATTGCTGCATAGCGCACGGAAAGAATCGAGACAAGGCTTAAGTTTGAAGACCTCACATCATGACTGTGGCTGTCTTATTGAAACCTTGAGCACCCCCCCAACCCTCACTCTCCTCCCCGTGTTCTGTGTCCATCATGGGTGTAGACTGAATGGAAGAGTATCCCCCGCGTTGCCACAGAGATACGACTATGTTGTGAGGATTAAACTGCGCTCAGTCATTCCTAGCTGGACCATGCAGGTTCTGCCTCCTCGGACGTTATTTGTGTTTTTGGTCCATATACAAGTATTATTATCTACTAATAATGGAGAAGTGCGGACTAAAGAGGACGGTAACACCAGTGAAAACTCTCCCGGTAGTTTCCACGGTTCTCTCCGGGAGAGTCGACCAAGTAAAGCCAGGGACAGCGCGCTCTCGCTGGGGCGCGCCACAGGTGCGTCCTCGGCGGAGCTGCAGGCGCAGCGGGTGATTATCAGGGGGACCCCCAACTCCACGCACCCCTGGAAGAGGGTCACGGAGGAAGAAACGTGGCAAATTGGACACAACAAACGCGACTTAATTAGAACTGTGACATCCATGGAGGATCCCAACGCCGCCTCACACTGGGGCCCAACGCGCCGCCATAATAAGAGGATAAAGTTGAATGGTACGGGGACGCCAGCAGGTGGGCACCACAATACGGCAAAGCTCTCCTCATCAATGGGTTGGGGAGATTGGGGGGGAAGAGGGGGACCCCAGGAGGAGGAGGAGGAGGAGGAGGGAGACAGGCACAAGAGAGGCACAAAAGAGGAGCAGAAGAAGGCGGCGAGGAGGGGGAGAAACCGCCTCAACAAAAGTTCAGCGGCGGCTCAGCATCACGCTCCACCGTGGGAAACCCTCCCCAAGCCAGTGGCCCTCACCTCCACCGACCTGCCCTTTGACCTCCTCACCAGGAGGACCGAGTTCTTCACGTTCAGGGAGGATAACCCCTGGGACGCCACGCCGATCACCCCACCCAACTCGCCGGATTTCGGGGACGAGATCAAAAACCCCTTTTACCCGGTGACCAGCGAGACCTACGGGGCGTACGCCATCACGTGTGTCTCCGGGGTTATTTTCCTGGTGGGGGTAGCGGGGAACGTCGCCATCCTCTGCATCGTGTGCCAGAACTACTACATGAAAAGCATCTCCAACTCGCTGCTGGCCAATCTGGCCGTCTGGGATTTTGTGCTCATCTTATTCTGTCTGCCTATGGTGGTTTTTCACGAACTGACCAAGTCCTGGCTGCTGGGGGAGTTCACCTGCAAAGTGGTCCCTTATGTGGAGGTAATTTATTTATTTTCTATCCGTGCGTTTTCATGAGGTTTAGAAGAAATGCCCACGGGCAGCGCCTTCTGCGGCGATGACAGATGGTAACTGGGGGGGCTCCTCTTACTATCATTTACATATCATCCAACCTGAGCCGAGCGTGATCGCGCCTCTGTGGTGACAATAGGGACTAATCTGGAGGATTTTCAGGCGTGAAAAATGAAGTTTCACACTGTCTCAGCCGGAGAAGATGGACGTACAGAGATAAGTTTCAGCTTTTACGCGCTAAATAAGGCCAAAAAAAAGCAGGCGTTGTATTGGATGTCACCTCAGCCAATAGCAACCTCTTATGTCGGTCACTTGTACACCTGCCGCTGGAGCGGAGAGCCCCCCCCCCCTCCAGGCACAGACACCGGAGTACAGACCAGGATGTAGGGCGATAACTAACGGCCTCATTCATTCGCTCCGGTTTAGAGACTCTTCAGTTGTCTTACAGTTAGTCTTGCAAACACACACACACACACACACACACACACACACACACACACACACACACACACACACACACACACACACACACACACACACACGTTGTCTCTTTGTTTCCATGTTTGTCTACCACGCATGGATGGATGTTTGTACTCTCCCCGTTGTGCGCAACCTGCAATTACACCAGTGTCAGATTCACCTGCTTGGTGGAGACCTTTTGTCTGAAACGGGGGGGGTGGGGGGGTCTGTCTGCTGAAGGGTCTTGAGTTGAGTCAGGTTTGAATAGCCATGTTCACAATCTAACCTGAGGAAGGGGGGGGGGTGACGAGCACACGTGGTTTTCATGAAGAGAATGCATCCAAAATGATCAGCGGAGCCCCCACCTGAGTGGTTTATTGCGCGTGACCACAGGATATTATCCAATCACTTCCCACCAATGGCCTTTCCTGGACCCCACGGCGCGCGAGACATCTGTCTGTCTCCTGCGCGTCATCGCATTGCGCGTGCATGTGCAGCTCTAGGCCCCGTGCGTGACGCAACCCGGGACGCGCACACGCAATTTAGCATGCGTGCATGTGCGTGAGCAGAAGACGGTGTAGATAGTGTATGTCGGTCGACCCCCCCCCCCCCCACACCCATGAGATGCTACCTTCAGGGAGGCCTTGTTTAATTCAGTGTTTAGTGGACCTGGAATTTTCCGGATCTCGGTTGGAGATGTGGAAAAAAAAAACACGACGGGGAAACTGTAAGAAAGAAGCACAAATAAAGATGATAAAGAAGGGTTTACAGGCAGTCTTCATTCACACTCCTGTTTCACCCCCCCCCCCAACACACACACACACCTCCCCACCCCACCGCCACACCCCCAGGTAGAGGCAAATTCAGACACAACTAATGCGCAATAATTGTTTTGGGGGTTTTTTGCACCTGGCGTGTCGATTAGGATAAGGATTTCAAGTTTGTGTGTGTGTGTGTGTGTGTGTGTGGTGGTGGGGGGGGTAAAATAACAATGAGCGGGTTTGAGTGTTTTCTACAACAGCGGTGGAGGGAAATGAATCATGTCGCGGTAAGACGGTGATTTAAAGTTCTTTTGTCTCATTATCACCAAATTAGGAGACGTTTATAAATCATCTGAAAAGAGCAGACAGGAGGGGAATGTCACACACTGGCAGGAAGTGACATCATTTTGACACGTTTTGCACAAAGTGACCAAATCACAATCACACATTTGGTGTCTCTGCATCCGGCCACGTGTGTCTGACTACCCGTCAATCCGAGCATCTACCCCCAACCCCCCCCCCAACCCCAACCCCCCCAGGATCATCCAGGTGGGTGGGATGGTCGCGTCTTCTCTCTGATCACTGTGGCTGTTCTCCCTCTCTCCTCTCTCTCTGCATCAGCTATCTGTGACTAGAAACAAGCCTGGAGGGTTGGCACACACACACACACACACACACACATACACACACACACACACACACACACACACACACACACACACACACACACACACTTTCTCCTATATGCTGACTGCTCATTTACAGCTGTTGCATAGATATTGCATTAAGGCGTGAACACAAATTAAGCGCAGAGACGCGTGCTGGATGTTTGGCCCCCGTCTATTAGGCGCATGGATGGTTGTTAATCAGAAGATACGTTAATTGTTCAGAGGATGGGCAGCAATTAGAGGCTGTGCATAATGCATTACGGTGAGTCCACTCAGTCAGCTATTTGTCCGGCGTTGAATATATAACACTGTGTTTCAGATGGGGAGACAAGCATCATTAGGCAAAGATTACACTCCCCCGTTGGATTGAATTAGTCCAATAGATAATCATCCCTGTAAATAGGAATCAGGAATCGGGTGAATTGGATGGTTAGAATCATGAATTATGTCGATTTACCGGATCCTCATGGACATGGAAGAGGCAGAACTGCTGGTCGGCCTTCAGAGAAGAGGAGAAAGAAAATACTGGGTTTTGTTCTGCTATCAACACAACGCTCTAAGACAAGGATCGATGATCTGGAACCGGACAGGGGCTACTGTACACCCAAGATCAGAATGCAATGCCAGGAGGCGGTGGAGTTCGGGGAGGAGAGGGGGGGGGGGCAGCTCAAGGTGCTCAAAATATAATTTTGTGGATGAGAAATTTATGGTGCAAAGAAAACAAAATCCTGTCCAAAAACAGTAGAATTGAGTAGAATAATAATTTAGTTTTGCTCCCAGTTTTGAAGAAAAGAATATCAGAAAGAAAAACAACCTATACAGTATTTTCAGCATTATAAGGCGCACATAAAAGCCTTTCATTTTCTCAAAAACCGACAGTGCGCCTTATGTTGTATGTGACATTTATGCTGAATGCATCAATGCATCGATATGCTGGTGTGTGCAACTTATATATGAGATGAGTTATTAATAATTCTGCATGAACGTGTCTCTGCACAGTCCTGTATACTGGCGTAGGTGTGTAGCTCTATCAGTTTCCTGTCGGTGCCAGAGACCCCGCTGATGGGCGGATGGTGGTTGTCAGGGTCTTTCAGGTCTGCATGGACAACAACCAGAGCAGCCCTTTGTCTTGATGGTTAATAACTCTACGCCTGTTGTTGTGTCTCCACATGAGTCCATTCATCACCCGATAACGCCCATTATCCCTGACGTCGGCTGTAGTCGCCGAGTGGCTCCACCAGCTCTCACTAAGACCTAATTAATAATACAAGGCTTTGTGCCACCGGTTTGCAAGACCTTTAATCAGGAAGTTAATGGGCCGTTATTAAAAACAGCGCCAGGGGAAAATGTCTTTTCTCACCTGCTGCGCGGAGAGATGGCCAACATCCCGGAAAACATCTGTTGAGGATGAAATGGCTTTTTATCGTTGTCGTTTCGAGCTCCCAATGTCCAAGGCTGAGAAGAAATAGATGGTAGAAAGCAGAAGGTGTCGGTGTCATGACAGGTGAAATTATAAATGAAGAAGGTCAATGCAAAAATTCGGACTACTAACCCAGCTTAGCTTAGCATCAGAAACACGGGAAACACTTTGTGGTTTTTCTGGGGGGTGATATGTAAAAGGTTGTCTGCATAAAGCTGGATTTAAAACAACTTCTGGTATGATATAAAGTGAGCTACCGCTAAAATAAGTTAGTTCTTTGGTTCCCATACCGGGAGTCGAACCCAGGCCGCCTGGGTGAAAACCAGGAATCCTAACCGCTAGACCATATGGGAACTATATGCTCACTGTTTATTTATAAAAATAAAACAAGGCGTCAGGTGTAGTTGCAATTCTAGGTGAGAAAGCACATATAAATATGTCTAAAAACTTAAACTATTAAAGACATTTTCTAGTAGATAATAACTCAAGGGACACTCATAGATCACCTACAGTACCTCCACCGTTAGCCCAAGTGTGACGGAGTGTGAGTTGCTGTTTGTCTTTCCTGTGGCCTTGCGATGAGCTGGCGTCTCATCTGGGGTGCACCCCGCCTTTAGCCCGTAGGCAGCTGAGACAGGTTCCTGCAGACCTGCGTAAAGCAAGGCAGATAGGCAGAAGATGGATGGATGGTTGATAGGTGGTGATTTGTTTGTAAGACTTTGGTATCAGAAGATGATTGGCTGACTCTGAAGACATGATTGGATGGATGAGAACAGCTGATTTGACCTCCAGATCGTGTTTGCAGGAACATAATCATCACCCCTCTGAGGACGTCTCATCTCACCACTCTGGTCTGTGTTTAACCCCCCCCAGGCTCAATCTCGTCCTTTCTTTCCCTTCTCCATTCTTTCCATTTGTCACTTTGTCATTTGCATACCCCCCCCCCCATTCCACAAACACACACTCACAGAGCAGCATCACCCCACCATGTCTGACTTTCATGTCCCCTACAGGACAAAGCTACGCTTGTTCCTCCTGCCCGCTCTGATGTTCCTCGCCCTCCAGCCCTGTTGTCCTAACCAATGAAATATTCACCATGTGCACGCATGTGTCCGTGTGGTGGGTGTGCATGTATGTGCACACTCATAGCTGTCATATATTGGGACAGGTGGCGTGCCGATCCCGTACGTCTAAACTTGATTTTCTACTCATGTGGTGCTACGGGGAATAATTCAGGCCATTTAATTAATTACATCTGGAATAAACTCATTGTTGATCTCCAGCAGGCACAATGAAATCTATTTCTAGGCCTCGACCTCCTGGTGAGTAAACTGTGTCTTGAGAAATCAGGTAGAAACTCCAGCGAGTTGTTATCCACAGCGATGGGTGAGTCATTGCTGCTGTGTGTCAGCATCAGCCGCCGGTGGCAGGTAAAACGTGTTCCTTTCCATTTTATTTTATTTCTTCGAGTCAGAAACAAGATGACGCCGTCGCCATCCTTTTTGAACTTCAGTGCATTGCATCTATTTTTTATTCCTGTGTATTTCAATGGATTGGAATGTTTTTCATTGGAGAAAGATGCCGTCAGCTTAAAAGGGCGCAAATCCTTCTGTATTTGCCGAGATTTAAAATTTCTCAAATCCCACCAGTGCCGCTCTTCTCAACAAAATTAAAGGAATTTACATAAATTAGCAATATTTATTGAATTCTAATAAATAAAGCTTCTAAGGGGTCGGAGTGTGCACGCATCCGGACGTACAGAGCATCAGGCGGCGTCTGTACATCAATATCTGTCCAGGAAGTGTGTGTTTAGAGCACCGAAGCCTCATCTCTCTCTGGGGGCCATCTGGGAAAGCTGGCTGCTGTAATTAAATTTGATATGAAAGGAGGAACAAAGAGGAATGGATGGGGAGGGGGGGGGGGTGTTTGACGGGGAACAGAGGCAAAGGTGGGTAAAGAGAGGAGCCACAGTTAAGATTAAGCAAAGGTAACTGAGTTGAGATGGGATGGAAAGATGGAGGATGAGGATCAGCTGTTGTTCAAGCAGATTGGGTGCCGCTGGCGAAAAACAAAAAAAAAATCATGAAAGCGACTGGTTCACGCGAGGACGAGCTCAGGCGTAGACTGCAGGGGAATGTTTTGCAGGGTTTTTCCACTCAGATAGAAAAATCTAATCCAGCAGATGCTTTCCCCAAGCATGAGGAGGGAGACAATTTACACACTCTTTACATAGAGCAGGTTAAGGCAGAACCTGGTAGGAGTTTAGCTCTGGTAAGGTAAAGGATATTTTCAGAACTTTAAATAGTCGTAGAAACGAATGTGGTGACTTTTAATCCGGTCTCTTTCTAGAGTTGTTTCTATTTCCGTTTGTCTGGCTTGTTTCCGCCTCACACACACGTTCAGGGATAGGAGTCGGTGGTAATAGCAGCTTACCGCCTTCCATTGTGCTCCTGTGGCTCCACTGCTTGTAATTACATCTGTGTCAGGTGTACATAAAGACCCTTAGCATGACTGTGTTTCCTGCTTTGTTAGTGTGTGGGGCCACAATAATAGGTATTTTCTACAAAATCTGTTGACCCCTTCTTGTTCTTTCGCACAAAAGTTTAAGAAACATCATGATTCAAAAGAACTGAAACGCCTTCTGATTGTCTGTTTTCTCAGGTTGCCTCCCTCGGCGTGACCACCTTCACCCTGTGCGCTTTGTGCATCGACCGTTTCCGCGCGGCGACCAACGTCCAGATGTACTACGAGATGATCGAGAACTGCACCTCCACCACCGCTAAACTAGCCGTCATTTGGATCGGCGCTCTGCTCCTCGCCCTCCCGGAGCTCCTCATCCGACAGCTGGTGGTGGAGGACTCGGAAATGCCCGACGAGCCTCCGCTGGAACGTTGTATCATCCGGATATCCACCTCGCTCCCCGACATGCTCTACGTGCTGGGCTTGACCTACGAAGGCGCTCGGATCTGGTGGTGCTTCGGGTGCTACTTTTGCCTCCCGACCCTTTTCACCATCGGGTGTTCTTTGGTGACGGCGCGCAAGATCCGCCGCGCCGAGCAAGCCAGCGTGCGCAGCAACAAGAAGCAGATCCGGCTGGAGAGCCAGATGAACTGCACCGTGGTTGCCCTGGCGATCGTCTACGGCGCTTGCGTGGTGCCGGAGAACATCTGCAACATCGTTTCCGCCTACATGGCGGCGGGCGTCCCCGAACACACCATGTCCGTCCTGCACCTCCTCTCCCAGCTGCTGCTGTTCTGTCGAGCTGCCGTGACCCCGGCCCTGCTGCTCCTCCTGTGTCGGCCCCTGGGCAGGGCCTTCCTGGACTGCTGCTGCTGCTGCTGCTGCTGCAACCACGCGCCGTCTTCGGCCACGGCCAGCGACGATAACGAACACGAGTGCACGACCGAGCTGGAGCTGTCGCCGTTCAGCACCATCCGCAGGGAGCTGAGTAACTACACGCCCGCCGGCTCCAACTGCTAAAAAGTGGGGATTCCTCATCAAGGGGATCGAAGATCTCGCTGGGAGAGGTTTTTTTTTTTTGCCTTACCGAACCTGGTCACAGTTTTAAATGGGTGCATGAACGCAAATGAATGATGATCAATCACATTCACATCTTTTCATCAACACAATTATGCATATTTACAGCTGTATAACCCCCTTATTTCCCCCAGGAACACTAAGAAAACAAGAGTCAGGACGTATTTTTTAGCAATCCTGCCTGGAACCTTAAAAACTCACACACTCACCTCAGAGACCTTGTATTTAAAAAAAAAAAAACAACACTTTGGACATTTGATCTTTTATTCCGCCTGATGTCTGGCTCCTCTCTTCCGAGGATTAAATCGGGTTAATTACCTTATTCTGGAGCCGAAAATAAAAATCTGTTGAGGCTCCTTTAGGCGTTGCGACATCAAAGGCAAATAAAGGTGATAATATTTATACAATTAAATGTGTATGTGGAATTTGGAAACTCAAGTCCAATCATCTTCTAAACATGGTACTGTTCCCTTTATGGGAATGAACTAATCCTGGGGCGCAAACCTTGAGTAAGAACACAGCATCCAAATAGCATATTATAGGCTAACACTGCCTATAGAAATGTATATATATACAGTTCATGTAATGCTGCACACATGGGAACAAGGCTCATGATAATTAAACTAATCAGGGCATCTCTGCTGTGATGAGTTTGCGAGAGGAAAAACACAAAAGGGAGGGAAACGGCAAATCAAAATGTGCACAACATTTATACAACTTGTTGGAAAACCTCCAGCTCACTCAGAAATAAACTGGGCTGGTCTCAGAGACACGTAAACACAGACACGAGCGGAATTAAAAGGTTTGGGACGGACTAATCGACGTTTAACAAGAGTGACACGAGCGGAATGGAAACGTTAAAATCGAACGGAGCGAGTATAAAATCGAATTGGATGAAACGGAACACCGAGGGATGGACTGTGGACTGGACTGAGGATAAAATCTGCACTACACTGTTGTATCATGTAACGCCTTATACTGGGCTGTATAGATACTGTACACTTATTTTTGGTGCTCTTATGATGAATGCACTGTAAACCACCAAATCCATCAACTCGACTTAGAATTCCAAGTACTTGAATTGCGCTCTGTTTTGTGGTCAAGAAGACAGATTACAGTTTGACTCTGGGGTACGTGAACAATAGTCGAGTGGAGCAGCAAGAAAAATCAATGTAGATTCACCTGAACTCCAACTACAGTAAGTGGTTTATGAATTAAAAAGTATCTTGATATTGTGTTGTTAGCACATCCGGCTAAGTAATCGAGCACATATGGATTCCGTCTCAGAAAGGATATACATTCTGGTCTTTTATGGAAAAATTATATTACCATTAAAGCTACAAACAATTTTTTGAGCTAAACAGTCACGCAGAATTTCATGACACCAAAATAAAGATTTTGTTCTTAGCATATTTGGTTTTAATGAGAGAATGCCAACTTTTGACCTCAAGTCAAAAATTAAGATGTCAGAGATCGTCAGCATTTAATTACAGCAAATACAAATTTCTAGTAATATTTGCGACATCAGAGGGAAAAAGTGATACTCAGAAATGAGAAACTAATTTTTCTGTCTGAAATGAAGGATTGTTTCGGAGAATTTCGAGCGGTAAACCCACTAATGTTTTCACCGCCACATAATGGAGCAGAGAAAGTTTAACAAGCGTAGCAGCAGCAAGCTGAATTATTTATTCATGGCTTCTTGACCGCTGACACCAACTGCAGAGTCATTACTTGGTTTTGTAAGGAGAACGAATGAGATGGTTTTCAGTGCATAAATTTGCAAGTGTATTGTACTGTAAATCTGTTTTCTTAATCCTACCAGTCAGACCTGGGTCAAAGCGACGTCCAACCATCAAAACTTATGAAAGAGAAGCATTGAGCTTTATGACATTCGGCCTTCTTTAGGAACCAAAACAGTCTTTAATTCAGTTATTTAATACATTCTTATTGCCCTGATTAAATTCAATTAAGCCCATTTAATTTCACTAAGTTACAAAATTTGAAGCAGGCTTCAATGTAAGTTTAAATCAGTTTTTATCAAACAAACAAACGTAAAGACTAATTATTATCACTAAATAATTTGATTTGAGGTTGTGAGCTCTGTTGACGACGCAGGTCTGACTCCTATTGGTATACTTCTGTATATTGCGATGAATCTTTTGCATACGATTCTGCACTGCCAACTACCCTCCCGTCTGTCTCTTGTGTCTCGTGGTAGTAGCGCACCGTCTCTAAAGGTGTCTCTATTAGCATGGAGGTCAGTTTGTTCTCAGTCCCATCAATGCAGGAGGAACAATCTCACCACAAAACATAAATCACTTAAAGTTGGGAGAGAACCCGAGGCCATTGGTAACCAGAATCTACTCGTTCACTATTGTGAGGAATTTGCAGATACAATGCTGTTTTTCCGGGGGGGGCCTGGAGGCGGCAACCCTTTGGTTGCAATCAATTCCAGTTTATGAGCTCCAAGAGATGCAGGTGGACGTAGCCTCTGGTTGGAACTGCCTGCAGTTGTTCAAAATGAATGGAGGAAATAGGCAGCAGCTTAGCAGCACAGCAACAAAATGCCCTTCGGCTTGTTTGACAACTCTTTTTACTACCACCACTATCAGGGTATTGTGAACCAATATGCCAACCTGTCCAGGGATTTTATGCGTCCTTGAACCGACTCATTTTCTACCATTAAATCACTGAGGAAGGTTTTATTAAGCGCAGCGACTCTGGATTTCCTGCCTGTTTTTTTGATGCAATATAAGCGTAAACTGACCTCCCGAATCAGACTCTCTCTCTTTTTTTCTTGAATATTCTCGGGAGTGCAGGTCATTCTAAATGGCTCAGTGTATAGTGACGTGGTTCAAACTATTGATGGAGTGGTTCGTGTATATCGGTGAGTGACACGTTTCTTATTTTTGTGAGTAATTCCTTTTCACTCGGAGCAAATTGTAACTGAAAATGTAAGCACACCGCCACTATTGTCTCTAAGTCTGGTCACTCGTTTCCAAAATAGCTTTTTATATAGCCAAAAAAAAAAAGTGTCCCTTTGTTTATCAAAGAACTTTATCTTGAAAACTGTATATTAAAAATCCTAAATGTACCACTGCTGTATTGAGTCGTGTGTCTTCATGTCAACGGAAAATGGAAAGCTGAGTGCAGAGAGCTCAGCTCAGTTTCCTGCATCCATGCCAAAGGGTTGTTGTCATGGATACGACTGATGTTACTGGGTACCACAGTAATTTAACACTATTAGCCTATATAAAGAAATGACACTTTGAAATAATGGCTTTCAAAACATGGAGTAAAATTGACTCAGCACTGACCAAAAGGTTGTGATAAAAATACGGTAGCTACTACAATTCCCATCATGCAACACAGAAGCTGCAGTATATCTTCCGTGAGAGTCTTTCTGACCAATCAGTGGTCAGTAATGTTTCCCTTTTGGCCCCTTTGGAACTGCAATAGAGGTGATACTTACAAAGAAGTACCAGGAACCCGGTTGTTATCACCTGATGGAAAAAACCCATCATTTTTCTTCCTCTTAACACAATGAAGGGACCTTTTTAAAATATTCATTAGCGATAATTCATTGTCCTCCGTTCTCTCACTACATCCCACATCCTTGTACTCTTTCTTTCTCCCCTTTTTCTGTATTTATGGAATCCAGGACGATGACGACAGCAGCAGACGTCCTGGGTCTGCGTTTGCAATGAAACCGTTTGTACCTCCTGTAACAGAATCAGCTGTCATGTTGGAACGCTGAACAGACCCCAGGAAGCTTTCGCCAAAGACGCCTCACTCAGGCCCCAGGGGGTGGGGGGCCACTCATATACCCACTTCCTGTTGTCGGGAGGTGGTCTCTTTCATTTTCTCTCCGTTTCTTCCTCACATTAAGACAGAAAGCGACGACCGGAGGAGAAGCGGAAGACAAACACATGAGAGAGGAGTCTAAAATATCTTCAAACACACATTTAAACATTTCCACTCAGAGAGAAGCTCTGAGACTCAATTTTACACACAAAATTATTCAAATGGCACGAGAAGCACTTTCTGTACATCACAAGTCTGGAAAGCATTACTAAATAGTCAAACCAGCGGCTCATTTCGTGCTTTGAATCAAACACACCAGCTATCTTTCATTTATCTGTCAGCCAGTGAGAATGAGAATACCCAATTATGGGACGTCTGATGAAAACGAAGAGGAATGGCTGGTTCTGAAACTCACCGCCATTCTGTCTTTTATCCATTTCACCCATCCACAGTGCGTGCGATGTTTCAGAGTGCAAAACGAAGCATCTCACCCCCCCCCCCCACCACCACCACCCCCCCTCAAGAAAAAACCTGACAGGCGATGTGCCACTCATCTTTTAATTTCCACCCAAAAAACAGATGGCCTCCTGCCGGTGAACTCACTCGCGCTCAATCAGACTCAATCAGCAACATACTTCATAAACTGTCTGGCTTGACAGTGTGTGTGTGTGTGTGTGTGTGTGTGTGTGTGTGTGTGTGTGTGTGTGTGTGTGTTCATCTCTTTCTGTACTTTCATTATATGATTGCCTTCAGAAGCCTTTTTCCCCTGATTGTGCTTCCTATTGTTGTAAAATCTTTTCACCATCACACACTGAGAAGCTTTGTTCCAGTGTTTCTGGTGTCACTTTTGAATCTCTTTTCTTTCTCTGACGCGTCTATTTTTGGGTTCTAAAGGACCAAATCTGGGTCTTAATTACAACGAAGCATTAATGTGTGGTGGTATTGTGCACACAGATGTCTCACGTAGACATCTGCGGACACAAGAAGAAAAACTATTTGTTCTCTAAATAGATCAGATTCATTTAGATAATAAATAAAACAATCCCAATTTATTCACTTTTATGGAAGGAATGGGGTCAGAGGATAAAGTTCAGGTGTGATGAGTTTCAGTATCTTGGGATCGTGAGGGGTTAGGGTTACCTCGATGATACGTACGCGATAAAATGCTTTTAATCTGAAACTGACGCCATTTTCTTCCTGTAGGTTGAACATCCAGGCGGTTCCTGGCTGTGGATGACATCAGGAATCATCAAATTTCAGTAGTCATCATATCGATAAACGCTCAATATTAAAGTTACTGTTGCGTAATTTGACTGTAAATGCACAGATTTTAAGGAATCTGACTTTTACAAGGTGACACAAGATGGAATTTAATTAACACTTGACTGTCGTCGTGTTTTCTAACGTCTTTGACGTCCTGTTGATCCACCCAGGTTCCTCAGCTCTGCCTCTAAACAGGCCTGACCTCTTTTGTCGTTCTCTAATAACACTGGAAATCTATTTATAGCTCGTGTAATCCAGTATATATTTGTCATTGGACTCCCACTCGTGTTCAGAGACTCGTTTTATCTCTGCAGGTTTTAGTGCTTGTTCAAACACATTCACATTTTCCAAGTGGAACTGGGCATTTATTAAAAGCAGGAAGCTCCAGCCAAGACGTGGGCGGGCTCATGTTTGTCTGATCTTGTTTGTGATTGGCTGAGAAGGACCGTCTGTCCTTCATGTAGTTTATCTTAATATATATATCCTATATTTTCCTTACTTTGCAACAGGGTGTTAGAATGTTTTTCCTAATTTCACAAAGTGATCTGATTTGCCAACCTCTTCCTTTAAAGTCCACCGTGCACACACACACACACACACACACACACACACACACACACACACAAACAACTACTCGCGGGCGTTCATGCATGCAATGACAAGCAGATAGAAAACATGGCAACCAATCTGACTAACGGAGTGTTTTCATTTTGCAGAATGCTTTTTATTACAGAGATATATTGAGACGGCCTGCTGGGACCTGCCCACTGATACCCCCCTCTTCTCTCTCTCTTTTTTTCATGCCTTTCCGTCTGCTGTCCCTCCATCCATTCATGTCTGCTCTTCTCTGAACTCCATCCTGTCCTCTCATACATTTTAATGGTCGGAGAAACATTCAAATGCAACCGATTGTGTTGAATAAATACATAATTTAGCAACAGCAGTCAAACTACTGCTCAGTGTTGTGGAAATGACGAGATAAATATTTCACATTTGGAAGAGTCGGTGGAAGAGGATGAGAGTCTGCGTTCAAGAAGCAACTGTTAGAGCGATGTTCGGCACTACTATCACTACTACTACTATCACTACTACTACTAGAGATGTGACTCAGTGAGTCCTGCCCATTTCCCTAGTGTGACGTTCGATCCGTCCATCATTGAGGTCATGAAATCGTTTTTTTTTTAACAGCGTTCTGTGCATTTTGCATTGATGGAAAGGGAGCGTTGTGATTTAAACCTTCAAGACTCTCCCAGTATCAGCTGTAAACCCTGTCCTGTTAGCGTTAGCTCCTTTTTATTCCCCCTCCCAGAAGAGCCCTGGCGGAAAAACCTGAAGAGACAGCCTGCAATACCGCCTTTAATATAAAAAAGCACAGATGGGTCATAATCACTCTACTTTTGAGTGCGTGGACACCTACTTTCTCACAGCGTCTGATTATCCTAGTTGCTATGGTTACCATTCAGCATCCTAACCACTTCATCTCTTAGCGATTCAGATGAAGTCACTGTGACTGAGTTCAGTATCTACAACGAAAACCCACGGTTCCTTCTGGGACTCTCCAGAAGTAAATTTGATTAATTCTGTGTATTTCCATGCCGTATTGATAGAGGAAGGCGGTTTATTAAACGAATTAGATGTAGATATGTCATGAGTGCAAACCCTGGAGGCCATGTGCTCGATAAACGAAGCTCAATGGGCAGAATTCATCATCCTGATGTTGAGAGGAATCTCCGCTTCTCTCGGTTTTCTGTTTTTTTTTCTTGTTGTTGTCTTGGGAATCCAGAGAAAGAGTTTGCCTGAGTGTGGAAACTTTAAAATGTGTTATTAGGATGGTTCTGCACCAGTCACACACACACACACACACACACACAAACCCCTATAGGACCCTGGACGGGCTGAATTTATCAAACTGTCAGTAGTCAAGATGTCTGCGTCTGTAGGTCATGTCATATTCGGGGGTGGGGGGTGTAGTTCCTCTGCTACTGCCCTCGAAATATCTGCACCTGAATCCTCGAGTTGTTTTCTTCTTCTTTTTTTTGCTGACGGCACATAATGATGAGTGACGGGCGCATCGGAGGGGAGGAGAACTCACAGAACCTGTCAAAAGTTTGGAAACTCTTTCCTGTTCAGCAAATCAAACACACCCCAGAAAGTAAGGTGTGTGAGTAAGACAGAAAAAAAAAGGTTCGATCTTTTGGTTTTACCATTTAAAGTCTAATTTTATTCGGTGCTTTCAACACAACTAAAATGGCAAGGATGGAAACAAACAGTAAAACAAAGGCTCGCCTTTTTGTCCTCATCCAGGATTCTGGAAAAAACCCGAGCGGCTTTAGTGAAGAGATGCTTCAACATATTCTGGTATGGCTTTGTCCTCTTTGAGAGCAATTTTAAATGTTCAGGTGTAAAAATATTGCTCAATCTTTTTCCGCCCACCCAGAAGACCAGTCAAAAAGATGCCCACTATGCTTCATGACAGAATTCATGAACCTTAGGGAAAGAGGTGGGCTTTACAGGCTCTTGCTGGCTTCGTCATTCTTTTCTAGGTCACTGGGATGACTGAACGCTTGGCTGAGCTTGATGGTTGCTCAGTGAAGGATCTCCACTTCGTTCGGATGCACGTTCGCTCCTGTCCGTGTGCAGCAAACCCAAAAGATACACACTCGCATGTTAAAAAAAAAAAGAACTCTCCCTTGAGGCCCATTTGGCTCTTCAGGCTTCACGTCTGGCGCTCGGTGCTGACGTGCATCGATCAGCCTTTAGTGGACTGGAAGCGATCTTTCTTTATCCGCCGTCTACCTCCAGAGCCGTGAGGTCGTCTTTGGATCTGTTTCCGTTCAAAGGTCTTTTCTCCTCCTTCCTCCATCGGAGCTGAGGCTGAACTGCGGATCAGCGCTTTAGTGATGACCTGTTTCAGATAAGGTGCGGTGGGTGATGCCTGAAGCAGCAAATGAAGCAGAGATCTCTACGATAAATGGGGTATACACTGCACATAAAAACATTCATCTGGGGCGGTGATGTCCTCTTCACGGTCACACTGCCTATTAAAGTGCGTGTTTGCAATCACTGTAGCCATTATAAAGAAGTAATGAGCTAATGCTAGCTAAGCCTCCTCCATTGATTAATGGATGTAGCTGCAGAGACTGTAGCTGGTTGGAAAAAAAAACCTTATATATCACACATGGAGTCTAGATACTGCTGGTGGTGGCGGCGGCTGATGACCCTGCTGAGAATGATGCATTTGAAGAGGTTAATGATACGATGGAGTTGGTGAAACTGCAAATACCACTGGGAGTGATGGGGAGGCGGAGGGCACACATTAGCATAGAGAGAATTTAATTCAAAAATAGAGCAGTCATATGATAGGTTAATGATTGATGTGTGTCGCTTTGCTATTGGATGGGTTCAAACAGCTGAGATCAAATTTCCCGTAATGACAAAAATGTTTTTAAGAGTTTCAAATAAGTTACAACAACTTTTAAAACGGGTTTCGATTTGTTTTAATTATAGAATATTAATTATAAATTTGCCCTCTGACTGATGGAAGGCCAGTCAGTAAGCAAGACAAAAACCCGTTCAGCTCAACTCATTAAAAACACAATATTTGCATTTCAGCTCCGCCAAGATTTGATTGACTCTCATTCGGGAAAGTAAAAAAATAAAATCTACTTTTTTTGCTAATCTAAACTAACAATGATCATCCGTTGCCGTTAACAGTTTCCGCTTGCGATGTACGTGGTTTGGAAAACGCTTCCGCTTTTAGAAAGTGAAGAGGAAAATGGAAATGAGCTGCTGATTACATACAGGAAATAACACACAAGTGGGTGAAATAAACACCGTTGTGCTGCAGAGAATAATTGTTAAAAAAATCAATTTTGCACGCATTTTAAATGCATTTTAAACCAATACGTTAATTCAAACTCCATATGGCAACCGGGATGAAACTACTGTGAAATCTTCATTTCCTACAGCAGCTTTTTGGCTCAGGGGAGGGGGGGTTGAGCTTTAGGTCGCCCAATCTGGGATTAACCCCCCACCCAGCTCACTAGGTTGTACACAGAGCTGTGGAATCCCTCATATTGACAGATTTTTGGTCTTGCGTGTTCGTCAAATAGTCCCGCTGTGGGTCGACACACCTGAGTGGAGCACCAATCAGCTCGCAGGCCTGTGAAGCACGGCAGCATGGCCGCATGAGAAGGGGACGAGCGCGCACCACCTGCCGCCGCGTGGTAATCACATTACTCGTCAGCCAGTCGTCGCTCTGTCTCGGACGTAAAACTGATTATTTGTAATCAGCATGAATCATTTGCTGGGATTAGCGTTAGCAGCCAAGAAGAATAGCCGATCTGCAAAACAAAAGCTTTGATTTTTTTCTTGCCTGGTGGCCAATCACGCGATCCGGCGAGGAAAGAGTTGTTTGAAACATTTGCAACTTGATTTGATTTTCTATTGTGCTGTTTGGCGCCTCAGATAACGACACAACGCCAGACGACTGCATCTGCAGAGGCTTGTTTTCCCTAAAAAACCTGAAGCTAAAATCTTTAATTCTTGATTTGGACTGCATGAAGCTTAAAGCAGCTAAATGCTAAATTAGCAAACGCTTCTCAGGTGTCAGGAGGTGCATGCTTTGCCCCAGCTGTTTCCGACACACTGATTCCTTTCTGCAGCATCCGCCACTGCAAACTCACAGGGATGTGCTGCAAAGCAAACCCACATCAATAAAAGTATAGCAGGATCAAAACTGCACACACAGGACACTGACACACACACACACACACACACACACACACACACACACACACACACACACACACACACACACACAATAAATCCCCTAGAGTCCCTGGAGTTACAATTACACCGTCAGACTACACATACTCATCACTAAAAGGTAATTACTCCACTCGCCACA
This sequence comes from Antennarius striatus, assembly GCF_040054535.1. Classification (NCBI taxonomy): domain Eukaryota; kingdom Metazoa; phylum Chordata; class Actinopteri; order Lophiiformes; family Antennariidae; genus Antennarius; species Antennarius striatus. The sequence goes on from NC_090797.1 coordinate 3,650,632, forward strand.
CTCGCTCCAGCCTTTCAGCCTCTAAAAATCTCAAACGTCACACAGTGAGAAACGACTTTATTTATCGTTAAAGGCGTCGCGGCTCCTTCACGTATGTGGGAGGCTTGAAATTATTCACGGTCTGCGCCGTCATGCTGTTTTTCGAGCTGATAAATCGGCATTTTGTTCTCGTATGAAGACGCTTCATCATCCAGTGGGACATGCCCCACGCACGCACAAACACACACACACACACACACACACACACACACACACAGACACACACACACACACACACACACACACACACACACACACACACGGCATCCTGTTTCTTCTGTCACCACTGAGTCAGTTCAATGCCATGTCAGAAAAATCCCTTTAAATCACATGTGTCAAACTCAAGGCCCGGGGGCCAAATGTGGCCCTCCACATCGTTTCATGTGGCCCTCGAGAACATAAAAAGTCAGAGTGTCTGAAAATAAATATAAACTTATTTTTTCCATGCAGCTGTAATGTTTGTGACTTAGATTACATTGAGTTACATTTAGTTACATTTATTAATTACATCTAGCCCATCGGTGAAAATGTTCCTTTCCTTTCGCTTTTAAACCCGTTACTTGTTCAGTTTCATTGTCTTATATTTGCTTTTGCTAATTCAGTGTTAGTTTAGGTGTCGCTGTTGTAAATACTTTACATTTTGCTGCACAGAACAGGTCGATTACATCTTCGATGCATCCCTGAACGAATGCCATTAGACACTCTTTAGGAATTCCGGGCTTGATGAAAGTGACGTGCGACGCCACGCGAGACCACCAGGGCTTGTAAAAGCTGCTGCTGATAATTCACCGCAAGATTAAAAAAAAGCTGCATTTGCAATCCCTAAAGCGAACGTTCGGTGCATTTTGATAATTACACATCTTTACGCAAAAGGCTTGAGATATAAACGAGTTTACGCCACGACACGGGAGATAGCTTTCATTTGTCTCGACTGTTGAGTCGAATAACTACGTTAGCCTGATCTCGTCTGATAAGAGCAGTCAGAGCCAATCACTAGTTGGAGAACATAACAGGCTGGGTAGAAAAAAATCAATCACATTTGTGCTTGATTTTGTGATGCCTTTTCAATTTTTTTGTGCAGACAAAAGCAGACTCGACCCATTTAGAAGAAATAAAAAAACAGATTTGGTTTGTGTTTTCTGGCCGCCAATGTAAGAGTTTGTGAGTCGATAAAATAAAATAATACTGACTGATAAATGTAAGATAACAGCATGAACACCGGTGGAATAAAGGGGTGCGGGCCTAACCAACCATACCGGGCCTCCATCACACACACATACATACACACACACACAGCTACATTTGGTGCTGCAGAAAGAGCAGGGGAAAAAAAAACATGAATTCATAAAAAGGTGCACATCCCACATGAGTCATCAGGGCGGGGGGCCCGGCCGGCCCCTGAGCCATCCTCAATTAGCGGCCGAGCTCCTCGCTGGAAACCAAAGAGTCCGTGAATCATAGTTCACCCGTTCTACAGAATCCAATTACCCCGCAGCTCCATCCGCTCCACTTCCTGCACCACACATCAAACTGTCCGGCGTCCAGCCAACGCGTGACGGCGGCGAGCAGAGATGTCCGAAAACCAGGAAGAACGCATTTCTTTCTGCTTCTTGTTTATTTTTTAAAGCTGGCTTTGGTGGTATAGGGTGTGTGTGTGTGTGTGTGTGTGTGTGTGTGTGTGTGTGTGTGTGTGTGTGTGTGTGTGTGTGTGTGTGTGTGATGGCCACAGACGGACACCTGCTGTTGACTACTTGACTCACTTTGAGGAGCTGCACTTATTGCCATGGCAACCCTCCCTCCTTACTCGCTCACTCTCTCTCTCACACACACACACACACACACACACACACACACACACACACACACACACACACACACACACACACACACACACACACACACACACACACACACACACACACACACACCAGCCTGCAAATGGATCATTAGAGTCTAGTGATCTTTCTCCTTTTTGTCCTCCTCTACCTCCTCAGTCCTTCCAATAAGATCCAAGCAAATTGCAGCCCCCCCCCCTCTATCCCACCTTTTCTCTCCACCTCCCCCCCTTCCATTCTACTTTCCCTTCATCAGCCTGTTCCTGCTCGCCCATTGTTGTCTCAACATATACATTCACATCAGTCACACGTATATCCCTTTGACCCATCTCTACCCTCCATCCATCCATCCATCCATTATGTGCCCCCGTTTCCCCCTTCCGCTCCTCTCTCCATCCTTCTCCTCTAATAATTACCCAGTTAGAGGTTTTAATTAGTGGCGGAGGGGGAGCGCTTCGCTACGGCAGAGCCCCTAATTGAAATGCCAATTAGTCTCCTCCGGTTGTCAGCGTGTGGAGGGAAGCGCCGCTCTTCTCAAAATCAGATTTTCACCAAGAGGTGAGTTTTTCTGGAGTGATTGCATTTTGTTTTAATAAACCGCATTAAGGCGCTAATTCAAAACTGCTAAGAAAAAACAAAAAGAAAACGATCCCCCTTCCTGCTAACGTTGGCGCTTTTCTTTGGGCGATCTGCCTCGTGTGTGTTAGAAATTAACAGCAGGAAGCCGGCGAAATTGGTCGAGACAAAACAAAACAATGAAGTCACCGAGGTAACTTGTTGCCATAGACACAGAAGAGCGTTTTAAAAGGGAGGAGGGAGTTGGAACGGTTGTGTGTTTTGTAAGGACAAATCTAACTTTATCCATTCACGGTGCTTTGAATGCACATTGTAGTAACTCACACACACACACTCTTCTAATTACACATTAGTCACTGCGTCCTGCGTTATGCATGCTCACATCCCAACTGGCACCCCCCAAAAAACCTTCCTCCAATAGTCATCGTCACAGTCAAAGCTTAGCAGCCGGGGCTGCAGCGAGGAATATAGAGTTTGGAGGGTGGCGTCTTTTTTTAGCTTCAAACGTGAACCAGTTCTGCACAGACGCACCTTATCTTCACCATAGCTGTCATCTCCACAATTTTTATGCGTGAATCAGCTGACTTAGATTACAATATTTTTCTTTGAGTTTGATGTAGGATGAGGTGGAAACGTCAAATAGTCTTGAAAAGGTTGCTCGCACTAAACTACAGAGCTAGAATTACCTTAAGTAACTAGTTATTTTGTTTATTTATTCAAAATTAAGGGTGCATTGTTTCAGAATATTGAATAAATACAGTTTATTTCGTAGCCAAGACAACTTTCTGCCCCTAGTTTTCACATTGGACAGCTTTAGCTGTTCAGACTTAGCATTTTTGCTCCATTACAATGTGTTTTGGATTAAATCTCCCATCTGACTCCAGACAAAACCGATGGACACTATTATCTAAAGTCGCTCAGTAAAAACCTCAGCTGATTATCAATCAGCAGGATGATCAATAATGAATCAGTCGTCGCAGACTCGTCTATGTCAAACACACACAGGTACGGTGTTGATAATCAAAAGCTGTCTGTGCTTCTTTTGTGACGCTCACTTGACCACCACACACACACACACACACACACACACACACACACACACACACTTGTTAAGCCCTTCCCCGTCCACCCCCTGCTGAGTCCGGCCCCAGACAGACTCAGCTCAGTCCTATCTGCCTCTGGATTCAGCTGCGGACAGCTGCACAGCACATCCCGATAAGCCCCCATTGATTGGCTTCAGACCGGCTAAAAGGCTGGACGTATCATCACACACACACTAACATAGACATGCATGCGAAGAGAAGGAGCAGTGAGAACAAGAGAGATGAGGGGAGCAGGGTGATGGAACAGAAGCGAAATTCAAAATGACAAAAGCGAGCCAAATGAAGAATAAGGAGGGGACTGACTTGTTTGGGCAGATAGCGCACAAAGAGAAACGAGGCAGGGAGAAAAGGAATGGGAGGAAAATCAGCATCTTTAACTCAAATTTGTTTGTGAGGCATTAACTCACTTTTGTATTTTTGATTATAAATGTAAAGATCCATGTTTGGTTTTATCAAAAAACTAAAAAAAAGAAGGGTTTGTTATTCTAAGAGATCTTTCAGGAGTAAATCAGATTCACATCTTGGACTTTGTGGAAATGTACGTGTGCTACAACCCGCTGAGTCACAAGCTCGCCTCGGGATGGAAGGAGGAACGAGATTTGGGAAAGAGGGAGTGGGGCCCCTTCTGCTGCTGAGGTGTGACGGCGTGATTGTTCCACTCGGCTACAAGCTGAGTCCTCCTGGGGAGACGGCGGCTGATGGAGAGAGCAAATGCATTGGACGAGGACAAGGAGAAAGGGCAGAAATTTAGCACTTTTGAGTCTGTGCACATAGATTTTTGTTGTTATAATGCCAATTTGCTTTCATGACTCATCATCAATCGTAAACGACGAACTCATTGAGAGAACACGAGCACTAACATTTGGTAGCCTTCCACCAAATCCCCTCCTGGTAATATTTACAGTTTAAAGTCTGAAGAGTTGGGTTTAGTCTCTTGCGCCTGATGCAACTGAAGAAATGTGAAGAGAAAAGCCAGCGTTCTGCACGACTTCAAGTCATGAGCCTGCAAAAAAATGGTGGAAGGAGCTGACAGGAAGGAGGTGTGCAGCCTCAGGCCGTGCTGCAGACAGCTGACTGGAGCTGCTCCCGCTTGTTACTCCATGCAATATTTCACAACGATAAAAAACTACCAAAAAAAAAAGCCCAAACTTGTTGTTGCTTTTAGAAAATATATTCAAAAAAAAAAAAAAAGTGGTGCTTCTGCAGCTGTATGCTCCACTTTCATTCCTGACTTTAACCTTCATTTCAGTTACAGAATAAATTTTCACAGTCAATAATTCAGGTGACGGCAACTTCAGATGTAGAAAACAGCAGGACGCCTTGGCTTCACCTTCTCCTTCGCGTTAGATTTCACTCTTCCTCTGCCATGTCGTCCCACCAGCTGCTCTCTCCCACTTTCTGCAACGTATACACCTTTTTTTTTAAATACCTCTAGCATCTCTAAAACACCTTTAATGTTTCCACAAGGTAGAGCTCCTCCAACACCTTTCCTCTGGCTTTCGCTTTGTGTAGCCGTCATGATCGGAGTGTTGTCGTCATCGGCTCCCCACCAGGACCGTGTTTCTATTTTAGCGGTATCTCATATTAACAGCTGTGTCGTTTCCATTTTTATATATTAACGTTGTTTCTGAAATGCTCCACTTCTGTCTTTTTGTGGAATAATTCATCATGTCACGTTATGCAAGAGCGTTACCTACAGGCTTTTAAAATTGTGTTTGCAGATGCTCCCAGGATTCCTTGCTTTGCCTCCAGCAGGGCCACAATGTGCTACACGAGGTGTGTTGCATCATGGGATACGCAGTCAGACTCAACCTCAATTTTGAGTTGTTTTTAATCCAGTAAGGCCAAATGCATCATGGAACTAGATGTTTTTTTGTGTCACACTTTCTTCTCCTTTTGTCTGCATGTAATTTTCTAAAACGTGATTGAATGTTCTCTACATTATACTTTTTGTGATCATTGTGATCGTCTTCTGCCTTCCTGTGGTGCGTTCATACTGATTTCACAGTCTGAGGCTGTGATATCAATAACTTCTGTCTGGCAGCGTCACAATTTCCAGACATAACTGTTGCCGTTGTCTCAGAAGCAGCGGTGCGTTGATGATGCTAATTGAAGAGATTTGTGATTGGTCGGGCAGAATGCGCTGCCAAGGGAAGAGAATGAAGGGATCTCATCTGTCTTATTGTGCGGTCTTATTGTTCAAAAGTGCCATTAAATGTGTTACCTGGCTGTAGACAGACTGTGTTTATTTTATAAAGTGCTCTACAAGGTACATAACTGTATAAAATGGATTTTTAAAAAAACAAATTTAAACACAACCTTATAAATAAGAACACCAGAAGTGGTGAAAAATCTGTTCCACTCCAATGTTTCATGTTTCTGTACATTTACTTCCATTTTATTCTGAAAGTTCAGCTTTTGTCACACTTCCTGTCCTTATCCATTTGCCTCCACTGTGATTGGTCTTCTCTGGGTTTGTCCCAGATTGTCTCCTCCTCCTCCCACCTGAGCACTTAATGTATTCAGTCTGTGTGTTTCCTCATTCATTCATTTGTTTGTTTGTTTGTTTGTTGTTCACATCAGGAATGATTTGATAAAGATATCCTTACCTGTACTTCTAATGAGGATGTCAATTTCGTGGTTCAATTAATTTCCAATTGGTCCCACCCACATTCAGTTTAGGACCCGCCCTATAAGAATATGAATATGAATAGAGAGTATTTATTTGTTTATTTGGATCCACTACTGATATATTGTCCAGTAGAAGTGTTCAAAACTGTGTTTCTTATCCTCCTCATCGCCAGCAGACTTGTGTTTTCACATGAACAAAGGCAGCACAAGGACAAACACACACATACACACACACACAAACACACACACGGCACAAATGTCAGCCAATATTTCACGTTGTCTTCCCCCAAAATGTCAGCGCCTCGGACAAACTGCGTCTGCCATCCTGGCTGACGGCCCATTCGAAGACTACCTTCTTCCGATGACGGCGCCCGTCGCCATTTCTCACGCTCAGGGTCGCGAGATGAACTCGCCGGCTGTATTTTTCTAAAGGTGTGTCACGAAAGGTCAGGTCGGTTTGGTGGACAGCAGAATACACTGCATTCATTATAAACAGCAGAAGCAAACATTTTTAGACTTGAGAAGGTTTTTGTGACAGAAACGTGCAGACGACTCGCTAATCTGGGCCAGGATCTACCTGTGGGGACAGAAAAATCACATTTGGCTCCAGGATGTGAATGTTTCAGCGCTGTCGTTCCAACCGAGGGATTACGCTGGAGCCAGATGAATGTGCAGAACACCCAGGATGTGTTTCCCTATTTATACAATACATCAAATAGTGGGTGGCGAAGGAGGGAGGGATTGTAGTCAATATTCATTCCAGAGGGAGGCCAATCCTCTGGGGGCTTTTTTTTTATGTTTACAAGTTAATCGCTAAAAGAAAACCCATGAAGGTTGATAAATGCGTTAAATCCCCCAACAGACCAATCAGCTTTCGTTAGCAGGATTAGCAGAATGTTAGCATTTGGAGGTAAAATCACCTCTCTTTTCTAAAAATGAAAGGGCATTGCTTCATTTCACTTCTGATATATAATCAATGCTCAATTTTTTCAAACCGAGGTAGCAGGAAGTAGGTGTGAGCGCCCTCTAGAGGAAATTAAGACCATTTCAGTCAAATGAAATTAAAAGTGGAGCTGTCTGTGGAATTGTTTTAGTTGATTTACGTCTTCATTCTCACCTTTTCCCAATTAAATAATAATAAATAACTTTAGACACTCTGCGATGCACTGGCGACATGTCCAGAGTGTACCCCGCCTCTCTCCTGTATGATAGGCTCCAGCAACACCCGAGACGAGACAATTACGATCGTCTAATGCACAAGGAAATGGACGGATGGAAACTTTAGAGAGTAAATGGTGGATTTTGAGTTATTATCATAAATTGATAATTTTGTATCTTGAGAAAACAAACCAGAATAACAAGATATGACAATTTTTATCAGTAGAAAACGAGAGGTTATGTTGATCAGAGATTTATCGATGGTGTCTGGACCACTGCAGAAAACCTGAAAATGTCAACTCAAATCATTATTGATCAGCTCATCAACCTCCATCCACCTCTGAGGGAAAGCATCCTGCATCCATATGAGACGATCAGAGCCGGCTTCACAAAGCAAGGAAGTCCCAAGACGGGGGTGGGGGTGGAAGTCATGGCTGGGAAGTGGGTCACGTACAGAACCTTCTGTCAGTGTACAGATACTGTAGAAATATATAAAATCTTAAACGTGCACTTTTATAAAGGCTGCATCAGAACGTGAAGACCTGAGGTGACGACATGACGACATAATTACTGTGTGATTATGGCATAATTATGTTGTCATCGTGAGGAAACAAAAGTGGATTTCTTAAGACAAATTATTGAATCCTCTTGAAAACCAACTCTCTTATGTCTCGAGACAACCAGACGAATTCAGATTTTTGACCTTGTAATGTGGTTAAATTTGTTAAAAGAATAAAAAAGATGCACGACCTCGATCGGATACTGTTTAGATGTTTGCAACCAACTCTTTCCATAAGCAATTTTTTTCTTTTTTAAGGTCACGAGCCGTTGTTTCATCCGCCTCTTAATTGATCTTCCTCACAGATTAGGATAAATCGCTATTTTTGCTCGAAGCGGTCGTGAGATTTCACGGATGTAGATTTTACAAAATTGTAATGACAGAAAAGGGGAAAAAAAACAACATTTATTCTCTCCCAGCCTCCCGATGCCTCCCGCCCACTTCCTTTCACAACATGTGCGTGTGCTGCTGTTGTTTCTTCTGATTTGGACTCTTATTTCTACTCCAATCCATTTCCGTTTGATTTAAATTTAGCTGAGAGATGCATGACCCCACCGCTGCCTAAAGATATTGTTTGGCCTTGCCTGGGATTTTACTGGCATCTTTTTTATCGCCTGCCTCTTATTTTCTTTGTTCCTTTCTGGCTTTTGTCTTCCTGCTTTTGAGATATTTTTGCTTTTATAAAAGAATGGCAGAAGGTGGGATGAAACGTTATCCGTCGGACATGTGGGTGGAACAACAGCTTCCTCACTGATGACACTTGAAAGATCGGACATTAACCATCATAAACTGACATAGAATCATTCCTTGTGATTCTCATTCATTTGTGTTTCGGATCAGAATTGGGATGATCAGAATCGGAAACATTAAAAACCACTTAAAGAATGAAAGCGTCCCATCTGTTGGGTGCCAGATGGTTTCTCCAGTGTCTGAGGAGGACTTGAGAACATGAATACCACCAGATTAAACTAAACCTCGGGGTAATATTAGAGCTATTGTGATGCATAACCAGACACCAGCTTCTAGCAGCAGGGAATCTTTTCCTATTCCTCACAGATAAAGGCTTCCAGGTCTGAAATATTCCAGGGATTACCTGGAATATATTCCAAGGAATATGCAGCAGAAACCAACCCTTGGTGGACTTCGACTGTCCGGTTTGCGTCCTACTCCCTGATCTGCAAACGTGTGCTCTTATGAGAAGCCGAATGGAGTTGATCGCCATTACGTCGACATTCTGTTAATCAAATTACTTTTATTCGGCCTCATAATGAGTAACAAGCCATTCACCATCACACTTATTCACGTTAAAAAGCTTATTTGACACTGCATCGGGGTTCTTGGCTTCTCCTCTTCAAATGTTCACAGACCTCTGCAGCCATGGAAGCGATATGGAGGGTCTTCATTAAATGTTATGACAGCATTGCAGCATCAGAGCTCATTTATTCCCTCTTCAGTCATTATGAACACGACGGTTTGAGTCCACGCTTGTCTCCAGTTTCCTTCTACTCCTACATTTAAACCCCGTCTGAAACGTATTAATCCGACCCCAACACACTTTTAACGCTCACTCACCCACCCACCGGTGTTACACACACTTCAAACCATCAGTATGCACACAAACATGCTCAGTTATATGTACACACACACACATTAGTCTAATCTATTCATACCTGCAATGACTCACCCAAAATGGATCAGGGAAAGAGGGACTTTCTTATTGCCTTATTTCCTCAGTGGCAGACTAACAAAAGGAACACACACACACACACACACACATACACACACATACAGCAGGACTGGGCCAAGATTTTTGTGTCATTAAAAATGGATAACCACTTGACTTTGTGTGCCCGTGTGTGTGTGTGTGTGTGTGTGTGTGTGTGTGTGCATCCCAACATGCAGGTTCCAAAAACCTGTTTTAAAATAATATATCTGAGGTCACGTGATATCAAGAGCCGCACCAGTTATAACAACTAAACCTTATTCAGTCGTGTTGTTATGACGCACGAAAGATATGTTCTGTTAACAGGATGGAAATGACCATAAACCAACAGCACCACACCTCCTCCGTGACGCGCACTCGGCGCCGTGTACTCTTAAACATTCAAACAAAATAACTGATGAACATAAACCCCCAGGTTCATCACATTCATCACAAAAGTCCAAACTAACGCAGCAAAACCTGCGCGTAAAACAGCCAACACACCAGGCCGCTCCACGGGTGCGACAAAAACAAAACAGCGTCTAATCCACAAACACACAACCGACCCGTGAATTTATTCAGCCCAAATATTTCAGGCTCCTTAAACAATAACAGCAGAGTTGTGACGTCATAATTTGCATAGTGCGCCCCAAGATCTGTAGAGCGTCTACGATGCTCCAGCTTTGTGCGCAAGGATCAGCCGGACAGAATCAATGGTAATACAGTAATAGGTGCACCCAAGATCTTTGGACGCACTATGCAAATTACGTCACAACTCAGCTGTGATTGGCTAAGACACAAATCACTTGTCCGGATGGTTCGGAGGAAATGAATTTGCGGTAACACAAAAAAAGAAAAGAAAAATAAAAAACCCCAAAAGATTAGAGCTCACCGGACTTGGACAGGTAATCCACAAGTGGACTCGCCCGCTTCCAGGTCGCGTCCAAAAAGTAAATCCGTCTTATATGTTCATCCCCCAGTTCGCTTCGTCAGCCTTTGTTGTGATATCAAGGAATTTTTTTTTTTTAGTAGCAGCAAATCCTAGAACCCTGGAGCCACTCACGTTCACCTTCCACCTGTTGATTTCCTCTCCTTCTCTTACCTGGGCGTCTTACAGGTGTGTCGGATCAACTCATCATTACCACCATCTACATACTGGTCAGAGTGGGAAATCACCAGTGCACAACAAACGATACACACAGTTTTTTTTGGTAAACATTTTATTGATCTTTTACATGTATTTTTGTAAACTTTGGATTATTTCGCTGCGCTATTTTAACGTGACGGTGTCACACAAGGGACAAAAAAAAAAAAAAGACACACATTCCCTTTAAAAACCTCTCCGAATCGTCCCCGTCTGTGACGCGTCCAGAAGGAGGTCATGTCGTCCCCTCTGCGTCTCACTTTCACAACATTACGCATTCATGCGCTCACAGAAACACACGCAACACATTTTCCTCCCCTGCGCCTTCTGCGTAACCCCATCCTGTCCGCATCGCTCATCTGTGATCCACGGCTGCTGTGGAGGGAGAAGAGGGCCCTCCATCCCTCCAGAGGAGCATCTATAACGTTTGATTTTTGAATTCGATCAGTGATCAAAAGTCAGCAACGCTTGCGAAAGAGGTGCAACGCGCGTCTCTGCTTTCATTTATATAGCTTTCTGAATCAGCAGATGTTCAGAGATGGCAGCAGCATGGACGTATCAAAGTAAAACACTTCCTGTGTTGTGCAAAAATGGTGGTATTCAGTCACCACAAAAAAATAAAATAGGAAAGAAATTATTTGTTTCTGCAGCAAAAACTAGCAAATAATAAATCTCATTCCTCCGGATTTAATATTTTTTAATCTTTGCAAATACAGAATAATTTGCAGTGTTGTCACTTCAGACTTTAAGAACGAACCGCTGCAGAATTAAAAAGTTAAAGTCCAGCTTTACTGGAATCACAAAGCCATTATTCACAGCAATATTAAGCTTTTGCAGTTCTGTTAAGTTATTCTAATGTAATGATATTGGCCAGCAGAAAAGACTTCCTCTGATAGTTCCTTTCTTACATTCTCAGCAAGAAAATTACTATTACTAAGATTAAGATTTTTCTTCCATGTTCGCAGTAAACAATCATCTCAGATCTGTGTGTCAGGAAGACAATTTTACATTTAAATGATTACATTGGCTCATCTTCCTGCATCATGTGCGAAAAAAGAATGTTATTTACTGTGTGTGTGTGTGTGTGTGTGTGTGTGTGTGTGTGTCCAGACACACACAGACACACACATGAGCATCTGTGCCAGGGTGTTGCAGAGCACTGAGTGGATCACAGGCTCAGATGCACTCACCACAAACTATCACACACGCGCACGCACACACACACACACACACACACACACACACACACACAGAAACCCATTTTATAATCTGTGTCTTACTTCCTTTCTGTCTCATGTGCAGAAACATCAAATCTGAGACTTCCACAAATCCCTTAGCGCGGCGCTTTAAAACCTCACATGCAGCAACCAGGAGCCGCACACCTCATTAGGCAGGGCTGCACAAAACTCCCATAATGCCACTTTAAAAGCCTGTGTCTTATAGGACGGTCTTTAACGGTATTTGTTAAGTACATTTGTTCATTCTGTATCTGGTGGGGAAAAAAATCTCCTTAATTCCAGTTATCTGTTGGTTATTTCCACATCTGCAGGGAGGGAGACAGATGGATGGAGATGGACGGGGGAGGCGGATGAGAACGAACATGGTCACGTGATTTGATTCGGAGTGATATCAGTGTGGTAGAGAAGGCAGAGAAGAAAGGCAGCTGAAGACGGAGGGAGAGAAAGACTTCATTGTCGGCCTCTTCGATGTGGGGAAAGATAAGAGGAAGAGAGGTGGATGACAAAGGGAGGAGAGGAATGATGCAAAAAAGAGGAGTCATTGTAATCTGTTGATCACAGCTGAGAAGACGTTATTTTACGACGCATGCTTTTTTAACCTCCTCCTCATGCAGCAGATGTGTCCACAGACTCAGCCTGTCTTTGTACTGTTTCAGCAAGTATTTCCCAGTGTTGTAACTCCTGGAGGAAAAGAGAGAGACTGGGTGGAAGGAAGGAAGGAATGATGGAAGGAAGGAGATGGAGAGAGAGGAGATGTGTGACGAGGGTCAGAGACAAAGGGCTGCAGTGGAACGCGGACACAGAGCTCCCTTTGTACGCCTGTGTACAGTGTTTGTGATGGAAGGAAGAAGAAAGGAATGACGTGTGTGTGTGTGTGTGTGTGTGTGTGTGTGTGTGTGTGTGTGTGTGTGTGTTCACTATTCTATATGGCTCCACAGCATGAAATAAAGAAAGGGTGTGTGTATATTGCGTGGTTTTGGGGTATAAATTGTAGTTTTCAGTTTTATTTTGAAAGTGTATTTCCTGTGTCTTCCTTTAATGAACATGTGTCAAAGTCAAGGCCCGGGGGCCAAATGTGGCCCACCACATCCTTTTATGTGGCCCACGAGAGCATAAAACAGTCCGAGTGTCTAAAAATAAATAGGTCAAAAGTGTGCCTTGACCAAAACTGCATTTCCCACAATGCAGTAATTAAGCCCATTTTAACTTAGACAAAAACATTTTGAACAAAGTTAATGACTTAAATCAAAGAATAAGAGACACCATTCAGTCGTGGAAGAGTGAAGGTGACGAAAGACATCTTTAATAGGCTCCACCCACAAAATAAGAAATTTGCTTTGCTTTTAACCTGCATGTTTTCGCAAATTTGCGCCTGCTGTGGATTCTGGATTATCTGAGACCGACTTGACCTTTGACCCCGGGCTTTTTCGTCTCTGTAACGCTAGTTCAGATTAAATCATTGAACAAAATAAAATAACACTTAAACAGGAGATGTATGATCTTCTTTAAGGTGTGTGTGAGAATACTCCAAAAGCGGCTTCATCCTCGGGACTTGTTTTATTCACACTGGATGTAAATTCACACGGTTTGGTGAGGTGGTGGGAAAGAAAAGGCAGCGTTTCCACAGTCACATGGGCGAGTTGGTACAATAGTCTCTGTGTGTGTGTGTGTGTGTGTGTGTGTGTGTGTGTCTGTGTTTGCATTGTTTCAGTGGTGTGACGGTGTGTCACTCCATGTCTGTCCGACCAACTCGTCCACCTACACACAGACACACACGCACATTTTGACATATTCAGATTGCATGCTGTGTGAGTGCAGTGGACACACACACACACAAAGTTGAGACAAAAAGTCTTGTTTGCTCTTTGGCACACACACACACACACACACACACACACACACACACACACACACACACACACACACACACAGAAGGACAAACAAAAACAGGAAGGAAGTGAGGAAAGTTGCTGCTTTCTGTTCAGGCTTGGCTACTTGGCAACCCGTGTGTGTGTGTGTGTGTGTGTGTGTGTGCGTCCCCAGTGTGAATGGCTGAACGGAGGAGGCGTGACCGGGGTCAAAGTGGGCGGGGACCTGACGCGCCACATCCTCGCTCTGGCCGCCTCCTCGTTGTTCTCCTGCCTCCTCTAACGTCTCAATTCCGTCGCCGCTCCTTCCCTCTTATTCTCAGAGCGCCGCGGTCGCTCCGCTTCATTTCATTCCCACTGGCAAATGGTCAAAGTCTATCCCGGTCGCCACCGGTCATCCAAAAAAGTGCCTGAAGCACACAAGGACCACCAGCAGACGGCCTCAAAGGCTTTGCTGGGGGGTGGCGGGGGTCGTTTTGTAGCTTCTCTTTGGTACAGGGATGAATAATGGTGTAAATGTGTGTAAACTGTTCCATCCAGTGATGCTGGGGAGACCAGAGCAACAAAACCAGACGTTTTGTTGCGCAAGGAAATTTATAAGATTAGGCTTTTTGTAATTCATCTCATGAAATATGAACTCTTTTTTTTTTTTAAATCAAATTAAAGAACTTATAAGTGGGGTCCTCTCTCTCCCTCTGGTTAGCGTCGGTGTAGATACACATGTAAGATGTAGCGTGTGTGTACAATACACACACCTCTCTTCGTGCACAGTGATGCTAATTTCACTGCAGCGCTTTTAGCTTCCTCTCTCATTAGATTAAGACACGCGTGAAGACAGATGGTCGTCACAGACGGGCTTCAGTCTAAGTCCTCAAGGTGAACGACAGACGCATCAAACATTTATGTGAGCCGCCGACTTCATCACTTTGAATGGATGGATGGATGCATGGATGGATGGATGGATGGATGGATAGATGGATGTCCAGACCTTTCCTTCACTTGACTGTTACAAACGGTCAAACCCGCCTCCGTCCCTCGAGACTGATGGATCCTCCCGTCGGAGCTGCTGCCAGTGACAAAGTGACGTCTGCCTCAAGTTTATCACATCCCAAAGTTAATTACAGGGATGCATTTCAAGATGGATAACATCCATTGGTGCACCCACCAATCAGCCCCTGGGAATAACTGGGTTTCCTCTCTTTAGAGGTTAAAAAAAAGAAGGATGCACACTATAAACATGAATGAAAGTTGCAGCCGGTTCATCGTTTCCCTCCTTCGAACTCGTGTCCTCAACCCTGCAGCTCTGGATTGAAGACCAAAGCCCTTCTCATTTAGGTCATGTTCCCAAAATGTCCACGGGAGACTGGCTGCAGAGGATTCACCGCCCGGTTTGGGCGCTCTGTCACACCTAGAGGGAAGCTACGCTCCACTCAAGAGCTCACGCTCATCTCCAAAATGACACAGCGGTGCCACCAAAGATGAATCATGTCTCTGCAGCCGTCTGTTCTAGTCATCACTGACCTTTTCTTTTGCCAGACAGAAGAGAAAACTCATCTCTATGGTATTAGAGTGATGTATTTTTTGCAATAGCTGCAATTGAATAGCTGGCTTACAGGAGGGAACGAGTTGAGACTTTATTTTGGTGCTTCCTGTTGATGCGAACCGTCCTATCAGTGGAGCTCTTTCTTTGAAAGAGAGAAAAACGCCATCTCCAGATAACAGCATCGGAAAATCATAGCATAGAGGGGGATTTTCAGCGTCTGCAGAAAACATCATGTTTCTGTGTAAGAATAAAGAACGTGGAAATTGAAAGTATTAAAACACGGCACCGTGACTCGTCGGTTTATAAAAGGAAACAATCAAAAATAAATCATCACCTTGATGCCTAATGAATGAATTTAGATGCTGTTTTAGATATCGCATAAATGTCAGGCGTATCGGTGTGTGTGTGTGTGTATGTGTGTACTTGATGGCATTTCATATTCAGTGTCAAAGTGTGTGTGCATGTGTGTGTTTGAAAGTAAGAGATGAAATGTGAACATTAATACAAAGCATATTAAATTTAAAGGTCACCCTTCATTGCTGTTATGATGCTTGTATGTTTTATGAGGGGTGTGTGTGTGTGTGTGTGTGTGTTTGTGTGTGTGTGTGTGTGTGTGTGTGTGTGTGTGTGGCACAAAGCAAACAGAATCAGCGAGGTGTGTTTCGAATCAAGTTCTCAAACCAGGTGTAATTATTAGCTGCACATGCGCTTTTTTTTTTCTTTTTTTTTGAAGAGCCTGTCACATTCACAGCACCATCATCGCCATAGTAACCAAAAGGTTCTCTTTTCAAACACCATCCTTTAGAAGCTTTCATGAAAAAAAAAAACCCCAGCATCATCGAATGTGCTTTAAGAGAAGAAAGAGAAGAAGCTGGTGTGTCGGTGTACCTGCCAGCGTGCATGTAAATCCATCTCCAGTATTCCCAGTCACAGCGTGAGAGAAGAGGAGTTGAAAGGGAAACGGTGGAGGAGAGAGGAGGAAGAGAGAGCTGTTGCTAGGTGGAGCAGGGTTGATGCTTTGAAGCACAGATGCTGTTAAACACCTCCAAAAAATCTCTCATATATGCATAAATCACACACACAGAGTCACAGGGATGTTTGACAGCATATGCAAAAAAAAACAAACAAAAAAAAAACCCCGACACACAACAATACCGACTCCAACTGCAGCGGCGAGATCGAAGCCCACGCGCTGGGGAAGGAAAACACGGGGGCCAGGAAGTGAGGTGAAGTTAAAACATGAAAATGAAGAAGATAGGAACAACTGAGGGAGTTGGAGAAAGGCTGGGAGACGGCGATAAGGAGGTGAAAGTAGATAAAGTGGATGGAAAGTATAAGGCAGAGGCTCTGAGGACAGTCGATGAGTCGGGATGGGGGGAAATATTAAGTGAGGGGTAGGAGAAAGAGGAGGAGAGCTGTTTGGAATAATGTGGTGAAAGGAGAAAAGAGGAGAATCTGAATCAGCTATTAAGAAAAGAGCTGATGGGATGACAGAGGGATCTTTCTCCTGCTGGAAAAGGATTGAATCTGTGCAGAAAATACTCAAAAACTATCAATGATGCTAAAAACCATCAGTCCCTGAGAGAAAAAAACAATTTTTTTATTGAACCTGATAACCTCCTGCAGTAGAAATAAAGGTGACGGCAGCAAATCCTCTTGTTCACCAGCTGTAAGTTAATATTTTTACCACTCCGGAGAGAATTATCCTGTATTTCTCCCTACAAATCACAACAGGATTTAAAACAACTGCCTTTTGTTCTCTCACACGCATTCAGTCCCCACTTGACTGGTAATTACATTCAAGTATGGATGAAGTGTTGATTCACACGCGTGTGTGTGACGGTCGTTTCTGCAGCCTGCTCTTACCTCCGCTTCTGGAAACAAGTGCATCTCATTGGCTGGCTGTTCTCTTTAATGCCCTCAGTAACGATCAGATTTTTTTTTTTTATGTTTTTTTTTTTTACTGTTTTCCTACTTAACACATCACACTGTTAGAAAACAATTGCATTGTGGGTCAATAGCACTGACACAACCGTGCTTTTGGTGACGGTGAACAAATGATAAGTTGGTGTGAAATAATTGTCTATTGATCATGTGATGGATTAGCGAGCAGCTGATTTGTTTGACCACGTTTTGTTGATAATGTCTTGCGATACGTAGAAATAGCTCCGACAATTATCCATCAAGTAAAAAAAAATAACATAAAAAATGACTGAAGGAAGATGAAAAGCCAGAGAGAGAATGAGGGAATCTGCAAGACAAAAAAAAAACCCCACCACCACTGAGTCATCACACACCTGTCTCCCATGTACAGTATGTCTCTGCTTTATTGCAGAGGACATACACACACACACACACACACACACACACACACACACACACACACACACACACACACACACACACACACACACACACACACACACACACACACACACACACACACACACCCCTCTTAATAAAACACAGTGATAACATGCACACCTGTGCACCAGTCTCCACTCTGCAGGAGAGCATGCATGAACATGCACAGATGCACACGCAAAACAAGTTGCACACTTGACACACATGCACGCACACACACACACACACACACACACACACATACACACACACACACACATACGTTTACATCCCCATGCACATGCTACAGGCCAAAAGGAGTTCACCATGGCAACAGGAGAGTGGGGCAGCAGGATGAAGACTTATGCTGACACAGGTGTGCAAACATGTAACACTTAATTGTGCACATACACGTGAGGGGGGAGGACAGAGAAAAGGGTTTCATCTGTTCCAGGGGGAAGTGGTTCAGTTAAAGCAAGGAAGAAAATGCATCACATTTAATGCATTTAGGAGAAAATATGCAATTTTCAAAAGAAAATAAAAACAGTCTTTAAAATGCAAAAGAAATCTCAGCAGAACGTGGTATATAAAAACTCCCACTCATAGAATGTGCCAAAAACTCAAAATGTAACCATGGAAACAAAAATAAAATATACAAATATAGATTTCTAAACAACAAAATAGGGCTATTTCTTTACGTGAATTACACGTGTAGAAAGTTTCATTATAAAATGTGAAAAACTTTGACTTCCTCGCTCTGCTGGTGAGGAGGGTCAACAAGGATGTTTGTGTCTGTTTAGCTTAGCTTAGCACAACGTCTGAAAACGGAGGGAAACGGTATGAGTGCATCCGTAGTGTCACTGAATAAAATCACAAAGCTAAAAAAGATCTGTATGAAAGTGTAGTAAATACATAGAGGGTACACGGTCAGGCTTCATTAATTACTGTTATAGTATTAAATAAATTCCTGTCTTACAGATGCTTTATGTGGTTTTAGGAGAGGAGATTAAATATAAAAGTGATGCTACATGGAGAGAAAAAAAAAAGTTGGCACCTCATATTGTCATTGGAAAAACTCCAATTTTCAGCTTCCAGTAAAATCCCAGATTTGTGTCTGAGTGGGGGTGGGGTATGGGGGTATGGGGGGCTCAAGTCTGCAGATATTGATTGAATGTCCTTGCTAAGAGGAACGTCATGTGCGGGGGTAAATTGAGCGGCGTAATGCGGATGGGGGGAGATTGGATATGATGATAGAGTGAGACCATTACAACCACAGAATGATTCTGAGACGGCCGGGGAGAACTGGGTCACCGGCTAATTGGACAGAAATACTTCAGCCCACCCCCCTGACTCCACCCCCCCAAACACCCCCAACCTCATGCACACTGGCAAACGCACAAACTTGATTCACTGCTGGCACACACGTTGCATGGACACATGTAGACGCGGCGACGCCGATAACACCTGAGCACACACAGGAATCATTAATCTATAGATGCCATATAATTGTAGATTATCATATAATGACCATTTAATCAATTACGCCCCTTCTTATCATGAGAAATTCATTATGCATGACCAACTCTGGCATGCTTGCAGAAATGTACACACGCACATACGGATTATACCATCACTCACTTTGATTACAACCTCTTTTACAGTATGTGCGCGCATAATTACGTGCACGGATGCACACGCGTGACATTTCTCTGCACCCAGATTTACAGTAGAGTAAGTGAAGGTGGTTATAAATAGAGTTCGGCACACAGACTAGTAATACTTCTGAATAAATTCCTTGAGAACTGAGTTTCTCTGTTGCAGGGCAGAAAAAGAGAGGCAGGAAAGAGGAGAAGGAGGAAAAGGTGGATACGTAATCGGTGTTTTATTCACCCCAAGGTGATTTTTTTTTTTTGCTCTGTCATGCTTCAGAAGTGAAGGGGAGAGGCAGGAAGGTGTAACGCATCCACACGGAATCACACCTCTCTGTTTTGTTTTAAATTATTGTGTTGTTGAGGTTTGAAGGAGTAATGATTACATTCATCACATTCCTGATGGATTGGTAGGTTGTACGGATTGTTAGCCGCTGCTCCGACGACGAGATCTCTAGAAATGTTTGTGTTTCCTGTGTGTCAGCGACAACTCCCCTTCCTCTTCCTCTTCATCTTGTTTATTTCCTATCTCCCTTCTCAATTCACATTTTTAAACCTCATCCTCATCCTTTCCCCTTTCCTCATTCCACTCAAAAAGAGATGCAGCAGTTTCGTCCATAATAATATTCTTTGAAGCTGTTGCTTTGTGGTAGCGTTGGCGTCGTAAATGATTAATAAAATGTTAGAACTGCTGAGCCGAAAGGGAAAGCACTCGATTTGCTGGTCAATATTGAGCGCAGGGAAGAGATGGTAGGAATGAGATTGCGGATAAAAGTTGCCAAAAAGCTTGAGGAGTCATCCGAATCGGTTCGGGCCTCTCGATCGGGACGCCTCCAGGATTCCTTTTTTTGAAAATGTTCTGGGTAGATGGGAGGAGATCCACCTTCTTCAAATCCCACTAGAGGTTTTCATTGGGATTCAAATCCAACTACCTTTAGAATGATCCAAAACTTCCTCTAAAACCACACCTTGGTGGACAATCTCCTTGCGGAACGTCCATTCCAAACATCATTCTTCCTCTTCCGGACACCGAGGATCCACAGACCCACAAAGGGTTCATCTGAGTCTTTCAAATCAATTGTGAGATTAGTTTCATTACACCCCTTTTTGGCGTAAGAAGGCTTTCATTCTTCACTTTCCAGACTACTGAATTATGCATCCTTTAATTTCCCCGGAGGCAGAACTTTGCGAGTAGTAAAATGTGTTGGCCGTACTTCTGGTTTACGTATGCATGAGAGCGAGTCGAGCGGCAGACAGGAAAGAGAGTGGGATGAAACGGAGAAACAAGGAGAAAGAGAAACACGGCGAGGAAACGCTTCGAGAGGCAGAAAGGTCAGAGTTCAAATTGCAACAAAAAAGAAGTGAAAATTTGATATTTCTTATTATCCTGAGGGGTTTTAAATTAGCAGCGGGGGCTGGAAGCACAGTCTTACCCGCTGGGAGGGTAAGATGAGTCTGTCTGTCATCTTCCTTTACCCCCTGCTTCCTTGTCTGTTTCCTGCCCTAACCTATCAGCTCCTTTCTTGTTTTCCTGATTCCCCACTCGTGCCCCACCCTCAACTGCTGTTGCCCCGCATGTATTTAGCATTAGCAACCTAGCTGTCATCTGTGAAGGCAGTTTGATCACTGCCTTCACAGCTCCAGTCACCCGTCGCATGTTTGACTGGAACCGTCAGCCATTCTTTCGTTTCTTGCACCCCCACCCACCCACCCCTGACTTGTTTGCCTGCTCCGGTCTGCCAGTGGAGCGGTGGAACGCGGGGGTAGCTGTCTCACCCCCCCATCACCTGTCGAGATGCACCGATGGATGCACCCTGTGGAAATGAACGCCCGGATTATGCAAATCCAAATTGAACTGTGAAGTTAAGAGGCTCGGCCCAGTGACCTCGTCATCTCACTCGGGCTGGGGACGCGTGTGCGCGCAGATCAATGCACAGTGTTCAGGAGTGTGCACGCAGACACACACACACGGAGATGTATTTCTGCAGCAAACACAAAGATGTGAGGAGAGACACAGCCAAAAATCATTGCTTGTGTTTGTGTGTGTGTGTGTGTGTATGTGTGTGTGTGTGTGTATGTGTGTGTGTGTGCGCGCGCGCACTCGTGAGGCCATGTACCCGTCCTGCTTTGGCGCATGAGCTGAATTATAATTTGGTCATTTGTTCTGCGTCCCAAATCACACACACACACACACACACACACACACACACACACACACACACGGAAATAGGAAGTTATCCCAGTAAGTAGAGGAACACAGGAATGTCCCCAGTTATCCCAGTAAGTAGAGCATTTATTATGTCATGCATATGAGCACTCAGATGACATATGGCTATATGTGTGTGTGTGCGTGTGTGTGTGTGTGTGTGTGTGTGATATGTACATACTAGATACATGTGTATCTAGTATGTACATGTATCTAGTAAGCATCTTAGATGCTGTCCTTCTGATAATGTCTGTAATGTAAGTCAGTGTTCACATTGATGGATGGATATGTGGACTAGTGTTTAATTGGTGGAATAATTTATTCACAAAAATTGTGCGCATTTGTTCTCACATAAATTCACACATCTTTATTCAAGCGTCTGTCGCTCTGCCAGCTCTTAAATGATGGTGGAATCTAATGGTTGGCATTAGCTTCAAGTTCCCCTGACGCTTCACTGAAAAAGGGCTTCAGTTGCTATGCGTGTGTGTGTGTGTGTGTGTGTGTGTGTGTGTGTGTGTGTGTGTGTGTGTATGTGTGTGTGTGTGTGTGCGGGGCTCTAACGGACAAGCAGACGGCCGTGGGTGTGGGTGATGTGTAGGAGAGAGAAGTGGAGAGAAGGTGACAGAGATGGAGACGGCGAGTGGAAGATAAAGCCTTATAGAAAGACACTGTGGAAAAGACAGAGAGGCAGAGAGAGAACTAAAAGAGCAAAGGTGAGCCTCAGGAGTCCAGACGGATGAAGAGAGAGGAGCTGAGCGTGAAAAAGACGAAGAAATGAAAGACTGATCCAAAACCCACATGCTAAAATGCTAATAAAACCTTACAAATTAATGTACAGTATTTTTATTAAGTGCCATGCTATGTAGCACCTGAGTTCTAAATATACATCCATCCATCCGTCCATCATCCGTCCATCTTCCTCCAGTCTCAGGTCACAGGGGTGAAGACACAGCAGCATCTATTTCTTGAAATAGCACCTGAGGCTCCTCTTCATCGTTCTCTCCATCAACAAGGTTACGTTCTGACCTCCTTCCACTACATAACAGGATTATGCAAAACCCACCGGATGCTTTTCAACTCGGCGAGAGAAGAATGAGGAAGTACAATGAAGCTGTTAAATTATGGAGCAGAGTCTTAAAATCAGGCAGAACCAAGACTTTCATACAACCTTCCTTAACTTCAGGGCATTTTCTCAACATGTTCGCAAAAAAATGCACAAATCTATTAACGCAAAACTTTGCAGAGAGTTGGGTCATGAGTCAGGCAAAGTATCCAGTATGGTTTGGTGTCCCTCAGGGCTCAGTACCAGGCCCAGAAAAAATAAAAATAAAAATGTGAAACGACAGAACTAAATCATCAATACATCTCAATTTTCCCAAACTAACCCAGAAAACTGACTGCATGTTAACCAATCAGACGCCAGAGTCTTGATCAAGCAAAAGTAAGACCCGGATATACCTGGGGAAAAAAAATCAGATTGGTGTAATATCACATGATCGGATAGTTTTGAAGGTAAAACTGCGAGAGAGAAGACCTGAAATCCTGGTATTGATGATAAATCAGTTGTTAAATCCTGATCGATACGGACAGATCAAGAGGGCTGTGTCGAGAATGTGTGATTCATTTTCTACATAGTGCCTTTAAAATTTCCCACAATGCAATCCCCTCTCCCCTCTACATTCCCCCCCCCCATTACTTACGCTCAGCCTTCATTTCCCAATGACACAGCGGCTCATAGCCTCTCTCTGGGGAACGGGATGTAACCCAATGCAGGTCAGTGATACACAGAGAATGGCTCCACCCCCCCGCCTTTAACCCAGTTAGTCACCGATACTGTGGTGAGTGTGGAGCTGGGGGCGCTTGTGCGTTTGTATGGATGCACGCATTCCGACCGCCCCCCCTCCAACCGTGGACAGGAGATACTTTCCTTCAGCGCGCTAAAAGGGTCGTCATGACCTCATCTCACTTCCTGACCTCTGAGATGCTTCACTAATTGCTCAAATGCTGGTATATGATGAAGATGATGATGACAGTGATGATGACGACGTTGAGGTTGTCTCGCGTTTGCGGATGAGTCTCCCGACTGAAGAAGAATCGCGTCCTTGACTCCGTCCTCTGCCGTTCAGAGGCTTCTTGTTCCTGCAGGAGCTTCCTGTTCGGGAGGGTTGATGGGTTTAGGAGATAATCCACTTGAGAGATGCTTTATCTTTTATTATATGAATTTTGGGTTCTTTTCTCTACTTGGATGTATGATAGACACAACTCATCCTTAATTATTGGGGATTCACGTGCATCCTGATGACCAAACACCACCGATAACATCCTTCAATCGCAGCTTCTGCTGAGGCTTTCCGTCCATTGGAAGAGGGAGATGAATGAAAGCAGTCTTCTGACATGCACCACTGATCTGAATTCAGCTTATCCAGGTCAGCGAATGGCAGCTGTTGTATGGAAACATTAGCTTATTGCTTGAGTCAACACAGGACAAGACGATGACCGGAGGTTTTTTTCATCACCTTGAATACTACCTGGAATTCCATACTGCCAGCAACATCAAGTGCGTTTATCTGGGTTTTTATTCCAGTTTGCAAAGGATGCAAGAAGTCGCAGTAGCAAATGAAGACCCAGTTTCCTCACAGGTGTCATTAAAATTTATTCTAGCTCCGGTACAGTAGTGAGCAGAAAGAAAAACCTCGCTGCAGGCGATGCTTAAGATGCGACGGCAACATTTTCCCCATGAATGATTCATACAATTAAAGCAATTCATGATTTACAACGTGAATGGAACTAAATGCATGCAGTTACATTTTTTTAGCTGGGCTGTGAAAATGAGAGAAGTGATGACATCATGGCTAGGCCAAAGGTCATAGGTCAAAAAGATTAGAAATGACTCGAAACTGACACCAATATCCAAACATTTGAACCGATTTTCTCGATGTTCTTGTTATTTATCCCTGATGTCAACAACAAATTATCCTCAGATCATGAAAAACAGTGAAGAGACACGCATCGAAAGGAAAATGCATGAAGTGACCGCCGCCACGCAGATTTTTTTATGCAAATGCAACCGGATCGCGAGACGTCCTGCATCCTCTGAAACATTCAGTTGCTCGTCGGGGAGTGCCATTTCATTTCGTAGCTGACCAAAATAAAAACTGAGGGGTATTCACAGAGGTGTGCAGGAAAATAGACAGTCGGGGGAGGGTGAAGAAGTGATGAGACACTTGTTGGAAATAAAGCTAAATTGAAAAACACATAACATGACTGGAGGCTGGTGGCAGGAAGACAAATGAGGAAGTTAGTGTTGCTCTCATAAGCAGATACAAGGCATTACCGCTCCTTCCTTGGGGGCAATGTTTGAAAGGTGTTGCACTGAGTTAAATAAGTGACACCCCCTTTAGGAATTTTGCTGCACCTCCTGCAATTTATACTCATTTCGAGCCAATTGTTTTAATGATTTTAAAGGACGTTGTTACTGCTTTACTGAAAGTAATGATCTGTTCCACTGATTCCTGCGAAATAGATTATTTGCGAATAATGCTAACGCGATGAAACAACATTTTCGGAGGCGCTAAGGTGGCTCATTGCCTCGAATCAGACCAGAAGTCGATTTTAACAAATGGGAAGCCCGCGGCAAAAAAAGCTGCGATTCTCATTTGGATCACAGAAATGGGGAATTGGTGATTAATGGTCAATTTAGACAAACGTAGATTGAAAGATCTAAAGAAAGAAATATATAAAATGTTTATGCTGTGAACTCTTGTTCCAACCCTAAACCAACAGAAACAGAGGAAAACATTTGAGTTGCACAATGAAACATTCAAGAAAAATCCACAGGAGAGCATCTTTGTTAACCCGTGTAGGCAGAACGCCGTGGGACCTCATTAGAGGAACAGCTTTATTTGCTTCTCTTTGAATTTTTCCCATCAAGAGAAAACGAGTCGCATCTTGACACCCGTCTTTATCTACTGTAAGAACTTTATTTTAGACATCATGAGTTGTCTCATTTCCATATCGGAGCGGTTGTTATGTTTATCAAAGATACATGTCGAGCTAAGAATAACTTATTCAGTTCAAAAATAAAGGCTAATTCGGTTAGAGAGTGAGATTTCATGACAAAATGAGTTCTTTTTTTGTGTTTGTCCTGTTTTTGTCTGAGTCCAGTAATTTCGTTTTCATATCATCTCATGACACTTTCTTAATGAGCAGATCTAGAAGGCAGGCTCACGAGGTCAGAGGTCAGATGAAGCTGACAAAGCCACCTGCTGCTTTCTCCTGTTTGCTGCCTGGCGACCCAGTTAACAGACAGCATCCCATAGTTTCCACGATCACACGCCGACCGAACAGACAGGAAAGAAACAGAGACAAGGAGCGCCATCAACGATCCATATCAACACAGCTCTAATAGTTGCCCCATCCAGGATAGTGGCAGGAGGAGCCAATCAGAGGACGGCACACTCGTGGAGTGTCGGTATCCCATGGCTACAATCTCCCAGAGTACCCCCTGGGGGGGCACACACAGGATGGTAAACAACATGGAAGTGATGCACAAAGGCTCGTAATAGCGCTGGCTGTCCATCGACCTGCAAGTTTCCACAGAAACATTCCCGATACGACACGAAATGAAATCATCGCATCCTCCGCTGCAAAAAATAGGGTGTGTCTGCAAAAAATATCATTTTTAAAAATCAAGAGTGAGAATGATGAAATGGTTTTTTGTGAGTTTTATTAAATGAGCTCAAAGGAAAGAATTAGAAAATCTGCAGAAAGGTCAAATGCAGAGAGATGGAGCCAGTAGTTTTGAACACAGCGATCACGTCAAGGTTTTGTGATTAAATTTTCCGCTGCAGAGAGATGGAGAGGTCAGCAGGAGGAGCCGGAACCAACGGAGGAGGATGTCTGGCAACAGGTCGGGCATCCGGCGCGCCAAACTGTTAACCGTCTCTGCTCCGAGATGATTAAACATCCAGAGGAGAGACAGGAAGAAAAAGAAAGGATCTGAAGGAGGGTAATTGGGATGACTAAAGGTCAAAAGGGGGAACAAAAGACTTGTAATTGTCAGAGCAAGTTGGCGAGACAGTCAGGAGGGATGGGAGTAGAGGCACGGGTTGGACAGGAGGTGGAATTTGTGAGGACCTGACAGAAGAGGAAGAGATAAATTAAAAGGTAGAATGAATGTGTTAACACGTTTAACAGTTTCTGTCAGGAGTAATAAAAAGTCATGCAGGCAGTCATGACAAGAAAAGGTTGGGCCGATGTTTTTTTGGGCCGAGTTTTTGTGTGTTTTTGTGTACGTAATGATCGAAAATTGCACGACTGTCAATGTGCGGAAATTAAAGCCAAAAATTGTGCCTCCTTTAAGAAGAGAAATAAAAAGGTCAAGGAAAGGTCGTGGCGAGGTAGAGGGCGAGAAAGGGGACAAAACTGCAATTTAGTTAAAGACAAAGAAGATTTTTTTTAGCTAGAGACAATTAAAGCTGTGGTGTGTGTGTGTGGGGGGGGGTTAGTGGGGTAGAAGGTGAAGAAAGGAGGAAAGGGAGTTTAGAGTGAGGGCGACGATGTAAAGGGAGGACGAGGGTTATTTAAGATGACAAGGTTAAAAAGGGAGGGGGGGTCGATTTGGTTACTGTAGAGATGAAACCTGAGAGGAGGAGAGGATAAGGGAGAAAATTAGATGGGTGACAGAGGGGGGTTGACGAGGGGGGGTGACGTCGAAGGAACTGATTAATTAGACTCGTAGATCCACTGGGACTCAAGGAGAGTAAGAGAAGGAGTTAGAAGGCAGGAAAAAGAGTGATAATCCAACAGTAGCATTATCTTAGTGGTGTCAAATAAATTTATAATATTTTAAAACATAGTGCCATCTCATTCAGAGAAGATGGGGTTGATGAAATTATAGTGGAGGGGAGATAGCGACTGAATACAAGATGAGGCATAAATAAATTACAGTAGAGGAGAGGAGAGGAGAGGAGAGGAGAGGAGAGGAGAGGAGAGGAGAGGAGAGGAGAGGAGAGGAGAGGAGAGGAGAGGAGAGGAGAGGAGAGGAGAGGAGAGGAGAGGAGAGGAGAGGAGAGGAGAGGAGAGGAGAGGAGAGGAGAGGAGAAGCTCCCGCTTCCCCTTTTGTCCTCAAAGCGTCGGATTCATACTGGAAAAATTATCACGTCACAGAAAGGCTAACATCCCAGCTCCACAAACGAGTTGGGACGCACAAACTGACCACAGGAGGCGGGGGGGTGGGATGAAAGGGGCAGGCGCTGCATTCAATAATGGCTCAAATTGGAGGAAATGGCTTCTTGAAATTACATTTTCAGAGGTTCTCATTTTAAGTGCATGACTGCAGATCCGCATTCATTTCCTGGGGGACCGGGTCAAGCGTCACATCAATCAAACATCCCATAGCTTCATTTTTACAGCCTCGCAAAGAAGAATGAGATTAAAAGGACATGGATGGGGGGGGGGATCCTCTTGTGTGGGATTGAGGAGGATGCATGACGCACCTGATGGGATATGAGCTATATTTAGAAGAGCCTTTTGTAAATGAAATCAAGAACATGTAGTGGATCTATAACTGTTGATACAATAACACCAATAGTCACATAAAATAACAAGATTTTGATCAGCACAAGCCGGTGTGCAGAAAGGACTCCAGAATCACTATCCTGCACTGACCTAGATAATATATCACAGCACTTCAGGCCACCTTATCGTCATCGTTGATGCCTGCACATCACTGTTAGCTGTAAAAATTCACTCCATGCAAAAAAGCCTTATCATATTTCTGTGAATGAAAACAGGGCCCGCCCAAGCCAAGGATGACTGCGACACACTGCTGCCACCTAGTGGTGAGAAAGCTTTCTCTAGTGAAGCACAAACAAGATTCTAAGAATAAATCTGGATTTGTAATGATTTAAGAGTAATTTAAATAGAGAGATTTTTTTTTGGTGTAACAAATTCTCAGTCTTCCTTTCCTGTAAGTTTTCTGCATGATTGTCACTTTATAATGTTATATTATGTAATTTAATCCTAATAAAGAGCACAAAAGTGTCCATTAAGAACAACTTCCAATTGTTTTCCTCTGACAATAATGTAGGCTGATTTAGATGTTCTGTGTACTCGGTGATAATGTCATTTGTTTGCAGTAATTGTATTATGTCATGCAGTAAACAGGGTAATGAATTATTCATGTTCCAGGGCCACTGCCAACATATTCGATGCAAAGAATAATTGCTACCATTACATGTAGCAGAGCATTTAGAGGAGGTTGAGAGCATGTATGATGGTGATTTAAGAGCTTGACATGGCACCAGAGATCGATCCTACACATTGAAAAACACTTGCATTTCGATTAAAATTTTAAAAACTCACAACTATCTTTTAATTTGAAGACTATATGATAACCTGTGATTTCTTTAAATAGAGGTGTAAACTTAATTTTCATGCTTGTGTTATTATTTGCAAACCAGGTGACAAATGATGATAATCAATAATGGATAGCATATTTCATTTAAAAATATCCTGCGCAATTTTACTTAAAAAAATTACTCCTGTCATGAGACGGGACATGAATTCATAGAATCTCCTCTAGCACTCTCAGTCATTTTTGAGAATCTGCCATGCTTCAATCTAAACCACCAATCAGAGCCACGAGGAATATGTCTAAGACCCCTCCCACAGACACTCCTCCTGGCTCTGATTGGCTAATTAGATTCAGGAACTTAGGGGCACTAGATGGGGCTCAAGGCGACTGAAAGAGATAGTGATTTCAGAAATTAGGCCAAAGAACTAAACGTTACCATCCTTCAGGTGAAATTTTTTTGAAAACAAGAGAAAAATACTGACACAAAATTAATTTCCTTAATCAGAATTAACTTGTTTCTCTCCAATCTGAAACAATTTCTTATCTCTTTCATGACCATTGGTGGAGGAGGAGAAACTGAACAGCGGAATCAGCACCGTGGACAGCGCCACAGCTCTCAAACTCCACGCAGCTGTCACACGCGACGTTTTTTAATTTTTAATTTTTATGTAGCATTAAAAATATTAAAAATTAATTAATAATATTAATTATGTTTGTCCTAATGTAAAGTAGCAAGTTGTGCATAGGCGGAAAGGTGGGCTGACCAATCACTGGGTGGCCTCATTATCATCCAAAAACATTATATTTTCATACATTTTACGTCATAATCGATTTAAATTTGGTTCCAGTGCAAACATACCCGGATGTTAAGGTGTCCACCGCTGCACACAGGTGTTCTTACCTGGTCAGTCAGTCATTGTGATGAATGTTGTCGGACAAGCTCGACGTAAAAACGCGTTTAGTTTGGGCCATTATTGTCCTGACGTAACAGCACAGCTGTAATTATCAGTAATAACTCATAATTAAGCCGCGTCGTGGCGTCGCAGGGGGATGTGAGCTCAATTAATATCTGAGGCAGACCCGAAACGTCTCGTCTCCAGCAGAGACACGGCTGCAGCGCCGTGCCGCTGATTGGCTGATTGATGGTGCCTTTACGTGCTGCAGGAAAGTTGGAAAGGAAGTGTTTGTATCACATACCAAGATGTCAGATGACACTCAGCGCGTGCTTTACCAATAAATTAAAAAAGTTAATGATGATATGCGTGTCTATATTAAAATTGTGATCTAGCCTAAAAGTGCATTTTTACTTTTTGTAACTTGAACTAAATTAAATAATAATAATTCTGTATCTTTATTTTACATAATTTTATAATTTATCATTTGTAATTTTATACGCATATATTGCAGACAAACCGCTCTGGTATGAGGCGTCAATAATTTTGCAAGAAAATTCAGAGGACTTCCCACAGCTGATTCTGTAGTACAGAAATTTGGAATTTTCCGGGGCGCACTTGAAGGCGTCACTCGCTCCCCTCACAGTGCAGGAGATGCTTGCCGCTGCGGTTGGCTGTTCTGTGCTGGCGCTGCGGAACACGACAGAATGAATGTGTAGTGAGAGGACAAGTGAACCGCTCCGGACAAAAAAAAGTGACCGATCATGGCCAGTCGGTGGCGAGACCCCACGAGCGCCCTGAAAACGACGCGAATGCCCCACCAGGACCAGGAATCACCCGAGGAGACAGGAGACTCGCTGCGGGAGCTACCGCGATGGATGCGGCTGTACTTCTACGGGATGCACGGCGTGACTCTGGATGTCCTGCTGTCCTCCTTGCAGGGGCTGATGAACCACCGGGACCCCAAACTGGTGGGCTTTTCCTCTCCTTACCTCTGCGTGATGCATTCACTGACCCACTTCGCGCTGGAGAAGATCTACTCACAGAAGAGGTGTTTCGGTGGACGGCCCGTGGCGTTCCATCTCGTCTTCTACCCGTCTGTCTTCATCGGGCTGCAGATCCTGATCGGGAACGTCAACGCGTTGGCCGAGCAGGTGACGGTGGTTTCCGGCGCGCAGCTGGCCGTGCACTACATCCTGGCTCTCTATTTCGCGCAGGTGTTCCACAGAGGACTGTCAAGACTGCATTACCACCCCTCCGGTCCCGCAGACCACCTGCGCAAACCTGCTCACAATAAAGTGGCCCCTCGGGGCCTCCCCGGCTTTGCGCGCTTCTTGTTCTTCGGGATGCACGGCTTTCTGGATGAGGTGATCTTCACGTCCGTTTTCAACCTGGTGGAGAAGTCGGATCGGACCCTCAGCGGTCACACATCCCTGTGGTCCTTCCTCATGTACGGGAGCTGCAGCTTCGTGGTGGAAAAGCTCTACTACCATCTGCACTTCGGCAGAGGATGGGGGACGTGCCGGCGGCTCCCCATCTACATCTGCTTCATTTATGTGTGGGAGTTCTCCTGGGGTTTGGTGCTGAGGCAGTTCGATGCGTGCTCATGGGACTACTCCCATTATCCTCACAACTTCATGGGACTCATCACCCTCCTCTACCTCCCTGGATGGGTCTGCCTCAGTCTGTATCAGGACGTCCTGTCCAACGTCCTGCTCAGAATCAAGTGCAGCAAAGATGTCAGCTTGCTGGGGGAGAATGGAGAGGTGCATGGACACAAGGAAAAAGTACTTTGATTGATCTTTTAGAGGTTTTAAAAATCAGATTATATTAATTTAGGACAACACAGATTTTATTCTAACAAACATATCACAATAGACTGATTTAAAGAAAAAATGTGTACATTGTGGGACCAGTATGGCCTTTTATCTCAAATCACAGCAGCCTAAGAATCGGCCCGGGTCTCTGGATTTTTCCACATTTCTTTACAAAAATTCAGTGCACTTAATATTTTAGATAATCTGTTTACAGACAGAAGAGGTGACATTTTTCAGAATTAAAGATTTTTAAAAAATACCCACCTAAAGTCACTTGCTACTTGTTTAAATCAAAAGAAGCTACTGCCATTTTTAACCTATCTGATATAAAACCGCAATTCTTAATATTTTACAAACATTCAATACTCATGAACTTTTTTTATTTTATTTTGTGGATTGCATTGCTAGACTTTGCCACAATGAGACAGGTCTAGTTGGATTTGCATCGATTGTACCATTTATGCATCAGCATGCTTTTACTGTAGCTATAATATCTGCATGTTCCAAAGTACCAGTGAAATAACACAGGGAAGTTTTGTATCACAGCTTAGGTTTTGTTCCCTAATTTACAAATATGACCCCTTTATATTGGAGAGTCAATAAATGCTCATCTATTTTTATGTATCTTAAATTTACATGATGAAATTTATCTTGTTTGTGTGAAACATGCATGCAAGGGAATGTGTAGCAAGGAGACCCGTAGCTGAATGGAAACGAGCTAAGTGAGAAAACTGTGAATCTTTCATGAACCAAACGTCACTTTGTTGGAGTGCCTTCCTGTGTGAGAGTCAACCTGACCCCAACAAGCAGCGGTCGGTCTCTTCGGGGGCTCGTCTTTTTAAATATGAAGCACTACTGTTTCATTATTAAAGTTCAAGTTTTAATGAACGTTTATTTCAGCTGTAGAATAAAGTCAAGGTGAAATTTAAAAAAAATAGCTGAAAATTCAGATTTAAATTTGCCGATTTGATTTAACCCACACCATTTGCCCAATTTAGGTTCAATGTGTTTCAATGTGAATAATTCTTCTGGTTAAATAAGAATGGTCCAAGAGTTGAACCCCGAGAAAAAACTTTCTATTGCCTGTGTTTATTTTGTAGTTCTTAACAATTTTGTTAGTTTACGTCACTAATGGACATTTCATGTAAGATCTATTTCTTGACCAAAATTATTACATTTAGAACTTAATTTTACAATTCATTTAAAAACATGTAAAACATACCTGTTTGGAGTCCCCTTATTTTCTACAGTACTTAAATTAACAACTGTGTATGTTGCAAAAAGAATAATTTGCTTTAAAGTGACCTTTTCATGCTTTATAAACAAAGTAAACTTCATTAAAGTACCTTGCACTGTGACAAAAGTCAATTTATTCATTAACTACCCATTACTTTGGTTAAAATGTAGAAACATGTGGCTGATATTTCTGTCACGGTCGTACTTTAGCTTGGTGCTGGAATTAATCCTGCTCTTTAGGAAGCTGCCATTTAGTAAAGAATTAGAATTTATATTGTTCTAATCACAAGTTTAAATTCTGACTATTCTGTGAATAAAGCAATGAGTAGAATTTCCTGTTTTAGCTTGTGATTCGCTGGATGTATTTGAGTCTGTTTTAATACAATCTTCAATAAAAGGAAAAACGATTGATCATGCAGTGCAGCGATGTAATATGTTGATCATCTCTGGATATGATAGAAAAATTCACTTTGGATTCTTTCAATTAAAACATTTTATGGTCTTTTTAGAATTTATCAGCCAATCAGATGGCGTATAGTCTGCACATCTTTACAGGAATAATTGATGGTGGTGACTGATGTGAGTTGTAGTGGATGGTATTTAAAATTAAATCAGAATTCACCCAGTTGTATGACTGACATTCCTTCAGGTATTTACTTTCATTCAGCCAATTAAATGAAATTACACTTGGCTTTACTGAATAGACCAGGAGAGTACGAGGAAAAAGCTTTGCCTTTATTTGTTCTCTTCAGCTTAGAGTGAAACCGATTATCTACTACTGATGTACTGGATGTTCTGAAACGTTCAGTATCTACAGGTTACAGCCAAATAAAACCAGTGACCTATTTCAGACGATATATTATCCACTATAGGCTGCGGGTCCTTTGTTTGCATGTAACTTATGCATGACACAGATTCAAAGGTCTAAAGATTGGTGGCATTGGCTTTATGCCAGGCGCTTATTGGGTGTGCTAGAAAACACACAATGGTCTCTGGTATGCATAGTGTCATCTCTTCTTCCTCGAAGGGATGTTTTTGTGATGAATTCAACAAAAAAAAGCCCTCAAATTAAACTTACAGTACTTGTTTCATATCTGTGTCAACAATGTGAGCTTTTATGCTCATTTGTGTTTGCAGGTTGTAGGAATGGAACAAATATGCATCGTAATGCTGCGCACATCCATTATTCTGCAGCACAGTTTACATGATGCATGGAGAGTAAGTGCATCCTAGCAATTAGTGGCAAAAGAATAATTACACTGAACCGGAGCGGTTTCATCTCTACGTGCCCAGAAAATATTTAAACCAGGGTGCAAAACCAGTAGCTGTCTTTCTTTTTCTCTTGAAACATCCGGCGAGATTGGTAATGGCATCAATGCAGACACGTATCTCATGCTTACCACCCAGAGGACTGAGTCCATACTCCAATGACCCACAGTTTCTGCTGACAACACCACAATGGGAATAGCATTAACGCCGTAATGAGTCATCAGCAGTCTCAATTAGAGATATATGACCGCTGTGTGCAAACATGACAACTGCTACTGCCAGTTAGCAACAACCCTTCAGCGATGCACCTGAAAAATGAGCCATGTCAAATGGAATTTGATGCTACATTGAACATTGAATAAAATGAGTCCATCAGAAGAATAACTGGATTGTTCTAGAGCGGCCGACACTTTAATCCCAAAGAAAATCCATGGTGGAGTTTGAGCAGGTAAACCCAGGTATATTACCCGCCCACTTCTGCTTTTAGCCTTTTTATTGCCCGAGTTTTACAGCATGCATGTTTCCCATCTCTTATCAGTCTTGTTTCCATTTCAGGAAGATGTGGAGCTGTTTTTAGACACAAAAAGCACCAATAAACACACTTAGTTGTCACAATACTGTCTCAAAAGCGAAGCGAAAGCCAAGTTAGCTATTAGCTGGTGAATATTCGAGCATTTCATTGCTTACGTTCACCAGCAGGCCAGTAATATATGTATACACAGATGAATATAATATAAAAATAAATAAGATACCTTCAAAGTTAGCTGTGTTCTCATGGACTTTTTTTCTGTTCTCTTCTATATTTAAAATAAATAATGCAGCCTTTAAGGCCCCTGTGCATCCCCACACAGGTGGGTTCACTTATCAGACTGGACCTTTGCTAAGGGTGTAGCGCGGTCTGGAATGACAGTATCTTAAATCAACAAAGCAGGAGCACACAAATGTCACGATGTACATTCCTGCTGTAACAGATCCAGCTGGAAAACACTCTGCCGACGCCACCGTCACAGGAAACCTTGTATCGCTGCCAGGATGACATCACTTCACGGGGATCTACCTCATGTTTCATTAACACCAATGAATTAATTGCCCTTAGCATTTGGAATCACATGTACATCAGCAGGATTTACTGGTTACCAATAAGAATATGATTTTAAACCCATCTGCCATTGAAGTGTGACCAAATTTCCCTAATCCAAATACATATTTTATTAACTGG
Source organism: Antennarius striatus (assembly GCF_040054535.1). Taxonomy (NCBI): domain Eukaryota; kingdom Metazoa; phylum Chordata; class Actinopteri; order Lophiiformes; family Antennariidae; genus Antennarius; species Antennarius striatus. The sequence goes on from NC_090797.1 coordinate 3,686,017, forward strand.
CTTTTGATCCAGATCTCCATCTATTTCTCCAGGGGTAAAACCTCATGACTCCTCCATGGGAGGGTATTTCTGTTTTTGATTTGCCTGTAGGACTGAAACTGCAACCGTATCCATATGCGACATGTCAATAAAAACACATTATTAATAGATATAAGAGATATATTGCGGACAAATAAACAAAAAATGGGTGATTACACAACTATACCACATATATATGAAAACATATACAGGGTAAGGAAGATTAATTTTCATCATAATTCCATCGATACCCGGTCATCCTGCTTATTTTCACAAAACCAGAAACAATGCTGCTGCCTGTCTTTTTCTTTATTTACATACACAGTCAAGTCATATACAAATACTTAGTGGGAATATTATTATCACAGGCAACATATGAGTATTTGGATGTTTGATTTGACATCAGGAAACAGGTCTCTGATTTTTAGCACGAAAAACAATCATTTATATCACGTGTCGCGACCCAATGGTGCAGCATTCATTTCTAACGGGAGGCGATCCTGCAGCTGTTGATGAGAAAAGTGTATGTGTGCAATAGATAAATCATTAAGGGCTCTTTAAATTATTTATGAGAATGTATAGCATGTGTAGCATCCGCATTGCAACGCAGCCTACAGACACAGAGCTATGGACTGAACGTGTAAAATCACCCTGATCTGCTCTGACTGGTTTGTTCATGTGGTACGTTTCCTGAAAAAATGGAATTTCATGTCATAAAAAGTCCAAAGGTGACCAACTGCTTTGAGTACAAGCTAATCAAACTAGCCTATGAAGTCCTTTTTAACACCATCTTTAGTTCCGTTGTCCTGTTGCATGTCATCCAATGTGGATTTATTGAGGGTGTGAGCTTTTTGGTACAACCTTTGCTTAAAGCTATACATCAGGGTCTTTGCTAGAGCTCTCTGTGTCCTGGGACAGCAGCTCAGTCCTTTATAGCACTGACATGTAAATCTCCTGCTGAAGGCCACCAGATCCAAGAAGGTAGGTCTTCCTCGGACAAAGTAACGGTTGTGAACACGCACCACCTTGAAATTGTCAGGGTTCAGGTGGAGATAGTGTCCGGAGTTGTAGTGTTTTCTGACACAGCGACCGTTCCCTCGACACAGGAAGTTGCTGCAGAGCTGGGCCGCTGTGGTGACGTTGGTGATGTATGGGTTGAGGGTGGAGGAGAGGTAGAATGAGAGGGCTTCACAAGAAGTCTGGGAAGAAAGGGGGAAAACAGGGAGAACAATTACGACTGTGTCCAAAACACAATGTCACAGCAAGGTTCTGTCAAAGAGATGGCGCCTACAGATTGTGCTTTTCTACATGCCTGCCTCCACAAATACAAAGACTGTTTTCACAAAACAGAACAAAGTGATTCAATACCACATTTTTTGGCTTAATCTGATATAATCGAATATTTTTCAACATGAATAAGAATAAAACAGTTAGATTAATTTGTAATATTTTTGGCTGTATGAACAAATTGTGTGAAGAGGAAGCAGCCACCATGTTACTTCCTGTCTCCTGAAAACAGACTCTAAAATCCTTTTCCTCTTTATAACCTGTGATATTTACTAATACATGTTTAAATGCACCATTCAGCTGTGATATGATGATTTGTCACCATTCGGTAACCACACTGTTTCTTGTTTTGAGCAAAAACCAGGCATCCACAGCAGAGACAGATGTACGATCAGCTTGTCCAATGAAATTTACCATCATCAAGCTAATCTCTTTCTTGCCACAGATTAACTAATTCTGTTGCACAACCATCTAATCTATCATCACCTGTCACTGAGGTATTAGCTCAGGCAACCAGACTCCTGTATCATCGTCTGCAGTCTAACTACCTGCTCTCAGTACTTCCTTCATGTCTCTCAACAGTCCAGTGGAGGTCTGCAGGGTAACGTTACCTGGTCATCGTAGTCTGCGCTGGCCCCCCACAATACAGAGCCGGACGCTCCCACTGCTGCACTCTCACCAATAGTGTTAACCAAGTCTGCCTGGAAATAAATGGTTAAATATTATAGAACTATAATGGTTTATTCAAGGCACAGATGTGTAAGGTGTTGTGTGATGTAAGAAGAGAGGATAGGGGTTACAGGTGAGGGTTACCGGCTGAGCAGGGTGTCGTTACACCAAGAAACCAAACACCTATTCAACCCAGATCTCAATGAAAACACCTCACAGACAGGGTGGAGGAGTAACCTAAGGTGCATCTAATCTTGTCAAGTGTGTGGTTGCTCACTAAAGAGTGTAATCTCTTCAAATGGTGTGTTTAATTATTGATTGGTGAATGCCTATCCCAGTGTTGTTTGTTGGTTCATTTACTTCTTGGAATAATATCAGAATAATAAGAAACATCAAATGGAAACATCTGAATTGCTCTCATCTACCGGGCTGAGGAAGCGTCTGTTCTGGTCGACAAAGACAGGTCGTGTGTAAACAAAAACAGGTGCAGCGCCATCTTGTCTGGGCAGGGCAGATACCCTCAAAGCTTCCTGGACTCGGTTTCTCACCATCAGAGCAGCTTTGGGATTGTCTGAAATAGAGCTCTGAAACAGTTTCAGAAATCTTTGCACAGCCTGCATAGAAATATAGGAAACAATTGCCATCCAACCAACCTGAAGGTAGACAGAGGGGTACAGGGCAGTACTGGACTCCCACAGCCAGAACAGTTCATCATTCTGCTTCTTCACCTCCTTTGAACACCGTCCTGTGTATTCTGGTTTCTCCCAGCCGTAATTATAGCAATTCGGAAACAGGTAGAATCCCCAAAGACAGTTGGGTCTCATGGCTCGGCCTGTTGCTAAAATCCCTGCCATGACATTCTTAGCAGCTGCCTAAAATGATTGAAAAGATTAGAAGAATTATTCATGTATACAAAGTTCTAACTTCTGTTAAATTACCCCACAAAGTTCCTTTTTACCTGAAACTGTTGTTTGGCTTTCTCAGATGCCTGCTGTGCAGTGAGGGAGTGATTAGTACGCATTTCATGGGCCACAGACAAGGTCTGGTAGATTCTCTTAGCTCCCCAGTTTCTGTCCCATAGGGGGCGCCAATCTTCCCAATCGATCACAGCCAAACCTCGGCTTGTTCTGAAATAAACACCGCAGTAGAGCAAAATCAACTATATCGATCTGTCTGTGGTGTTATTTAATAGTAGTTGGCGCACTCGGATGGGATGAAGTAGTTTATGTCTGCTCGGGCCTTGTTCATGCTGGCTCTCAGGTCAGCTCTCTGAGGGATGCCACCATTGACTTGTTTGCCGCTAGCGAGGTCTACATGTGGGTAAAGACCCAGACGGTCTGTGTAGAACAGAGACAGGAACTGGCCAGGGACCTGCAGCAGAAACAAATCTGTAATCATTTATCTGTTGTTGGGACGGAGGATGACTTGAGTCCATCCCAATCCTAATGTTCAAGAGCTAAATGAGCCAATTACCAATGGTTAAAGATGTAAAGGGGTTAAATCACTGCAGGTTTATTATGTAACAGGTGAATTAGGCAGTACTGGAATATGTGTAATACTAGATTTCAGCCTACCTTAGCAGGTGTGGCCACTCCTTTAAAGGCTGAAGTATCCAATGAGATGTTGTACCTGTTGCACACCAGATCTGGGATGTTCCAACTGACAATGAAAGGCTGATGATCAAACAACGGACCAGTGGAATGCAGTTGACCTGAGGCTTCTGGAGGAGATGGCGAGATGTTTGGGGAAAAGGTGGGAGAAGTTTTGCCCGAAGGAGGTAGAGATGTTTTTGAGGTTAAAGGAAAGAATGCAGTGGGAAGGGACAATGTTGAAACAGGAGGGGGAAGTTTTTGTGAAGTGGTTTGTGGTTGAGAGGTATTTTTTGGAAGCACAGTTGAGTTGGAGGCGGGAGACTCTTTAGCCAAGTGAAGAAGTTTTCCGGAAGTCAATTTGGACAAATGGCATCGTAGCAGTTTTTTGTCTAGATATGGTCCCAAAGCTTTGAGGGGTAAAGTCAGACATTGGCAGAGGTGAGGTAGCAAGCTGGAAACATTACAGAAAATCTGTTTAATGACTGGAAAAGAAATGTGAGATAAAGCTCGACATAGAATTGGATAGTTTGAAGAGACTTCTTTGCCAATTTCTGTTTTAGCAGAAGCTGTCAACGATTTCGGGGAATGCAGAGTTGTCAGAGTCGCTTTTGACAAAGTCATCGGGTTGACGGTGGGGGTGGATGTCATTCCAGAACTGGTGTTAGCAACAGGAGCTGTCGAAACGGTTGACGAAAGAAAAGGTTTGAGAGAGGCGGGGAGGGCAGGGAGGGCAGAGATAAGCAGCGAGGAAACGATCCATGGGGTGAACGAGAGAAGCAGCAGCACACAGATTCTGCTCTTCTGTGTGACTAAAAACATCCTTTACCCTGGCTGAAGAAAAAAAATCAAACTGATATGTTACCAAAATGCATATGATGGAGAAAATTTACATTAAAAAACAATGAAATGTTGCTACTGTACAATAATCACAATGCAAAATGTTTAAAATCGCATATATCATATCTCAATGGCTAGTATAGTGTTAAAAGATACTTTTCATGCAATCTATCAGAGGTTCTCTTCAACTAAACCCTCACTGCAGTAATCCAGTCTACCTAACATGGCAACAGAAACCACTAATCTCAGATATTTAAGCATTTCTAAATCTAGATGAAGCCACTATTTAGAATCAAACCTAAGACACAGATCATGTATGTGAAAGAACACAGTACCTGGACATGCCTTGAGTGGAAACGTCTCACTATAACACGTGTTGACCGGACCACGGAGAGCGAGCACGTCCTGTCAGGGATGGCGCCGTCTGATATAAATTCAGCGGGAGTGGCATTGTGGGTAGAGACGTGCCAAATGATGCACGTTCCACTCTCTGTCGTCAGCATACAAAAGAAAATATCTCAATGTGCCAAGTTTGAGTTGTGGAGCCAGGGAGGAAGGCACACATAGGTGTACGGTCGTGGAGCATGCACCACCCTCAAGGCAAAGGCTGCTCAGTGTGTAGGTTCGATTACAAGATCCGAGGTTGTGCAAGCAAACATTTAAAATGTAAGAAAAATATAATTCCGTCCCTCAAGATTTTATAATTACATGCACAATTAATTATATGTTCGAGAAAGAAAAACTGATCCAGGAAATATCAAGATTCCTTGGAAAATTAATTGCCCCATCCACGTCAGTAGGGAGCAGTTAGGAGACAGGAAAGTTCTGACACCTGGGTGGCAAGGCAGGAGGTATTTACAGATTTCATTATTAATAGCGCTTCTTTTTTTATATGAGAATTTTTTTTTTTTTAAAGGGTGTCTGACAGACACAGCGACGCTTTGAGAACTGTCACTAAGACATACTGTAGCTGATAATTACATCTTCCACCTCCGTGTTACAAGTAGTCGTACACTGTGGGGTGTATTTATACTGGACTGTATGAGTTTATGTCTCCGGTCATGGACACAGGATAACAAATGGTGGTAGTTATTTCACATGTAGCAGAACTGGGGAGCCATGGGACAGCGATCTTTGACCTTCCTACTCACTTTTACGAAGGTGACTTGTGTTCGCGATGAAATCCTGTGTATCCTGCAAATACACAGGATTATGTCTCAGTACAGATAAAAACTTATTTTCTTCTGAATGCAGTGTGAGATTGTGTTCACAGGGTGGCTTTAACTCAATACGCGATCTAGCGACAAGGGTTTATTTTTACTTCCCCCAGACATGATCGATAGAGCTGCTGAAACCAGGTCCAGTTACAACATGGCATTTCTACTATCCTTAACAAATAATAAAAATATGGGATGATGTTTACATTTTTATGTTTTACATTACGGAAAAAAAACCATGTGCCTCAATTACAGATTAGATTAGATTAGATTAGATTAGATTAGATTAGATTAGATTAGATTAGATTAGATTAGATTAGAATAATGATGTAATTTGCAGAAGGTTTTATACCACAGATTCCAAATTCAGTATATTCATACATCTACATGGTTTCGTTGGGATATTCAAAACATTTTTTACAAGTTCAACATAAAATGTGAATAAATGGATACCAAATCTTACTTCTCATTAATCCATAGACATTGATCATGCATAAGGCATTATAACATAAGGTGGCGTTAGATCTGATATGCATGCATATGCAACAAGCGTGCTGAGAGCACCAGCTGACACCAGTGATATCCTCGTATATGTAGTGTAACTCTTCCATCTAGTGGTAGAATTATGCACACGGTGCACGTTCCCACAACTGTTTTTATTCATCTCTGCTTTTAAGTTTCTAATGGTAACAGTTCCAAATTCATCCAATGGAAGATTACGCCACTCAAAAGCATCATCATACATGGCTCCATACCATATTTACGAAGCACAACTAATGACATAACCCTGTGATTGTATTTGTTGTGCAAAGAAATGTGTGGTATGCTGCTGTCATTTTGTTTTTGCATTGCATGAATGTTTTACCTCACTGTCTGCCTCGTTGATCATTTTACAGCTTTTAGAATTTTTCTCCTGACCCCTTCAGTGTCCTGATTGCAGCTTCCATTTTCCTTTTAATCACAATCTGCCTATACATTAATTTATGTATGTATGTAATTATGTATGTAATTCAAGCCTTTGTTGTAAACTTTAAACAATATATTATATATATTGTGCACAATGTCTGGCTTTTTAAAATGCTTCTGTCGATGTGACCTTGCCAGAATTTCCAAAAATCCACACTAAAGAGGGGTTGAGAGGCCAACCTCATTAAATATTGACACAGAGGCCTGCAGGGGATATCTTCCTATGGGGTTCAAAATATAATATTCATGTTGTCTTCTTCCCTCCTCCTTTTGTAACCTCAATTTTCTTTTGTTGTGGAAAATAGCTCAAAGGAATATGTCACAGGGTGTCAGGCCCCGGGGTTGTTTCTCTCATGGTAAAAATCACCTCCAAAGCACTTATAACATGAGGATGACAAAGACTTTCACATTCACTGAATACAATCACACCTTTAACCCTATTTATATAAACAAAAACGTGAATTGAAGAGGCTTCCTTGCTCATGGTCACAGATTCCTGTTCACATTGCTCATAATTGTGAGTTCTGCACAGGCAGCATTGTCTGTTCTCCTGGTTTGTGTGAGTGAGCGCATACCACACGTTATTATCATCAGTATGACAGTCATTGAGCCTCCGTGAATAGGCCATCTGTAACCTTCTCAATATGTAAATGAATTAACAATTTACTTCCTCACATTCTTAAATGGCTGCTTATGAACAGCCTATTGCAATCTTTGCTTGTCTGACGGTTATAACTCCATAGAAGAATAATGCATTTAGAGACCGTTCTTGGGAGACAAAAGGAAGCAAGGTCATGAAAGTTTTTTTTTTTGTTAATCAATGTGAAGTCTATTAATATTAGGTCTTTATAAACCCTATAATGAAACATGTAAAAAATATATATATAAAATAGAAATTAACATTTCCTTTTTTATTCACATTGTTCACTCCCATTCTTTCTCTCATTCACTTCTCGAAAAACACAATTCTTTCTTTTTCTTTTCTTTTTTTTTTTTTTAGATGACGTGTTCTTACATATTTTTTCCAAAACTTGCAAATCCAAGTCTAGGTGGGGTTCTGCTGTGTTCCTCAATGTGTATCTCTAACCTGTCAGTCAGGTTTTTCAAGTCTGACAAAACTCTTTTTCAGAACAGAAGCTGAACCTGGCCTAAAGGAGCAGACAGAGGAGTCTTAACAGAGAGTGTCAAAGCACATGGAATGTATGCCTTAAAATCTATGCATTGAAATTTCAATCAAATAATATCTAAATGGAAAAACAATATGCAGATTTTGTTTTTCAGAGGTGATATATCCTCAAATAACAATAATTTGACATCTATATACATCCATATCGTTCATAAATAAGAAATCTAGTCATGTAAAAATTGTTCACAAAATAGAATTAACAAACGAAAGAGATTCCGATTACAAATACTCCACATAAATATTAAAGACAATTAATAATGGAACAGATCTATTGCATTAGTCTCAACATTTGCATGCATTATTTGAGTAAAATGTTTATACAAGCTGCATGAATGTGAGCTGTATTTCCAGTCCTTTTGCGTATCACTCATCCAAGAATGTAATCCTGAAAACCACCCCATCCAGGAGCCTGACTGAGCATGTTGCAGAAGATTGCAAATACTGTGAGCTCATTAGTAAAGTGTGAGCTATGTTGTCCTTGTTCAAGTCCATCTATGCCAGCCCTAAATTGAGTCTTTTTGATGGTTGAACACAATTTATTATAGTCTGATTTCAAAGGTCTAACAAACATTTAAAATAATAGGGTTGAATTTTCTTTTACACACAAAAAAGCAAGCTTTGAAGCATATGCTCCAGTCCTAAGGGTATTTATATTAACTGGAGCAGTGTTAATTCAACTTCACTTTATTTATTGGCTATTTATAGTTTGTTGCAATGGAATCGAGATGTTTGTGTATCCTCCCGGGGGTAATAAATTCTGAGGAAAATCACCGAGGGGGCCGTATAAAAAGCGCTGCAGCTGAGTTTTCTGACTTACACAATAGCACATTTTCATCACAAGGAAATTATCGTTTCTGCTGACTTCACGACGCGTTCCTTGCAGGTGCGGATTAATCTTTGCGTTAATTCTCAGTTCACTAAATCCCCTGTGAAGAAACAGTGTTTCTTCTTATCGTGGCAACTTGCACCTTATTTCTTATCTCCTCCCATTCTGCACTCGCATACATTCCTGTCATAAAAGCCACGGGCGAACAGAGCCAAACCATCATTGGGGGGGGGGTGTTAGGAAAACTGTCATTTCCTTAAATAATGGTTATAAACTTTTCTTGATTAGAAATAAAAGTCTTTTTTGTCCTAAAACCACTTATTAGAATAGTGTGAATGGCTTACCTCGGAAATTTTCGCTTGATAATTATATGGGACACAGCTACGATTCCCTGTCTCCCCCATTCCCGGATAATGGACTCGTCCTTACTCTGCCATGTTGGATGGAACTGGCTCCGTGCTTTCAAGCGGCCGGACTTCCCAGGAAAGTTTTTACCTTGTACCGTCTTCACCAAGTCTGTGCAGTTTTGACATTATTGTGAAGAGGATCGGGATATCACTTTGCATTCCCAAATTACTTAAATTTTGTGGCACATCGGTCTCGGGGATCCCTGGAATAAACCAAACCGGTGTGAGTGGGGGTCGCAGGAAGGCCACGGATGACCGAGGGATTGTTTATGTATCTTTTTGGATCCCATATAACGAATTACAATCGGTTTACACTTTATAAATTGATCACCAATCATGAGCGGACCACCGCCGCAACGGCGGCAAGCGAATGTCGGGTCGATACTACTGACACCACAGGAAAATGAATGTCTGTTCAACCACCTTGGCAGGAAATGCATCGTAAGTTTTTCTCATCAAATTAAACTATGATAGCAGGCTAAGAAAATAAGCTAATACTGCTAACTTGGCTGTTTGCCGTATCGACACGGTTAGCTTTGATGTGTAATGGTGCGTTTATAGCCTACATTTCGGTGTTGTGATTTCTAGTTTTCCTCTAGAAAAATATTACAGACTTGAAACTGGTGATGTTGGAATGCTTTGACATTAAGGCGACTAAGGGGGGCTAATAACGAGGGACCCCCTGTCCCGTTTGGGTAAAAAAAAAACAAGTTTCAGGCCTTCGCTGATACGCCTTTAACTTTCAAGCTTGACACACCTGGAATCAGACGTGCAATCCTAAAATCCCAACGTCCCCTAAAGTAAACGCACGTCAGCCTAGCTGAAACAGTGAAGTTACTAGCTTTGGGTTTTTGGAACTGTTAAAGCCATCAGTGGGAAGCAGGGCAAAGAAATTACTTTTTTTAGGGAGGTATTACATAACACAGCTGAACCTTGCTTGTTTTCGGGAAGTGTGTCCACAGTGAAGAATGTGCCGACAAGACTTGGCAGAAGGTATCAGAGCTGACTAGCTAAAAATGCTTGCCATGCACACCACTGAGAAAGCATTGGCATTAGCCTACTGTACACTGTGCAGTCACGAATCAATACTGTGAGATGCTCTGGTATTATTTAAGACTGTCAGCATCATATTCATATGTCCTCATGTGTACTCAGTCATGTAGCTGCACAATAAAATCCTGCTCCATATGAATAAGACATCTAACACTGCAGCTACATGTTACCATATTTATAGATGATGTTTGTTTTTACTTTTCATAATCTTGCAGGACAGGTTTTTTCTACCTAATTATTTAAAACCTTTTTTATGAGTGACTTCTGCAGAAAAGATGAATATTCAACCATCTTCAGAGCAAACATGGATACCTTCGGGGGTTTATTTCAATCTGCTTCGCCACTGGTGAAATAATGTTCGCATATGCAGGCGATTTGCACTGCTGGAGTATGAGCCTAATAAATTAATACACAAGCATTTTCCGAAGAACATTACAATCTGGTCGTCTTTCCTGTGTATGTGGGACCTTTTCTCTTAGTTGATGAATGCTGCTGTCCAGAAGTGGGGGTTTTTTTGTTGTTGATGTTGTCTTTTGTTTCTTTGTGGGCCCTCTTTTATGGTTATCATAGAATTGCATTTTTTCTTTCGTAAGGTTGGCTGATTTTGAGGTTGTTGTCTACAATTAAAGGTGTGTGTAGTTGTTCACTCTGATCTTTGCAAATCAAATGCTGACCAGAGTTACTCATTGAAACCCAATGATATCACCTGCAAATAATGTCACACCCTCACCTTTTGTGCAGATAGCCTTCGCAGTAATTCAGTAAATTACTTGTCAGGTGCGGCATTTAATCAGGTTCGCTCTTTAGATCAAGGTCAGTCTGAAACAAGTTTGCTAAAACCTGCAGCTAAGACAGAAGCTTACAAATCTGAATTCTTCTTCTGACTTTCACTTGACCTGTTCTCAGGTTACTTCCCCATACTGATCATAGTTTCCAATAATTGTGTATTGTTCAGATAATGCGGCCGAGGGAAACAGGAATGGCTCTTCCTCTTAGTTGTCAGTGGAGCTGCTTCATTCCTGCAAATCAGTCATATTCTTGGTGCCCTGGATTTTCCCCATGTTTACTTTAAAGAGTGCATTTCCTGTCTCATGACACTTGCCCCGCCCCTTTTCAAACATGAACGCACAGGTTCCTGAGGTGTGTCTCCTGGCATCTAACCTGCTCGAGACAATCCAGTGACGAAGTTTCTTTTGCATTCGGGCAATCACGTCACTTGACATGTGAGAGAGATGTGGAAACAGGAACATGCCTGATATTATGGCACTCCTGTGTGTGTCTGGGTACATCTTTGCAAGCAGAGAGCATTGGAAAACCAACGGCGTATGAGAGTCTGAAGGAAGAGGGGATCTGAAGAGACGGGCATTGTTTGTCTCCCTGAGCCATCTAATTAGAATCCCCATCAGGTAGTTTAGTGACTGACTGATTTTGTGTTATGTAATGTTCTTATTATGCAAAACGTCCAGGTTTCATGGTCACCTTAACTTCCTTTTCCTACTCATCTTCTGACTTCCCGAATTACTCCTTTGTTGTTAAGTCCTTCATTATTTCAAGGTAGAAAATGTTCCATTTGTCCTTTGATGGTATTTAGAGAGATTTTATGTCCAGATTTATTGCACGGCATTGCTTTGGACCTTCCCTTATTATTGCAGCTCTAAAGCAGATAACAAATCACCTCCCACATTATGTTTGAATTCTTTTTTAAGAACTGTTTATTTATCCTAGCAAAAGGCGGTTTAGATCTCTCAAAACAAGGAAAACAATTGATTTTTCCATTTGGATCATGTGAGATCTTGAATATCTAGAGTCCTCACCATCTAATTTGTGAGTCAGGTAGTATTATTTTGCAAAAAAAGAAAAAAATTCACAGAAAATTTTCTGTAATTTTCTGACCTAAAAGATAAATGCAACTGATCCACATTTTAACATTATTTATGACATCCGTGTGTTTCACCCTGCTGTCTGCTGCTTTAAATAATGTAGCCAGACATGCATAAAGAAAGAGCGAGGCATACCGCTCCATGCGTGGTGGACTTACTCATTAGTATTCTTTCTGCTGTTTTCACCGTCGCCAACACTGTCTGACTGTGCAAAAGGTGGAAAAGGTCCAGTTCTGTGTGTGTGTGTGTGTGTGTGTGTGTGTGTGTGTGTGTGTGTGTGTGTGTGTGTGTGTGTGTGTGTGTGCGCACACACTCCGTCGCTGCCTGATCAGCAATCCCATCCTACAGGAAGTCCTGTGGTCGGCCTCCTCCGGTGATTTGGTGCTGTAGAAGTAGAACATGATTCCTCCACTTCACCTCCTCTCTAATTATCTCCTCTTTCCCAGTTTTCATCTCACCTCCGCTTTTCTCTTGTCGAAATTTCCCATTTAAGTTGTGATTTCATTCAGATAAATGTGATACTTCACACATTTTGTGTAGAAATAGGCCTGATTATTTGTCCAGGGAACAAACATGCCAACATTCTTTGTGCTGTTTATGACATCTACTTAGAAATGTTGTTTCGTAAATGATTTGAACGCTATGCTTTGTGGAAGCACTCCTTAGGTCAAAAGTTAATCATTCACATCAATAAACAGAAGCAGGCTTGTGTTTTTTGACTTATATCTAAAATATGTGACTTGTGTCATATCATTTTTCCATTGCACCTGTCTGGATGTCTATTTCATGTTATATTTCAGGTACAATTCAAATCCAGCGTCATTTTAAAAAAAGTACGGTGCTCTTTCTCAGCTCCTTTTTATTTTGTCCTTGTCTGGACAGGTGGTCAGCTTCATTCTTCCAGATCGAGTGAGTCTGAGGTAGATAATCTATTTTTTGCGTTCACACGAATACGGGAGGTTTTTGTGATGCCACCGATGAGTCTACTTCATGCAGCCTGTGGCCCCGTCAGGAACAATCAGCCCTTCGTGAGCTGACGAAAAAAACCCCAGGGCCTCGGAGGCTGGACGCCATCACCACCGCTTTCACAGAGAAGCAGAAATTGTGTTACTTTTTTAAATCTTCCTTTCTTACACATCCAAACAGTCAGGAGCTGTGGTGCTCCAAATAGTCCAAACGTCTCTTTGATTATGAGTAAAAAAATATCTGGTGCTGCAGCGGGGAAGGAAAAGTGGCCGTTCAGTTATTGTAAACCTACTCAGGTTGTGCAAATTCCAGCTTGTTATAAATATGAATTACAAATGAATGAAGGTAATCATCATTTATAGATGAGTTAGAGGGCCAGCTATTTTGTTATAATCTCTTTCATAATATTAATGCATGCAGCTGAGGTTACAGAGCTCGCTGATGTGATTTGGGATGTCGTTCATTCAGGGAGGCTCTAGTCTGATTCACACATCATCACTGTGATGTAACGGCTCCTCAGCATGTGCACTTACTGTTCTCTTATGTGGTGTTAATTGGGCTGCATGCAGTTTCAGCTCAGTCATGTTTATTTCAGCCTTTCATTCAGTCCCTTTGAAGCTTGTATACACTGTTGGCTGGGGCGCATCGAGCATTTAAAATTAGGAGTACAGGATTCTGTTTTCAGACAAGCTTCCAGGAATCACTTCTCTGTGTGTTTCAGAACTATTACCTGTATTTTAACAACAGGAACAATCAGTTTTTGGACTTTCAGTTTTGGTTCCTTAACCTTAGTTCTGTCACTCAGAAAGGAGCTGAGAGACAGACCTGGTAACTTTAACTTTACGCACCCATGGCACCATACTTCTGAGAACTGGTTATTTCATCAACAGCATTTCATCTCCCACAGTTGATGTCGCCCACATCACCGTCATCTAGTCTGGTCACGCTGACAGCTGTCTGTAAATGAAAAAAGGTTTAATGGGTTAGTCGGCTCCGTAGGCTGAGCTAACCACACAGGAACCGGCTCTGCAGGGTTTGGATCACGGGTTTTTCTCAGGTGTTAAACAAGATATCGCCTAAGTGGCTGACGGGTGTGTACTTTGTCTAACGGCATGTTTTCCACTGTCAACATTTTAATGAAAAACTTTTATCCATTTGGGCAAATTCATAGAACAAAAAGTTCTCACTTTTACCTAAAGAAGATATTTTCAAACTCATTGTGGTCAAAATTTGCCTGCAGGTGGGAGGAGGCTTAACTTCTGTATTTTCAGAAGAGAGGTTATGATAATTCCATTTGCTAACTGATCAAACACTTCAGGCTGTGTGCAGAATTATTAGAATCAATATTGGGACTGGAAACAAGTTGGGGTGTTTTTCCAGCTTTGGGTTATTTTATATATTCAACTAAAAAACTGACGTATTGACGTTGCCTCTGGAAACATCACTGCTTGCAACATCGGCGTCAAAAATAAATGAATAAATGGGAAGCCCTATATTCACACAATATCTTTCACAAAGCCTCACACACAGCTGCCTGTGTTGACTCCAAATCTGCAGGAATTGTTAGCCAATCCCGATGACGCCACGAAAATCACCGAGAGTTCCTTTCGTCGATGCGCTCGCTTTCATCTTCGTGTTAATGGCTGTAAACCGGACCCCTCGGTGTGACACGATGCCCAAGGCAACCAGTAAAACCTGCGGGAGTCGGATTTGGTCTTGTGATCATGGATGTTTTTGTCTGTGTGTGTATCGCTACAGGTGTCATAATATTTAGTGTTCAACCTTGAGGGGGGGCTCCCCGTAGTTTAGGATCAGATGCATCCTTTTAAATCCCACCAGTGTGAAACAGGAAATGCTGACTCTCAAGATCTGTCTGGTATTTGTCATTGATTGGTTGTTGGTTCTTTTCCGTGCGTGACGTGTGTGGCAACTTCCTTCTCAGAGTCGCAAACTTTACATGTCTGTCACAATAAACACTTGTATTTAGCAAAGGCGAACATTTGACTGATTGATATTGATTGAGAGACCGACAAGCTGGCAAAGTGTTCAACGCTGCCGTGTTGGTTTTAGCGCTGTGCAGCCGGTTTTTGAATTTCAACGCAGTCAGCTTGACATAGCAAGGATGAAGTCGCTCTTGTTCTGAAAGCCTGACTTAGTATTGCTCCGTCAGTTTCCTGTTTCCTGGGGGATTGTATGCATCTTCGTTCATTCAAGTCGCTCAATATTCATTCCACGCCGCAATTAGTTTGGTAGTTCCGTTTATTTTCAGTTTACATAGCAGTATTTTATTCACATTTTTCTCTCTGTCTCTCTCCAGACGTTATCTTCAGCCGTGGTTCAGGTCTTCACAGCGGAGAGGAACACCAGCTGGAACAAGAAATGCTGCGGCGTGGCCTGTCTGGTCAAAGACAACCCCAACCGGTCCTACTTCATCAGGGTCTTTGATATCAGGGTGGGTGCAGAGGTGTTACAATAACGGAATATGTGGTTCTACATTATTAATCAGATGACGGCGCTCTCCACAATTAATACCCAGCGGTGGTTTGCCTCTGCTTTTAATTCATGATGACTCTGTCTTTATATTGGGGGTCTGTGGGATGTCTGACCTGCAGCATTAACCTCTTCTGACGCCTGAATCCTTCATCAAGCCTGTTTTTTCATGTTTCCCACAGGATGGTAAGATGATGTTTGAACAGGAGCTGTACAACAACTTCAACATCTACCTCCCCAAACCATACTTCATCACATTTGCTGGAGATGTGAGTTCCCCAAAAGTCTTTTTATTCCTGATCTCTCCTGTAAACAAACATGGCATAGAAATCATAGCTTTATGGAATGTCCATTGCTAATTGAGTTTTTACTGTGTGCGCACAATTAATTCAAGGTGTTGGAGGCAGTTGGCATTTCTTACATGTACTTACAGTGAATTTACACACCTTTTTGTTGTGTGTGTGTGTGTGTGTGTGTGTGTGTGTGTGTGTGTGTGTGTGTGTGTGTGTGTGTGTGTGTGTGACAGACATGTATGGTGGGTCTGAATTTCGCCAGCGAGGAGGAGACGAAGCGTTTCCGCGGTCATGTGACAGAACTCATGGGGAGAAGACAGAGAAAAACTGGTACCAGCTTCCTACTGCTGTTTCTAACTTCTCATCGTTTCGCACTGCTGTTATTTTCTTTTAAATTTTGGTCCAAGGGGGCACTGTAGCTTCAGGCTAAAACATGATTGGTCATCTCTGAAATGGACCATAATAGTCCAATGACTTGTGTGAATGGGGTCTTTATTACAGGTTATATTTTTCTCAAAAGAACTGAGTAGTTTTATAAAATCCATACGATCTCTTTAAGCTTTAAATGTTTGTGTCCATCCAAGCAGAATCACATTAAGAATTCAATGAAAAACATATTGTTCATGCGAAGCGGTTGGGATGCATTCCTAACTTTATTATTGACGCTCCTTTTTCTTTTTTTCTTCTTCTTCACTCTTCTCATCACTTGCTTGATTAAGACCGTCTGTCCTGCTTCCTCTTCTGCGGAATCATTTCCTTTACTTTTCAGCAGATTGCTCTTTCATCTTTCCCTTTCAGCCCTTCGCTTTGGGCTCTTATCTTTCCCCTGAAGACTTCTGCTTTCTGACTTTCAGCCAGTGGAAAAGCCAAGTCAGCAAGTTTGTGTGACAGTCAATGTCATTCTAGCATCACTGATGTATTCTCTCTAAGAAAGGAAGGAACTTTCCCCTGTCCTCTGCTGACCACTGATTTCACATCACGGCAATAGCTGGTGTCGAGTTCCAACTCTAAACCTGCTAACGAAACCCTTTGCTTGGCGTTTTCCCAAATAACTCATGCACAATGCTGCCAAGCCCTGTTGTTAACAACCTATAAACTCTTCTCCTTCTACGTCTGTGCTCTAACGTATTCTCACCTATCACTAACACGACTGGACACATCGGCGCAGGACTTTATTGATTTCATGTGTGTTGTCTGTGTTCACAGAGAAGAGACGCGACCCTCCAAATGGTACGTTTGTTTTTGTTTTATTACTCTCTTCCTGTCGATAACTTCAGAAATAAACCGACTATATATAGAAATACAGTAGACCTTACATTCACCTTACATGGAGCAGGCTTGTATTTGAAGGCCTGATTCATGTAAATTAAAAATAATTTACTAAATTTTAAAGTTTTGCTCTGCTTTTGCCTTTTCAGAGTTACTGATTACTTTTGACATTTCCTTTGTCTTTCACATTAAAATCCCTCGACCATTTTTTTGGACAGACCGCCTTAATTTCTTTCATTGTGGCGTAATTCTTGGAGTATTGCTGTACGAAAGAGTCCTTGAAGTTGTTAACAGAAGCTGGATACTAGCTCAGTAAAGTTATAAAATACAAGACATACGAATAAAACAACATGAACTCAGACACACATCCACTGTTACAAAACTTGTTCTATTAAAATAAAACCAATAGCCTCAATCCTTTCACTCTTGCTTGTCGGCTACACAACCGCTCTGATGACCTGCCTATCCTGGAGCTTTAAAACCCTCTCTTTAAATATGAAATCATATCGAAAATGTTCATTATACATAACTGGTATACACACTATTATCTTTTTTTTAACCTGGCTTTTATTTGTTCTGGTCGACCAGTATCAGAGGCGCAGCTTTCAATCCACCCCAAGCTCAGATTTGAGGAATGTGAAACGTCCTAAGGGACACTGACTATTTTTACCCAACATAGTTTGAACCAGCGGGCTTTTAAATGTGCCAGAAATATAACATATGTGTTTCCCAGACATTGAAACTGTACCTGGAGCATCTAAAAGGTCTGCCTATGCTCACCTTTACTGTTGTGCATAAATGTACGTGCCAATTTCCGTCTCAGGTGGGTTCAGTGCATCCTATGAGTGAATTGGTTTGTTTCCAAACGCCATCATCTCCCTCCCTCCCTCCCTCCCTCCATCTGTTCCACTCTCACCTCCCGTTACCACGTCACCGCTTCGGTACTATTGCTATTCTCGTACTCGCTTTTTCTGGTTTGCCTTTTTCCTCTGCTATCCTCTGGTCATCTTTGAATATATCTTTGTTTCTCTTTTTTCCTGTTTCTACCTCGACTACAGCATCTTTCCCTCATCCATCAGATTCATCATGTTTTAGAAACCACTGAGATTACTGTAGGATTATTCATGGAAAGGGTTTTAATGGTTACATAAAATCCAGCTCTAAATCCACAATGATTTGCCTTGGATTTGATGCATTAGCGTGTTTTTGCATGGAGGAGGAGTCAGTAGCGGAGGTGGGCGGGGGAAACAGTAGCGGTAAACCAATCGGAGCGTGACGATCTGACATTGCGCCCAGCTGACCTGTTACGTCAAGTGAAAAGAAAAGGCTTGGGGATTGAAAGCATGGCGATCCCAGATGAAAATATAAAGCGGGGAGAAGGAACTTTGTTGACTATTTTCTGTGTCAGAAGAAAACGATGCGTTGTGATGGAAGGAATTTCAGGAAGAGTAAACTTGCCGTCTGCTGACTTAAATGTTGGCCGGTTCTTCTCCTTCGCTGGACCTCTGCCCTCCCAGCTCAGACTGTGTGTCTGTGTGTAAAACTCCACCAGATGTCTGATCAGGATATTCCTTTATTAAATACAGACCGTTGCTCCAAGTTCATCACAAGTTGGCTTTTTTTTGTGCTGATGTTTTGGAAACATTTTGGACCTTTTTTGGTTTCAGTTTCTCTTTAAGATACCGGAAACATTTTGAGTATTTTTTTTTTACCTGTCAGGTGAGACAGGAAACATTTCTTTCTTTGGCTGAAGAATCTGTCCTCTCAGTCTTCTTGGTGTCTCCATCCGAGTCATGTAGTTCAGTTGCGGTCAGACGCCATCATGATGTTCTGCACCACCTTCCTGTCCGCTCCATCTGAGGACCTCAATTGCGAGGGCAGCGGAGAAAGAGGATCGTTATCAGATGGAGGCTTCGGCCCGGGGAGCTGCCTGTCCTCCTTGCACTGCCTGGTTCTCCCACAGGACGAAATGTACCCGACTCTGTCTGAACTGACCTCCCAGCTCCCCGTATCCCCCAAAAAGCAAAGTCCCAAGTTGGTGGACAAAGCGATTTTTGATGTCGGTATGACCACCTGCGGAGCGAGAGATAGTGGGTGTGTTTGGGAGAGGAGGAGAACGCAGGACAGTCGTTCAGCCTCACCTGCACACAGAAATTCTTCCAGAAGTCTCTGTAGTGAGGACGTTAAAGGTACGTGCTGCACCTGAGGCGCTGGAAGGAGAAAACTGACCTTAAGTTAGTGGATTGAAATGATTGTCAGACCTGTGTGCCCTCAAGAGTCCGTTTCAGCAAATCAATATTGGGTTACGTCTTTGAAAAGCCCCTCTTTTGTTTTAATGAAGTGTTTCAGTAAAGATGTCAGAATTTATTCATTCTTCTTTTAAAAAAGCAGCTTTGTTTTTAAAGTTTGTCATATTTCAGTGCTGTTGTTCCACTTTCGGACATGACACCTCAACTTCCTTGTCATCTCCTCAGGCCCGTCGCTGCCGATGGCGACAGTCGACATCAAAAACCCAGAGATCAGCGATGTTCGCTTCCACCACAACAACAACACTCAGATGAATAACATCGTGCACTCCCCCTTCCCCAAGAGGGAGAAGAAGACGAAGGGGAAGAAGAAGAGGTTGACCAAGGCCGACATCGGCACACCGAGCAACTTCCAGTGAGTTTCCTGGGTTGCTCCTAATGTGGGGTCGGGTTCAGTTAAGGCTGTAGTTCAGGAGTCTAAATGAAAACTAGTTCCACTCATGTACTTGATGTGTTTTTGTTTAGGTGCACCAGGAAGCTTTAGTCGGTACAGAACCAGAGAGAATGGTCCCACTTGACAGATATGTGTGTACATTCCTCCCATTCAGTGCCAAGATTTGAAAAACATTTACAAATTTCAGTTGGAGATCAGCGATTTTGCCTGTAGATGGCGCTGCATTATAAAGTTCTACATCTTGATCTGTCAACTGAGGCTTTATAGAGTCAGTACTATTGTCAGATTAAACATTTACCTACATGTGAACCTGGAACGGTCACATGACTGTCAGCTTTTGAGTGTACGACAGACGCTTTTCGATTCGATAAATTGGTCCAGAGTCCCAAATCCGTCAAAATGCTGATCAGTCTGGGCAGGACATAAATCCAGTCTGTCCTTATCCTGAATCCAATCCTATAAAGTCTGTGCTGTGATTGGTAATGCATGAAAATCTGCGCTGTGCTTTCAGGAAAGGTCTATGGCAGCATGCTTAGTCCTTAATGAGATACCACAGATTACCAACGAGCCCTCTGGGTAAAGGAAAGGGAATCGGGTCACTGCAGCTCGTGCAGCGGTTCAATCAACCCGATCCGGCGATTCTGTGATCTTTGATCTCACCATGTGATCTGACCTCTTTCACAGGCACATCGGACACGTAGGATGGGATCCAAACACGGGCTTCGATGTAAGTGTAACGCAAAAACCTTGCATCCCTTCATACGCGACACCTCACTGGTCAAACATTCCCTGTTCCTCGCTCATACTGAAGTACAGCTTCGAAATGTTGAGCCGAGCTGCACAAGTGAACACGTCACAAGGAGATTTTTAGATGGGAAAGAATCAAGCTGCATCTGCATAATCCATGGACCCGTTCCCAGAAACAAAAACAAAAGAGCATCACCAGATATTATCCTGGATGATGAAAATGAGATCATGCAGGTCAGGCGACTTCTGTCTGTCAATGAAAGATGAAATCTAGATTTACTTTGACAAGTTTAATATTTTCAAGGACTTTCAAGGAAGAGGGAAATTCTTCTTAACTTGATGCATCAGCTGTGATCCATTGGAATGTATAACATAATTATGTAACAATGGCCGATAGTGTCACCCCACACCACTAGGTGGCAGCAGAGCGGCTAGAATTTTGGTCTTGTTTAAAAAAAAACTCATTTTCATATATTTTAGACGGAATACCATGCAGACCATAACCATCAAGGTTATTCTTTTTAAACTAAGGAGCCCATAATGATCCAAAATAAAATAATATTATTAGATATTTCCACGACACCAGCCTCCGTCATTATGGTTATTATCGTCCATGGCTAATAACCATAATCACCTGTGTGATAACCTTTAAAGCTGAGTTGTTAGAACAGACTCATCTCTTCTGTCTTCAGTTGAACAACTTGGACCCGGAGCTGAAGAACCTGTTCGATATGTGCGGCATCTCAGAGGCGCAGCTGAAAGACAAGGAGACCTCCAAGGTCATCTACGATTTCATCGAGAAGAAAGGCGGCGTGGAAGCCGTCAAGAACGAGCTTCGGAGACAAGGTAAGTCAACGTAGAAAAAATGACCATATTAAACCAATAATAATCGGCTTTCAGTGACATTCCGGTATCTTGATGTTAACCGGTGTGGTGGTTCTACCCTCAGGCCCCCCCAGGTGGAGCGGTAGGTTCCTCTGCACCATCTGTTCACGCATGTCGGGTTGGATTGTAGAATTGAGCTGAAGTGTGCGGTTTTGGTTTGTTTTGGAGTTTTTTTGTTGCCGTGTTGTTTGTAGTTGAATTGACTGGTGTATTTTTTTTGCAAAACACAGGAAATATTATTTTATTTTGTTCTTTACAGTTTGCGTTTGAAAGAACTTTGCATGTGTATTCAGGCTTTAACAACCGTCCATCAGACCGAAGCGACGAGATGTTTCTGAATGAATTTGTTCTCCTGAGGTTTTCCAAAACCGTGTTCAGATTTTCAATTGCATCTTCGGAATTGAAGTCATCTTCAAATAAATCGGCCAAAGTTTTGAGACAGAAAATGAACAGTAGCCTATTTGCTTTCTGAGTGATTTGATTGATTGTTATCAATCATTATGATCGATCACTTGTGACCGTCCAATCTAATCAATCGTGATTGGCTGTCGTATCTGAAGTACACTTTTTCAATTTTTTTTCACATTTCTTTCCAGCTCCTCCCCCTCCTCCATCCAGAGGCGGCCCCCCTCCCCCACCTCCCCACCACAGCTCAGCCCCTCCTCCCCCTCCTCCTGCCCGGGGGCGAGGGGCCCCGCCGCCACCTCCGCCCTCTCGAGCTCCCAACTCCGCACCGCCTCCCCCTCCTCCATCCCGACCCGGCATGTCCGCCCCACCCCCTCCCCCTCCCAGTCGAGGCTCCCTCCCACCTCCACCGGCGCACGCCTCAATCCACGCGTCGCCTCCCCCGCCACCTCCTCCACCCCCAAGCAGTACAGGCGGACCACCTCCACCTCCTCCTCCTCCTCCGCCTCCCGGCCCCCCACCTCCCGCTCCACCTCCGCCGCCCTCGGAGGCTAACGGAGGGGACGGCGGTCCCCTGGGGAAGTCGGCACTGCTGAGTCAGATCCGAGAAGGCACCCAGCTGAAGAAGGTGGAGCAGAAGGAGCGACCGGTGTCCAGCACCGGCAGGGACGCCCTCCTGGACCAAATCCGACAGGGAATCCAACTGAAAACGGTCAGAAACTAACCCCCCACCCCCCCACGCATGTCGCACCCATCAGTCGCCTCCTTCGTGAGCTCAACGCTGTTCATATTTTACAGAGGGACGACACCATCGAATCGACGCCCTCCACCCCGGCGCCATCAGCGGGCATCGTGGGAGCGCTGATGGAGGTGATGCAGAAACGGAGCAAGGCGATCCACTCTTCAGGTACGAACCTACAGGAAGTTACTCCAGGTTTTATTCCGGTTCTCTCACTGCATGTATTTGTTTTACTTTCCGGCTAAATTTTTATTCCATGAATCAACACTAAAGTTTGATCAAGAAACTAAATCAACGTCTTTCTAAGATGCTGCAGTAAAAACTTCACATTCCCTCCCATCCATTTTAAGCCGTCACATGAATTCCTTCTTCTCATCCACAGATGAAGATGACGACGACGAAGAGGACGAGGACTTTGATGATTACGACGAATGGGAGGACTAGCGATTTTTTTTTGTCCACTCCCCAACTTCCTGATGATTCTGACATTAAAATAGCTCATGTCTTTCGTTAAAAAAAAAAAAAAGGAAATCTTTAATTTCAAAATTATAAATGTAAATGTTCTATTATTGATGTGCTGTATATTTTTGTTGCCTTTATGCTTTTTTTTTTAATTAATCTGTGCAATACCTCATTTAATCTGTAAATGTTTGTCTTTCTCATATCTGAGGTCGTTTCTTTATATCCGTCACTCTGTCAACTCCATGTCTCCTGTCTCATTTTAATTGTTCTGATTTTTTTTTCCATCTCTTTTCCCGCATCCCAAAACTTCTTTGACATCCGTCAGCGACATCGGTCTCCCATCATCCCATCGCTGTAACTCATATATTCACACACCCCCAGCTTGATATGTGCAATTTTCCATCAAGCTGTCATGTGAATCATAGAATCTAAGATGTTTGGGGTTTTTTTTTATTGTTGCTTTTGGTCAGCGATTGAACGGGGAGGGCTTCCAATTTTAAGCTCCCCCAAATCCTCACGTCAGCTGCGTCGTCATCGTTTATCAGGAGGGAAAAAGAAATTAACTATTTTCGTACCCTATTATTCTCTAGTTTATTTTTACTTACTCAAATTATCTTAGTCTGAGCACTCATATTTTCTTAAAAGAAAAAAAAAAAAAGGAAAAATGCTCTTTTTGGAATATTTACCTTCATTAGCTGACAAGTGTAAATTTTGCGGAAGAGTTTGAGTCTCGCTATATTTTTGCACAGATTGAGAGAAAAGACTTGCTGCATAAATACAGGACATTTTCAGGTCTGTATCATTGTTGAACATGTATGCTTTATACAATGACACAAAAGCATTCATGTTAACTAACAGTATCCTACACTACAGTACACAGAAGTTGCCTACGCCATTCAACTGGGCTACCTGCTGTGAATTTAAGCTCTTTTCTTAGTCACACTACAGATTTATTAAAATTGTTTCTCCATTTAAGCCTTTTTTTTTTAAAAAAAATTTATTTTACAGTAGCAAAGTAGAGTATAAATGAAACTGTTGGAATCAGGTCATTTGTCGTGTAAAGCTTTAGGAATAAAGAGTTCTTACTTTTACACACCCGATGCTAATGATGGGTCCATATGCTAAGTTACTTGACAGAAACAGCGAGGCTAAAGTAGCGTTCCTCCCATTGTCGACTCTAGAGTCATGGAATAATGGAATTTCTTAATAAGAGCAGTTATTTTATCCAAAGTAAAAAAAAAATTGAGTAATTCCTGTCTTGTGTTTATTTAAAGCTGCGTTTTTCCCCAAGATAGTTTTTTCTAATTTCCAGTTTAGTGCACAATTATAAAATAATTTTAAAATCTAGTTGTGTATTTTCAGTAAAGGACAACAACAGCATGACTAAACCCATCCAAGCTGGCTAAGAACAACATTTTGGGCTAATGCGAGGATTTGTTTGCTATCTGCAATTGAAATACTGTACGTCTCTTTTAAACTTACTGTAATTTGCTTGAAAGCAGCCATTGGTTGTGACCTTTATAGAAAAAGACTACATGCTAACACTATGTGCAGAAAAGCATTTAGAAACTGAAGTAAAACAAAGCTAAATTTCCATGACAACCAGCACAAAGTCATGCTATGTCATACCAAAAAAAAAAAAAAAGGCTGCAGCAGCAAAACCCCCCAATGGTTTTTGAATTGAATTTTTTGTGTTTTTAGTGTTAAATCCATCAGTTTGTTTTTTTTCAAGAGTTATAAACCAGCTGTTAACCTTTTATACTGAAGGACATCTGGTTCTGTGGCCTTGTGGGGTTTTTCTGCAGCAGCCATATTAGCTTGATTTATGTAAGGCTGATTTCAACATTTTTGGCCAAAATAGTAGTTGCTTAAATTAGCATGTATTTTTTAATTTTTAATTTTATAAGAGCATCCCAGAAATAGGGATAGCCTATGAGGTGTAAATTGTGCTAACTAATAGCATGCCAACATTAGAGACCCAATAAAAAAATATTTTCACCGCAAAATGGAATGTTGGCATCCTCACAATCTTTTCTTTGAGAGACAAATTTCCAATGTTTTGTTTTTCAAGCTAACCTGTCCTCTTGTGTCAACATACACGTTGATGTGGGGGGGGGGGAAACGCCGTATTTTCGCTTCTGTAGGTAACGAGATGTTATGGATGCCAAGCCTTATCAGCAAGGTTATACAAATAAACTCTTACAGTGTACACTCCAATAAAACGTTGACATTTAAATCTTTTATAATTTGAGCTTCTTTGTTTTTCCCAGCTTTTTCTTTAAAAAATCTCTTCTAGAAACCTTTAATGTTGGCGGTTCTTATTAACACATCCACGCTGCCTTGCCTCCTATGTGCTTTGTGGCACTAGTGTGTAAGAGTCACGTGTAATTCGACCGTTTGTGTGTTTGCCAGTGTGTGTGTGATGAATGCAACACTCATCACTTGAAATAGAAAGCTGGACAGATCTGGAAGCAGCTGTGTGAGGGATTAGCGCTGCTTCGACTGCTACCATTTCAGCCCCTCAGCCAGGTAGAAATTAATGAGGCCCTGGTGTTTCTTTGTCAGGATGTGCATCAACCACCCATTTATTCATATTTATATCAAGATCATAAAATGTCTCGGAACATAAACCCTCCAGGGAATAAAAGAGAAAAGGTTAGGACCTAAAAACTGTTCAGTGATACTTTGGGATTCACTGACTCTGTGATTTACTGTCGGACACAATAACGGCCAAACAATTCCATGGTTATTTTTAGCTGCTGTACACCTCGGCTGACCCTGTATCAGTTCTCTCTGAGGATCTTATGAAAAGTATTAGTATAGGGAGGGCATTTTCCACAAACACAGCCGGAAGAGGTGCAGCAATTCTAAATATGTCATCCATAGCATGCAAAATGAAAATGCATGATAATACTGGATCCACATGTCCAGAAAATCAAAACTTTGAAATATTAGATGCATTAGTAGTGAATTTGCCATTTAAGGCACAAACGAAATTTAAATTTAAGGAATTTTGTAGCCTAAAATTAGCCGTTGAATACTTTTATTATCAGCAACACTGCATGTATACACTGGAAAGGAATGCAAAGGTCAGATGGTATGAATGTTACAGCGGTGATGCATGAGTGTCCTGCAGCTCTGTGCTCAATGAATGTGTGCTAACTTACAAACTTAACAGGTTTCTTGGCACATAAGGACCTCCGTCTTTCCTGAAGCTAATGCTAAATTAAAAATGAGGACTTACTGATTTGAGTCCTGAGTGCAGGGCCCCCATTTTCACACAGGAAGTGACTGCATAGATGGAAGGACATAACCCCCCCCCAACCCCCCCACAGACTCCTATTCACAGCCACGACAAAGTGCTGCACTCGAGGAGAGGAGGTTTTAGTCTCGGGACACTTATCCATGGGAATGCATTGTGCACACTCAGCTGCGGTTAGTCCAGCATAGAAGTTTGATTTAAATACAGTTTAAGGTCGGATTTTCCTTAACAAATTTTTTTTAATATAAGTGATTACACAATCTTGTACTCATATGCATGTATCATCCTACACTTGCATGCAAATACGCAAACTCCACACAGAGTTAAGGCCCCACATCTGGATTCAAACCTCAGGTCAGAGGTCAAACGGTGGGATGCACTTTGTAAAACTGTCATGATGCAGTTGGTGGTTTCCTCTGTTGTTGTTACCCATGAGGCCCTAAATCTGTGGTCTCTAAACAGCTGCATTGTAGATTTAGCAATCGAAGGCACTTTTCCAACACACACTAGCAAAAGCAGGACCAGGATTAGGAAGATGAATACTAATAGCTCACATCTCTCAGCCTCCTGTTTTCACGCTCTCTCTAAGTGCCCCCCCTCCCTCTCGGTCATGTCAGCGTGTCTGTCTTAACAAAGCATCCTCTTCTGTCAATTAACCAAACCCTTCTTTTCTTGGACCCAGCTCATGGAGTCCCACTAGTAAATGAAAAAAATAGAACTTTAATTCATCAAGGAACCACAAGCTAAATTAGAACCTCCAAAACTTTTGAATGGGACAAGTACAAAAATCCTCCTTGTTTCACTTCCATTGAGGAGGATTTCACAGCGGGCCAACCTGTGTTCCGAGGTTAGAGAGATCTGCAACGGCTGCTTGAGGAAGACATTGATATACTTTGAAGAACAGATGCCGTAGCAACACAAATGGATTACTAATCTGTGTTTTCTGCAAGAAATCATAAAATGTTGTCCTAAAATGTTGATTTTGAAGAAATTCAGGTTGGATCCCAAACCCAGAAAGTGTTCCAGGTACAGATCCAGATTCTGGATGATGTTTTGTCTTTCTTTTTGGAACGTATCTTAGAAATTCAGAACAGCCCATTCAAAATAAAAAAGCCTGGGCATGGATAATTCATTATTTTACATCATTCAGAACTGTCCTATATTAAACTTTAAAGTTGACGTACTGTATGTGATATCTCCTCTGTATCAGGTGGCGATTATTTCCTTTGTCTTGCATTGTTCATTGTTCAAATGATGTCTAATAGGCATCACAAGACACCCACTCCAGTCACTGCACTGACTGGAGTGGGTGTCCTGTGAGTCCGAGTGCAGGGAATAAGCATCAGCTGCACTTGACCAGCAGGCTGACTCATACAACAGCGGCGGTGTGTGAATCCTATTCTGCTAGACAAACCTTTAACCCGTTTCTTTCATCCAAGAAAAACAGTTTACATACAGTCTCTGACGAGCAGCATTGTAAACATCAAATGGCTATATTTAGAAATCAACACCAACAACAAATCATATTTACAACTTTACAAGAAAACAGTGAATTAGAAAACTTCAGTACAGTCAACTCAAAATTAAAATACAAACATTGTTTTCATTTTTTTGCTTTAAAAACTTGAGCAGTAGTAAAACGTAAAGCTAATATCGCAGTGCAAATTTCCAGTATGTTTTCATTTTCGTGAGGAATTCAGTTTTTCCCTCCTCAGGACTCATGCACATGTTTCCACCTTGTCATTTTCATTTTTCTTGGTCATTCCATTGCGGTGACGATGCAGACTCCCCCTGTTTCCACATCAACAAAGATACCTTTTTTTTTCTTTCTTTTTTTAAATTGTATTATCGGAGATAATGTGGGAGGTCAACCTGGAAAACACATAATGCTGCGTCAGTTCTCCATGCAAGTTGGGAAAAAAATTTTCAGAGCATTTTAGGAATTTTTAAGAAATCTTGCGAGCAAAGATGGGAATGAATGAAATGGACAGAAGTCTTATTCATGACTGAGAAACATCAAAGTTAGTATTTATGACTGAGAGGCTTGGACAGATACAAGAATGCAGCTTTCAAGCCACGCTTTCCGTCAAATGAATTCTCTTCATTATCAGAAGTAACGCCAATTTATCCTGCGACAGAAAACTGTTTAATTACAACTTTTACTTGATGCAAAATTTTTATGTTGCAATATTAGTCAAGTTAAAGTTGACTACTTTAACTTAACTACCAAAAAAATAATATTTAGGAATATTGTCAAGAAATAATATTCCTAAATAATATTTAGAAATATTTTTTCTCGACACAATTTAGATTAGAAAATCAGATACGCTGTTATGTATGATTTACACCGTACATGACACCACTGATAGCAACCCTTAGCTTGGCTTAAAATCAGGACTGGAAACAGGGAGCAGCCAACAAACGTTTGTCTCTGTGGTTATAATCCGTCTTTGTTAAAGGTTTTGATATCTACATGTAGAGCTTCAGAGGTTCTGGTCGTTGTATTTTGTTACCTTTGGCTGTTTCACCCCAGTGTCTAACCTGTATTTTAAGCACAAGACGTATAATAATGATCTCTACAGCAAAGAATTGAAGGTGTTTTTTTTTTAATATCTATTAAGCTTGTACTTAATGTCTCAAAGTAACCTCTTTTTATTTTAGAATTAGAAAAAAAATAGCTAACATGCTAATTACAGGCAGCGCCTCTCAATAAAAATGTCCAACTCAGATGTTGGATTTGCAGACACTCTGAAGAGTCAACAGAGGAATCGTGATTTTTATATGACATTCAGATAAATTCAAACTCATTCTGACTGTTCGTCTTTGGTATACTTGCTAACCCTGACTCTGGATGTGTGTCCTAAACGGCCTGAGCAGATGAAGTGTTAGTGCACTTTTGTTGTCGATTGTGTGTTGTTGGTGCGTGTTGTGGTAATGCGTCATATCTGCCTTTATCGCAGCTCAACTGAACAGTTTCTATTAATACCTGCACTAAGTGGCTGGAATCTCACAGCTAGGAGACCTATTCCTCCGAGGGCAGAGCCAATTTTCCACTCGAACAATGTAATGAGCTGTGCTCGAGCTTCAGCCAAGGTAACACTTCATAACAACAACACGAAAAAAGTTCAGATGTTCAATACTGTTATGAAAATGTAAATGTTGTGGTTTGTTGTGTTTACCCATCCTTAGTTTTTGCCTCATCTTCCTCTTTAAGTGAAGACATTATCATCCCGGGACGGTGATGTTCTTACCATTGTTGAGTTGTTGGTTTGTAGGTTTGGCTAGAGGGATTACACATAACCGATTTCCCAAAAAAGATTCCTCATTTTTACACATTTACCCAAGTTTCCCAAGGTCATAATCCATAAATTGCAATTTGATATGATGTGATTGTGAGTCGTGCGTTGCAACTCCAGATAATTATGTGTATTTGTAGGAGGTGACCTTTCCTAAGATGCTGTACCATAACAAATAAATCAGGAAACACGCCACGACCGCCAATGATGATGGGGTTGTGAGTGAGACTCCTCGAGCTTTAGAAATATAAATCTAGAAGGTTTTGAGCTACTTTAAGATTCTGATGTGTGTTTAGATTTGTTTTATGTAAAAATGTGATTGTAAAAAGTTCTGATGACAGTATGATTAGCACCTAGCTGCCAAAAAATATACCAAAACTAAAGAAAGCTGCTTCAGTTTTGACCTTATATAACTTCTGATCACAAAACCATTGAGGCTCAAGCTACAGCTAGCCCTCTACCAATATGTCATATTATATATCCATTGATCATTACATCCGTTTTCTTGCATTGCACTTAAATTGCACTTGTTGGCTGCATGTTGGCTTTTTTAGCATGACTTTCTCTCTGACTGTAAAAGCGTTGTGATCATACCACAGCACTGGATGGGGGGGTAAGCTGCCCTATATCCTGCCCACCATGGTGGTGTAGAGATGGAACATAGAATGACGGCCATGGAGATGAGTCAGACGCCACAGATTCTGTGTCACCGTTGTCTAAATTTAACTCCCGACTGTTGGGTTTGTCTGCAGAGAAGCTGCGGGTTTGAACTAAGTGGTTGGTAGAAGTGTTTATGTAGGAAGAGTTCTAATTTTTTTTTTTTTGGCCCCTTTGACTCAATGCATTTGTAGCCCGGTGCTGTATTAGCAGTGATAACACTTCCTACATGATTGGAAATGAAAAACATCCAATTATACATCACATATTTATACAAGATATTAAAACATCCCTGTTGTTGCACAAATTCCTCCACTCACCCGTTTCAACCCACTGATGCTGCTGCTGCGGATGGATTCCATCAACTGGTCGTGGGCTGACCTCACCGGCGTGGACGGCCTGCTGCCCTCCTCCCCTCTCCTCTCCATCGACACGGGCCTCAGCGCGTTCTTCAGCTCCTTCAGGATGGTGGTGGTCTCATCTTTGCCCGACGCCTTCATCTTCTCCTTCTTGGCCTTTTTACCTTTAGCTGCCTTCTTGCTGCCGACCTCATGCTTCTTGATGACCTCCGCGATCACCCTGGTGGGCTTCTTCTCCCGCCGAGGAGGAGGTGGCGGGGGAGGAGGTGGCGGAGGAGGAGGTGGTGGAGGGGGAGGAGGAGGCGGAGCAGGAGGAGTCTGCTTTTTAGGGATTTTAGGTGAGGACCAAGGAGAGGCTCTGGGGGAGCTGTAGGGTGATGAGCGAGGAGTTCCTTTCTAGAGATGAAGAGAAACGAGGAATTCCTTCAAAATGGTATTTTAAGCAGCTAAAATTTAAGCATGTTAAATAAAATACTCATTAAACACTTAAAGGTTGAGTGGGGTCTATTAAATGGTGTCCATTAGAGGGTAAGGAAATTATGTTTTAATTTTTAATTCATGTGTAGCATTGAATAATGAATAGGCTGTAAGCTGATTTTAAACAATTTAAAAAGATCTTTTTTTCTGCAAGAAATGAGATTCAGAATGAATTGTCATAATTTGCATATCATTAGCATATCGCTTGTTAGCAAAAAAACTTGACCCTGTTCATTTTAGACATGGGGGCTTCAAAAAAAGTAACAGAGCACAACAGAAAATCATCATCAGGCCAGAGCAATTAAAAATATATCGTTTCGTATTTATTTTAAGAATTACCAGCGCAGTGGTTCTGGGGTTAACAGCTCCCTCCGGCGCCCCCTGCTGCTGCTGTCTCTGCTCCTGTAGTCGTTTCTGCCTCTGCCGGTCCTGGTTCCTGGTGAGGATCCCCGTCATGCTCATCCTGGGGCCGGGCAAGTTGAACTGGTAGCCCAGCTTGATCAAGGTATAGTTTTCCCGAAGTATCTTCACCATTTCCATCTCTACCTGTGGGTTAGAGGCAGAGAATAGAAACTTTTAACCAAGCTGGGGGTTTTCTTTAGTGAAGATTTATTTGATGGAGATAAATTTGGTAGTGTAAGAGGAGAACAAACCTGTCCGCCACACATGTGTCTCTGGTTGTGGAACCGAAGCTCCGTCAGGGTGTTGTTTCCTGGAAGTGCTTGGACCAGGGCCATCACGCCTTTCCCAGTCACATAGTTGGACTCTATATTCAGGCTGACGATGGACGAGTTCTCCCTCAGCATCTTAGCGATGGCCAGAGCCGAGGGGTCATCGGCTCGGGTGTTTGCAAGGCTAAAGACACGCACGTGTGTGTTGGACCTCAGCGCTTCAGCAAATCGGATGAGGGTTTCCTATGAAAAAGTTAGATGTTTAGATTTTTCCAGAACATGGAGAACTTGTCAGCATCCATAACACACCAGTATTCTTCATGTTGGCACAGGTGATGTAAAGGGATGTGTGAGGAATCTGTGGTATTCAGCTACACAACGGCTTTGTGTTAAACATGGAACCATCTTTTTATAACCATGCCTGGTTCTAAAAATAAAACAAGCAAAAGTTACTCAACAGTGACGGACAGGATGCTGGAAGCTAATCCCCGCCTATCGCTGATGAAGCCAGTCAAAACACTGGAACACTTTGATTGGTCGGTTTAATTGTGTTGCTTTTTTTTTTTGTACCGATCATGTCAATCTTTCGTCCCCGTTTGTACCTGTGAGATATCGTCAATGTTGTTGAGGTTGACCTCTGTGAGTTCGGGGTCGTCGCTAAGGACTCGTTGCAGAGCTTCGTCGACAACTGTCGGGTTTCCAGTTGCGTTCGGGTCAACAGGTGGAGGGGGTGGAGTCAGCCTCATAGGCTCCACCCTCTGCGGCTTCAGCAGCATCGGCGCATCGGCCTGTGACGAGGACTCCCCCGAATCCTTTGAGGGTTCGACTTTTAATTTATTATCTCGTTCCTCCACCTCTTCCTCTTCATCTTCCTCTTCCTCTGTCACAGCTTCCTCCTCTTCCTCAATCTCCTCCTCTTCTTCATCGTCCTCTTCCTCATCTTCTTCATCTGTTTGCTCCCTTTCTTTCTCGTTTTCAACATCTTTCTCATCCTCTGCGCCGCTGTCTCCGGTCACACACTCCTCATCTTCCTCTTCTTTATCCTGTATTTTTAGAAATTGATTAATTTTTGGAAATGGGTGAATTTAAAGTTAACAAACACACATTTGAGACAAGTATGACTGAACGATCAGCTTATTATCACTGTTATAATCATTTGGTTCATCAAATCACTTCTTACTTGAAGTTTTCAAGTAATCCATCATGAGTTCTACCTGATGACACTAGAAACAAGCTAACTTTACTTCTGGCACTTAAAAACAGCCAAATAAATCTTACTGAATGTCTACACTGACCGCTTTGGAGCTTCCTCCACTTATCTCGTCCTCCAGCAGTCGACGGGTCTCATTTTCCCAATACTTCATGAGCGAGTCCCTGCTAAATGTCCCCGTTGGGGACTTGTCGGTCTGGTCTCTCTGTCGGAGTCCTATGGGTACGTTGGCATCGGGATCGATGTCAGCCAGCTCCTTTTCCAACTCAGCCAGCTCTTCAGGGCTGAGGGAAGCCAAAAGCTCGTCCTCGTCGACATCTTCGTACTTACTAAGCTCTCGACGGTACCCAAAGAAGCTCATGGCCAAAGCCTGATCAGTTCAGACAAGTCAGTTGTTGCTTGTTTGTCGATTCGATCGCCGACCCAAAGCGAAATAGTTCTGTGTGGATAGAGGTTCCAACTGAAGACAGGGTCCGCGTCGATGCTGCTGGAGACCCACTGACATAACCTCTCACAAACCAGATGAGGAGATGCTTTCCAGGGGAAGCCGGTTGGACATGCTGGTCCCAGTCAAAAAGGTGCGTCTGGTTAGAACCCACACCAGTCTGAACCAGATCTATCCTGGCCTTGTGTGTGTGTCCGTTGGTGTCCTCCCCACTTAAATCTCCCCAGCTGCTGTTCAGGCCTTAAGAGAGGGATCAGAGGGGAACGTACCAAAATGTGGGGCCCATGATGCAGCGTCTTTTTTGGGAGGCACCGCTCTGAGAGACAGATCCACAAAAAGCATGTGAGCTCAGATACTCCAGCCTGTCAGCGTAGCGGTCTGTCACCACAGCCTGAGTGTCTTTGTTCGCAGCCAAAACATACCAACGGAACAGAACAAGACCGGTAAACAGAGATAATGTATCTCCCAGTGAACAGCACGGCTAGCTGCGTGTTGGTCAGCAGAGGCATTAACACTCCATCCGTTGTTATTAATAGTTGATATGGACAATTAATAAACTGGGAGAGATACTTAGACATAACTTAGATCTGATACGGTGGTGATTGTTTTATTTTTCTGCTCTATTCCCTGACCCAACACCAGATATCTTTATAACTGCGGAAAAAAAACACTATTCATGCTTTTTAGCAACAAATAGCCTCATAAGACACAAAATTACTACTCATGCTGAATCATGAGTGAATCATTGCAATATTTAATTATTTTGTGGAGAATAAAATTTCGCTTTTTGAGTTCAGCTTCCTCGACTGCAAGTCACGTAATGGAATGCACCCCCAATGTTTGTTATGACTGGAATGTTTTTGCAGAGAAAAATATTTTTTTAAAAACCTTTGGAGTCATGTTATAGAAATGAATCATAGCTGATGGAGGGGTTTCAGCGGAAGGGAATGACGGATAGAAACAGATCAAAACAAACGCTAAAGAAGAAGAAGAAGAAAGCTGGACTTGGTGATAAATGGTCTTTGTGATTTGAGCTGCAATGTTATTCAGCGACAGATCTGATCAACAGAAGGCTCTTTGTCGGAACGACTGGACTGCTGAGCTATGAGGTGCAGAAAAGACTTTTCTCCATTTTTGTGGTTGATGAGTTCGGATGATGTGCATTAGGCTTTGCTCCGTCCTGCAGAATATCAACACTGTCCAGGTTTCCTGATCCAGCTGCATCTCACAGGTCTGTGTGTCCATTGTCGGACAAGGTGCTCACATCACCACCTAGTGGAGGAGAAGGAGATTACAACAATATCCTTTTCCTCTCCAAGCAAAATACCAGAGGTTCACAGCATCTGATTTTATCACCTTATTTTATTCAGGATTTTACTTTCCTACAGTGACAGACAGCAATTTATTTCAGATCGGTCTGAAACTTTTCTACATGCAACTACATTGTAGTTGCATGAATCTGTCACGCCCTCAGGCGACCCTGCTTTGTAGCCAGTGTGGTTTCCTTTTTGTGTTATACGTATATCCAACTTCATTCAAACTGAAATATACTGAAAATTATTGTTGCTATCATTACCTTTAGACACTACAGTATGTGCATCCCAAACAGAAGTTCTCAACCAGTAATAATAGTAATAATAATAATAAAATACATCTTTTTATTTCTGAATCTTCTCCTTATTCTGATATGAATGCAATAACTAATAGTCTGTACATTCAATAATCTTAAACACCATGATTTCAAAGTATTTCAGTAAAAAATGTATAACCCTAAGAAGCTCTGACCCAACAGCAGGATCTATGGGAAGCAAATGCGTGGTGAAAAGAGGGAATCCAGAGGGGATGAGGATGAGCAAAAGAGGCAGAGGGGAGTCTGGGAGGAGCTGAGCTAGTGGTGATTGCAGGAAGGTGAGTTCCAAGTATGTTATGGGGGTCCAACGCAGGAGCAAAGGGCAGCAGGAGAAAGCTGCAGACAGGAATTGGTTGCAGAAAGTCGAGTTTATCTGGTTGTGACCCGAAGCCTGGCATTCATCTCAATGGAGATTGTAGCTGGAGATCACCTGATGGGCCCAGCACACCTGATTCCACTCCTGCAATGAAACAGCAAGGAGCTTTCTGAATCGAAAAGAGTGGAAAGCAAACAGAGGGCACGACACCAACAGTTAACAAGTCCCCATCATCATCTTATTTCCACTTTCTAAACAACAGCTTGAGGAACAACCTTGGTAATATTCTGAGCAAAACATTAGAGAACAAGCGCCCACTTTCTCTTGATGCACAAACTGATACGTGGGAGTTTATGGAAAAAAAAAGTCTCCAGCAGCGTCAGTGTGTGTGTGACACGGTGACTCAGTCTGTAGGCGGCCTCTCCGCCACCACGTCAAAAGACCTCCACCAGCCTGTCTGGAGTGGAAGCAGACTGCCCCGTCCTCAAGTTTCACTCCACGCATGGACATCACTCACAGACGCACAATGAGCTGCGCCTTTCTGCAGAAAACCCATCGTTTCATGCACTGGATTTAAGGAACTGCAGATTTTTGCTCCATATGAGGAAGAAAGTAAGTTGAAGAATTTAAATTAAGGCTTTTTAAATTGTATGTTGTAGAGCGTTTGGGTAAATTTACTGATGTTTATCTCTCACTTGTGTTTAGGCAGGAGATTTACAAGTAGAGTAAGAATTTTTTATTTTTTTTTAGACTCTTTTTTTTCACCACAGTGAAATACAACTGATGGCACAGGGTTGCTAAGATTTCTCTGTAATTTGTAGCACTGAATGCAAGCTACTTAATATTTCAAGATCATGAATTTTCAAATTGTGTAAAATTCCTTCAGTGTTTAAACTGGAAATAAAGTTTTTTTTAAAAAAACACTGACAATGAATGAATGCATTATTTTATATTATTAGCATTGTTGTATTAATATGTGAATAGTTCTGCATTGACTGCTCTCTTCACTGCAATCCTTTTGAAAGGGGAAATACTTCCTGTATTTTATTTTTGCATGTGTATAAATCCTTCTGAAGCCTTTTCTTCCTGTCGGACCGGTGGCCCTGGACTCTGTCCATTAGTCATCTGTGAGCTCGTGCATTTAGAATCATTACACCTCAAAGTATCGACGAGTCGCTGCAGCTGTCACAAACACTTTGACAGCATTCACCACCAGCATGTTTCATCTGAATCACCAACTAAAGTAGAAATTTGGGGTGTTTCAATCTGCTGCTCCCATAATTGTTCACATCAAACATAAATGAAATTAATCAGATTTGGAGCATCAGATTTACTTGTTATAAGTTATAAAGAAAGATACAAAATACTCTGTTTTTAGTTAAATCAAACTTTATCTAGCGGATCGAAAATGTTTAATGAAGCCGATGTGAATTCAGATTTTGTACAGTAAATTTTTGAACAGTATATTTTTAAAGTGTATTTTCTAATTTATCACTATATGCTATAAATATATACACGACCGTTATATATTCAACATATCTATATAAGAAATGTGCATATATATATATGCATGTAGATAGAAAAATAGATGTAGATATATATACAGTTATATAGATACAGATAGATATGAGTGGATGGAACCCATGAGCAAGGCATTATGGGTGAAGTGTATTTTCTAAAATGGGCCTTCCTGAGCTAAAAAGCAGTTAAACGTTCAGATTATAACTTTTTGCTGTTTCTGTCATAAACTTTACTATATCTTGTACCTGTTGTCATGTAAATATACTACATGTCATTTCTGCTCTTTTCCTCAGATCTTGAAATCAATTTGTGTCCTCTTGAGTCTGTTCACAAGTTTGAATCTCTGCTGCGGAAAATTTACGACTCCCATAACTGACGATGTGAGCAAGCTGTCATTATTGGTGAGGATATTGAGCAGCTACAGGATCGATACGTATCATATTCATATCTGTTTGTATTTTTGTCTCGTATTGACATTGTGTAAATGATGTCATTATTCTCATTACAGAAGCAGAACATCCCCTCCGATTATGAGATTCCTGTTAGTTACATTCCCAAGGAAGAGGTACGTATGGAAAGAAAAAAAGAGGGAGAGGGAATATTGGGAAATACAGATTTGGTGGGGGAAGTTGATTTAGTCAAATCTTCCAGGCTGGTACGTGTTGGGTGGTGTTAAACATCTTTCCTTTGGAACAAAGCCTTGGGAAGCTGGCCAACAAATTTGGTGCCATCTCCTCCAATAAAGAACATATAATTGTCTTCATCGCCATGGTGAAGAGTTTACGCTTCACCTTTAACCACGACGAAGTGGTAAGCAATCAGAAAATGTCCAGTTTTCCTTGAAGCAATGTAATATTTCTACAGTTTGTGATGTCTTTGTGTCTGATCCTTGCAGGAAGCAATGATGCAAGTCTTCCAATGCCATTATCGGGAGAGTAGATTAGTGTCTGATCTGTACTTTGATTACATCAGAGATATCTTACAAGCTGCCACTCCGGGAGAATCTGACTTCTCATGCAAGCTGGAACCGTGCGTTAACTCACCGCAAACACCAGGTACATCATTCATTTGCATTTTGAATTTTTAATGGATGCCTGAAAGAAACAGCCGAGTAGACTATTAGTGGGCAGATATTGATCTGGGATCAAGGACATACAACTGGGACTGGAATCTAATTTGTGAACATGAGCACACAGCTAATACAGGTAATTACATGGATTATATGATCAAACACGGCATTAGAGAAAGCCAAGTCAACCTGACATTTCAATGAAGTCTGTGTTTTTGTATCTATGTTACACTTGAATCCCCTCAGAATTCCCTCTACTTGTTCAGTAAATGGTAATCCTGAGGTATCGGTCTACACGCTATCAAATTTCTGAAGTGTAACCATAGTCAGAGCAATTTTCCAATAATACTTCCTTCTTCCAGGAGGTCATGAGGAGGGTCATGAACACAACTGGTCAAATAGAACTCCTTTGCTGGTCGCTCTAATCCCCTTCAGTGCCTGCCTTGTCATCATCGTCTGGCTGGTACGTGGGTCACGTCAGCATCAGTCAACCTATGTGAAACAGGAAACACAGAACCACACAATGTTTATTACTTATAGCATGAAACTGAACCAGATGAATATGCATCTACATGACAGTTAACTCTGATGAAGGTCTTTGTATTTTGCCTGCTAGCAATGTAGCATGGTTAACTTAAAGTAATTCATCACAACATCACAAATTAAGAAAAAAAAATCCTGCACTGTCTTTGTAATACCAAATATCTGCAAGATTAATGACATATTAGCCTCACTTGTGTTACGTGTTAAATGCATTATCCAATAGCACACCATCTATCACTGAAAAGCATTACCAGATGCTTTATTGGTAGTTAAAGTTGTTTGATTTTAGAGTCATTTTTATATACAGTGCGTCTTCGTTCTTTGCGGTTAATGTGTTCCAGGAACCACACGCGATTAAGGAATCCGCGATCGAGCGATGAACTATTTATCTTATTATTTAAGGTAATTTTAAACATTTATGAACCCTCCCCAAACTGATATTAAACCACCTTCTATCTGTATTACCTTTTCCCACACTTTTATTGACTGTTTAAAGTACTTTTGTGTCTCACGTAAGTCCGAAACTCACGGAACGGAGCGCACTTCCAGATGCCATCAGCCAATAAAATGCGCGTACGGTATCATGTGACTGCTTACCAACACTCCGCAATGAGGTGAAGTCGCGACTGTTGATGCACCAGGGCGCACTGTATTTATTTATTTTTATTTATTACAGTGTGTTAGTCTATTATGACATCATAACATGTCTTCATTTTCATGAGCACTTCCAGGAAGGAAGGAAGTCCTTGCAAAGTTAACTACCCATCAAATATTCAGTACTTCAGTGCTCCCTTAATGCCTAATTCTCATGGTGCCTCCTTGAGAGATTCATCATCATCTGTCATTTGTTCATCCCACAAAATAAGATGGAAATAAATGCTTTTCCAGGATGCGACTTCTATTTTATAGATTTCTTTTTTTTTTTATTTCTAGCTGAAGTCTGGGAGGTGTTTGTCCGTCTGCAATACTGTAAATGATGAACTGGAACCATCTGACGTGATCCCAAGTGTGTCTCTGGCCGTCCCGCTTCAAACACTCACCGAAGATGACGCACAGCCAGCGGGGGAGGCCGTCCCTGAACACGAAAGTGGATGATTCATGACTAAAAGGAAAAGGGAAATCTGAACAGAAACACAACAACTCACTGTCCAGGTTGTGGAGCTTGCTGGATAAATGGGTGTGATCATTCATCTGCGTGCATTAACCTGAACTGTGAAATGAAAATCGCTAAATTCTCCAGAGACTTCTACAACTTAAGTATCCAAAGATGTTGCTTGGGACCAATGGGGGAGAAAAAATCCAGCTATCTATCAAAATAGCTGGAGGAGTACCTTTTTATTGTCTGTTCTAGGCCAATGTTTAGAAGCATTTGGCTTTGACCTTCTGTCAGCAGATGACAAATTGTTTTTTTCTCATTCCACTCAGAACTGAAGATTAAAATCTAATCTATCCTAGTTTGGAAGAAACCATCTCAATCTGTTGTGGGACGCCTGTCAGGAAAGCATTGGTGATGTCTTGACATCACCGATCCAGTCGGCAGGTCAACACACCGAATCTCAACCTGTCTCTTTATGCTGACTTTTACTGAAATGCATCAGGGGTACAATGCAAAGAAGTTTGTGCACTCAGTGAAATAACTGAATGCATGAGAAGTAAAAGGGCAATTAAAGAATCTTTTGAGGAGTGCAGTTCATTGTTGACGCTGTTCGGATCTGCCACATCGGATTACCAGCCTACTAGTTGCAAACAGCACGCCAAACAGTTCAACAAGCGTCCTACTTTGTGTATCAAAGATCTGACCAGATGGCAGATAGCTATCGCCAGAGGCACTTTGAATCCATTCATTGTATTTCAAAGCTGTTGCCCAGTGATCTATAGCCGCTGCTCGGCCCCAGTGAGTGTGTTGGAGCATTTACTGCCTTATTCACCGAGTCAATCATGAGAACATGACTCCTCGAGTGTGAGCACTCTTGTACTGTATGTGTCAGAGAGAAGGAAAGAGAGAGACACCACAAACAGGACGAGGGAAAGTGAGGGAGATAGGGATAGATAGATGGACGGACGGATGAGCTCAGTGAGAAACATAAGGAGGGCTTGTTCTTGTCACAAAAGAACTGGCCGTAGGCTGGAGGAAATACCAGTTACAAACACGACTGATGTCGGCAGATCCCTATGAATCAACAGGCTAAGAATCTTTCCAGACCACAGGGTTTGAAGCCTCATCCACACAGGATTGTTAGTAATTCAATAACAGTTTCTATATTCTAATGGAGTACTACTACTTATACATGCAGTATTGTTGTTTTCTGGTGATGAATTTGTATAATTTTGATATGATAATCTGTATTTGTACTGTATGTGAAATTTTAAGTTATTTTATTAAATAAACCATTCACTAAAGGTAATAAACGTTTTGTACCATTTGAATTATGCAAATGAGAAAATAGAGCCATTCAAGTTTGTATGAAGGAGTGAAAAATCACTGCAATAACTATACCATCATTTTCTAAAGCAGACTACAGAACAGCGAGTGCTATCAATGGATTCCAGGAACTGTTATGCTATATATAACACTTTATATCATAGTAAATCTGAACAATGGACTTCGTAGAAAACCTGTCTGGATCTAGAAAACCTGGCTCGGAGCGATTAAAATAACACCTGGATAGGGTGATAGTCAGTATGTCATTAATTTGGCAGTGGGTAGATCTGAGTAAAGCAATCATGAACCCCTTTCTGATGTAATAATACAGGATTTTGTTTATTACAGCCTGTCTTTCCGAATGATCAGGGTAGAATAGCAATGGCTTTAGTGTATGCTACGTATACTCCATACTTAGTCTAGTATGTCTTTAGGCATTTAATGTTTAGTTAATGTTTTAGTTTGAAGCAAATTTACATAAACACACACATGAACACAAACACACACAAATAAAAAGTCAAAAATACACTGTACTTGAAATTTTTAAGTTGTAATATTAGTGATAATAAATTTGTAATAAATTCATAATCATATTTCACATGTTGGACACTCATGTTGCTCCTCGTGGTTTTCGCTCCTCCCCAACAATTTCAAATAACGGTGCTCTTATTTCTAACAAACATCCGGCGGAAGTAGACGGACTTTTGTTTTGGAAAGCCGCTACCCAGCGGTCGCCATTATTCTTCCTGGCTTGACACGCGGTATTAAGACAATTTAACACTTTTAAACATTATATTACGGGTTAAGGCGCTGCTTTGGCAGCATATCTGTGCAGCCGATTGATTTTCTTATGAATGAGCGGAAAATCTTCAGTCCGGAATGGAGAAACGAAGCGATACCGCAGGTAAGCTAACATTAGCGGGCTAATAGTAGCTGCCGCCGAGGATGACTGTCAAACATGGAGAAGCGCTGTAAGCCCATCTATTTACAACCAAGCGACTTCTCGCATTTAAATTTACACCAGAATGCATAGAAGAAAGTTTTATTTATTATATTGAAGATATTTTGTGCTTAGCTAGCCAACTAGCCCGGGTAGCCAGACGGCTCGGGTGTAAAATAGCTGCATATCCTTCCCCATTAAATGTGCGTCTGCAGCGCGTCGTTCCGCGAACAGCGTGACGATTGCGGTAATTCAACGCACTGCCCCCGCAAAAACTTCATGTTTGAGTCTCATGCGTTTTGCGATTGGCGCTCAATCTCTTAACGGCTTCACACGCAAACGCGCACACGCTCGTCCCTGTAGGGGGTTTATCTGAGCGTGTCGTCAGCGCTGCAGCGCCCCCCCACAACAGCTTCTGGGTACACCTGCACAATCTATCGATACATTACTATTAAATGCACGTATTGATCATAGATAGGAAGGAACACAGAAACAGGTGCTGTTCTTGGGAGTGACTTATATATGTATTTTTAAAAAATATATTATTATGTGTGGACAGGCAAAAAAAAATGACTCTTGGAACTCAGACATTTGAAACCTGGAGAATAGCGGGTGAGAGGGTTTCCTCAGGAAATCCTGATTCCAAAAGGATAATCAATCTTCCTTCTTCAAACACAAAACATGCTTCCAGATTTTCACACTTGCTAATCTTCTCTAATTTTCTTTTTTTTTTTTTGAGCGCAGGTGGTCTCCCGCTGGCCTCCCTTCGCTTGATGGCCTCTCCCCTACAACTGACGTATTCGTACATATGGCAGGTCATCCGACAGCGGAATGTGAAGATGTATGGGAAGGTGGAGGAGTTTGTCACCTTGGTAACGCAGACTGCTCCTGAGCTCATGAGTTTCAAGCAGACTGCCCAGCTCGTCTTGGGCTTGAGAGCCAGGGTGAGAGTTTCTCATCTACAGTGTGTGTATGTTTTCATATGACGTTTGTTCTCGACTTGGGTTATAGCTTGTGTTATGACTGTTTTCTTTCTTCTAAATATAGATTATTTTGGATTTGCTTCACAAAGATGGCCCACCAGATTCTAGGGCTATACAAATCCTCATAAATAAGTTGAAGGTCTCAACGTCTACAGTGGTAAGAACGGGAAAATTGTCTGAGAATCATACTGTATATACTGTATAAAAGTTATACTTCATTTTAAATGTTGCTTGTGTTCAGTTTTACTCAACATTGTCGAACCTCGATGTGAAAACGAACCTTTAGTTACAGTATTCCTCGTGTTACAGAAAGACACTGAGGTGGAGAAATCACAAACAAACTTTATGGTGCTGGTCCAGAATCTGCTGAAAAATCCTGCTGAGAGAAAACGCTTCTTCCAGGTAAAAGTTAGACTGTCATCACAAAGGCCATTTTTCATTTACTAGATACTTTTTGCCTTTGCCCCAACGCGGTTAAACTCATACATATTCTGTCTGCAGGAAGTATTCCCTGTTCAGTATGGCACAAAGTTTGACACGGCTCTGCAGGCTCTGACTGCAGGTCTGGTGTGCAAGCTGGAGCAACTGCTTCCTGTTCCAAATCTCTCCCAGGTCATTACATTTTAATATTTACCTGTGTTGAGGTGAGCTACTGGTTGCAGACAGGAAGGACTTCTTATCTGAATGATCCTGATCCATTTACTTTAAAAAAAAAAAAAAGCTTGATTTTTCACCACTCGGCGCGTTAAATGTTACTGCAAATTTACGGATTATTTTCTTTATACCTCTAGCTTGGCACCATGATCTCAACAGAGCCCATACTGGAGGAATGTGGGGGCTTGATCCCTGACTCAAAGGACCTGAAGATCCTCCTCCGACACCAGCAAGCCAAGGGAGTGCTTGGTGTCAAAGGTACACTCGTATGAATGAACCCGAGATTAAACAGAGGGCTATTGAATGAATCAAAAATGAATCTATTCAAAGTGTTTTTCGTTTCTTTAGCGACCATCTCATCCTCTGTGGGCGACTGTGTGCTCTCGTCGCTCGCCTTTCGCCCCAAACCAGTAGAACCACCAGCGCCACCACCTCCACCTCCACCCCCACCTCCACCCCCAAAATCCCCACCACCACCAACACCAACACCAGCACCAGCAAAGCAATTAGAGGCCACTGTCAATGAAACAACCCCAGCTGCCCACAGTGACACAGAAGACTTGGGAATATTGTCAGACGACTCTGACAGCCAAGTGGGCGTGGCGACCAGACCGCAGAGAAAAGGTCAATACGGTCAAAAAACAGCTGAGGAAGGCGTTTCAACGACAACTCAGGTGGATAAAAATGTGGTGCAAGAGAAGAACTGTG
Source organism: Antennarius striatus (assembly GCF_040054535.1). NCBI lineage: Eukaryota > Metazoa > Chordata > Actinopteri > Lophiiformes > Antennariidae > Antennarius > Antennarius striatus. The sequence continues at coordinate 3,730,074 of NC_090797.1, forward strand.
CAAGCGAACAATCTGATGATACTCCACAAAACAAAGAAGGTGAGGGAGCACCTGCCGCTCCAGAGAAACCAGAGGAGCTGCCCTTGAAATCAGTCCCCCTGAAGGTCGTTCCAATTCCGATCAAAACGGCTTCCGCCATGCAGAATTCGGGCGGCGCAGCCCCAAAGGACGGGCAGAAGACTCAGCGAGTGACATTGCATCAATGGGTGTCACAGATCGCCACCAACTCGCTCTCACTGCCAGCTTTACCGCCGCTCCCTCCAGCCAGGTTGAGCTCGGCGGACGACATGAAGCCGAGCATAAGAAAAAAGAAGCAGATCCGACCGCCGGCCGACAGATTCACTTGCACCGTGTGCGATAAGAGCTTCCCGTATCAGTCCAAGCTGCTGGACCACGAGCGCATTCACACCGGAGAGAAACCGTTCATTTGCACGGCGTGCAATAAAAGCTTCAGAACGCAAGCTTTCCTCAACAACCACCTGAAGACCCACAGCACGGTGCGCCCGTACGCCTGCGGGCAGTGCGGCAAGTGTTTCACCAAACTGCAGACCCTGACAAAGCACATACTGGCCCACAGTGGCCAGAAGCCCTTTTACTGCAGCATCTGCAACAAAGGCTTCACGCAGTCGACCTACTTCAAGCGGCACATGGAGTGCCACACCAGCCAGATGACGTTCCCCTGTAAGCACTGCAGCAAAAGCTTCCCGACGGCTTTCAAGCTGTCCAACCACGAGCGTTGGCACACCAGAGATCGCCCTCATATGTGCGAGCGTTGCGGGAAGAGGTTCCTCGTGCCCAGCTTGCTGAAGCGCCACATGGGCTACCACATCGGCGATCGTCAGTACCTCTGCTCCCAATGCGGCAAGACCTTCGTCTATCTATCCGACCTGAAGAGGCACCAGCAAGACCACGTGCCCAAAGCGAAGATACCCTGTCCCGTTTGCCAAAAGAAGTTCTCCAGCAAGTACTGCCTGAGGGTCCACCTGAGGATCCACACCAGAGAGAGACCCTACAGGTGCTCCATATGTGAAAAGAGCTTCACTCAGGTGGGGAACCTGAAGGTACACATCAGGTTGCACACCAACGAGCGGCCGTTCAGCTGCGACGTGTGCGGAAAGACCTACAAGTTGGCGTCGCACCTGAACGTCCACAAAAGGACTCACACGTGCAAGAAGCCCTGGACGTGCGACACGTGCGGGAAAGGGTTCTCCGTGCCCGGCCTCCTGAAGAAGCACGAGCAGCTGCACACAAGGGATGCCAACCCAGACTTCGCCGCCAAACGGAGGCACAGGGGAAAGCACAAGAAGCATTCACTCAAGAGGAAGTACGACGAGGAAGAGGAGGGCAGCGACGATTATTAAGGGACTTGTTTTATTAGAAATAAAGATGCTGTTTCCCGATAACGGAGAATAAATCAGCAAATGAGTAGACGGCTGCTGCATTATCATGTACTTTTCAACATTTTTTTTCTACTTACCTTTATTTTGTAGTGGGGATAATGTCACCTTGGTTGTTCGAGGGGTTTTTTTTGCGATATTTTAGCACTAGATTTATAATTTGATATCATGGAACCAATATATTAAGGGGTATTATTCCAATGCATGTGACTGTAAATACCTTCTGCTGAATCATACAACATAGCATCACTCTTTGTAACTGTATCCTTGTGGAAAGTAATTCAATTACTACCATTCTTTTTTTTTTTTGTAATCCTAACCCGTAGACATTAATCTGCGTTTGTTTTAGAGTTGAAGTAGACAATTCTTTTACTTTCACTTTTAAAAACAGTAGATGTGTTGTCGCCGCAACAGTGTTCACTAAAGAAAAGAGAGCTTCGAGATATTTTAGCGTGAGCGTTTTGAACTTTATAAAATAGCGTGAAAAGGTTCTGATTTACTTTCCCGTGACTCATCCCGTTGTGAGCAGCCGTGTATGAAAGCCATTACATCATGAAGCTGTTCTCAGTAATTCTTGTTTTGGATGTTTTGCAATAAAGTGAGTATACGTTTCAAAGGACTGTTGCGCTACTCTCTTGTTTCTTTTTGCTTGGTCTTGGTTGAAGTACAAAAAAAGAAAATTTAGATCGGCTTTTGGGAAATTTCTGACAATTTTCAAGAAAATCCAAGTATTTTATGCAAAATTGGCAGAAATGGTTGGAATAAAATCCCAATTATTCAATATTCAACTTTTACTAGATATTCCTTGAGTGCTCTGCTTTCTAACCTCACTGATACCACTGATCAAAGTCGTCTGTACATTTGTCATACCCTAATTTCTGCAAGGTACAAGCTCCACTTCTGTCCTTCTAATTGACGGAAGTTGGGGTTGCCGGACCGCGTGAGGCCCAACGCAAACCCTTTTAAGTTCAAGCAACCTTCCTCTTTTAACCTCTTAGGGACCGCTGAGGACGACCTCATCAATTTCCGCTCCACTTCGCCCGGCCCAACGATGTTCTCCCCTCAAATGCTTTGTGCTTTATTACCCCACTTAACAGTTCTTGGATCTTTTTTGACCCCTCCTTTATTATCCCCATAGGACTCCATATTGCTACCTCATGTTTAATTAATGTCTGCTTGCATTTGCTCCTCAGAGGAGCAGGAAGTGACGCGATCAAGCTTTTAGAGTCTGACCATTTTCATAGATGGTCATTTAATTTCCAGCCGGATTATATTTTATTCATTTAGTTTGTCAGTTGTTCATTGATCCACACAACTCCACATCTTTAATCTACTGCTGATCTCTTCCTTTCCCTGTAATCTGAATGCACCACTTCCTCCTCACCTCATGTCTTGCTCAATACCTGTTTAATGTCGATGGGCGTGTTCATGCCCGCCTTGTAACTTGTCCTACCCAAAAGAAAATAGGAAGTGCCACAGTAATATCATTCAGTCATCTTATTTATATCTTATCTTTTATTACATGTAAATTTATTTTCATTTGCACTACAGTTTAAATCATTCATATCAGTAGTCAAACCAGTATTTCACATTGACACTGCCTCTTTATTCATTTCAGTGTTAAAAAAAAACTTTTAGTTTGTTGCATGACTTTTAATCGAAATAAATTAATTTTTTTCGAGCTATTTGAGTCCCAAAGTCCTCAAATTCAGTTTTGCTAATCAATCAGATGAGCAATTAACATGTTACAGGAGTCTTCCAAATGTTTTTGAGGGATATATCGAGCAAAAACATGAGTATTTTCTGAACCTCAGAATTATTTGCTCTAACTTTTACGCTGAGCTTGCATCAACAACCCCTTTTTGTTGGGGAACCTTACGCTGACATGGCTCCCTCATTGTTAGCATCAACCACACAGCCCGGTATTTACCCCTTACTGGCCGTGACCCTGGCGTCTGACAGTGTCGAGTCCACCCTATTAAATGAGGTGGTTGACAAAAAAGTCGCCCACCACTTGTCTGACCCTCTGACCTCACCAGAAGGAAACCCCCCTCAGGACCGGTGCTTCACACTGACTCAGAAAGTTCTCCCATAGTGATCTAACTGGGTCGTCGTCTGACTTCTATATAACATATGGGACTGTTCTGGGTTCAATTCATACATTGTGATGTTTGAATGGTCACAAGTGAATGGATCTGAATGAATAGAGGAACATGTGGAATAACTCAGCGATGTTAACTGGAGAAGAATGAATGAAAATAAATTACTGATAGACAAATGTAAAATATTCCCTCACTACAAGCTGTTAAGGTAACTTTGTTAGCAGCTTTAGCTTTCATTTGTTCAGGCTTCAATGTCTTTTAACTTGATTTTGGTTTCCATCTACTCCCAAGATGAATAAGTTGCCCGTTTGCAGCTAAATGCTCCACCTTTTGGTCTACATCTCTGATTACTGCAGCTTTCCAGTCATGTGCAAGCGATCAGATGGGAATATCCGCTTCTGTTTTGATTGATTGAGGTGCTCTGGAGCCAGATCACCTCAACCGCTACAACCTTCTAGAGGGATTAGATGTCTCACCTACTCTGTGGATGTCACAGTCTCACAGGAGGAGCTGGAAGGTGTTGCTGAGGAGACGAAAATCTAGCTAGAAGATTGAATATGAGTAGGTAGTAGTTCATTTAGGATTTTTTTTTAATGATGTAACTATAAACATGGCGGTGGGCCTGAGCGCTTTTGGAACAGAGAATGAACAGTCAAGACAAAAAGACTTGAGATTTTCCTGAAAGCGTTAGATAATAAGAGCGGCAATTCTGAACTGATAAAGAAAATGTGGGCCAGACAAAATTGTGTGTGGAAATAATTTGAAACCCTTCACAAACTTCAGGGGAGCTCCAGAACCTCTAGATCCATCAGTGGGTCTGTTTTAAAATAAGAAAATGAGGCTGACTGGTTGAATTAATTGACCGCATTCATCAAAGTCATATTTTTCCATTATACCTACAGTAATTGCTGCCTTTCCTTTTTCTTTTCTCTTATAGGTCATACTATTTACAACCAAGCACCTACTTCAGACCCCAACTGACCCAAACCAACACTTTATAGGCTAACATCTGCTTCTTATCTACCTCTAACTGAGAATTATAACCACGTTTCCTATTGAGCTCCAGGATAAAAAACAACAGTCATGTCTGCCATCAAACAAAACACTGTCGTCTTAAGTCTTTGCAGATGCATCACCAACCTCACATCTAACACCTCAGCATTCCGATACAATCCAGCGGCTGTCCCCCGGTTCTGACTCAGGATGTAAATTGTCGGCTAAACATAACGACTCACCATGTGTCACTGAAACGCAGAAACAGGTCAACAGGATCCGTCTGGACCCTTTCTGATGTCAAAAGAATTGTCAAACCCCACCAGTAGAACCAGGAACAAATGCAGACATTGTGCTCTCAATTCTACAAAAATGAAAACAAAACACTTTTACAATTGTTCCCACTTTTCATAAGTTGAATTTAAAGCTTTTAGACTTCCTCTACACGGAACGTTTTGGGTTTAAATCTATGTTCCACATGTCCATGGTGCTAATAATAAGAGGCCATGTTAGATGTTGAAGGAGGCCTTTTAAAGGATACTGCAGTATTAATTTTATATGACTTTAATGTACACAGATGAAGACCTGGTCACTGTTGCTCCTTTGCATGGAGCAGTTGGACCTTGGTCCACTGGTGGGCGTCCATCCAGGGAATCCCTGACGTGCTCAACCTTCAACAACTGCGTCCTCTAGCGTCCACAAGTCGCAACTACAACCATTCATAAAAAAGCCAGAATCCCACCAGGTGACCAGTCTGCAGCAAATAAAGTAGCTCCAGCTGCATAGCTCAATATGGAATGTTAATTTAACCTATTTAACTGGACATAAAAGTGAAACTGGACAGTTTCAGCATGTGTGCGCACCCCTCCCATTAGATATATGGGGGGTTTTTTCCCCAGGCATTTTGATGGACATTTTTATAATGCTGTAGTTTGACATTTTTAATGTTTCTTACTTTTATCCAGGCATATGTCCAGTTAAAAATAAAAACATTTATTTCGACTTATTTCCTTTACCAGGGAGCTCATGTTTGTGTCATTATGCAAAAAAGTGCCGGACAACTTTTCATAAAACGAGAAGAAGTGATTACTTTTTGGGGGGAACAACTTTTTTTTGTTTGTTTGGGTTTTTTTTTGTTTTTCTTAAACGCATCAGTAGGCATGGATCCATGCTCCAAGTGAATGCTTTTATTGTGAAAGAATGTGAAAACCTTCCGTGTAAATAGGAAAATTCACTTCCGGGTTGTCACGGGCGCTGACGTCACGCATTTCCTTCTGTCTCCTGTCGTCTCTCCTTAACGCGAACTCTTACAGACTCTCACCGGATCTCTGTAACACCAAAAATGACGCGGGGAGAAGTGAAGGAGGATACATTCCAGGATGTAGTGGAGAAAATGTCTAATGCTATAAAGGATGTAATCGATGCTGTCGTCATCGCAGAGATAAAACAGGCAAAATCAGATGCTGGACGACATGGAAGAAATGGAGGAAATTAAGGAAAATGCAGGTGGTTTCTGGGAGGATAAACAGCACAACACTGAGACTGTGGAGCAACCCCGAGATGTGGAGATAACTACATATCCAGACCAAACTGGGTCCTGTTATCCATCACCACCTGGGGGTAGGTGGACCAGAGCAAACCAAAGGTCAGAGTCAGGGTGGGTGGCACCAACTCTGTGGAGGTAATGGTTCAGGATGCAACGTGGCCTCCAGCGAAGGCATGACTCGGATGAATGAAAGCATGACTCAGTTGAATGAAGGGTTGGATGAGAGAAGAAACCACTAAAAACCTGGACGGGCCGGGAAGGAAAGAAAGAATGTGCCACAATAAATTAAATGGTAAAGTCCATGTATGAATTTGTTGACAACATATTTTGATGAGAAAGGTGTTTGTTTTGATTCTGGGGACGGGAATTTCACATGCCTTCTACCCTTTGTTGTTGTTGTTGTTGTTTTTACAAATGAGATGACAAAGTGAAGTCTGTTGCAATAATATGTCCGTAAAAAAAAACACTGAATTTAAAAAAAAAAAGAGTCATACATGAGTGGGGATCCTTCATGTCACAGCCTTATTTGTGTTTTATATTTTTTTTGAGCCTCAGTTTAAACAGGTGGTGATGCAACAGACCAGAAACAAACAATAAAAAAATGTTTAGTGGATTTTGGAAAGACAAAAAGATATTTCTAAATAAAAATGGTTGAAATAAAAATGTGCCAGAAAAGATAATTTAAACAATATGTTGTCAATAATGTGGTCTTCTTGGTAATTATAAGATTTACAGAAAGTGTGATAATTATTTAAACAAAATTAGGCAGGTGCATAAATTTGTACAGCCTTGTCAGCACTGATTACTGGAACAGAGAATTTGTTTGGTAAGCTCACTGACCTTTGAACTACACACACATGTGAAGCCAATCATGAGAAAAAGGCATTTAAGGTGGCCAGTTCCACATTGAGGTCTGCTAAAGCACATTTGGACAAACCAGCTTCATTAAAGTTGAAGGTCGCATGGATTCCAGTCAGTACCAGCAGATTCTTGAGAACAATGTTTATGAATCAGTGACAAAGTTGAAGTAACAACAGGGCTGGAAACTTCAACATCAACCCCACTGTTGAAATTCTACTAATTCATGCATTCATGCAGAAGAACAAATACAACTTTATGGAATGTCCACCTCAGTCCTCAGACCTGAAAAGTGTTGAAAATCTGTGGTGTAATTTAAAGTGGGCTGTCCATGCTGGTAAACATCAGACCTGACTGGAGATGTTATGTGAAGAATGATCAAAAATACCTTCAACCAGAATCCAGACCCTCAATGGAAGCTATGGTAAGTGTTAACAGGCTGTTATTTCTGCAAAAAAGGATCTACTAAACATTGATGTGTTAATCTGTGTTGGCGTGCCCAAATTTATGCACCTGTCTACTTTTAAAAAAAATATTTTAATTATTTCACTTTCTGTAACTCCTATAAACTTCATTTCACCTCGCAAATATCACTGATTGTCCGCTATATGATATATTTAACTGAAATAGCTGATACCAACAACCAATGAATTATAAATGAAAATCTTGAAAGTCATCAGGGGCGCCCAAATGTTTTCATACCACTGTAATTCATCACTACTACATTCAGAACACACAAGTCAACAGTAGAACCCGCTATTAACAGATTTTATTATGTTCCACAATATGTGAACAAGATATCTACAAAATTATGAGTAAAAAAAAAAGGATTAGAAATTCCTTGTTAGAGTTCATGATCTTATTTCATATCTTGATTCTGGGGCACAAGGTGACAGCCATGATTTCAAACGTCGTGGTCCAAAAGCGATGAATCGGTGGCGACATCATCTGGAGGCCTTCCCGTTTTCGTGAACATCCATTCTGGAAAAAGGGAAATTCAGACATAATCCTGATGTTTATGTGTTTTTAAAATTTGGACGCAATCGGAGCGACTCGACCGTTACACGGTGACGCACCCGTTCTCCTCTTTCAGCTGCTGGTACAGCTCAAACTTGTTGTTCACCCTTCCTGCAAACTCCTGGTGCTTCCTGGAATTGGCTACGTTGATGCGATTGGTCCACATGGTGAGGAGCGAGACGGGACCTGCAGCAGCGGCACAGGATAAAAACACACATCAACAGATAATAATCACTGTGACTGACTCACGACATCAGTACAATCGTCTACCTTTTGCTCTCTCTGGAAGCTGAACTTCCTCTGTGGACAGACGCGGCTTCTTGTTGGCCGGCTCCGGGGAGTCCGGCGAATCCTTGATCACTTCCGTTTCCGGGTCTTCTTTCTCCAGCAAACCCTTTAGTCTATCAATTAAAAAAAAGAAAAACCAGTGTCACATAAGAGAAAGGGTCATCTTGAAAACCAAAAACGATCAAATCACCACCGACCTCTCCGATTCCTGCCAGCTTTTGTCGTCGGTGTCTTTGCCACCATTTTTCTCCGTCCTGTCCTCCCTTTCTTCTCTCTTCCTCCCTCTCTTCTTCCTCTCCTCCTCCTCTGGGGGTTTGCTGCGGCAGGCGACGATGCAGTCCAGGACACGTTGGTGTCTGTCCGTGTCTCCGGAGTGAGTCTTCACCAGCGTTTCCAGCTCGTTCCACATGATGCGATACTGTTCGTCTCTGCGGACGACGAGGAAACCAGAAACACTGCTGACACTGCAGAAAGAACCGATATTTATGCTTCTGCAACAGAATGTTTCAGAATAAACACCTCTTGGGGCCTTTGCCTCTGGATCCCACAGTGGAAATGGGGAGAGGGTCGTTTTTCCTCTCCATGTCCACCAGGTTGTAAACCGTCTTCTGGCAGGTCAGAACATCCTCATCAGATAAAGTCTCTTTCACGATGAGGTTCGCTAAAGGCACCACCTAGTGGACGTCAGAGGGAGGACAGGAAGGAGAAGACGGGTGGCGATTGCTTTCTAAAATGCAGATGTTATCAGTCAAATAAAGAATCCAGCTAAGCAAGCCCTTGTTTTTTTTGCTCACTGCCTGCATGTTGAAGATGGTGGTCTGGGAGATGATCATCGGCCAGTAGCGAGTGTGGCGCTCCAGTTGAGCTTTGGCCCTCTCAGCTGGAAGCTTCCCTGAGGGATCGTGGGAAGACTCTGACACTGGCGTGAGCCGATTCTCTCTCATAAATTCCCCAAAGTCCTGGAATAAACATCAAAACAAACAGTGAAGTTACTACTCAAACATCGCTGATGCATGCTGGGAACGAAGAGCGGGCGTGCTGAACCCACAGTGATGCGGTAGTCCGTCACTCTGCCTCCGCAGCCCTCGCTGATGGAGGGCGGGTCCTCCAGGGTGGAGCGGTTGCTGTTGAGCACGTGAAGGAAGATCTCTCCTCCGTGGCTGCTGAGCATGTGGCTGATGACCTTCGACCCCGACTTCCGCGGCTGCTCCAGCAGCACCGATCGACCTGTGGTCCAACCAACGAGAGGAGAGGCAGGAAGACACCGGTTAGTCAGCAGGTCGATGCGTGGGGAAGGAAGCGGTCAAAGGGCGATAAATAGATAATGAAAGGAGGTTGTTCTATTTTACCATTAAGGAGAAAGTTGGTCAGACAGGAAGAGGGACGACTGTTTACGTCTGTGGGGGAGATGCGATAGGCTCCTGTGCAGTAATGTAGCTCTAAACGGGGGGAGAGGACCAGAGTTAAATCAGGCAGGTGTGATCGGAGGTTTTCCAGTCAATGCAGCAAATGCATCTCTAATGCAGAAAGGAACAAGTCATCAATCTCAAATAGCAGATGCTTGAAGCAGAGCTGAAAATGTGTTTCCTGTAAAACATTTGCAGCTTCTAACGTCTCTGATTACAGGATTTAATGCTTATATTATTCATAATTCACTGTCATCTAAATTTTCCAAGATTTTAGATTTTTTTTTTGAATATTACAGGTATTGAAAAAATCCCCGTCACTTAGGGAAACAGCATTTTTATAAATTGTCATTTTAACAGCCAAAAACAAAATATTCACCAGCTGAATAATGAAAACAATCTTACTTGTAGCCCAACATCAAAACCATGTAATAAAACTGCAGGAAAAAATATATGTGCAGAAAATTTAACCACTTAAAAATAAAACATTTGCTACTTTTTCTTTTCCTTTGAGCCCTTTAAACTGACAAATCTTCAGCTGGCTTCACCCACCTATACTGTGTGTTCGTGGTGTGCACCATTTCAGTGTGATCGTCTCTTTGAGCCCATTTTCTCGAGTACTGCTTCCAGCCATATGTAAATCTCCTGCAGCACAAAAAAAAACCAGACTTCTGATTAATTAAAACAAAAAAAAAAATCATGCATGTATGAAACACCCGAGGACGTTCGGTGCTCCAGACAGTAAAAGCCGCCCAATGGCGCTTCTTTTTTGATCGAATCGTCAATACCAACCGCTTTTAAAGAACTCCAGGTGAGCATCTCGATGATGCAGGAGTTCCACATCATAGTTGGCCGATGTGTTGGCGTGCTGCTCTTCCTGTCCGACACCCCCAGAGACACAATGACAAACACAGGTCAGTACGGAACCAGCGCTTACGCTGAACAAACTGACGCACAAACACACATTAACACTGCTGATTTCATGATCCAAAGGGGAAAATGAAGCACAAAGCAAAAGAAAAACCTTCATTCTCTGGTTGGTTCAAAGTGTTTCCCTCTTTTCAAACGAGAAAAAGTCTCTATATTTAAATCAACACTTGGTCCCAATCTTATAAAACCAGGTTTACATAGTTTAGGCCCAGAAATGGGGGCCAGCAGCGACTGAATGAAAAGCATTCAAAACTTTTCATTTTATAGCCGGAAAAATTTGGCAGTTTGGGGAAATTTAAACAAAGCTTTAATATTTAAAGGTAACTTTTAATATTTTAAAAAATATATATAGATATATATTATCCAGACAGAAACAACAGACCACACAAAGACACTAAAGGTGGGAGGGGATGAAGGGGAAACTGATGGAGGAAACAAAGACCAACTTTTAAATAACGTCTATGGTTTTAAACAGCTGACAAACACTGACAGTTAACGCTGAAAGAGGCAACGCTGGTCACAGACGTTTGGATTCAAAAATATTGGAATGCAGTGGTCACATTATGTAATTTTCAGTCCCCAAATTGGCAGAAGTATTATCAATAAAGGCAAATATAAGTTAATTTACCTTGTTTTAGTTCACTTATTGGTTTTGAATTGATTTGCCATGTTTTCCAGCGGACCCCACGCTGCATTCACCCAGGCGTCCAACATGAAACCAGAGTTGCCTGCTCTTTACTGGAGTCTCACCAGCATCTCGGCAGACCAACTGTTACATCCAGCTGTGAGCCTTTTGCAACAGCAGAGCTCAAAAACATGTACTGCAGACTGCATAGTGTAAATCTGACCCTTCCTCACTTTGAAGTGTGTGTGATAAGAGTACTAACCTGTTCGCAAACATTTAATGTGGGCTAGCAAAACAGAAAATACAGCATGAAACCAGCAGCAGATTCACGGTCATATCAAACATGCAGATGAGATCAACAAAAAAAGAACAAAAAAAAGAGATGAGAATGTAAAGTTGCATGAATTATTGGTGAGGAAGGGTTCACGCATAAAGGTTAAGCAGACAAAAAAAATGAAGGCTGTGAGAGAACATGAAATAATTCTATCAAGTCAAAAGGGAGTAGTTTCATCTAGGCATGGCAACATTTTTGTTCTATCAACAGAAAGTAAATCTTTAAGGTTTATGTGTTTTGACTTTGGGGAGGAATGTGCAAGGCTGGGCGAAGGTCGACGGGAAGTTTACCTTCATCGGGATGTTTGTTATGGTGGTGGAGGCCAAGTCAAAGTGCTGCTGGACCAGAATGTTGAGTTTGGAGGCCAGGTGTCGGCCGGCGCGGACGCTGTGAACCTCGCTGGTGAGCAGAGGGAAGATCTGAGGCAAGAGAGGAAGATGCTGTGTTGGCTAGTAGATGCTAACTCTCCAAGTTTTCACGCAACTCCGTGATCTGTATTGTTTCTTTCACTCAGTCTCTGCATATCTGTGTGATTCTCGGTTGCACTCACCTCCTTTTTAGGTCGGTCTGACACCAGGGTGTCCTCCCCCTGAGGATAGATGTGAACTAAAACCAGGTCACACTGCTGGATGGCCATCAGCCTAAAGCACCAACAATGAGTTAGAGCCAAGGAAAATAAACCTTGGACACATTTATTGATAAGAAAAGACGAACTGCTGCAAGAACACGGTAATGTTTTACCATTTCTCTCATGCACGGAGAGATTAGTACTGTATTTCAGCTACACTGAGATTGAATAATTTTAACAAGTGAGTGACACAGTGGTTCACATATCTGATGCTGACCTGTCTGAGCCTGCGGCCAGCTTGTTTTGTTCCAGGATGGCTTCGTGGATGCAGTCTTCCAACATGCGTACATGAGTATCACTAAAACAAAACAAGAACAGCACCAAGTTAGCACAGCCTGAAAAAATACAGAACATATCAACAGATGAGCGACACATAAGAGGATGAATGAAGGCTGTAATCAGTTGTCTAAAATCCGTCATTTAATTCTAGATTTGATCAGTTTTTGCTCAGTTCTTCAGATTTAATCATTATTAAACTGACTTTCACTGAATTGACTGTCCATTTAAAAGCTAGCGTTAATCTTCCACCAGTGTTCACCTTTTAGCATTGGTTAGGCAGATAATGCGGCCCCTATTGGCTACTCTGTCGGCTGTATCCATCAGAGCAGTGCGCCTCTCGTGCTGCAACTCTGTGATCTTGCATAACGACTCCACCGCAGTGACCAGTCCATGCAGGATGCTGCAGCACTCGGGGTCCTCCGTCGGGTTGGGTGGTCCAACGGCTGCCAGAGCTGACATAAGCTGCCAGAGAAGGGGAGAACTTTCTCAGTGTAGCACCTTCTTCATAAAACGGCATTAAAGTCACACTTGTTTTTGTGGGTTCACGTTTCTGTAAAGTGGATTACCTCGTGAGTGCTCTGCTCTTCCCGCCTCCAGCTGTTCAAGATGTGGAACTCTGAATCGCTAACAATGTAATTAACCTGTCACGAAACAAGATGGCAGACAAAATGCTATGATCAAATCTTTACAAGCAAATGTTCTTCGGAAACTTCAAAAGTCTTTGTCATCAATGTTTAGATTTCACACTTGAGTGAGAACAGAAGTGGACAGACAGCTCAAGATTGTTTAATCCTAAAATAAAGAAATTACAGAAGCAAAAGAAAAGGAGGCTAACCAGTTTGTCCCTTGGATAAATATCGTAGAGGATTCGGCAGTACTCCATGGAGCACTCCACAGCGCAGGTCCACAAGGACTTGGAAATGGGGGCCAAAGGAATAACCCCTTGTGCTCGACTTTTGGTCAGCACGTCACACTCCACCTGCTGACGACTTGACTCTGCCATGTAGGGACAGTGGTCGACCACAAAGACCGTCTTGTGAGACGCTGAGAACATCTTTGTTTTGAAAATCTGCAGTATGCACGGATCTGCAAGAGTAACAGGAAAATACACCAGTGTTAAGCTCTGAACAGATTCGTTCTGCATATTCCAGTACGTCTAATGCAAGTTGGAACATTTTACATTTTGTTTTGCAAGTGATAATACAGTGGAGTGTAAATTTAGCTCAGTATATCTTTTAAAATTGAAGATTAAAATGTATTTGAATAAAACATACATATTCATACAATATATGACGATGTACGTTTGTATATACAAACATATGACATCATCAAGGTTTACGAAAATATACAGACCTACATGGCATAATAATTAAACCTACATAAAGCATGACATTAAAGAAGATCTTCAAAAATGGAGATCCTAATTTCTAGCATGCTAACGTAGCGCTGCCCCCCACAGGACCAGCACTCAGACCATAGCTTTAGCCTTCAAGCTAACACTGGCCCGAATAATTTGGCCGATTCACGTTTATTACCAGAAACATTAACACTTACCCATTGTGACATCTGAGTGATATTACACAGGATGCTCCCTGTTCAAAGTTAAATCACCTATAAATGACAAGCACCTCCTTGTTTTTACATGTAGCGCAGACAATACGTATACCCGGTCAAAGCTAGCATGTTTGTTATTGGCGGAAATGCCAGCGTCCAACAATGTTCCGTCATCTTTTTCCTTCCGCTAGTTTGTTTTCCGCACTAATAGGTTCCTACCACCAGTTGTAATGTAATGTTGTTGTTGTTTTTTTTGAAACACTAAACATATGACTGTACATTTTTAGTTTAATAATCAACAATTTATTTTGCCTAATAAACAGCGACTTGTTTAAATCTAACTATGCCAACCTCATTTAGTCGGCCTGTGATGACGGGAGTTTTGCCTAAGGCGAAGCTTTAACAGTTAGAAATGACCCAGTCCGTTAAGTTTATTCATTTTTGCTGCTTTGTGATGGAATTCTTTTATGTAGGGGAAAAAAAACATTAAGCCATTTTTCAAGAGTTGTTCCCAAATGAACATCTTAACACTTCCACCGGATTTAGACTTTTTTTTTCCTCTCCATTTGAAAGGAATGTTTGGCATTCCCGCACACTCCCACGTGAGATCCTATAATTAGGAAACCCCGAGGAAAAAAAACACACGCACATAGTTTTGATGAAACCATATCGTAACTTGATCTTTCAAACCGAACTGTTCAGACACCCTCCTTCTCCTCCGCCTCCGACCCCACCCGCTTGATTTCCATTCTCCCTCAAGTCGGTGCTTGACTCCGACTTCAAGAGTCAATGTTGTGAAATAAGGCAAGAATGCGCCACGGACGGGACTGCGCGTCAAATCCACGCTCATGACAACCCCACTGCGGGGTGACTTTGTCCACTTGTTTATTCCGGTGATGTGATTGGAACACAAGAGCAGATACATGAACGGTAATAACAACATCTGCGAGATGGAGTCCATGACTGAGACGGAGGAGATGGAGGGCGACATGGAAATGGGAATGATCGACGAGGAAGTTGGTGAGAGAGAGAAAGAGAGAGAGAGAGAGAGAGAGAGAGAGAGAGAGAGAGAGAGAAAGAGAGAGAGAGAGAGAGAGAGAACAATGTTGCGTTGGATCTGCGTGTTGCGTTGTTGTTTGCATTGTGCGTGTTGCGCGTCTTCCCCCGTGACTTCATTAAGGTTTACTCCCAACCTCAGGTTTTTACCCACTGTTTCCTAACTCCAGATTAAGTTGTCCTTGTTTTGCTTTATTTTTTAATCATATTTAAACTTTTCTTTACATATAATAATAATAATTATAAACTATATTACAATTTAAATGTTTTTTTTTTAATTCTCTGCAACTTCAAATACGAAAGAATAACATTTAAAATGCGTCTTTAACAGATGTGTTTTCAATTTAACTGCTCATCAAAGTCCAGTCTTAATTTTCAGTTTTGGTTGAGATGGCTTACATTAAATTTCTGCTTCAAAGATGATGCATCAGCACAAAAAAAAAAGAATAAAAACGAATTCCGATAATGTTTTTAATTTAACCCTGGCCTGGAGTACATCTTCTGGCTTTTGAGCAACACTTTAAGTATTTATTTTTTATTATTGTTTCTTTGTTGAATGCAACTCTTGTTTTTCTAATGGAGCCTTTTTGTTCTGGTTTTACCTAGAAAGAGATTCACGTATAAAAAAGTTCACGTTCCTCCTACAGACCACAAACCCAACATTGCTGTATGGCCCAAAACAACCAATCTGTGCCTGTAATCATTATTGACCTGGATTCTGTAGCAGACCTAGTTTTAACAGTTTTACCACCAGTTGGGGTGTGGTACACACACCTTTTTTTTTGGTACAACATAAAAATCTGACAATATATTTATCTAATCTAATGCTTAATGAATGAATGAATAATGGTGTAGAACACCAGAAACCTGCAGCGGTAATACTTTATTATGGTGTCTCTCTTGATGTATGGGAAAGACTTCCACATCCGTAGACGTCTGTGTTTAATCCATAATGACACACTGTCTGGATTTGGATACATATGTTTATTGACAGACGATCATTAGAGTCCTTTGGGTTAACTTTATTCACTCTGAGTGATATCGTACGAGAAAGGAAAGAAGTGGAAATGACTTGTGATTTTCACGCTCAATCACAACATGCCTGCTAGAGTGCACTCTATTTAATGGTCGCTATGGTTTTGTTATTAATTATTAAGGCCCTCACTTTGTTGTAGATTTTGATGCCAGGATTACTACAAAAGAAGCACAGAAAGTTGTGTCTGATACCTTTAGAGAGTGTTTCTTTTTCCTCAGTGATCTCTATGAGGTCACAGGAAGTCCAAATCTTGTTTTGTATTCAAATTTTTGATCTGAACCAGGATCTTAGCGCTGATTATGTTCCTGTGAAAGATCTTAATCTGACACAGCACCAAAGAAAATACCCCTTTCTTTAAAAAAATGAAATTACTTCCTGTTTGCTGCAGGGACCTGGCAGCAGCATCTCTTGGCCCTCAGTCAGATAAAATCATCTATCTTCATGGTACACATCATTTGAATCCAGTTTGACACGGATATTTCTGTCAAAGAACTATGTTGAGTTTTTTTTTTTTTGGTCTATTTGTTCTGCTGGATTTATTTTCCTTGTTGTCATGGAGGATGTTCTCCAGAGAGGAAATAAGCAGTGAGTGGATGGGCTGTGGCGAGAAAAGGGCACAGATTCAGCGTGCTTTTCTCAAGAATCACTTGACAAAAAGTAGGTTATTTTATTGTTATTTTATTTCACACACCAAAGATGTGACCTGCCATCTACAGCTAAACCCTTAAAGTAAGACGAGACCTTCTTAAAGCTCAGAATATCGGACGAGTTGAGGACTCGGCAAAAGGAAAATCTGAGGGGAAGAGCAGTAATTCCCCGGTTTAGCTCCCCAGGGTGTTGCTGGTCCTTCTCAACACAACATCTGCCTTCAATTAGTTCTCATTTGCTTTGCTTTATGCGGACATCTGTTTGGAAACAGAACCAAAAAAAACAAAACAGACATTTATGATTGAAATATGAAGTATCTTTTAAAAAAATAAGTAAAATACAATCATGAGGAATCTGAGCTAATAGATCGAACAGTGGTGCAACAAAACAGGGAAGTTTTGGAGAATAGTTTTTGTAATATGATGACCACTGGTTCTGTTTCTGGTCCAGTGAACAACGCTGAAGTAGATCATGTATTTAATCCTGGTCATTTTATGGCTTGGAGACAAAAAACAATCGAAAAGCAAAACATCAAAAGATTCCTAAATCTGACATCGCCAAAGACATCGCCAACTGGGAATGTCTTTGGCGATGTCATTGGTAATGTAATTAGTGATGTAATTGGTGATATCGTTGACAGTGTCATTGCTGATGTCAATATAGAAATCTAAAAAATGATCTAACGTGAAAATGCTTTAACATTTAAGAACCAATAAATGATCACAAATTAACACTAAAAAAAGGCCTTGAACAATACATTTCCATTGTTTTTTCATCGTATGACATTTTTGAATCATCATTTTGTGTCCATTGTGTTTCATGCAGTTTACCCGGAGGAGTTTCTACCCACGTACCACAGCATTAAAGAAGGAGCCACAGTGGCCAAAGCTCTACTGGTGAGTGGACTTGGTCCTGTTGACGTGGGTTTTGCAGCGTAATTCATGTGTCGACTGATGGCTTGTTTTAAAGTAGTTTTCTATGCTCTCAGGTGCAGAGAGACAAATTCCTTGTGTCTTTCAAATACTGTGAACCTCCGTTTATTCACTATTTTAATCCAATATATTAAAATTAAGATCTGTTTTTAGCAAAAACAGCAAACAGAAACCAGTTCCTCTTTGGATCTGTGGTTTTTAATGCAAAGCTTGCAATTTTTTATTCTGATGCTCAGAAGTCTTTTAAAATTAACATTACCATCTATGTGCAAAGAGGACTTTCTACAAACCCGAGCACTGAGAAATCAACATTTCCCTTTTTCTCAAACTGAATCATCTAACAAAAGGCAAACTTTGATGGTCAGCAGAATCGTTGGGTGACTGTCACACATTTGTAAGTTTCATAAATACCTTGTGGTGTTTGATTACGTGGAGAGAACGAGAGCGAGACGTGAAGGGAGGGTGTCACAACGTTTGTTGACTCTTCCCACATCGCCCGTTAAAGAGTCTGGTGAAGGTCAGTCTCCGCTCAGAGCGTCTGTCCACAGGAAGCCTCTCTCCTCTCTGGGCAAACATGTACGACATCATGGAAGAAGAGGTGTACGAGTTCCAGGAGGCGGATTTGTCTGACGAGCCTTGTTTCTGCCCTCAGGCAGAGTTTAACGACAAACCGGACTCACTGTTCTTCAACGACGGCGTGAGGAGGATCGACTTCATCCTGGTCTACGAGGATGAGGACAAGAAGGAGTTCGAGAAGAGGCACACCTTCCAGCGGCGCAAGGTAGGCATCAGCTGTGCTGTTATTTATCAGGTCGTATAAATCTGATTTTGTAGAAAGTATTGCCAAAGAGAATAATGTAAAAATAAGTACTGACTCATCGACCCACTGAAAAAAGCATCTGTTATGTTCCCGTTTTTATTGAGTTTTGTCCTTATTAGATTGCATGCGAGAGAGAGAGAGAGAGAGAGAGAGAGAGAGAGAGTTGGAGGTTGTTGTATTTGCAATTGCAGTTTCTGTCAATGCAAGATTTGACCAATAAAGGTCAATCAATGTTTCATTAATGTCTATGAAACAAATAAACGGTGTTGCTGAGTGAATTTGAGCCAAAATTTATGTTTCATTAAACGGACCAATCATATTGACTCGGGCCTGTTTGTAAAGGGAGTTTTTTTTCTTTAGACTCGATGGCTGGAAATGAGTTGTTTGCCTGTGGTCTGAGGAGTAATGCTTTACCCCGTGATTATCCAGGAAAGGGAACACCTTAAACATGCATTGTTCTTCCTTTCTTCTGTACTCATTCATTCAATACTTCTTATGTTCAGGAAAGACTTGAAGCTATTTTTTCCCTGGAGGGGGAGGTGAAGAGTCTTGCTGGAAAGCTTGCCAAGACATTTCAAATCAAACCAGCCTGGTGATATTTCTCCTTATCTAAACATGATCGTCGAGCCAGAAACTTGAACTCCTCATGTAACAAAGCGACTAACCTTACTCACTCCTTCAAATTTGGTAGAACTTCCTGTTAGTTGACCAATCTAAATTGCAGGGATTTGTTCGGGGATTGCACAAATTAAAACCCCCCGTCCTCAGACATGAACGGACAAAACAAGGCGTGTTGTTTGTGACGACGCCTTTCGCAACGTGAAATATGCAACATCACGCTTGGAACCACTTCAGATCCACAGACATGAGACTGTAATTAAAACCCACATGTTATTTTGAAATGCAGGCTGCGTCACATGGAGGCTAAAACTGTGCATTAGTAATCAATTGAGGATAAAAGAGCCAAAGATGGAAGGGTTGGACAAACTTGAAGTTTGTTGTGTTTGGGCAGAGGTGAGAGGAGGTCGTGTGAAGTGCACGCTTAGAAGTGGATCAGCCAGTTTTACTCAGTTCCAGGGGAAAACACCAGCTGGTGGAGCTCTTCACCACTGTATCCGGGGCGCTGCCCCTGATAGAACCATCCCAAACTAAGCGAGCTTAATCCAGTTAGCGGCGTCTGCGCCGTCTCCACCGGACACTCCCCGCACTCTGTTGATCCAAACTTCCATCAAACACGGGTTGCAAAACTTTGTTTTTTTTCCTGCCTCGTCTCTGAATCCTGGAAGGGCGTGGCACACTTCAGACGCTGTTTGCTATTTGCTATTTGCTAACATGAAGTGACACTGAATTGACTTTTAAATATTTAATCATCTTGACTGAAATTCTCACACACACACACACTGTATTTCCTGATTCATGTCAGCATGGTGTAGCAAATACAAACTGCAGATGGGTTTGACTGTTTGCTTTGCCAACAGTCCCACAAAGACACCCTTAGAATGTCACATTCAAATTTAAATTTATATTTTTTCTTTTGTTGATGGTCACGAATAATCACAGAATTGATTCGAAATGTTAAAATCAGCTGAAACAGAAATATTTAACGTGACATTCCACTTTTTTTTTTTTTTTTTTGGTTTTTGGGAAAGCCACCGTTTTGTCATGAACCTGCCCCAACTTGCTTGCTATTTATATAATGTACATAATGTCTGTTGTTGAACTGGAACATTTCCAGACACCATAGATGACACTTTTTAATTAAGTCATGCATAAATCATCCGTACATCATCCAGTACAGAAATGAAAAACTTGTTCTTCGTCACAGAGACGGCGAGAGTATTTTGAGGCCAGCCTGATGAAGATGGGGATGGAGCTGGAGGCAACGCAGTCGGTAAGTGGACCGCATGCCGTTTGGAAGCTTCCACCTCATTCATCGATTTAAATCAATCCTGTCTTTGTCTTCTGCAGGTCATCGATGACCAAGTGATGTTCGTCAAAGTCCACATGCCGTGGGACGTCCTGTGCACCTACGCCGAGGTCCTTCACATCAAGCTGCCCATCCAGCCCAACGACCTGTCCGCCCAGACCTCCCCATGGCGCTTCTTCTCCTTCATCACCAAGTATTTCTACCCCAGCGAGGACGTGATCACGGAGGAGGCCGAGTTCTTCACCGCTCCCTTTGAGAAAGACCGTCTGGAGTACTTCCACATCCGGGACAGAGACGTCTTCTTCACGCCATCCATGAGGAGCAGGATGGTGAGTTTTTAGCTTTGTTGTTCATTCGGTGGAGGAAGTTGTGCAGACGTCTAACATAAACCTCAAAACCACTTCTGGTTTCAGGCTTTTTACATCCTGAGTCGTGCCCCGTATGAAATACGAGGCAGCAGAAAGAAATTTGGCATCACCAAACTGTTGGACGGTGGAGTGTACAAAGCTGCTTACCCCCTGCATGATGTAAGAAAAGTCATTTATCTTTACGAAAATTGTTTTATTTATTTTATTATAGGACTGAAAACATACTTAAAAGGTCCTTCATTTCTCTGTTGGCGTTTTCAGTGCAGGTTCAACATCAAGTCCAAAGACGATGGCTGCCCCAACGACAGATTTAAGCTCTACGAGGAATGGGCTCACCCCAAAAGCTTCTACAAGATGCAACCCCTCGACCTCATCAGGTGAACACAATCTACGATCACACGATCAACTTACGATACTAGAACTGCTTCTCCGTGACCGAAAACTCTTTCGCCCTCTTGTTGAACTGCAAGACGTTTCTTTTTTTTGGTTCCATTCTTGTTGTTGATTCTTTTCTTTTTTTTCTCCACAGGAAGTATTATGGGGAGAAGATTGGCATCTACTTTGCCTGGTTGGGTTTCTACACTGTAATGCTCGCTCTGGCTGCTGTTGTGGGTCTGGGTTGTTTCATTTATGGGTACAAGACTCAGGAAACCAGCACCTGGAGGTACGTTTTCCATCTGGCCAAGAGATTTTTAAAGGATGATCCTGGAGATTCATTGATGTGACTGGAGGAAAACATCAGTATTGACCCTGTTGTGTGGTTCTTCATTTTAAATTCTGTTGTTTTTCATTGCAGCAAAGAGGTGTGTGACCCTGAAATCGGAGGGAAGATTGTGATGTGTCCACAGTGTGACAGGGAATGCAAATACTGGAAATTAAACAGCACCTGCGAGGCTTCAAAAGTGAGTTCCACCGCCGAAATATTTTCAAATCTATACATTTTTCATTTTATACTCCCAATAATGTTATTTAATATCTCAGTCCGTCTGTCAAGAAGTTTACCATCCTGACACGTTTGTCTGAGAAACACTTTCGCTTGTAGATCTGAACTTTCAAAGTGAGACTTCTTGAAGAAGAAGTTAAGATACTCCAATTTTTATACCGTACGAAGAGTCAAATTGATGTTCGTGAATCATTTCACGTTAATTACAGAGAAAATATTTGCATTTCAACTCGGTTCTTGCAGCAGCAACATCATGCAGTACAGTTTTAGGATTTCCATATTCAAATCTGCGTTTCCTCTTTTATCTGCAGCGAGACAACAACAGTTGTGTCTCCGAACAGATTTATATATAAATAGAATAAAGTTTAACCTCCTTATTTGTCTTGTTTCCCATCTCTCTAGAAACTCTGTATATTTGATAACTTTGGAACTCTTGTGTTTGCAGTTTTCATGTCCATATGGGGTATGTTTCACATAATTCTCACCACAATTTATACATTGTCTACACTCACACATCGTATCCTGACTTATATTTACAACATGCACATTTAGAAATGTTTGTATTCATGTGTAGGTGATGTTTTTTTTCCTCTTTTTCATTTCCTTGTGCAGTAACTTTGTTTCTGGAGTTCTGGAAGCGCTACCAGGCGGAGCTGGAATACCAGTGGGACACTGTGGAGTTTTTAGAGCAGGAACAGCCGCCCCGTCCAGAATATGAAGCCAAGTGCATCTATGAGAGGAAAAACCCCGTCACGGGGGTAAAATATGCTCAGATTTTCTTTTCCTGCTCGTCATATTCAGAAAAAAAAAGAAGCCAAAATGTTGTTGTGAAAGTTTATGATTTCATTGAATTGTTTCTGATTTAGGTGAAGGAAAAAGTGCCTTATACAGCCTGTGGACGGTGCATTCGGGTGTCAATAGGAATTGGAACAGTCTTATTTTGGGTAACATAAATAGATTCCATTTTTCCTGCTAGCATCTTTTTTTTTCCTTAGTCTACAACTCATTAACACTTTCCTTTGTTTTTTGTCTATACAAACATAAAATGCTAAAAAATTCAAATCCAACAATCATCTTAAGTTAGAATTTGCGTCGGTTTCTAACTGAATTCCGTCCTTTAAAGGTCCTGCTGATCCTGGCGTCCATCGTGGCCATCACCGTCTACCGCCTGGCCGCCTTCTTTGCCTTCTCCGCCAGACTCAGAGCTCAGGACCTGAAGGAGCTGGAGCCTCTGAAGGAGTACGTCACCCCTCAGATGGCCACTTCCGTCACCGCCTCCCTCATCAGCTTCGTTGTCATCATGATCCTCAACACGCTGTACGAGCGAGTCGCCATCTGGATCACTGACTTCGGTGAGTTCTGCGCTGTGCTTCATCCTGCTGTTGACGTTTCATGTGTTGTAATCGATTACCCTCTCTGTCCTGTCGGATACCAGAACTTCCACGGACCAAGACGGACTACGAGAACAGTTTGACCCTGAAGATGTTCCTCTTTCAGTTTGTCAACTATTACTCCTCCTGCTTCTACATCGCCTTCGCCAAAGGGAAGGCGGTCGGCTTTCCCGGAGACCCGGTTTACCTGCTGGGGAAGTACCGGAACGAGGAGGTACGGGTTGTCCGTGTAGCTCTCACATCCGACTTACTCGCTTCCTCTTCATGACTCGTGTCCTGCGTCTATCCTTCAGTGCGACCCCGGCGGTTGTCTGATCGAGCTGACGACTCAGCTCTCAATCATCATGGGCGGCAAAGCCATCTGGAACAACATCCAAGAGGTTTTACTCCCGTAAGAAACCGACAAAAACATTTTTTTACTGCTTTAGTCGCTAATCCTCCATCAGCTCTTGCTTGTCGTGGACCAGTGTTACTGTGTGTGACCTTTTCCACGTCTCCACAGGTGGTTGAAAAATGTGATTTTCCGCCACTGCAAACGTGCGCATTCAGAGAAGGTGATTCCTCGCTGGGAGCAGGACTACCAGCTCCAGCCGTTCTCGAAATTAGGACTGTTCTATGAATATCTCGAAATGGGTAAGAAAGTTCAAGAAACGATAAATCCACATCGATTTTGCTGTTTTCACGCGTGAACTTTTCCTCTTTTGACAGTCATCCAGTTTGGCTTCGTGACCCTCTTCGTGGCCTCCTTCCCTCTGGCTCCCATCCTGGCTCTGGTCAACAACCTGTTTGAGATTCGGGTTGACGCCTGGAAAATCACCACTCAGTTCCGTCGCGTGGTGCCGGAGAAAGCTCAGGACATCGGAGCCTGGCAGCCCATTCTTCAGGGCATCGCTATCCTGGCCGTGGCGACAAACGTGAGCTGCCGTTAACGCGGGGTTATCGGATCGGTCGCCGTGCAGAACTAAAGTTCGCTGGTGTCCTCTTACCAACAGGCCATGATCATCGCGTTCACCTCGGACATGATTCCCCGGCTGGTCTACTACTGGTCGTTCTCCGTCTACCCGTATGGAGAGAACTCAGATCACACCATGGAGGGTTACATCAACACCTCGCTGTCTATATTCAACATCGAAGACTTCTCCAACTTCAGCAGGCCCCTGGGAGTCGTTCCCAACATCACCACCTGCAGGTATGATACCCCGCCCGTCTGGGTTCCTGCCATATTCAATGATTTACGTCAGGGCCACATCAGCATAACGGCTGTCCTCAAAGGGCCAGATGTAACTAATAAGAGTGTAAGTGTAAGAACACTTTTGACCTTTTTACTTTCAGACACTCTGACCTTTCATGCTCTCGCAGGCCACATAAAATGATGTGGCGGGCCACATTTGGTCCCCGGGCCTTGAGTTTGACACGTGTGATTTACATCTCCGTCTTTTCATGATTCCATGTACAGTAGTTTTAAAGATATTGTTGGATATTGCTAATATTCATGCAGTTTATGGTGTTTGTTTGTTGTCTGAACTATTAATATTTTTCTTTTCAAGATATCGAGATTTTCGCTTCCCCCCCGGCCACCCCAGGCAGTACGAGTACAACGTCTACTACTGGCATGTAATCGCTGCCAAAATGGCTTTTATAATTGTTGTTGAGGTGGGTGGAAACAGGAAGTCTCCCTGACTCTAAAATCATTAATGGGGAAAAAAAAAAGTGTTCATGTAAGCCTCTTCTTCTTCTTCTTCTTCTTCTTCAGCACATTGTTTACCTCACCAAGTTCATCCTGTCCTACGTGATCCCGGACGTCCCGTACGCCGTCAAAGAGCAGATCAAACGGGAGAAGTACCTGACCCAGGTGATCCTCCACGAGACCAACCTCAAGCTGGTGACCAAGCGTTTGAAACCGGCCCACGACGAGACCATCGAAGAAACCAAGGCGGCAATGGCCATGGAGGAGATGGATCTGGATTTTTGACGACAGAGGCATTGATGATGTTCATTCTGGAGGCCTTACCCACTTTTTTTTGTTGCACATCTCTAAAAACTTACCAACACTTTTTGAATCAGTGGCAGAATTAAGGCTAGAAATAAGGTACAGACTTTTGCAACCACTGGGAGAAAAAGCCACTGTTTGCTCTCCCCTCCTGCTCCATGTCTTCACACCCTGGACTCCCTCGTGTGTTTGGTTCATGCCAGGCCAGATGTGAAAGGAAAAAGACTATCACTCCTCTCTCACCTCCAGAAGTTTGTTTCCAAAGTGAAACCAGGGAGGTTCAATCAGAGCCTCCCACTCCGACAGCTGGTAGAGCGAGCACTAAGAACCACTAAATAATCCGACCTCAGTGTCCACTTGTGAGGTTTTTTTTCCAGGGCTTTTAACCAGATGACATGATTTTCATCCACAGAAGAAAATCCACTGAGTTGTCATGGAGACGACTGTTGAGATTCCATCCATCGTATCTGCACAACTTCCAATCTGTGTTGGCTCCAGAAAAATTTAGTGATCCGAGTTGTGTGTGTGTGTGTGTGTGTGTGTGTGTGTGTGTGTGTGTGTGTGTGTGTGTGTGTGTGTGTGTGTGTGTGTGTGTGTGTGTGTGTGTGTGCGTGCGTGCGTGCGTGCGTGCGTGCGTGCGTGAGAGAGAGAGAGATTTCATGAAATGCACCAGTGCTGGTTGACTTTTTTTTACTTTAATGCTGTTATAAAATATCAGTATTAAACACAAAAATTAATGCAATGCAATATTCCTGATGAGGAGTTCCCTTTTTTTTTTTACTCTTTCGTCTCTGTTACTGAAACACGTGGAACACGTGAAATAAGTCAGTGTTGCGTGACGCACAGCGGATGTGGACTAACTTTAAATCCACAGGAGTGGAGCCGACTCCACGGAGAAGTTTAGGAATCGCATGACCGGTTTAAAACTGGAAGCGCTTTTATCTTTATACCAAAGTGTATCGTTAAACCTGTGTATTTTTTTACGTATCTCTACCATGTGGGTTGTTTTTTCCTCACCTGTTTGTTTATTTGTCAGCAGAAGATGTCACATTTTTGACTGCTTTCAGTAATAGGGGCCTTCAGGGTGGAGAAGAGAAAAATGTGGACAGTCAGGTTTTGCAGCTCTGGTGGAGACGTGAGTTCTCCAAGTGTCCTGCTAGTGACTGAATGAGCTGTGACCCTGACGATGTGCGTGTACTCCATCTCTTTCTGTATACATGTACTCACATATACTGCGCTGTTTTACAGTTAAGAGTTGCAATCATTTGTCCTGACCGCTGCACTGCACATTTACTTCAGTCTGCATGTGATGCCCTGCGGCAAACGCAAACAGTCCATCACTTTATTTGTGCTGCAATGTTAAATCAATACCTCTGTTCTACTGTGGCCTCGCCTTATGGTTTAAAAGGTGGTATTATAACCACTCAGTATCATACACCAGCAGTATCCGACGATGCAAATGTCTCTTGTGTTTTTGTTTTATAAAAAGCCATGAAATTGTTTTATATAAAGTTTCCTTCCTGTTTTAAGTTTTTAAAGTGTCTAAAAAGAACTCTCCAGTATTTTGTGGGTGTTTTTGGTTCTCCATCATAAGTGGAAGCTTTGTTAACACGGTCAAATGACTGCACCAACACTGGTAAATAGTTTTGCTGCTGTAACCCTTAATCAAAGCCCTGCTGAGCACAAAAGCAGCTTTCAAGACGATAAGGATGGCAACTGGAGTGAGGAACAAAATTTCTGAACACTATCATTACGGTAATAATAGCACTGAAAGGGGCCTAAAAAGCAGATGGACTAAACTGGTTATTCAGTTGGTTCAACAGGATCTGCTGTCACAACTTCCTCCAGCTGTCATGCCACTTATTTTATATTATTCTTTAATCATCAATTTAAAAAAAAAAATTCAGTCCCAAAAGCTTATTTCCAGATCATCAAGCCCTGAGCTTCATGGATTTACTTACTCAGTAAAACATCCTTGAACACTGCACATCAACATTATTTTTCAAATGTGCTGTCATTGGATAAATTAGTTTATATTAACCACATGCAAAGACTTTACAAATATGGGCTTGAATTGCAGTTTAAAACCATGTTCAGTATCAGTTTTTGTCAGTCCTGGCATTAATTTTAATCTAAAACTTTAATTAATCGGCTCATGACTGATCGCTAAATACAGGTGAAACTGCTTTTGAACCTGAGAATCCTGCTGGACAGCCTGTGAAAGAGAACAGACCAGCCAACACTGCTGCCTAGTGACCACAACCAGGAACTGGTCAATGGTGAAATCTTTTGAATTCTATATCATCCTCAGAATATAAACAACACACATGAGTGTGATCCATTTCTTCTATTTGCACCTAGACGTGGACGTGAACCACTCAGATAAGCTCTTGAACAGCTCCTGGCAGACTGTGCTGTTGCAGATGAAGGTGGCAGCCTTGACCTGGGGAGTGAAAGGTCACGAACAGTTGGACATTGTGACAGATTCACATTCGCCCACTTTCCTAATATGCATGCGGCCACGGAGGATGGCAGCTGTTGGCAGGTAGTGGCTGTGAAGTGGGTCATGGGCCATCAAACATCTGCTGTGGGACCTTTTGCACACTGTCTGGTCTGGGTTGGTTGTTTTTTAATAGATGATTTAATAAATCATACTTTAAATGCTTCAATGAAAAACATGAAAATCACACACATTTCAGTAAAGATATTTTTACAGGAGATAACAACACTAGTGTATTTTTTTTTTAAATGTTACTTTAAATAAGGATTGTAGAGGCAGTGGCTGATCTTGCACTAGTATGTCGATGCAACGTTTTCATTAAAAAAAAAAAAAGTTCATTGACTGAATAATTGTAAACAAATAGTGTACAAAGAACATATAACAATTGTCAGGGGATAATATACAAGAACAAGAACATGGTGTCATACAATTTTTAAGTACTTCAAATATTTAGTGTTTTTAATGCATTTTTTCTGTACACCACTAATTAACTTTATATATCACAATATATAATTATAAAAATGAAAAGTATTTTCTTATCATATTTACGTTTATGAATAATGTATAAAACTTTGCCAAAACAATTTTAAAAAATTTATATTTTTTTCTAAAAAACCAAAACCCAACATTTTTTGATTTCAAGAAGTTCCCGTAGAGCCCACGAATGACGAGGCTGCTGAAGTCCGTCCTAAATAATACTGCACAGAATATTCGCAAACCGGCGCGACATTTTCCAGCAGGCAGACGTCATTTCTAAGTGACGTCATCAGGAAGCGACACGGGACCAGTTTGTCACATGTGCGCTAACTTTTTGCGTGCAAGAAGTGAACACGATTTGTACACGCCGGTTGGATTGTAACATATTAATCTATCCAACATGAGCTCCCAGATTACGTGTGTGGGATGGGTGAAGAGAGGCGTCGCCAAGGAAACTCCGGACAAAGTAAGCAGCTGGGTTAGCTAACGTTAACCAGTCGGCTAGCATGTCAACATGAAGACACACCAATGCTACTGGTACTCCAAAGTAAATGACAGCTTTTAAAGACATTTTCTCGTCGTTAGCATTTATATGGTTTAATAGTTCTGGCAATACAGTAAATGTCACGTCAATGTAAAACAGTTTAATTGGCAGTAGCTTTAGCTAATGTAGCCAGCTTAAAACTTGTTGATACAACTACAGGTGACGTCATAAAAATAAACTTTAGCAGGTAATGCATGACGGAGTTGTGTCGTTATAGAAACCTATAAAAAATTAAGGACCATGTTTTCCTGGGATCCATTTGTCTAATATGTGTTCAGGGTTGTGCATATAGGGACTGAACAAAAAAAAAATAAAGGTCTTCTTTTTCTTTCTTTTTGCATCTTGTCAGACCTCAACTCAACCTTTTTATTTAATTCCATTTCAGGTGGAGTTGAGCCCAGAGGAGCTGCAGCGGCTCATCACTGAAGCCAAAGATGAGCTGGGGTACGTTGGAATTACAAACTGTCACAACAGTATGATCATTGTTTCTCACCTAGAATAGCCGAACAGGTGGAATCTAATTCATATCCTGTTTTTTGTTTTGTCTTTTCCACTGAACCAGGGAACGAGATGCTGAGGACGAAGAAGAGGAGGATGAAGGCATTGTGTCCGAACCGAGTGCTAACAGCAATTTGGCAGACAATGCCGAAGTGTTAAAGGATGAGAGTGAAGAAGCAAAGGAACAGGGGGAGGATGACGAGTTAGCAGAGTATGACCTGGATAAATATGATGAAGAGGATTTAGGTGAGGAAGAGTCACAATTGTTTATGCACAGAGTATTTTGTTCTCTGTTTATCATGGCTGAGCGTCTTGTGGTCGTTTGTCTTTAGTGACTGCTAATCTCGGTGACAGTCTGGCTGGCCTGACAGTTTACAGCTCTAATGAGCAGGATCCTTACATCACTATCAAAAACACAGTGAGTGACTTCAGTTATTTCATTTATACTTTTGCCCTGTAGTTTCTGCCCTGTAGTGGAGCCTTAGGCCTGATAATAACCACAGATATATAGCCTTGAAAGTACAGATTTAAAGAAGTCAGCCACTGTATTGTGTTCCTGATGTTAAGTTAAGTTTCAGCTCTTTTCTTCTACTTAGGATCAGTATGAGCGAGAAGATTTTCAAGTCAAGCCCAGTGACAACCTCATCCTGACAGGCCGGGCAGAGAAGGACTGCTGCAATCTGGAGATCCACGGTAGATATCCTCACACAACATAGCTGCTTTTATTTGGAAGCTTTTTGAACTCAAAATATTAGCTGAGTATATAAATGACTTCTTTTACAGTTTATAATGCTGAGGAAGGATCCCTCTATGTTCATCATGATGTCTTGCTACCAGCTTACCCACTGTGTGTGGAGTGGCTAAACTTTGACCCCAACCCAGGAGAAGGGGCCGGTAAGGAATACGTACCAAGCTCTGGTTATGTACTATAATCGTAAACTACTAAAATCTTCTTTTTTTTAAACACACCTACTTTTATTTATTTGGTATTTATTTTCCGCCACACTTACCTGACAGTGTTCTGCTGTGTGGGTTCCTGCTACAGGTAACTATGCTGCTGTGGGAAACATGACCCCTCAGATAGATGTGTGGGATCTGGATGTGGTGGACTGTTTGGAACCAGCCTTCTCACTGGGGAGCAAAAAGGCATCCAAGAAGAAGAAAAAGAGCAAGAAGGTACAAAGCCTGATCTGAAACTGTCCTTAGATGGTGAGAGTGGGTTGTGGAAGATTTGATTTCCGTTTAAACTGTCATCAACTGTGTTGCTAGAGACAGTTTTGTCTTGCTTCCTTGTACTGTTTACTGTTTGTTAGATCCTTTAGCTCATTGTGGGTTGTTGTTCTTGATGCCAGGGGGGAGCAGCAGCAGCAGAAGAGCCTGTTGAGGGTCACACAGACGCAGTGCTGGATTTATCCTGGAACAGACTGGTCAGGTCAGTATTCTGAGCACTTGGAACATTCACTGATCTATTTCAGTGGCGTAGTGCTTAGAAAAAAAGGTCATCCAAGAAAGCAGGCAATGCTTTTCAGATGTATTAATGCCGTGACACTTTATGTGTGAATTTATGCAACTCAAGTGATTCGTTTACCATGAAGAAATAAAACTTTCTCCCCTCTTTTCCTTAGAAACGTGTTGGCTAGTGGATCGGCAGATGACACAGTAATCCTGTGGGATCTGACTCAAGGCAAACCGGCAACAACTCTGCACAGACACACCGACAAGGTAGCCTTTGAGAAATGCAGTTTATTCTGGTTGTAATTCTTCTATTTGTTATTCACAATACGCACGCTTCAGCTTCTAGCAGACAACATATTTGATCTTTCAGGTTCAGACGTTATCATTCCACCCATTTGAGGCACAGACTTTGATATCGGGGTCATTTGATAAGTAAGTGTGACCTTGCAATGTGACAAACTGAACATTTCGCAGCGCGAGTTTGACACGACCGTTTTGTTCTTTTCAGGACAGCCGTCTTATACGATTGCCGCAGTCCAGACAGCAGCTATCGAACCTGGAGGTTCAGTGGTCAAGTGGAACGTCTTGTCTGGAACCACTTTTCACCGTGCAACTTCTTGGTAGGTGCTCAAATTGTCATCTCTGCTAACATTGTGAAGTAATATTTGCAAATTGTTCTGTTGTGTTGATCCTTTCTAGTCATCGTGTGGTTGATTCCTCTTCTGTTGTATTTCTGACTAGTTCAGCAGTTCATGTAGGTTTGTTGTCGTGTTTCAGGCCAGCACAGATGATGGATTTGTCTACTGCCTGGATGCACGCTCTGATAAACCTGTTTTTACACTCAAGGCTCATGATGAAGAAGTGTCAGGTAGGAAGACGAGTGTGTAAGATTGTTGGTACGATCTGCAAGAAAATGCTCCTAAATGGAAATGATCTGGCTCTTTGATATGATGAAAGCATGGGTGAATTAGT
Organism: Antennarius striatus; assembly: GCF_040054535.1. Taxonomy (NCBI): domain Eukaryota; kingdom Metazoa; phylum Chordata; class Actinopteri; order Lophiiformes; family Antennariidae; genus Antennarius; species Antennarius striatus. The sequence goes on from NC_090797.1 coordinate 3,761,588, forward strand.
TAATACAGTACACAAATGTTGGGGAAATTTACACTGCATGAATTGTTCAACGAAAAATGCTGGAAAAAAAATTTTTTCAACGTTTCTGCAGGTCTAAATCTCAGCAGCCAGATTAAGGGATGCCTGGTCACTGCATCGGCTGACAAACATGTTAAAATATGGGACATTCTGGGAAACAAACCCAACTTGGTGCACTCGCGAGATATGAAAATGGTACGAACCTGTACTTACATTATGATGGCTGTCATTCCAATCAATTGTAGAGGCGTTTTGCCAGGTCCAATTCCTGAAGTTTGTTTTTCTTAAAGAGTTCTAATAACTTCCTGTAACACGTGTGAACAGGGTGTGCTGTTCTGCGCTTCGTGTTGCCCTGATCTTCCCTTCGTCTACGCCTTTGGGGGACAGAAAGATGGCCTGCGGGTTTGGGATATAAGTGATGTTGCAGCAGGTAAAAATTTACATTTGATATTTTTTGTCGTCACACACTGTATGATGTTAATTAGTAATGTCTAACCTTTTCTTCCTCAGTGTCTGAGGTGTTTGGCAGACGAGAACGCCTGGTGGTGAACACAGGATCAGACGCCTCCACTGCTGCAGCCGCGACAGAGATGGAAGTCTCCCAGTGACATTTTAGATGCACCAACAACCTGTACACCATGTGCACAGATACACTGCACCCTTGGAAAACAATCGATCTGCTTTTTGTTGTGCACCACTTAATTTCTTGGGGGACAGACTGGAATACCTGAAGCTGCCTTCGCAAAAGGTTTTGACAGAAGATTTTGAAAGAATGCAAATAATGAAGCAACAACACCTGAAAACATCTTTCAGTTATCATGAGATCACAGCAGCGGCTTTGACACTTGGAATATTCCTCTATGCGTGTTTTGCATACCGGGGGTTATAATGAAAAAGAAAATGAAATAGTAATGCTATTGTACTCAAGTAAGACAAAGTTTAAAAAAAAACCCCAAAAGAACCATGTACTGTATTTTTAATAAATATTGTGAAATGTGTAACCTGTTCTGAATCCATGAATGATCATATTTCACCTGGTATATAATAATTTTGTCCAAAGTGGAAGAAGACATGAAATTGTTTTCTGTGGTGCAGTGAAGAAAAGTGCTAAAGGTCCTACTTTCTCCACTTGCGTGGCTTGCTCTCTAGTTTGTTTCAGAATGATTGTGACCCTTATTAAATGCATAACTACTAAAATATGCATTGAGTTAATACATTAAATTGTATTTTACATTAAATGTTAAATCTAGATGCAAAGATTCTTTTGCAATTTATGTCAGATTGTGCTTCAATCAGGATAAACCATTCCAGTAAAACATTCCTTTGCCACTGGTAGAAGATGTGTACTGTGACGTCATCCCTCTCGCAAAATAAAAATACACACAACTTCTTAAATGGTTTTTGATTGGATGAAGATTTAAAGAAATAAAATGTTTGTTAAAAGGTAAATCGTTTCAACAACGTGTTACGTGGCTTGTGACCGTCGACAGAGACGTGGAACCAAATGACGCGAGCCTGCGTGCGACGACGGAACATTAATAGTGACGTACACATAACACTCAAGCATGGCGTCGGGTCGTTTCTGTCAGTTGCATAGACTCGTATCGCGTTTATTTATCGGTCCCACCTTACGACATCCTCAAAGTAAGTCGATTTGTTACCATTTTATAAAACGTATTCATTGGAGGTTTTCTTTTCGCATTAGTTCTGACTATAACGATGAGAGCTCAAGCTAACCAGCTAACCTTGAATATGTAAATGGAAAGACTTTGAAGGGAATTGAAATTCCAAGTTCATATATAGATTTAGTGAAATTTAAAACTGAACTCGGCCCTGTTACATTTTCTAGCCTCATAGTTTTGTGTTTCACCTGTTTGGTGTTTCTGTTGCAGAATGTTTGGTACCAGTGCAGCTGAAGTCCACTGTCAGTGGTCCACCACCGGAAGGGTAATTTACATAAAGCTTTTAAATTCCAAAAAAGTAGAAGGTGCACCCATGTTTAATGTCAGCAGTTTCACTAAGAAATTAACGCTAACAAAGAACTAGTTGTTTTTTTTTTAAGGAAACACCTTTATTATTGTTTTAGTATTGAATTAGAGTCAGAAAAAAATTGTATTTTAGGTAATTTTTTATAAATATCAGGCTGGTGAATTATAGAGTATGTGGAAGGTTCCCCAACATGAAAATTGGGTTCACAATTTTGTACATTTCATGATGGTTTTGTAGACATGATGTAAAGGTGTACTTTATGTTTGGTCTTTGCTAATTTATGTGATATCTGATCCACATAAAGGCAGAGAGAATAGCTAACAAAGGGCTTTGGTGTTTAATATTAAAAACATGCTACCAGAACCACTGATTAGTGTGTGATAAGGTTTTTTTGTTGTTGCACTGTTAAAGCCAGTAATCATGATGTTCAGAATCACTCTGTACTCAGGATAATAACCTCTTAATGTAATTTATTTAGTGACGTTGAAGTCGCAGTAACTTCAGATGGGAAAACCGTAGTATGCCACCATCCCATCGTCGACATTCCCTATGAGCTTACACAGGTAAGTTAATGCCTTTTGGCTTCACCAATGTAACTGCTACAGTTCTGATAGATGGTTTGATATAAAACATTATCAACCTGGCATTATTGTTGGAACAGATTTACACCAGTTTGAAGTATATAAACAATCAGCACAATTATTAAATTTGTTGCAGAACTATGAGAGAGTACAACAAATATGTGACAATGGCCGATATTTATGATCTCTTTGCAGCCAATAAAGCGGCCAGACCCCCTGACCAACGCGCCTGACACCCATGACCAGGTTTTGAAGGCCCACCTCAGCAAAGAGACGCTAAAATACAAAATGGCTCCAACTATAGAGGAGCTGAGCAAGATGTTTTTCACCACTAAACATCGGTGGTATCCAGTGGGACAGTAAGTACATAAAATTAAACACTTATTTAATCATACATAATAATTGTTGTTGGACATTTTTAGTGATTTTATGTCTTTGTATAAGGCTGTACAAATGTAATTATTCTAGTTGTGAAACTTCAATAGCATGGAGTTTGTCTCCCCTGAAAACTTCTTATTTATAATGGCCTTTCTGAACATTTTTTAGAAAATACCATTTGTTTCACATGTAACCATCGAGCCTTAGTGTTTGTTTTGTTGTGCACCTGCCAAAGAGGGAGTATATGGAGGGTGACCCTTGTCTTGTTTATGCTTTAGTTTTCTTATTTATGTTTATAAGCAGATTTAAACTTGAACTCAAAAGATTTTCATATCATTTCGTTCACATTCATCGATGATGAAGGATATGGTTGCACAGGTCAAGTTTTAAGTTTAGTAGTTGTGGTGGAAACCATGTCCTTGAATTAAAAGTTATTCCCTGTGATATTTAAGAAAACATACTAAACAATCACAATTCCTGCTCTTGACCTTAAAATTTTCCTCTATTTCCATCCTTCACAGATACCGCACCAGGCGCAGAAAGAAGAATCCCCCCAAGGACAGATAGTGGAAGGCACAACTGCAAATCATGTGTCTGTGTTATTACTGTAGTGATGTATAATAAACTTTAATATTGGATTGTTGTGGATTTTTTCCCCCCAATGTTGCTACTACAAAGCTATTAAATGGCTTTTATTTTGATATTTCATTGATTTTTTTCTCTAACATTTTTTTCACATGCTGACTTTTTGAAACTCTTTATCAGATTAAAGATACACATCAGCTGTGAAATATGAATACAAGAGGGCGCAGTAATAAATGTAAACGCATTTTGTATGTGCTCTATTTAAAAGCAGCAGAGAATAAAAAGTCGGTTGCTTTTATTGGAATTGGTAAAACCGCTTGGAGAGATGCAGCGTGTTGCTCAATCGGCTATTTCATATCTTTGATGGCCTGAAAGGCAGGTATAAACATAGTGATTACAGAAAACAGTAAACATTTACAAATGGGTAGACCTTTTTTAATTACTCAAATATATATGTTACATAAAACTGGGCTTGTAGTCAACACAGTAGGTCAAATTCACGAACTGTTTTTCTCCCATTGAGCCAGTTTAGTCACATTTTTTGACGTCATCGGCAGCCCCCGGAAGTGCGAGTTAACTATCCCCACCCCGGCAGCGCAGTCAATCCAACAATCTCAAGCGGAGGAACCCACGGCTAAAAATATAATAGCTAACACAAGATGGCCGGTTTGCCTCGTAGAATTGTTAAGGTACGCTTCATATTAAACGTTATGTATTTACACCGAGGAACACGCGTGTGAGTACTGTAAAAATAAACCAACGAGAAGACGGACGTTTAATTACTGTCTTCCAACGTGTAGCTCGGCTAGCAGAATTAGCTCCTGCTAACTAGGTTTCGAGCTAGCTCGCTGGTCCGTGTCTGGAAGTGTTGTTTTGTTTGCCACTTCCGTTTACTCCCATCTGCTTTATTAGTGATTGATATTTTTGGCTGGAATGCTCGAATTGTCATATTAAAATCATATGTTCCATATTACTGGGTGGCTAATTTACTATATTGATCCAAAAAATAGTGACATTGCGTCGTAGTCGCTATATGAATGGGTTCGCTAAGTAAGCTAGGCTAGCAGCTGTAGCTTTGCCGAATCGTAGCTACACGACTAGGGCTGAAGTGAAACGCTGCTGTTGTGGTTTTAAAGAAATACTATTCAAGTTTGAACGTAAATGCGACACGTTTGCTTATTTTGTATAAAAATAAACAAAAACCCGGGTGTAAATGTGAGGCCTATTCCACTGCGGTGTCCTGTTTTTAAGATTCACGACAACTTCACTGGGCCTGGCCCGGCAGTGGGCGCGATCAGCCTTTTCCGTCAGGCGGCTACCGCTCGGTTTTAGTCGGGTTTTTACAGCAAGTTGAGAGGAAAAACGTGACCCAGCTTCCACTTTCCTCTCGTTTCTTCCCTTTAGCTTTCAAGGAAGTAATAACTCAGATAATTATTTTCCTTCCTGATGACTGCAGATGTCATTGCACCTGCGTGATAATCTGCAGAAAGGACAAACATGTTCACTTTCCTCCTTTTGATTCATGTTGTTCTCTATCTCGGTGCTTAACTGATTTAACTAAACTTAACAGAGCTCAATTTTGATCGTTTCAATACACCCCAGAATACTTCATCTGTAAACCGATTATGAATAACCGATCATGGTTGAATCCATGAATCAGTGAATTGATTGACAACAGGTAACAGTTTTATCACCCAAACTACGAAGTGAAAATGAATGTGAGTTTTTTTTTCTGGAAAATATCTCCAATATTGAAAAATATTTTTCCCTCCAACTTTTATACCCAAAAATCAATTATTAAAACGGCTTTTAGTCGTTTAGGATATTTTACATTTGTTTTTTATTTATTTACATCTCTAAATTTAATCCCAATATGTGAGTTGTATTAGTTCCAAATTTTTATAGGAGTATAACTTCAAAACTGTATTTTTTCTGAAACTTAATATGTACACTTCCATTGACTGGAAAGGTTTCTTTTTAGGGATAATATTTTTTGACTGATTAGACATTTACTTACATGTACATTTTGGGAGGCAAAAGCATCCTTTATCTGTCTTGAATGAAGTATTTAATCCTTGTTAATGCTTAGTTTAGTGATAAATTGAAGCACTCCCATCTTTCTCCGTGTGAATTATTGTGTGTAATAATAGTATGTGGAATGCCATTTGGTGTGTTTGTTGATGAAGCGCACGTATGACCAAGAAGGGTGAAGTCATTTTGCCTCTTTTATACACGTAAAACAATGTTGTCTGCTGTTAATCCACAGTTTTTCTTCCTGCCTTTTTTTAATATCTCCACTATGTCAAAAACAGTGTTTTATTTTTCATTCTGACCACACTCAGGAGACACAGCGGTTGATGGCAGAGCCTGTTCCAGGAATCATCGCTACGCCTGACGAAGGGAATGCACGTTACTTCCATGTGGTCATTTCAGGGCCTCAAGACTCTCCTTTTGAAGGAGGCGTATTTAAACTTGAACTATTTCTTCCAGAAGAGTATCCCATGGCAGCTCCCAAAGTGCGATTCATGACCAAAATCTACCACCCCAATGTTGACAAACTGGGAAGAATATGTTTAGACATTTTGAAAGGTAAGGGATCAGTTTTACATTGATTATGTTCCCAGATCCAGAACTTTTTTTTTTTTTTTAATGAATGGCATCTGTTCTTTAGCCACTGTTGCGCTGGTGAGCCCAGACAATGATCTGACAGCAATAAAAGGCAGATTCACTAAATCACAGACATTACCTGTTTTTCTTGAATTTTAAGCTCCGCAAAATTATGACAATTCATTTTTTAATGTGGAAATAATCGGTTAAGGAGAATACAACAAAATAATAAGAAATAATAATGTGACAGTAATCCTGTATTAGATGTAGTTGCATACGTTCTTTAAATGTTGTATCTTTACCGCAAAATTAATTGTCAGTTGTCAAATCAGTCATGTCACACCCAGAAAGTGGCAACATCACTCTTCACATAACAGTAACATAAGGCACAGAGGCACAGGCATTGTGTTTATTGTCACTACGAGAACAGAATCACAAAACTTTTTTTTTTCTTGGTGCAAGAGTTACAGGTTATTTGCAGAAAGTATCAGGAAGTAGATGTGAGTAAAAACAAGTTTGGGACGAAACAACCAACTGATGGCAGAACTTGGAAGTTTTACACATGCATTGCAACAAACCGAAAGAGTTACCTCTCATTGGATTCCTCAAGTTGTTTGTACTTTAAAGTGCTGCAAATTTGATATCTACGCCTTCATTTTTGCCTCGTCTTGTGCCGTTTTGTCCGAACGTCTCTTTTTCAGATAAGTGGTCTCCAGCCCTGCAGATCCGTACAGTGTTGCTATCTATCCAGGCATTATTAAGCGCTCCCAATCCAGATGACCCTCTGGCAAACGATGTTGCAGAGCAGTGGAAGAAAAACGAAAGCATTGCCATCGAGACAGGTGATATTTCCTTCCACTACCCAATATGAAATAATATAAACAGCATTGTGATCGTAAATTTTAAACCACCAAGTTGGTACCAACACTGCAAGCCCTTTGTCTCTCAGACGTAACATAAAATGCCAGGAGGCTTTTGCATCAGAATGTTTCAGAAAATCATTGACTTAAATGTAATTTAATGTGTTGTTAACAGAATTAAAGGGGGGAATTCATTTATAGGCCACACCCACAGACTGCAGAGCGCTCACGCTGGAGTTATGATGTAATTCATCCTCCAGGTATGACAAACATTTTCAACTTAGTGGCTCAATAAGAGCGTCTGAGTGAACGGCTGTGGAGTGTTCTCTGATTGTTCGGCGTCACCTTCCTGAGATGAACGACAGCGGGGCTCAGCATCTTTTACAGTGACGGCTGGAGGACGTTGAATTTGCTTTTAAGATAATAAAAGCAGTTGTTTGGCTGTTTGTCTGAGTGCCAGGTGGGTTTCATATAAGAGTTATTATTCGTTTATAGGGGGGAAAAGAAATGTAACCCTTCTTTAACTTAGTTATAGCATCCAGTGTGTCAGATTTCAGTGTGTCAAAGAAAATAATGTGCAGATGAATCCCTAATGGAAGCTGAAATACATGGAGCCAACAGAACTTAATTTTCTAATTGAGCAATCAGAAGTCTTGTTTACTTGTCATTTTCAAATGAGGTGACCTGGACCTCGTGTCTCGAATCTCCCTGCAACATTTGATCTGTTTGTCTCTCCTCTAGCTCGTTATTGGACCCTGAAATATGCTTTAGACCCTAAAAAAATGTAAAGTTGATATTTTTATTTGTTTTGGTAGGGGTGGTGTACGCAGACTCTTCTTGGCCTTTTTTCTTGGGGTTTCTGTTCATTTATATTAAACCTTTCCTCCCATTTTATCTATCTGCTCTATATTTGTTATCCTATGGTAATGGGTATCAAGCCTGTCGAGAGTTCCGATTATCTTCAAGGAATTGAAAAACACAATTGTGTTCATCCTCAGTTTTCCCTCCCCCTGGTTTATTTGAATGCATGCATTAGAAAAAAAAGATTTTCGAAATGCCTTGATCAAACTTGAAAATGTTTTTATGGTTTGTGAACAGCTGGTGGCGGAGCAAACATAGCATCTCAAACAGTTAGAAGCAGAAGAGTTGGGCATGTTTGCTTGAGAAACTCCTAAAACCTTCCTAGGTTTCAGCTCCTTTTGGGGTACCTCCTGTTCTGGGGAGTCCGTCTGAGTAAACTCTGCAACACTTTGCTTTTCAACACAGCCCTGCAATCATATCTCTCTCCCCCCAGTCTCACCTTCCACAATTTTATCTCTCTTCCCCCCTCCTCCAGCCCGGGCATGGACCAGGCTCTATGCAGGAAACACTGAAGTATAGAAGAGGAGAGACGAGGCGTCTGAATGTGATCCACAAAATGTACTCCTATTCTGTCAACATTTGAATTTAAAGGACACAAAAAAAAAGAAAAAAAAAAGATTATAAGTCCAAATCTATTTGAAAGAAATGACAAGATTTACTGCTGCAGACCTCTGGGTGACTTATTTTCCTCTCTAAGACGTGTTAAGTGTGTGTTAACCCTTTTTTCCCTGTGTTGCTATTTAATTGCATGGACAGAGAATGACACCCTCCCCACTACAGTCTTAAAAATAACATGCAATATGTTGTCCTGAACTAGGCACGTACTGGTACGTTTGCAAATTCTACATTAAAGCTGTTCTTCTTTTAACACATGGATTATTTGTCAGCACATCTGTATGTCTTTCGCGGACGGTGACGCGATAACACGACGCACAAAAAGCAGGTGAAAAATAGAACGTGAACAATGAAGATCAATTAGGGAAAGTGGGCTTCGGGAAAATAATATTCAAAAAGGAGTCGGGTGGGATTCCCCACTCCTGTGTGTGTGCGTGCATACCAACACATCACAACACGGAATATTAACCCGCTGGTGCAGCGATTGTGCAGAAACGACACACTTGGCGTTATTTTCCCTGCACGATCTAACGTGTGTTTTTAAAAAAAAGCATGCAGAATCCAAAGGGTTCAACCCGCTAATCTTGCATCTATTCGGATTCTTTCTCAAAAATCCAGAAAGTGCGAAAACATTTTCATTCAGTGTATTTATTACAAAGGTTTTTACCGTAAAATAAACCTGGAAGGAGATACACTAACGGCGTGAATGGCTTCTATTTAAAAGCATCCCTGGCTAGTCTAGTATCCCAACAGATGTTGTGTCATCACTTTAACATTTACACTTTAACATAGGAAAATAGAATTTAGATGCTTGAGCCTAACTAGGTGAGGACTGTGCCGTCCTTTCAGCGTTCCGCCTGCTCAGCATTAGCATGAGTTGACATACCTTGAGTAAAAAAAGTTTCCTCTGTATTCTTAATACTCCTTCAGACAAATTTGGGGAGGGTGAGCAGGTTACTTCAACATGCTTTAAAAAAAAAAAAAGCCATGACCAACACATTAAATAAAAGTAGATTGGCAGATTGTTGTATTGGAAAAGGAACTGTTAGAATGTTAGCAACTACCAGAAATGTGTTGGAAATGTCTTTTTTTTTAAAACTATTTTTATAGGATGTAGGTGTTTAGCTGCTTTTGTTTTTATTTTCCTTTTACTGTCTGTTCATGTTATCTATATTAGATGTTTTACTTTCACTCCTGTTGCATCATAAGAAGGCATGTATCATAACCCAGTGGCTGTCGGGGACGGTTCTGTTATTCTTCTGGTGTTTGCAGAGTTGAGGCATGGAGTTGTCTTTTAAAGGGAAAGTCATTTCCTCCCCAGTCCTCACCCTGAGTTCTCACCTTTCTTTTTTTTTTCTTTTTTTTTTAATTGATACTGATCTGTTATGCAAGTGAATTTTTATTTATGTCACTCTGGTAGCAAAAAAAAAAAAAGAGGGTTATCGGCGCCATTCCAGCTTTTGCATCAGCTGAAAATTGCACACATTAAGACCTTCACCTGAGATTGGGATTTGTTGCCCCTGTAGAAAAGAACCTGTAAAAAAAAACAAAAAAAACCCGCCGTGTTGATTGGGATCAGCGTGATTACATCCGGTCAGGACTTGAACGTCTCATCGCCTCGTGACGTAGACCCTTAAAATAATCATGTTGCTTCTGTACGGCTCATCTTGAGGGAGGACTGTTGTAGTAAAGCTGTTTCTTGTCAAGCTGTCTATGTTTGGTTCTATTTTCTCGTTCTGTATTCGAGTAACGGGGTTGGTGTTGCATAGATTTGTCTCCTGTACTCACCCAGAATTATTAACTCTTTCCAACTGCTACATTCACTCTAGTCTGGAAGATGGGGCACGGCCTAAAACCCAGTTAATTTATTCTTCTTTTCCCCGAGGGACTTGATGGTAATCAAAAGAAGTGGTCGCTTACTGGGTTTTTGAAGCAACTAGATCAAACTTTTGAGAGATCAAACATTTAAAAAGCTCCCCATGTGTAAAAAAGAAAAAAATGTTCTGTCGGTAATTTCAGTACATTTGCAAACTACTCTGTAAATAAACTGAGTTGAGTAAGTAAGTAGACACTTGTCTGTTTGTGTTTTGTGGGTTTTCTTGTGTTGCCTGAAAGTAGAGGTCACAGCTGAGATGTGTTTGTCTTGTGGAGATTTGAAATCTGAGAGGCTTCTTGTTTTTATTCAGTTTTCTAAAGGAAACGTTTGACCAAAAGTAGTAATAGCTAGGAGTCTGCTTGAATCAGATGTAAGTACGCACAGTTTTTTCATCAGATTAATGAGACAACTGGGAACCATATTTGCAGGAGATCCAAACATTCATGTACAGCTGAGGGATCTTATTTCAAAATCCAATACATGGTTGTATTTTTTATTTCAGTAATTACAGATACATAAATTTATAATATAAATGGAGATCAAATGAGAATAAAGATCTTAACATGAAAATTGCATTAGAAATGTTAAACACTTTAATGATCCCTGCAGGGAATTAACAGTAATTGTCCACTTAAGTGTTAGTATTTTATATATGTGTATGTGAACAAGCCCATCACACACACACACACACACGGGTCCTGTAAGCATGCAGATGAGAGGTAGAGCGGTGGGCAGCTGCGTTTTGGTGTGCCCCCAATGAGCAACTATTAAAGCGGGCAAGAAAAAAACAAGATGAAACTTTCCAAAACAGGAATATATTTCCATGATAAATGTGGGGCGCTCTACTGCTGAACCAAAGGACTTAAAATCTCCTTTTTGGAATGAAAATGGGATTTTTTTTAAAAATCAGACCAAATTTCAACTGTCAGGTTTTCAAGCTTCTACATTCAGATTGCTCAAACTAATTTTAGTCAAATCAACTTGATTTGTGGAATTTTAAAAACACATGAAAAAATGCAGTATTTTTTTAATTATTATATTAAAATATTGTATTATTTAAGATACAGTAATTAAACCTAAAGTAATGGCTGACGGGAAGCCACCTCCCCTCCTGCGGTTTTACGGATGTCCACTCGGGGGCGCTGCGGGCACAGTTTTACCTTGCAGCTTGCACTTTGATCCCAAGGACGGATGCACCTCATAAATAGAAATATCTTTGCAGCTCTAGGACGTGTTTTCATCACCGTTTACATCCACTTCTATATCATTAGATAACATCAGCAGCGTCCAATCAAATTGCAGGTATCTTTCCACTCGGGTGTTTGGAAACATCAACAAAATCTGTGCTTTACTGCTGCAGAGATGGACGCCTGTCTAGGAGCTCCTTTAATACTTCCTCAATTGAAGCGAGGGTTTTGCAACGTTTTTATGATCGTGTCCTGGTTAATATGGCAACGGTGAGTCATTCCAGCCGCTTTACAACCTGACTGAGTGGTCATGCAGGAAATGATCCCCACTTATTATCTGGAGCATCTGACAAAACATTAACTAGTTCCATAGGCTGTTGTCTTCAAAGAGACATGGTTATGTGTCTGAAAAATGTTTTATGGTTTTATGGCAATGTTTTAACTTCACACATTTTCATATTTATAACAAATGTACTTGTTTTACCACTAATGGTACAGAAACATTGGAGGTGCTCGTCAATCAAATATTTCAATGATTATGTGAAGAGATGTCGGCCTCTTATCTCAAGCAGATAATAAAACCAATAATCTTAGACTATTCTGGTTTATTATGAGCTCAATGCTTACCACACACCGTGCAGGTAACTTGTTAGAAAATATTGTTGAATCTTTAATCTTTTATTTCCCCAACATTAACTAAATATGTACTGCCTGTGAAATCAGATCTCCCTCCGGGAAAGTAAAGTAAATCTATTTCAAGTCATCTCAGCAGTGCCAGGAATAAAAGTAGGGAGGAAAATTTAGTTATAAATTCTTTTTTCCCCTTCTACATTCCCAGGAGAAATACTGAACGCTCTGCGGCTTCTAGCTGTAACCTCATGGTTAATGGAAAAGATGGACGGATGAAACAATAGAAGTGTAACCAGCCTGGGGTTGAGTGGAGGGAGGATGTTGCTTCTTTAAATCACACTCTTCCTCTTTCCACCCAGGAAGTCATTTACCTCGAAACATCATGGTTCCTTTCGAGCGATCGCCGGCGTGATCAATGCACTGATTAATCATGTGAGCACACGACTGCTGACATGAGGGGTCACATGACCCCAATGAGGTGACAGTGGGTGGTAAACATCCTGTCGTGACCGCGGCGTGTCGTCTCGCTCAGGCTAGTGGTGGCTGAAGCACGGCTGTCTTTCTTTCATTCTGTTCTCCAATCTTTTTTCTTTCCCCATCTCTTTCCTACCTCTTCTCTTACTTCCTCCTCCTCTAATAATTATTTCCTGTCACTCAGTCTCCATATTCATTTCCTTTCTTCCTCTACTTCTGATTTCCCTTCTTGCTCTTTTGCCTTTCTGACCATTTTTCATTCCTTCATCTTCATCTCTCTCCCCTCCATCTCCATCTCTCTTTTTCACTCTTCAAATTCTTTCCTTTTTTCCTCCTCTCCACCCTCTCTTCCTCTACCATTTCTTTCCTTTCCTCATTCCCTTTTCCTTTGTCTCTTCTTCCCCTTTCCCCTTCCTCCCCCCTCTGTTCTCCCTCTGCAAATGAAGTGAAGTGACTGCATGCAGAACCCCTCACCTTTGCTGATGTTACATAACCAGCCTTTTTACTCCCCCATGCGTAAAAACAAGTCAGCCTGAAGGGAATCCATCCCAGAAGGAGTCTGGAAAGACTTCAGTCTCTGTGGCTCCCTGGAAGTTTGATTAAAGTGATGCTCCGAGTCACAGGAAGTTCCACAACCCAGCTGCACTGCAACAAAGACGCCGCTTAGCTCACTGTGCATCTAAATTAGGAAGTTGAGTATTTAGAGGTATGATTCTATCAATCTTAGTTCCAGCAGCCATTGGTTTAAGGAAGTATTTGACTTCCTGCTGTAAAATTTGCTTATATTTAATCTGAGCCCCCTCAGGATTATTCCCATAAAAGGTTATAAAACAGGGAACAAAGGAATAACTGTACAGTATTTTCCGCACTAAAAGGCGTACCTAAAAGCCTTTAATTTTCTCAAAAACTGACAGTGTGCCTCATAATCCAGTGCACCTTATATGAATGAATTATTATTTTTATTGAAAACAAGTCCGTTTTTCATTCGTACATCTTCTTGAAGAAGAGGCGCTCATAATCGTTTCAGGTGATTGTCTGAAAGACGGGTCACGGGTGAGGCTGGAGCCTATCCCAGGTGACCACAGGCGAGAGACTGGGTTCGCCCTGGACAAGTCACCAGCTCATCGCAGGGCCGGTCCAAGTTTCTACAAAGTTTTTTTTATGGAAGTTTTTAAAAAAAAAATTTGATGTCAAAGTACCCAGATTTGCTCCACTTCATTTAATATTTTGTTCAATAATTTGTTACATCAGCTAATATGCTAATTCATGACACTGCTAATGAAGTAAACAAGCTAAACACCAGTATGTTAGTATTATCAGTGTAGGAATGTTGATGTACTCACACAGCCGCAGGCTAGGGACTCCTACTAACATGATCTGTCTGTGTGTGTGTGTGTGTGTGTGTGTGTGTGTGTGTGTGTGTGTGTGTGTGTGTGTGTGTGTGTGTGTGTGTGTGTGTGTGTGTGTGTGTGTGTGTGTGTGTGTGTGTGTGTGTGTGTGTGTGTGTGTGTGTGTGTGTGTGTGTGTGTGTGTGTGCCACAAATGTAAGGGGCCAAAAGTTAAGAATAAGTCATTTTACAGGTAAATTGCAGCAGGTGTTGTTAAAGTTATCAGGATGACCCCTGAGCAGCCTCTCCCTCCAGGACCCTGATGGGTGGAGTCTGGTCGCCATGGTGATTCAGCTCACACACATACTGCTTGGTTTTGCTGTATTTAACTCATCTGTACCTAAAGTTCTATTTTGGTGACGTGAAATCAAGATATTTTTAGTAGAACCCTCCTTCATCCAGCCTTGAGCCTTTGTTTTGGTTCTGCAGGCCAACTCAAACACTCGTAAATTCGCCTGGACTCATTTGTGAACGTTAAGACGACACACCGCTTACATGCTCATAACAAAAGTCAAAAGAAATCTACAGCTTCCTGTCGTCGGCGATGAAATTAGTGAAGAAAATCAATCGGAATGATTCTCTTTCTTTGGATCTATGATCAGATTTTTTTTTTTTTGTCAGAAAATATAACATAACACACACCCAGACATACCATATGGGCCATGTCATTCCGGGGCACAGTTGTAGCCTCACCCGGTATTGTTCGATGTAAATAATTAACTTTACTCCCTGAGGAGAAAATCCTTCCAGCAGACATGAAAACAAACCTGAGACTATTCCACGTTATGACAACACACCGTATGACAGACACACCTGCTGCAGCCATGCTACCGCTAACAATACCGATCAATAACCTGTCAAACAGGGGGCTGATGGTGAACTTTCAACCCTAATTGTTCATTATATCCTGACTGTACTTGAGTGAGTATAGAGAGATTAGATTAACACACAGACTACAGGCTGATCGATTATCGATCAACACTAATCAAATATCAAATATTTGTCAAATTGTGTTGTCATAGGCAGTAATTATTCATCCAAGCAGCTGCTAAACACATTTCTAAAAGAATATTTAAATATTAAAGTTGTAATTATTACATCTACTTACTGAAAACACCATTTTCAAAACTACTGTCTGGTTATTAGAACTCCCGACCCTGAATTCACATCAGCATCAGCAGGTGGGAGAGCCGTTGGATAAAACTGCAGACATATAAAGGATTATATTAAGTATAGGCAGCCCTTTATGGGTAAATATTTTTCTTAACCAACACACACTTGACCTCCCTCAGTCTAATCAGTCTCAGATAAGAGAGAAAAATTTGCTATTGGCAGACATGTAAGCGGATTTACCCTGAGAAAAAAAAAAACTGCACAAAGTTCAAGCGCGGCCTGAGAGGCAGTGAATTTTCTCGGCACGCCGTTTCACCATCTGGCAGAGATCCTACAATAACCACAAAATTAGTGCTTATTATCATGATTATATCTTGATCATCTTCATAAATACGAGTAAATCTCCAGATTTAGCCGGATGACACATTACGGTTAGTACAAATCGAATCTGTCACCGTACCTGCTGTGAACTACTTCCACTGCAAAGGTCGCTCATCTGCACCAACCAGCAAAAATCAATCATTTGATTTTTGGATTTTCTTTTTGCAACATGCTTATGTCGCTAGAGTCCTAAGCATGTGGCACTTTCAATCCTTCCTCCCTCCCCTCCGCTCTGTCTGGCTGTATTAAGGTCACTTTTTCTTGCATAACAGCTCATTCATAAAACAGCACCACACCTCAGGGAAGGGATGAAGAAAGGACTCTGCTGAGACATATAGAAAATCCACTGAGGTGGTTTTGCTGCACTGGGGTTCAGGTCTTTACTGTAAATTTAAGATAGAGTCAGCAGGAATGTGGCTGAAGCAACAAAGTCACATAGGGTGACTTAAAATCGATGTAAAATGTAATTTTAGGGTAATTTAAAATCTGCTGTTGCTGTTTCAAATGGCAAATATCACATTTTAAATGTCATCGACTCAACAAACCAGATACTTCGAGTGGCTTAACACCTCGGCCTAACCTTAGCCTGAGAAAACCCCTGAAGCTATTTCACAAAATGTTAACCAAATAAAAACAAAACAAAAGAAAGAGTCACACAAAATTCAGACGTGCTTTCTAGTGCCTTCAGCCTCGGAGTGAACTGGGAAGTGTGACATCATCAAAACCAAAATTGAGGAAGACACTCATGACAACAACAACAACAACAACAAAAGAAACTCCAGACAGGAGCTGCAGGGACGATCACATGACATTGAAATGTGACTCGGTGAGTTTGAGACATAAATGTGATGAAGTAATTTCACATGATGTGCTCCGGGCCGTCGACAGTGAAAACAACGCCGACTGTAGAACGCAGTCTCCACGCCCCAAACGTACTAAAGCGAAGCGTCAGGAGGGCCCCTGTCAGGGGCCCCATGACAAGACCCATTGGGCTCTCTAAGGCGACCGCGCATTCCGGTTCGACACACACAAACGAGGCATTAATCAATTGGAGTATTGATTTCAAGATTGACCTTAGATGTTCAGTGTCAGGAATTGCCCCGTTCCAGACGGACACGTCTTCATCGGGCACAGCACTGTTTAGAACAAGCCCAGGAAACATATAAACTAGAAAGTCGGAGTAAATGAGTCACTATGGGCTCCATGAGCAGGAACCAGTTAGAGAACGGCCAGGAAAACCCCCCAGAACAGCTTCATATATGGCATCGGCCTTGGAAGAGCTGAGGCGGAGGAGCAAAGAAAACAAGGATTTAAAGTTTAAATGCGCGTCTGTTTTCAGTCTGTCCGCCGACGTGAACCGTCTGTTGATCGTCAGTTGTTCAGCAACACAGGTCCTGACAGGCCTGCTCGCTTTCCCCACATGTAGTTAGTGGTAGGAAATGGAATGAATGATTCTGATTTAATAACTTATTCTGATGTTTATTTCACTTCATTTAAGAAAAATATGATAAATAATATATAATAATAAAGTTGTCTACTTTGTGAACTTTTTCAAGCATATGCCAAATGAAAAATATCTTCACACACACAAACAGAAAGATTTCATTGAAAGCTCATCATTTCATTATGACTTTTAAATAATTTACTCTAATTATTATCATTACAGTCACTTTCATCTCTCACACGTCTCTTAGTGAACTCGTTGTGGTGAATAGAGTATTTTCAACACTTCTCTTGTTCTTCTGGATTCTGGACCGTTTTTTGTTTTTTTTTAAGCCTGTTTGTCATCAACACTGTGGGGGTTTTGTCTCAGACGACTTTCCCACATTCTGTAAACCACACTGTCACTGTCTGGCTGTGTTTATGCCCTTTAAATCCTCATCTTCATGTGATTATAGAGTGTCTGTGTTTTTGTTCTACTTCGAGGAGACAGAGGAATCATTGTGAGAGGAACATCCTCTTAGGGAGCCTCAGCGATCGTAACCGTGAGCCTTTAAAGGATCTAAAAATGAATTAGCATGAGCATTCTTTAAAGATAACACTGATCTGTATTCTCATTTTGTTATCTAAAAAAGAACACCCTGTGATGCCCATCCTATTTGTCCCTGTCTCTCCAGTCACACCAGGTAATTCATCTTTAAGTAGTGTTTACACACTTCATCCACAGCTTTCATAATGACTTGAATGAGCACCAACAGACGTCTATTGTGTCCCCCGGCCCTCAACAACCGACTTATTGTACCTGCAGCCTTGGGGGGGCCTGTATTTATTTTGTTGTATAAACTGTTGGAGATGTTGATGCAGATTTTATTCCCATAATCATTACATGGGGCAGCTTCTTGGAGGAGACAGGTGACGTTCAGACCACCACCTCAGACCAAGATTCATGAGAATCTGTTGTAGTTTATGCCTAATTCAAAAAATACATTTTTTTTTCAGGTTTTTGGTGATCCTTTAAATATTTTCTGTGTAAAAATAAATAGCCCTATCTTGTAAAAAAGCAGAATAAGCTGCAACCTAAGAAGCAACACAAGTCAGACAGACATTAGACATCATTCTTGAGAGGTGTTGACTTTCAAATTCTTATTTAAAATGTTTCAGAGAGAAGGTAGAAGATCTTTACTGAGTTTTCTAAAACAAGAAGAAGAAAAGCTGTGACGTATTTTAATGGGGAAAAACCTCACAACGGTTATTTTTTATACATCACTTTAGTTTAGCGCAGATGTTTAGCACATTCAGTCCCCATGATGGCTAGCGTGAAGATAGCATTTGACTTAGGATAATAAATTTAGCCATGATCCTAGCCGCTGCTAATCTGACTCTGGATCAGGCCTGACCAGTTGGCAAATTTAGGCGTAACACAGAGGCCTACGTTAATATTTCTTAAACCCTCAGGTTCCGATGAAACTAAAACCATAAGCCCGCGACAAAGCAAACACGCCCAGCTCCTCTGAGCCGTCTGTTGCTTCTTTGGTAAAGCAACGCCTCTGTGGCGGGCGTGGGTCGGTTTGCACTGGTGTCACAGGCTCTAAATTCAACGCTGACAGCCTGTCGGGTTCGTTTTAGCTAAACCTTGGCCGGCTTCACCGCTGGATGTGTTCCACATCGCGTGAAAACATCCACCTCGGCCCGGAGTGTCTTCAAACACCTGTCCTGTGTTGGTTTGACACGTCGAATGTACGGTCAGGCTAGGTTTACCGAAAGCTCGGCCTCCGAGTGGTTTCTAATAATGGAGACATGAAGAGGAAACAGATGGTCGTCTCTAAATTTAGCCTGATAACCACGGCGTGATTATCCATTATTCAGGAGGGAATAAATGATGCCTCGCTGCTGTCACTCCATCAGAATTGGACGTTTGAAGGCATTTCGGCTTTGGGGCTTCAACTTTCCACTTGCTTGTTTGTCAAAGAAGAGACTTGTGGGCAGGCGTCATTGTGTGTTTGTGGAGTTTTTGTCTGTGGAGGCCCCCCTCCAAGACTCAGATGACTGCTGGTAAAATGAGGCCTAGATAGGCGGACAATCGTTTCAGACTCCGGCAAGGTGACATCGGATCCTTCCGTCTTCTCACACCTCGGCTAAAACGGGGGTGCTTAATATTTTTGCGTTCCTTTACTATGCAGGAAGATGATGATGATGAACCACCACAATTAGCAAGATGACAGCAAGATTTAATTTCCTCTGAGGTTACTGATGCCCACCCTCATGATGATGATCAACATGACTGAACATCTGTTTTAAGGCGCGGGAGTCTAAATTTAGCCCATTATGAATCACTTACCATCATATATCATATGTAAATGGAATTATAATCCTACCCACATATTAATTTTGTAACATGTCTCCCTAACCCTGAGAGCATTAACAGAAATCCAGAAGTTATCCTGTTGCAATCCTCTAAAGTAACCAGACTCATTTACAGTAGATGTGAAAATCTTATTTCTTTCATTTTCAAACTTTTCTACTGGATTAATTTTAATCCAGCAAATATACAGTTACTTTAGCTCTACATAGTAATTTACATGTCCAGTTAGATATCCATATTCATCCACAGCTGTCGACAACCATTCCTTTTGATAAAACACCTGTTTCAAACATTGTCGTCTCATATTCTTTCTACAAAATACACATTTCAAGTGTTTTTTTAATTATTTCCCCATCATGCCATTATTATTGTGACATAACATCCTGATCAGATCGGTGTAGTGCCTTTATAACCCTGATTAAACAACAGACCATCCTGTCATTTGACCTCCAGTAACATGACAACCTGTAGACTTATTGTATTTCCATCACATTCAGGTGATAACCACTGTTGTTAAAATGATAACATGACTTCTGCAGGGTAGTTATTTCATTTTCGTTAACACTGAGGAATGTTGAGGTTATCTGGAGAGTAATTTACGTTAGATATGCGTGGAACTGGAGGCAGAACATCCGGGGATTTTGGAGCTCACATGTAGCTGAGGCTGTCCTTAGTGTTGCAGGTATTTAAAAATTATAGCCATAAAAAGCATTTGAATTTTTTTTTACTCAAGAATGGAAATATATCAATATATCAAATTTTTTATACCTGTCTAATAGATATTAAGAGTTTTACACTAATTATTTTTTTAAAAAGTTAGCAAAGTTAGCAGGATTCAGAGCAGTGAGGCGCAAATAAAGGCACAACATTCTGGCCTTAAAGAGGATATTTGAACAGTTTCACTGTTAGGATTTCACAACCATCCATTCTTCAGCCTTCACGATCAATATTATTCTTTGATCGGCTTTTATCTCCTGGATTCCAACTGGGGAGTAACAACTGGTTGGTCAAAGGTGAACTCCGGTGTACACATCATGCACAGCACTAAACTACCGTTTGATTACCTCACTGTTCAAGAGTTACACAAGTGAAGCAGCGAACTGACGTAATCAGTTACAGCTGCTTATAACGCAATTACGCATTCTAATAGCGGAAGCCTCGCCTGTGGAGGCGAGGCCTCTCCTTAAATTTAACATGAGGTGGCGACAACTTGGGAGCGCCATCAGATATCATCTGAGATGGATTGGATTCTAATGTGTTTGGGAAGAAGGAGAAGTTAGGAGTGGTGCTCCTCTGACCTGACACTATTACATCACTCTCACATTTTAAAGTGTTCTTTATTATATGGTAAAATGTACTAGTCTGGACAATAATTGGGGTTGAAAATCACCTCAATTATGATTTAATTTCACTGAAAATGGGAGTCAATGGCAAAGAGAAAAAAAACCGCTATAATTTAGGACTTAAAATAACCTCATATGGCTGGGTTTAATGAATGTTATAGCTTTGCTTCAGCACATGTAAGCTGGAATCCAAAACACGTGATGCATAAACAGTTGAATTAAAATGCAATAAAAATATCATGAGTGATATCATAATTGAATTTACAAGCTTCCATTAATAGGCTGATTTGTCTGTCGTCTATGCATTCCACTTGTGACAATAAGTCAGACTTTATCATGGCGGAGATTTGACCTTGACACAAAACATTATGAAAACATAATTGTTATTGCCAGCCTTAAATATGTCTCTGTTCCACCTGTTTGTCTGAGTAAGTCAAAACAGTGTGATAGGAACCCAGCATGTAAGATAACAGAACCCAGGAACTAAAGTAAGTGTTCAAACAACAATTCAAACAACATTCCTTTCCTCTTTAATTTTTGAAAACTCATAAAAAATTCTTGCTGCGATTTTCAATCTGTGTAAGTAACACCAATAGCTAAATCATGTGACTAAATTATTATTTAATTGATAATTGAATACTGTTAGTGTGGAGAATTATTGAATGACAGACATAAAAAAAAAGATAAATAAAAATAGATAGACATGCATAGAAATAAAACATAGATTGAGTAATCAAATCACAGCTTTTAAATTGTCAAACTGAATAAATGCGTATTCATTCTCCTGCATTGGCTCACTCAACCGGCTCTGCAGGTTTTCAATGACCATTCCAGGGAACCACCTCTTGCATGTCATGGCATAGTTCCAGTCATGTTGCCCTAGCCATGGCATTCCTGCAAATGACATTTTGTCCCAAGCTATGTGCCTTATTATAGGGGTTGTTTAGAGTAACATTCATTCCATTGAACCAGCATGGCTATTTCTCAAAAATTATGTTTCTACAGAAACCAATTTTAGAATAAGAGAAAAGTTCTGGTCAAAAGATGTTCTGCTAATTTAATGTGTATATTTTTGGACAGAAATAAAAAGTCTTTAAGAAGTCATGTATGGTGTTCAATGATCCATTAACACCCGGCTGTCAAGGGGGTCTGAACTCTACTGTTGATTCACTGTTTTGACAGGGGGTGTAGCCCCGCCCACTGAGACCAGCCCAGCCAATGAGCGTCCTCCTGCCTCGACGGAGCTATCCGTACGTCTGTCCGCCAGTTCATTGTACTGAGTCAGCGGCCATGCGCAAATGGATCCAGAGGAGGGTTGTGCTGTGGAGTCTACATAAGATCTCTGCCTGCGGGGCTGCACACACACACCGCTGACGGGAAATCACAGGCAGCACCTGGATCTGGATCCACCACCTATATTTACCTTCTAGGCGTTCTGGAATCCGGTCTAGTCCGGCGGTTACCTCGGTTCGTCAACAGCAACCTCCCTTTTAACTGACCATCTCAGACCGCGGATGCAGATAACGGCGATGCGGCGGCTGTGCTGTTGATTCGTTTTTTGGGACCATCTGACCGTCGTTACCGGTTGTTGTTGTTGTTTTTAAATTGAAAAAGAAAGCCGATTTAAAATCTACAATGAAGCTCAAGCCGAACCAGACCAGGACGTACGACTGCGAGGGCTTCAAGAAACGTGCGGCGTGTCTGTGTTTCAAGAATGAGCGTGAAGAAGAGGTAAGCTGGCAACATTACGTATGACTGATACGAACAATATCAATGGGTTGTGTGTGTGTGTGTGTGTGTGTGTGTGTGTGTGTGACATGTGGCCTAGTCTTCCCTTATCTTCAACCGGTCATTCAAACAAAACATGGGTGATTATGAATAAAATAAATGATATTCTTCCGTGTTACACTTGAAGTTTAATCTATGGCTTCCTTGTTGGTGTTGCTCCGTTTAGCTCATTGTTTTAGCTTGTGTTTCTGTTTCTGCTACTGATGCGCCTCGGGCCATCCAGTTTAGGCTAGTTTGAGGTGCACGTAGAAGAAGCAGGGGGGAAAAAGCTGTTGTCATAGTCGCTTCAAAGCAACACCGCTTTTGACTTTCACAATAAAACTTAGGGGAGGGTACCGTATGCGAAGCCTTATTGACCGGGAGCGCAAGGCTCTTATTGTGAAGTGTAATACTTTCAATTTCCGGTTAGCTTCTTGCTAGCTTGAAGCAGCTCGCGCAATCGGTGTTTAGGCGGACTGTTACGCTCTTCCTTCATTAACAGGTTCACTTTCGGCTCGCATTGTTTAAAGGGTTAAAAATATGAGCTATTATCCATTAAGTTTATCAAACATCACGTCACGACGCCATAATTAATACCGCAAACATCCATGACCAGGCAGTGACCATTCATGATTATGCTGCATCCCGCCGGCCTCGAGCGCAGCTGCGTAGCGTTTGAGTGCTGGAGGATTTAAAGGGGCCTTCGCGTGTTGATATGGGAATACAGCTGAGATGGGTACGGTTTGTTGTTATTACGTCATCGAGACTTTCGTGGTGACGACATAAAATGCAGTCGGTTCACTTTCAGGAGACTACTGTCGCTTTCTTATTTAGTTTAGTTTTTGTTTTTTTGCATATTTGTCCATTAATACAACCTAATTGAAGATTGAGTTTTAAATTCCCTACAAATTTGAATGTAACACGGACTATCTTATTATACAATCAGTTTTGTACGCAAATTTCAGATGTCAGAAATAGTGGACTTGGACAGATAAATCAAACAGTAGGAAAACTGAACAAATAAACAAACCAGTTCGTCAATGAGAGTCCAAAGCCTTGAACAGATGGAAATCTGCTCAAATTCTTTACGCAAGATGAGAAATGGAAAGAAAAATATTTTTGTCCCATGCTTTCACTCATTAATGTTTAAATATAGGCAGTTTGTTCATCTGTCTGTTCACGGGGTTATGTTTTAAATATATTTTAATAAAGAGTTCATTATTTCTTAGCGGATTCATTGCAGGATAGGAGAAACTAGACTATTTTTGCTTCTAACTGCAGGGAGAATACATTCAATGCTTGGAGTCAAATTGAACAATGACATCCCCAAATGTCAGAAGTATAATCAGTATATAAACATTCTGAACGTGTTTATAGGTTCAGAGAAGATTTACGACAGACATATAACAAATTATAAAAACGATGCAGATAGGTTTGTAGCAGAAACTGCGTTGATATCCATATTTACTGAGCTAGATTTATGAAGAAAATGACCATTAGCTGAATATTCTCTTGAATAACTTTCAAAACTATGATGATACAATCTAACTCCAAAATTGTTGGGCCGGTTTCTTCGTCTAGGAATCTTATTATGAAGGTCAAACTATCCTTGTCTGATTTCTGAGACGCTGTCTCCATTTATAAAGAAACTGAATTGAACTTTATGACATCAGGCAGTTTGGATTTGTTACCCCAAAGTTCTCGACTTGTATCAGTGATGTGTTGTTCAAGAGGTGGATTTTGAGCCAATCCGGGCACAGATACTGAATCTGGACCTCTTTTAAAGTACTTTATGTTGTTTTTGGCTCCTCAGTCTGAGAGTATATTGATTTCTCGGTGCGACTGATGATGTCCAGACTTTTATTCACATCCGAGCCACAGGCCCTGACTCCTGCTGCAGCGACTCACCGCTGAGTTTGGCACGGACACACACTGTTATACAATATACTGTAAAAGCAGCCCAGGCTGGTGTCGCTAGACTGGCACGGAGATCTGCTGGAGCCCTCCGGAGTCGGGCAGCTAACAGATCTCAAGATTCACATCCTCTCACTCAAACATGTGCACACGTTATGTAATCATTATGTCAGAGTTTCACAACTCGATCTGAAAGATTTATGTCTTTACTTATGTGAGATTTTCATGTGAATTTATATTTAACTGTTGTAAAAAAAGAAACACATCACCTCTGCTTGCGCAATTTGTTGTCGAAGAGACTTTCAGGATTTGACAGGCGTGTCTGCTCATGCAGACAGAGACGACACCGCTGGAAGAAAGGGGAACCGGTCAGGTGATCCAATTTTAAGATTTCCGGGCCCGCCATCGGCTTGAAACAGAGGGGTTTGCATCATCTTTGATTTCCTCCAAACACACGACTACACACACACACACACACACACACACACACACACACACACACACACACACACACACACACACACACACACACACAATCAGTTCTTTGACACCGGAGACTCTGGCTGGGGGTCGTAATGCAAGCTGGGCCTCAGCCGCTACCGGACCGTTTTCTTTCAGAGGGGGGGGAAGGAGAAAGCCGAGCCGTTGGACACACACACACACGCACACATGCACACACGCACACACACATCCTCTGTGGCGGCAATTAAACTCCCAGCCGGGGAAAACAGGAGAAACATGACAATAGTGATCACTGGATGGCAGCGATGACAGATGAGGCCACCTGAGAGGTGTGTGTGTGTGTGTGTGTGTGTGTGTGCGCGCGCGTGCGCGTGTGTGTGTGTGTGTGTGTGTGTCGCCCGAGGCCGGGGGAGCGCCTTTAATTAGTTTACATCATAATTGTGTCCTGGTATGTAAATAAGAATCCACTTCCAGGAGACTCTGACAGCTTTTTAAAGTTGATGTTATCTAAGACCGACTCCAACACCGACGAGGTCAAAGGGTGGCGAAGGAGAGGCGATCCGTCGCTACGGAAACCCATCTTTTCACTGATTTAAGCAAAACTAGCATCAGGTTTCCACAGTGATGGAATATAGAATGACGTTTAGCAACACCCCCGCCGTGCCATCCGTGAAATGACGCCACGATGATTGTTCAGGTTTTGGTGATATCCTCCATCTTCATCGCCATGGTAACCCAGGCTATAAATGATTAGAAAAGGTGAAACTGAAGGTCAGTTCGAGTGGATACTTCGCAGAAAGTACAAATTCTGGTGCTCTGCCTCCGTCTCTGCCTCCAGCGCTACGTGTTTACAACTCCTCTCTTATTGGCTGACACCCGTGTAATCCCACAGATTACCGTTTGAGCGTGATCCATCCCACCGCCGCACTTGTGAACCATTTAAGACTTTCCATCATTCTTGTTTCCAGACCTCCCAGCCTGGTTTGGCACGCAGAGCCCTTTTTATTTGACAGCTAAAGGCCTTCCTCCTTCAGGGGGGTGTTGAAGGTGTTTATATCCTCCAGAATATCCCAGCCCGCTGTGCCCGTTTGAGCCCCCGCCAGAGGACTCAGACCAGAGGACAGCGGCTGTCATGAACCCTGTTTTACGACCGGCGATCGTTCCCCTCGCCCTCGGAATCGATCTTCTCTTCTAGAAAGTGTTTTCACGAGAGACTTATCCACCCCACACCCCCACCTAACCCCCCAGGCCGTGTTGGTTTTTCCTCGACAGCGGTTGATGCGTGCTCTTGCGTAACCTTCCATTGTTTTGCACAGATTAATGTTTGGTTAAGCGACGGGGGCCAGATAGCGCGGCGCGAGTCTGACAAACGTCCCTGTTGTTTTTCACCACCCCAAAGGAGATTTACTGTACGTTGCTTCACAGCTTTCCCGCCTCCGTTTTCACCCCCGGAGGCCCCCCACCCCCACCCCTAGAGACATGGTCTGAGTTCCAAAACAGTAAAAAGTATTTGGACGAACTGCTTCCAAATATAAAAGGGATTTCTGAGCTTTAAATTCCACCAAAGCGATTTTTTCTTTCTTTTCTTATAAAGATACACCCCCCCACCCCAGAAGAGCCTCTGCTGCTTCCTCTAACTGATGTGTCACGGTATTAATCTCAGAAGCACGTGTGAAGAAACATCCTTAATTACACGCCACTCGCAATATGTCGATTCACCGCTCCACATTCCTGGATCCGTAAATGTCGTCTTATTACGTGGAGTTTCTGTCGGGCAGCAACCAGGAGATAAAAATGGAACCAGCCAAGCTGAAATCTGCTTCGTCCTCTCTGACCTGGGAGCTCTTTGCCATTTTTAAAAAAATTTTGTTTCACCATCCTGAGGATAAATAGACGCTGCTCATCTTCCGTTTTAAGCCCCCGGCTGGCTGAGAAAATCAGACCCGAATCGAGTTATTTATAAAAATTTGGGATAAATAAAGGCCTGCGGAGTGTGATGCACGCGATTCCAGGAAACGACTCAAAAAGTTGTTTTGTGCGTTTCATCCAAATACTCAACTTTTTTTTCCCCTTTTTCTTTGCATGCAAACGAAGCAGGATAAAAGATTCAATCTTCACTTTCTCTGTTCTTGAGTACGTTTAGGGTTTCTCACTAAATCTGCACCGTCATGTTCGGCATTTCCTGACGTTTATCCACCACCGCCGCCACCACCCCCTCATCCTAACCTCCATCGTGGATTTAACAGGCAGCTCTGGCCAGGGGCCGAATGCGGCACGTGAGGAAGACTGTGGGACCGTTTGGCGAGCACCGTCTGTGCTCTGACCTTTGACCTCACCTGTTTAGAACATCCTCAGAAGGCCTCTGGAGGAGGCGGCCGCGTAAAACGAAAGAAAGCCAAATCTGGATTAAGCGACAGACTTGACTCCACCGGCGGATTACCAGATATAGCGGTCAGGAGGGTGACGGAGGCGGACGTCGCCTTATGTCGCACAAGCTGCTCGGTTTGAATCCTCGCGTGTCATAAAGTGATTTAATAGCTGACAAATTACAAGCTGTAGGAGTCGCAGTATGGTGGCTTGAATGCTATTGAACCGGCTTTTCCCGTAAGGGCATGCTGGGATTCCGGCGAACCGTCACGAGCGCCGTTCCGACAGCGATTGAATTGTCCCGTGTTTTGCAGCAGGTGCGACTGTGTCTGTTGTTGGTTGCTATATGGATACAGGCAGAAACTGCAGACGCAGGCTCATCCGATCCGCGCATATCGATGTACACTGCAACTGTAGTGTAATTCAACCCCCCCCCAGGATTTTCTAGATGGGTGGGGGGTGGGGGGGGCAACAACTGATTTGAGCGGCTCCGTTTAAATTGAAAAAAAAAAAATCACACAGATGTTTGGAAGAAGATAGATGTGTTAAGAAAATAGAATTTTTCAAGAAAATTAAATATGATCTTTATGGTTTTCTGATCATATTGATTGTATTTTCATTTATATGTCGTCAGTTTCATGTAATCATTCAGAAGAACCTGTGAAATAAATGTCATGTCAGAATTTCTTATCTGTGTGTCTGCAACAATGCAGAGTGAACAGCAGATGCAGCTCCAGTTCATCTGTCATCTCTGCTTGACACACAAAGGTCAAAGGTCACATCTCATGTTCAATCCCCAGTATCAGCCTGACTCAAAAAAAGCACTGAAAGAATCTGTGAGAGTTCAGAAAGGACTCTTATTTTCTATTTTACATTGATATTCTTCTACATCCTGTCTTTTATTTTGTAGGTGCTTCTGGTCAGCAGCAGTCGGCACCCGGACCAGTGGATCGTCCCCGGAGGCGGGATGGAGCCGGAAGAGGAGCCGTGTGGCGCAGCAGTGCGAGAAGTGTTCGAGGAGGTGAACGCAAACCTAAAAAAATTATCTCACGAGTGTCGGTCCAAAAGTTATTTTTTGCCTAAAAGTGGAGAAACGGGGCAGATTCCAGATAAACGATTGACCTCAGGAGGATAAACGGGCATCTGTGATGTGATCCACCTGTCCGTTATGTAACAGGAATTCAAGGCAGCTCACAAAAAAGTTGCCCTTTGGAAGTGTCCCAGTGTTACATCTGCTGCTGTAAAAATGCCGCAACTCTACAACAAAGAGTCTGGGGGATGGGGGGGTTCTTACATCTAAAAAAACAAAACAAAAAACAATTTCTGCTTTTTACAGTAATAAAAATTGATTACAAATCTTGTAAAAGCTGTGAAAGGCAATTCTGTGCATCCTCCGGGGGGGGGTTGGGGTGGGGGGGGGTGTTACACGACTCCCACAGCGTTATTTAAAAAACACCAGTGTGGAATTGTGCGGTTTCTTCATTCCCGCGTTGGGATGCTCGGAGGGCCTCGCTGTCAGTGGTCGGATGACTGAGGTGTCCCCCCACCCCCACTTCTGTTGGAGACCTTGTGTTCTCACTGACGTCGGCGATCTAAACCTGGCTCCTCGCTGGATTCTTGAGCGTTCTCGGACCCTCCGGGCCGGTGGCCGCTGGGCGACACTTGTGAAATATGCCGAGCCGGGTGGGGATGGGGGGGCAAAGAAAGGGAAAGATGTCACACGTCTTCACAGTAATCCGATTCCCATCGGGCACATCTGAATTAAGACAGCCTGTTGGGTTTTTGTGATTGGTTGTTGCGTAAAGCCATTGCGACCCGAAACATGTTGGGTTTTTTTTTGGTAGAAATCTCACAAAGAAAATGTAAAATCCACACTTTTTTTTCTAATACTATCCTCCTTTCATTCTTCAGGCTGGTGTGAAGGGCAAGCTCGGACGTTTGCTTGGTGTGTTCGAGGTAAGCTCCCCTCTGACTCATTCTATTTTGCACAAACGCGACAGAAGAAAAGTAAAAGACTCACAATTTACCATGACATAACTGACCCTTTGTCGTGCATTAACCCCACGTCGCACAAATGCACTAAACTGGACAGATATCGGGCATTAACGGACCTGTTTTTTACAACGTGCATCATTAAAACAGAAATTCAGCCTCCTCTCTTTCTGATCCACAAAGCAAAACCAGGATCGGAAGCACCGGACGTACGTGTACGTATTGACGGTCACGGAAACGCTGGAGGCCTGGGAGGACTCCGTCAACATAGGTATGGCTTCCCATTTTGATCCACGCTCTTTTGTTATTTACGCGGCGGGCAGCATCTCTCCTGGAGACCCCGTCGGCAAAGGGATTGCAGTGACAACGGAGTATCTATAAATCTAGGCCACGGCTGCTGCAGTGCTTCTTGGCTGCAGTATGTTACAGCTGTCAGCAACCTGGATGCCAGTATCCAGCCTTATGTGCTCAGTGAGGAGAATCCGCTACCCGTTATCTGCTCACAAGCCTGCTGCCTGCATTATAATGTGCTTCTGAAATATTATATCTGTATGCACATGCAGAGAATCTACCTTCACCTTGATTTAAATAATTTTTAGACAAACCAAAAAACCCGGTGTGAACTTGAAATGCTATGATTGACATACCGGGTTATGTCGCTTCGTTGCTTTCCATAATTTAATAAAGGGAGTGACATAATGAGATAATCACCTTCTGATGCAACGAAAGATCAGCCTGTGGGAACAAAGCAGAAGTGGTAAAGCCTGTAGTTACAATGTATTTACTGTATGATAGCAAAAAAAAAAATCCGAATTCTTTGGTTGTGCTCTGTCTCCCCCTGCAGGCCGTAAGCGGGAATGGTTCACGGTGGACGAGGCCATCAAAGTCCTGCAAAGCCACAAACCCGTCCACGCCGAGTATCTGCGGAGGCTCCAGCTCAGCTGCTCCCCCACCAACGGGAACTCCATCCTCCCGAGCCCCCCGCCCAACGACAACTACCCCCATTACAGCGCCACCGCCACCACCACCCCCTCCACAGGCACCGTGCTGGGCACCTCCTGCAGATAGGACTGCGTCCCCGGACCTCACGGATGGTTTACTGAAAGTCTGTACAGTCTTTGCATGAATCTAAAGACGTTTCCCAGTTACGGCTCAACCCGTATGTATAAATTGTAGCCTTGGGAGGACGGGACACAACCAAAGCCACGGCCAGAACTGTGTTACAGACCCGCGAGACGGAGCAGAAGCCTCTGCAGAAACCTGCGGATCTGTGGAACTTTTTCTTTCAAACATCCGACCGATAAGCTGAAACTCGGGTAGAGAGAGCTGCAAGCGGGCTTGACCACCCGGTCAAGGAATGCCTTACTGAAATTTTGTATGAATGTTGTTGGGTTTTGTTGGGGTTTTTTTTGTGTGTGTCATTTTATTTCACTACAACTTTTCATTTCTATTTTATTTTTTAGCTGAATGGAGATGCTTTCTATTCAATAAAAGACTTACGATGGTGTAGTAATCGAACCCCCCCCCCCAAAGAACATCCATCCATCCAGGGAACGTTTTCAAGTCGTCACGTCGTCGTCCTCATCAATTTGGAATCAGAGTTTATGTCCGAACACAAGATCAATTCTCCT
Organism: Antennarius striatus; assembly: GCF_040054535.1. Lineage (NCBI taxonomy): Eukaryota > Metazoa > Chordata > Actinopteri > Lophiiformes > Antennariidae > Antennarius > Antennarius striatus. The sequence goes on from NC_090797.1 coordinate 3,792,409, forward strand.
GAATTCTCATTTCAAAATAAAAGCATAAATGGTTATAAATTCTTAAAAAAAAGAACAAACCATGATGATTTTTTTTTCTTGGCCCTAAATTGGCCTTAACTCATAGCCTTCTGGGAGTCGATACCTGACTGAACAGAAGGTTGTCTGAGTCATTAAACGTCAGTCGATGCCCGTCACTCAAGGTCAGTTCCTCTGACCTCGACGTTGATCTGTTGTCCGTTTTAAACCCTGCATACCTTTCAGCAGTTACGTTCTGTTTCCCATGTCGTCACTGTGAAAGTATTTGCCGGTGTTAAAGGTAACCTTAGGTGCGGTTGCTCGGGTCTGTTTCGACTGTTAATCCAGAAAGTGGACGTTTTATTTTTAAATGTGATTCATATATCATTATGCTGCAAAAAAAACAAACCAAATGACAAGTTTTCACGAACAATATGATTGTTGTCCCTAAAGTATCTGAGATCGGTCTCTTCTAAAGCCACCCTTTTTTTTTTTAGCTCCGCCCATCGATTCTGGAAGCTCATAATTTGAGGCTACAAATGATCTCTCTGTGGAACACCTTCCGTTTCTAAACAAATCTGTAACGGAGCTCGTCTGTTTCAGTTGGGTCACTGCAGTGGTAGCTCCCTGAGGAACACCTTGAGCAGCCAGCGAATCAGAAACAGGATCCAGATAATCACAGAAATGTAACGGCTCCTACCACTAAAATTTTTTTAATCAAAATCAGATCTTGACTTTTTTGAGTAACGCCAGCGATCACATGACCTCGAGGGAGGTGATCAATTCTTTAAGCAAAAATTTCTCTTAACATTCACGGCTGCTTCTTTCTGTTCACCCTCTTAAATCGAGGAAATTTTTTTTTAAAAAAGATACTGAATTGTGAAAATGAAGTTAGGACGTCACTTGAGATGATTTCTTGCTTCTATACGACTGCGAATGATGACACGTATCCACACAGATTTGTAAATAGCCTCGAAGAGAAACTCAACATGTGATTTTAACTTAAACTTACAAATTTTTCTCTTCATATTTTATATATTTTTAACAATGGATAAAGGATATAACACCCACAAAGACCAGTATGTACAGTATTGTATTGACGACTATGTGCCACAGGTTTAAGGTATTGATTATGAAGGTTGGATGTCTTGAATTATTGCCTTTTAATCCAAGATCAGTTTGTATGAATTTCAGAATAAGAAGTTGAGACAAAATAAGAGCAGGATAGAAAAATTAACATCTTGAGTTTTTGGAGATTTTTCTTTTTTTCTTACAAAATAGCATAAAACTGATCTACATGTACACAGACTGAGTTTTAATGGATATAGGCAGTGATGGGGTTTTTTCATTTCTAAAGTTTTACAGAGAAAATGCTGTTAAAATACATCGGGGGTTGATAATAATCACAAAAATGTTTGATAAGATGAAAGATTGTTTGAATTTTCACTGAAAAAAATGCTTATTTTGTTTGATTTTCAAGCAAAAACCGAAACAAAACCGACACAGTCAGCCTTGAAAAAAAACCAAACCCCAATTCACCTCAAACCTGTGTGTGTGTCAGTGTGTGTATCTGTGTGTCGATGGGCCTGAAAAATAATGTGCCAAATTGAAAAATGTGTTGATTTTTAGGCAAGGAAAATGTTTCATGCCGTTTTGTAAAAATTTTCAGGCCAAAAATAACGATCTTACACACCTTTTACTGACCTTAATCGATGTAATCTCAGAATATAATAATTTCTAGAGTAAAAAATGTCAGCAGGCGGTTATTCTTTGTACCCTGTTCTGTTTTTAAAATCTCAGTCAACAATCCAAAAAAAGCAAATTTAACTTGAATCCATTTTTCTTGCCTTCTTATTCTAATCTTTCTATTCAAACGTGTAAATGCTGCGTTCAAAGTATTATGTAAGATTGAGAATCCCACCCTCTCCACCCAGATTTCCTGCTAAAATGACTGAATCTGGACACTTTGATTGTTTTGCTGAACACATTGTAATGTTGCATGGATGTACCCAGAGCATTATACATGAGGCAAATGACCTATTTGACACACTTTTTGTCCCGAGTATTATGCACTGAATATTTTACGCTCGGCGTGATTTGAAAACCCGGACTGGAAAGATTGTTTTTGTTTGTAAAAATATTGCATTAAAAGGGGGAAAAAAATCAATTCTAAACAAATAAAGTGTTGAATTCTCATTTATTCCAAGGGGAGATTCAACCCCTTCTTTCCCAGGGCCACCTTTGTACAGTGTGTCTCTTTGGATCCATGACTAGATTAACCTGCTGTAAACCCCCAGGGTAAAAAAAGAAAAAATGTTCTACTTCCCACCCCACCCAGCATTCTTACCATCTGCAATGCTACATATTAATTGGATGGCAGACGGTTCAAGCAGTGTCAGATGACAGGGTGTGTGAAAGCTTCTTGTGTCACCTGGAACCGGATTTGCAGAAGATTCATTTCACTTTCCCCCCCGATCATTCCTAAACGCTGACTGTCCTCTAAAAACCTTTTCATCCCGTCGCGTCTGGGAGTCAAAAAACAGACAAAGCAGCCGCTGAACCGGGTAGATTCTACTACAGATGAGGGTGTTGAGTTAGGGTGGGTTGGTTTTTACTGACACCGCCCCTGGTGAAACATCTGGTGGGCCTCCTCCCCTCCCCCGTCTGGCAGCGGTTTCCCCTTACATCTCACGCCAAAGAGGGCGGAACCCTGGTCAGGATGTGGAACAGGGATGATGTCACCTGTCACCAGGTGAGCAGCAGCGTGTTCTGCTATTCTCTGTGATGTCAGAGTCCTGCTTCTCATGCTGGCACACTGTGACATCCAAAAACCTACTTAAACTTCCCGTGAATGTTATAGATGTGGTCGCACACCCCCACACCCCACACCACCAACCCAATGTGGGCCCCCCTTATGGTGACTGAACAGGTGGATATTCTCCCTTTGGACACCTTCATAGGAGACATTCTAGAAAGAGGCTGAAGTGAAGGACAAGAACTTGGATGGAGTAGAGATGGTGACCTCATCTCCTCCCCCCATTTCCTCCCCACTTTAAGTAGATGTTTTATCTAAAATAAATAAATAGAATAAAATAAATAGAGTAAATAAAACTCTAGTTTTCCTCACCTACTACGTCTACTTCTTAACTCAGCTTCATTCCAACAGTGAAAAGCGACAGCGGAGGATGACGAACCGACGCCTCCAGCGGCGACACCTGACACCTCAGGTGCGCCGCGTAGCCCCGCCCCGCCCCTCTTTGCGTCAGGGCTCCGATCGACTCACCTGAGTGGGGACAAAGGGAAAGGGACCGACCATCGATCCCCGGACCAGCACCGATCGGGTTCGAATGAAGCGAGACTCCCCACCGGGTCGCTCACGATGGACGAGGTGTTCTTCAAATCTGCGCTCCGGGCGCACGACCCGTTCCTGATGACCGACTCCACTCTGGCGCTGCCGGTAGAACCGACCCCGACATCATCGAGCAAAAGCCTGCGCGTCCACCAGCAGGTCCAGCTCACGCTTGCACGGAGGGCGAGGAGGACGATGTCGAACGGTAAAGCTACTATTTCTTTTTATTTCTTTTCTTTTTTTTTTTTGGAAGTATTTTACGCGTCGCTGGATCACAGAACGCCGCAGAGGAAGCGCTCCAGCACACAGATTTAAAATCCAACCCCGCCCATAATATTTGAAACTGGAAGGATCATTTTTCAGTTTTTATGGTAATCAGGGAGGATCGTGCACACAAAAATACGTATATGAAATTACATCTGCATTTAAATACAGAAACAAAACCAGAAATTAAAGGATCAACGACTAAAGGTCTCGATTTGGTCCCATATTCCTCTCCAGGGATCGGTATTCCACAGTTATAGACCAAACTTCTGAATTAGCTGCGCTTGTATTTTAGATAAACATTTAAACCAAATGCAGCTGCATATTGGTGTATATTTGTGAGTGGAACGCGTGGATCGTAGTAGATGTCTGGTCCAACAGGTTCCTGTGGTGTCATTAGTTCAATGGAAGCAGAATGGCAAGCGGTTCGAATGTAACATCTCACTATACCCTTAGTTTTCACCCATTGGTGCCTAAATTATTCAAGCTTTTATTGTGGAAGGCAAGTGAAAGTTCTTCAATATCTTGATTTAGATGATCGAAATCACTCAGTCGAGACAGAAAGTTTTCCCAATTTGTCGTTTATTTATTCAAAAGTCATTATAACTTCATTATAAATGACTCCCACTCTTGTTTTCTCAATTTAACCACAGACCGGTCAGAAAATAGAGTAGGTTGCCATGAAATGTGCATTCAGTTAATCAGTGACAAAAAAAAACAAAATAATCAGGAAAGGAGCAGATCTTCACTGTGGAGCAGCTGGAAGAGAAAATAAATGAATTCATGAGGTTTTAAAAGTCTTTAATGTGGTTTTATGGTTTTGCTGCACCTTGTTTCAGGCAGCATCCATTTACAGAGAAACGCTTCAAAGAGCTTCGATGCCAACGATGTGTTTATGCCAAAAATGACGGTACGTGTCTGTTTTACATCCCACAAATGATTTAAGCATCATATTTATGGTCTCCGCTCAATGCCAGAAAGTTTAAACCGATATAATCACCTCTGATTCGGCCACAAACACAAATAAAATGAAGATATTTTGAACTTTTGTGAAACAGAATTAAAGTCTATATAAACTATCTCTATGTCGATGATATCACTCTGTTGGGGTAATTATACAAAAACTAATTTTAAGGTCTACTTTTTTTTTCTACAGTCAAATGGAATGGACTTCAATCACTCCTCTTTTTCAAGCAGACGTGTGCGAAAACCGTCCAGGAGGGTGGACGTCTCTCCTCCGCCGACCCAAGAGGGTTCCTACTGTTATTTTAACCACAGCACCCCCCGTTATGGGATGTACACCCACCCTGGAACTCACAGGATGGGCCCTCCGCCGGACTACTCCTTTGGCTGCGACTCATACCATCGCTACGCCTATTCAGAGGCCCCCAGAGTCGGGAGGGGCCACATTTCCGCCGCTACACTGGGAAGAATCCACCAGAGGGCGCTGAGGCAGACATCGGTGCCGCCGCCGCCGCCTGCGTACGCAAATGCGGATTTTCAGCAGAGCGGCGATTATGGTTTGTTCTGGAATCACAACCAAAGTGCAGACGTGATGCTGGGCGCCGTCCAACCAGATGAAGGCTTCGCCTGGTTGGCTCAGGTCAGGAGGGGGGCGGTCCAAAGGCAGCTATCAAGCCCGCCCCACTTGACCTGCATGGAGGTGGACATGGGAAGGCCGGTGGAAGTAGACGCCCCTATTCAGGAGGCACAGGTGCACGACACCTTGATAACGTAAGACGCGTATGTGATTGTGTGATTTTCCAATGTGACGGTGCCTCGTTTTCAATCATGGCCGCCGTCTCCTCACACAGGAAGTCAGAGAACAAGACACCGGAGATGACGCTTGAGCGGGCCGTGAACATGCTGACCCTGGAAAACGAGGAGGCGGTGATCTGTGCAGCCAGACACGTACAGAATCAGTGTTTCAAGAGCGCAGACGCCAAGAAAATCGTACGTGAAACCGTAACGCATTGAAGGAGTTCATTTTAAAAAAACACACGCAGGAATATCTCAAATTTATCGTTTGCTGCTAATAGTACAATTTATTACCACACATCAACAAGAAAAAGTCAAAAATAAGTCAATTTGATCAGTTGTGCTATATAACAATATCTAAAGAGCTTTTAAACGCTTCGATTTCAGCCCAAATGTGACCTCAGATAGATTTCAGATGGAATGTAGATTCAGTAAAGGATTATTTCTGAACGCGATGGAGATGTCAGCTGATAACACGTCCCTGTTCCCAGGTTTACTACCTCCGCGGGATCGAGAAGCTCCTGCAGCTCCTCGACAGCGACAACGAGGAGGTGCAGTGCGTCGCCGCCGGTGCGCTACGCAACGTGGTTTACCAGAGCAACGAAAACAAGATGGAGGTGAAAGAAAACGACGGCCTGGCCACCATCCTGCAAACGCTGAAGAGCAGCCGCGACGTGGACACCAGACGAGAACTCACCGGTCAGTTTTGGAGGTTTATTCCACCTTATTCCACCGGCACTGTCTAAGAAAGGTTTATTTCTGTCTGTCTATCAGGTCTTCTGTGGAACCTGTCCTCCCATGATCTTCTGAAGGAGCGCCTCTCCACGGACGCGTTATCCGTCCTCACCAAGTCAGTCCTGGTTCCAAGTTCGGGCATTTCTGAAGGCGAGAACCCGAAAGACGATCTCCTGGCTGACGCTGAGGTGTTCCACAACGCTACCGGCTGCCTGCGGTAGGTTTCTATGAATCTACCGGGTCAGAGAGCAAAACCACCATCCTGCTTCTAGTACCTTAGCATTGCGCTAACCATAATTCATCTCAGTTTATCATTCATAAGTTTGGATTGGTTGCTGTGTGTAAAACTGGGGCTATTGGACACACGGCGATCAAATGAGAGAATGGGTGAATTATTCATGGAGCTCTTCCATTGGTGAAGGGAAATCACTCTCAAGTTCCTGTTGGGTCCAAACCTGTTGTGTGGAGTCATAATGCTAATTGCTATTTCCCATAAAAATGTCATGATTGCTTTGGTTAAACCTGAGATCTTAAAAGCTGCGGTTGAGAGATCTTGCTGTGATTTAGAAAATTCCTTGATGTCGCTAAATAACGGGACTTGAAACGGCTTATCTGATTGGACGGCTCACAAACGGAGCATTACCTGGATTGTTTTGTCTTTTTTTTTCTGTCAGAAACCTGAGCTCTGCTGGTCCGGATGGCAGGAAAGCCATGAGGGAGTGCGAGAATCTCATCGACTCCCTGGTCTACTACATCCGGGGAGCCATCGCCGACTACAAGACGGACGACAAGGTGAAACGAAGCGTTCTCACTCTTCCTCAGTCCGTTGTTTCCATTCTTGTGGCTGAAAAGCTCGTCCTGCTGTATTTAAAATCAGCCTTCGTCCATTTATTTGCTCTGAAGTCCACAGAGAACTGTGTCTGCATCCTGCACAACCTGTCCTATCAGATCGAGTCAGAGCTACCTCAGATTAGCCCCGGAGAACTCAGGGAGTCTCGACAGAACTTGGCTCCCAAACCCAAGGCCGTCGGCTGCTTCGCTCACCGCAGCGCCAAGATCCCAGAGGTAATCCCTCCGAAAGATAATCCACACTGACAGGTCGAAAGGTGTCTGAACCGCTGCTGAACAGTTCGCCACTGTCTGAAATGAGAAACAGTCCTAGAATAAAGTCATGCAGGCGTATCGAGATAATTGATTACAGCCTTTGCGTCAAAAAAATGTTTTCTAGTTGTTAGTGTTGTATTCTATGGAAAAGATTATCAGTCCAAAGCAATTTAGGCTCAGATATCCTGACTTGAGTGTAAATAATCAATAACAATAGTCAAATCTTAGCGTTTTAGCATGCTATCATTAGCTGATTAGCATGAGATCAATGTCCAGGCTGACTGTGAAGCTGCTGTAAAAGAGAATGGCAACAAGATGTCGCTAATTAGGATGGCTAACAAAATTAGCTAACAGTCTAAAACATTTGTGTCTCTGATCAGGCTTGAACTTTATACATTTCCGGCTTGGTCACAGAATTCAAATCCCTGATTGGCTGACACATATTACATGAGATCTTTACAGCGCCCCCCTCCGGCCGTGATGCACAACTGTTGATACGTTGACTTTATGTTGACTATCGGAGGAGCTCTAAGCTGTTGCCTAATGGCTAACCGGTCCTCCCCAGGACCTGGAGCGACAGCACCCCCTGCTGGAGGAGAAGGCCAACCCTTGCGGCATGGAGTGGCTGTGGAGCGCCATCGCCATCAGGATGTACCTCTCTCTCATGGCGCGCAGCGTCCGCCACTGCACCCAGGAGGCCGCCATCGGGGCGCTGCAAAACATCACGGCGGGAAACGGAGAGGTGAGACGGGACAGAAACCTCAAGAAATTATCCAATTAGTAGATAGTGGGTGGGGAAAAATCATTTTCTGCACCCTGACAGATGGTGGACGCCATCACCTTCACAATAGTTCAACGAGAAAATGGCCTCCAGCATATCAAGAAGATGTTAGAGGAGGGGGAGAGCGACGTGAAGAGGACGGCCATATCGCTCGTGAGAAACTTGTCGCGCTACCGGGAGCTGCACCCCAACATCGGTAGATGTTCCTACTTCCTCATCTCACTTTTACCTGTTTCATTTCTCACCGTGTGCTGTTCATTTTTGCATACTTTCACCACCTGAAGTGAAGCAGGTGTTGCCGGAGGTGGTGGACATGCTCCCCAACGACGACTCCTGGTCCGACCAGCCCGCCGAGGTGACATCGTCTCTGTGCCACATCCTGAATAACCTGAGTCTGAGCGACAAGCAGCACGTCAGAGCCATCGTCAACGAGGGAGCCCTGCCCAAGATCATCAGCATCAGCACCAAAGACAACCGGTCAGTCTGTCTCAGAGACACCCACCCAATCAGGAGGCAGCCAGAGGTAAAAAGGGGGTTCGTCACACTGGTATTATATCTCTATCTACTAGTTATGGACCAACCAGAACCAGCCAGGCAGCATCTGTCCTGCTGCACACCATGTGGAAACACAGAGATCTGCATGGGGCCTACAAGAAGGTGGGTGTTTAACTGATGCTGCTAACAAAAAACATTGTATTAACAAATTATTTTAATCATTTGCTTCCCTTTTTTGAAGTTATTACATTCAAATGAAGCAATGAGCTGCTCGTCAATCAGCACAGACTTCAGTATTTAAGAATCAATGAGCACGAATGCATCATATTGAGTTTCTGTTGGTTTATTTGACAATTTGGTCAACCAGGAAACTATAAATATAGTGTAGAGTCAATAATCAATCTTTTATTCTGAACAGTGTGGTTACAGGAAGGCTGATTTCATCAACGCCAGGACGACAAAGGCAGTGAACTCTGGATGAGACGGAGATGAAGGTCGGCGAGCATCGACCTGAAGCTGACGCTCAATAATCCCGAAAACCCTCAACGAACGTCCCTGTATGACCGTTTAGTACCAGATGGTTCCCACATGTTAAATCCTTGGATGTTTTGGGGATTTTCTTTATGTCTACATTTCCTCCAAGGGATTGAAAAACTGATTTTAAACTGATAAGCTTCAAACTCAGTCTAAATGGGATGTTGCTTGGTGATGCAGTGTGGTAGCGTGGGGTCACGTGACCAATCCAACTGATGTGACTCAGAAAACGGTCACGTATGAAGTTGTGTTTTAACATTAGTTGATCCAGGAGGTTCTCCGGTCCGTGCATGCTGGGAAACTATGTGTTCCTTCATATGTGTGTAGAAGTTTTCATTTCTCAATCGTGGCAGCTGAATAACTTGGAATGCTTTCTGATGCGAGTCATTTAGAGTAAATAAATTAATCTGTACTTTTTTTTTCTGGGAAATTTTGTAGAAATTCCAGAGTACAGGTGCTGTAATAAAGAATTGCTTATCTGATAGTTTTTAAATGTGTTTTTACAGTAATTTTCTGAATTATTTCTTTATTTAGATTCATTTTACCCAAATTATCCTATTTTATAAAGAAAAACGCTTCAAGGCCGTGGCTGGAATGATTTCTAGCAGCAATGCTTCATCCTCAGAGCCTCGGTGGTCTTCCTCACGCTGTTCTTCCTACCAAATTAACAGTACAGCAAAAAAGGAATTGCTGCTTGATATTCGTGCATCTTATGTTCAGCCTGCAGGCGACAAACACAAACAGAATCTCCTGCAAATACAAGAAACACAATAGAATAACAGTCGCTCTTCAGCGCGCAGGTGGTTATATTTCTCCTTTTATTGGCATTGCATTTCGGTTTTATGCCTCTAGAGAAAAGATCAGATAATTGGAAGTGCATTTCATCTCATGTCTGCATGTATTACAAGAAGCGATGCAGAAATTCCTGCAGAGGTCAGTGAAATCAATTCAATGCAGGTCTGTTTACTTCCTGCAGAGGTCACTGTTGCAGCACAAACATCAAGAGGAAAGTTTCTGATCTCCTCATATCTGTTCCTTCACATTCATACACTGTTGACCCCTCTTGTTTAAAGTGGATCATAGCTCAGCTTTAACTATAATCCTTTCTATTTGTGGAACTAAAGCTGCACACTTTGCTCTTTTGTTTCCACTAATCTAATTCGCTCACTTTATTTGACTATTTTGTTGACAAAATCCAGAATTTTCAAACCTCAGTTTTGTGACAGGGAGCAAATAAAGAAGCCGAATCCTTTAGACGATATCCTGCTTGTCCTTCCATGGCTTATGTCCGATATCTTTCTTTACTCCTTATTTCTTGTCATGGATTTAGTGAGTTGACCTGATTTTTAGACAAAACTATTGGTACCTGGTGTCAGTGCACCGAAAGGATTATCTTATGTCAAACATAAAGGGAGAGAAAGGCGTCTTTCACAGGACCAGCGGCAGTAGAAAACAGGATGAGATGAAACTTTGTGTCTCGACACTGATCCCATTGTCGTGGTGTCATCACGCCAGGGCGACTTGTTTTCCACTGACGTAATCACTCATGAACATTTGGGATCTGAGATGGAGTTCTCAGAGCTCTTCGGGGTGTCGTCATTGTGTTCTTGGATTTCATGTCTGTTTGGATTAAAACCTCCTCCATAGAGGCTCCATCTATTAATAAAAATAACCAAAACTTGTGAAGATTTGTGCATATGCATCCATTTTTGGCCTTTATGACCATATCAGTTTCACGTGAAAGCCTCCACTCCAAGTATCCCCTACTTGTTTGCACATTTAATTTAGCTCATACTCAAAATAACTTGATGCACAACATTTGCCGCATTTACTAGAAGGCGTAAATAAATATTTGTTGCACTAGGACTTCCTCAGAGCTTTTAAAGCGTCTCCTCACTCAAACAAATCACAAAGCTGCACATTTTTTCACGGCTTCTGGGTGTAAACTGAGCCAGGTTGACCAAAACCCACTGTGGGTTTGAAGAAAAAAAACAATCTTTGTCTGTTCTAGGAGGTGTTCCTTTAAGGACCTCTGTCACCCACAGCAGAGTTAATTAAAACTGTTGCCAGATAACAAGCCTCTATCTCAAAAGCTGATATCAAGGTTTATAAATCACTGAGTTTGAGGAGGCGGTGTCCATGGAAATGGTTTCTCCTTCTGAAAGAAGGGAGCAGTTATGAAAGTGGGACAGAAGATTTTATCAGCTCCCAAGACAAAACATCAAAACTCCTCAAGGCTGTGCAGAAACAGAGCAAAGAAACGGTTCACAAAATTTTTTATTTTATACTGTCTCACTGCAGGATTAACTTCTTAAGTCTGCATTTGATTGTTAATTTCTTTGTGGGTTCCACCATCAAATTCCACTTCATGCACAACATATTTCAAATGTACGCGGTGTTCAAGTCAGGAGTTTATCTGTTATCTCTCTTCCTACCAACAGCCTGGAAATATACAATCATGTATGAACCCGTAGCATGTTCTGTTGGAGGGATCTGATCTGGCTGTAAACGTGTCCTTTCAAATTCCAGTCCACGCTGGCGTCTTCACGTCTCACGACGACTTCCAGCCGAGCTGATCGGGTAGAATCACTGATGACCTTCATTGTTTTCAGGTCAGAGAAACATCTGAGGTCTCAAACTAAAACAGTAGCTCCTGTCAGCTCCTCTCTGACAGAAACTCCATTCAGTCACTGCATGAAAATCAATCACGTTCTTTGGAACCCCATTAAGCCGCCTCCCACAAACCAACTACCTAATTAATTAAATGAGTGTTTTTTCATGAACTGTGAATTTCGACTCACATCAATACGCCCATTAAATCCAGTGTTGGAGGTGTTTCATTCAGATCTGGATCGGGATCCGCATGCGGATCCATATACGAGTCACTCATGCCTGGCTATTGGTGTATTGATCAGCCTATTATTAGTTTTGTGCTAATAAAAGCATGTTAAATGAGGCCTTATTCTGAAATGTGTAGAAAGTGAAACATGTGGTTTTATTTATTTATAATTGTTTTAAAATTATATATATATAAAAGGGGTAGGGGTGGAGTGGGGGGTCCGCTCATGGCCCCTAAAAGTCTAGGACCGCCACTGGGTGTGAAAACTCCACACTTGTGGGAATATTCTGATATTCCCTGATGGAGCCGGAGGGTTTTCACTCAGAAGACATCCTGTTTGTAAGCATCCAATAAATCAATGCAATCTCAGACCACCCCCCCCCCCATGTGACCACAAACTGCATCAGAATCCGTTTTCCGTCGCCAGCGCGTTGCAGCTTTAACCGGTCCATCATGCCTTGCGGTGTCCCACTTCAATCCCCGTGTAATTTACAAGCGGTCATCCACCACCACCACCACCACAAGATCTAGCGGGTAGAACTACATCCTAAGAGAAAAAAACCCCAAAAACAACCCACGTCGGATGTCCAGTCACCACGCGTGTTTACATCCACACCAGCGGGGCGCAGACGCGGGGATGTGCGCATTCCGTTAACTCTTTACTGGAGCAGGACGCGCGCAACGGAGCAGGATCTCCCGCATATGCGGGGAAAAGTGACCGGATTCCAGCTCCTTTTATTCCCAGAGAGAATATTGCGGCTCCATCAACAACAGAAAGGGGTGTTTTCCACGCGGACACACAGCGGTCTTCTGCTGGGTGGAGGTAGGTAGAGATCCACGCACACTGCTGAGTCTAGGTGTTTATTTAATACGCCAGATTAAAAGCTGCTGCCTTTATAGACAGTTACAAATCAATCCCTGCTCTTACACGCGTCAAACAGCCACGGGAGCTGGTGCATGTTGCTCAGATGTAGTTGTGTAACTTTTATTTTGCAGGTTGATCCATGAATTTTCTTTCCCCATCCTCCATTTTTAAACTGGAAATTGTGTAACCCGCTTGATAGTTGACGCTCCACATGAGAAAAACCTGAACAGGAGGGATGCAGTTTTTTGTTTTTTCCCCACAAGGTGAAAAAACCAGATCCGTGAGCCAGCAGGTCATGAGTGGGTGAATGTGAGTGGATCTGCTGAGCGTTGCAATGATGAGTATCTTAATAGAGTTAAAGGGAAGTCCTTGGAGCACAAGTGCGGTGGAAGCAAGGGCAAAACGCACCTCAGGCTTTCCAGAGAGACTGCACGATATTGGGATAAACACACTAATATTACAATATATATTTTGGCATTATTCAAAATCCCTGAAAAGAATGGTGCATTACCTGAACAGAACTTTTTAGATAGTGAGTTTGATGATGGAGGAAGACAAATCTGATGAATAATAACAGAAATCAAGTGAAATAAATTGTGCTACAAATGTCTCGTGTTCCGAAAAGGTTTCTGTGTTGGAATCAGCTCACTTTAGGTTTACTTGACATTGCATGTGCTGTAGTATGAGTATTGCACACATGCACACGGCAGTAAAACATAAAATGCATGGTGATGTGTGTCCTGAGTCATGCAAACACATCCCTGTTCCTCTGCATCTGCTGAACCGTGGATTGTTTCTTCACTTATATTTTATCTGCTTGTGGAAAAACTCAAGCTTGCTATGCTTTTTATAGATGAGGAATCATTTTATTTTGTATTTCAGAATTTATTATCAAATGCTTTTGCATTGATGTTCTCTAAGTAGCTCATTCAGTCCTAAAGCATAACATCTGAACCACGTTTAGAACCTCCCAGTCCGGGTTCTTCAGCTGGTGAACAATTCATTACCTTCATATCAGACATGTGTTCCTCAAATGGAAAACTTAAACCTAACATCATTCTTGTGTAAGTCTAGTCCAGTCTGTGTTTCAGTAGACACCCCCACCACACACACACACACACACACATACACACCTCGTGGTCCACTAAGCTCCTAGTCTTACAGGGTTAAAGGCTTATTCTCTCCAACAAGCTCATTACTTAACTTTTGAAGCTGCGAGTTGACAGTTTGCTTGCAGTGCTTTATAATGTCCCCAGTGGGAATATAATATAATAAATAAAAATGTTGAGTTTTGAAATGGATACACACATGGAAAAGAAAACCATGACAAGTTGTGAAATTGCCCTCTAAAACGCTGCTGATTGTTTCCTCGCAGGAAATTTACGGGTTAAAGTTTCTTGCAGGACGAATGTTTGAACAGAAAGCTGAGAAGGAGACAGGTTCTAAGATGAAACTCCAACCAGGAGCTTGTGATTTTGTCTTCAGGGTGGACTAACCACACCAGAGGTCTTTGACACATAACCTTGAATCATTCCACAGAATTAATAGGGGGGGGCAGGAACGATGACACACTGCGGCGTAACGAGGTTGCGGGCTAACTCCAAACCCGTCCCAGGGCCGCCCACTTGGAAGGACACTCTATCAATAAAGGTGACATCCTGTGGAGGACGAGGGTCACATCTTAATGTGATTTGTTTGAACCGCGCCGAGATACCTGCTGACGCTGCCGTTTCCTGTCGCTCATGAGATTCCGTGCTTTCGCCATCGCCTCGATACGACTTGTGGGAACCTTTTGTGTCGGAGTTGCACACTTATTCAGTTTGTGTCCAAATCCCTAGGAAACAAGGACGTTCCCATCGACCCCTTTGCTCAGCCACACCGAACAAACCAACGGTGGCACGTCGCCGCTCCGTTTTGTGATTTTAGATGGCATACCAGCGTTCTGAAAGCAAATCATGTGTGACCGCCAGAGTCCGCATCCATGTTGGAGCAGAGCTTTCAAACCGCAGAAATAACAGGGCAAACATGGGGGTTGTTCCCATCTCCTGTTCAAACAGGGAAGGGCTCCTCGCCATATTTAGACATTTTCAGTGTGGTTTCTTCTTTGAGTTAGCTTGTACCTGCTACAAGCTGCTTGTTAAATGTCGCACTTTTGGGTTTACCTACTCAGGACATAGTTAAAAATGTCTTTCCACTTTGTACGAAACAGACTTCAAGACTGTCAATGCACTTTAAGCCCGTTTACAGCCACTTTCTATGCTTTTAACTTTCGCCTTTTGCCCTAGCTCGATGCAGTTTGGTGTCTAGCCTGCTTTCGCCTCATTGGGTGGTCGCAGACCAAACCGTTTGAGTCCCGTGGTTAATCTCCACCAGCACACAGACTTTGAGTTTCCAGCAATTCTCTCCTCTATAATCTAGAACCCGTGAAACCGTTCTGCGTTTGCACGCCTCCATGTTTTGTCACGTTAGAATCCAACAAAGAGGAAGTGACTAGAAAGCACGTGTTGCTCTCTTAATTGTTTAGTTTACTTTCCCAGACCGTGCCCTCCAATCAGTCCGGTCATCTATGTAAGACTCGGACAAAGCCGGAGCTGTGTTGCCATGGCGAGGGATTGTTTGCATCCAGTCATGCTGCATACAAACACACACACACACACACACACACACACACACATACTCTGCAGCATGCTCTTTTGTCTGCGCACCAGTGGACCCACTTCCTGCCGCCTCGACTCCCTTGTTGCGTTAAAAATTGGCCTCTGATTGCATCACCATGTGTTGTTGAAGCTCTGCTGCTTTGAGACGTCACGACTTTTTGACACCGAGTTCCTCTGATCACGTTGTATTGTCAGTTAAGACCGGAAAAAGATTTAATACCTGGTGTTGTTAACATGATTTGCCTCGAAGGCTGTTGGAAAAACAAGCCAAGGTCGGGGCTTCAGACCTGATCAATGAGTTTGTTAAAGTTAAATTAAGATGGACTGAGCTGAAGAAAGACAGGAAATGAAGTCTTTCCTGGGTGTTTTACATTTAAACCCACAGTTGTTTTCATGCTCATCTCAGCGACATTGGAGGGTCTGTTGTCGGTCCATCTTTGAGGAACTGCTGAGGAACGCAGACCCGTAAACACTTCAGCCTCTCCTAACTCTGCCTTCCTGTGGCATCCTGGGAATGAAACTTCAGGAGAGGCCGACTGAAGTCACAACTAAGTTTAGCTCGATGGTTCACAACCCAGACTACACTGTTCACGTCTGGAATGGCTGTAGCAAAAGTTGTCCGACAACAGGGGCTGGTTCTAGTAACAGTCATCGAACTTTTAAGTTCACTACGACAGAATTAGCTCTGCTAGTCTCTACAGACAGAAATAGAGACAATGCTTTGTCCTTATTGTGAGCGTCTCGTCTGCAGCCGCTCTTTGAGGGTCGGTTGCTGGAAGTTGTGAGAAGCAGGGTACACTCCGAACGCGTCGCCAGCGCATCGCTGAGTCACATGAACGACGAACAAACACTCACACCTATGGACAATTTAGTACTGACCAATTCACCTACTTTTCATGTTTTCTGAGGTGGGAGGAAGTCGGAGAACCCAGGCAGACACAGGGAGAACTTACAAACTCTGCACAGAAAGGACTCGAACCCGGTATCTTCTTTCTGTGAGGCGACAGCGCCACTCACCGTGAAACGCATACTATAGTCTTGGGTTGTTGTTGTTGTTGTTTTGGGGTTTTTTTTCAAATTTTTCAAATTGAGATTAGCGTTCCTGTTAACGCTAAGAGTCCAAAGGAGCAGCTGAGGCTGATCAGGTTCTGTGATTCACACAGGAATTCGATTAGGTGGACATTGATAAGCTTGAAGCCAGTTTGGCTTTTCCAGGTCACAGAATATAAACCCCGTGGACTTGAGTTCATCCAGAGCTTTTTGTCGGACACGGTTTGTCGGTCCTGAGAAATATCTGAAGTAAACACGCCTGTTTAATGTAATCTTTAAATAACAGACTACACTGCGAGATTACTGATACATGCATCTGATGAGTGTGATCATTATCCGTGAGGTGTGAATGGCTCCAGTGTGACTTCTCACACTGATGTGAGGCTAACGCTGGTGGTCCGTGAGGGGGGGAGAGGTTTCCCCAGCTTGTGTCAAATGGTTTTACCTCAGTGTGGTTTCAGCTGCGACCATCGTTGAATTAAAATATTAAAATATTTCAACCCCCGCCGTGAAATTTTTAAAGCCGTCGACACCTCGTCCGTTAAAGAAGATCCGTTAGAATATGATCAGGCTGGAACTCTCAAACTTTCTGAAGTATAATGGCGCTTTTTCACCTTCACTCACACTTTCTCCTTAATTTGACCCCCTCCTCTCTCTCTCCTCATGGGTATGGTCTCATTTACTGGGTTCAGATGTATTCCATCATAGCTGTCTGCAGTTACAAATCATCCCATTTTGGGGGGGTTTTGCCCTTACCAGATGTCTTCAGTGCAACATAAAGCAGACTCAGTGGGGAAAAGCCTTCAAGGGGAGGGGGAGCAGAAGTTAAATTGCAGGAGGATTGGGAGTCCCACTCCAGCTGGGATGAAGATTGAATAGCTACGGGTTCCCCCATGAGATACGAAAGTCAAGGATCCGAATCTCAGCTGATGGCTGAAGTTGGAGGAGAAAGGACTGCAGACGTCAGAGCATTGGGCTCTGCCCCCCCCCCCCCCCCCCCGCCGCCCGCCGCCCTGTTGCTGGCCCATTGTGGCCGTCTTGCCAGGTTGATAATGACTGCTGCACCACCGAGGCGCTTGTGTCAGCAGTTTGGAGCAGCCCTCATTCTGCGTGCATGAGACCGCTGTAAGCTTTCCTGCACTGACACCAGCAAATGAAAAATATATTGGATCGGATAATCACTGTGCCACCAGCGGGTTCTCAGGGCAATTCATCAGCAAAACTCCACAAGGACACATGTTGCTAGTGGATAGCCCACAGGAAGCTAAGATGATGGCTTTTCCCAGTCGTATTCTAATAACCGTACAGTTTCAGACAGTGTTAAACAAATGACACCACAAGTAAATACAATTTTGTTCAAAGAAGTGAAAGTAAACTATGCTACTGTTTGCTGGGGATCTTTTTCGTCCCCTGGGCCCCATTGTATAGAAAAATAATTTCGTTAAGTGTGAGAAAGAATTAATAGTAATAGAAGAGTTGAATTTTAATTCAATTTTATTGTGAAAATTTAATATTCTGTCATTACTTTTTGCCAAAAATGATCTGTAATTCACTTATTTGGCCGTTTGGGGGCAGTGCAGCAATTTGTAAGTACACTTTTCACACATTAGCCTCTTATATAGTTTATAGTGTTGACGTTCCTGCAAACAGTCGCTTACTTATTCATACGGAAAACTGTGTGGACATTAGTTTGTGTTTGTGTTTTTGGCCACCTGGAAAATATCCATTACTCACTTTAATCCTTGGCTCCGGTTTTGTTTCCTCCTGATGGAAATATCGTCCTCTTTAGTTGCTAAATGCTCCACTTTTACTCTGCCTCCTGTTTAGTGTTAGCAGGTGATGTATGGTGGGGGTTTAGCGCTTTAATCAGATGCCTAATGCAGCTGGAAGCAACACTGATGAAGGCAGTAAAAATCTGTGAAGTTGTGCATCCTGAATCCAAAGCAAGCAACAATAAAAAAACGATGAAAAAAGCTCCACAGACCTGATGGGAACTGCAGTCATTTTTTTGTGTTTTCATTCATTTTTAAATATGTATTCATGCACTGATCATTGTTTTTGTTTTTTTTCCCCTTTAAGGATGGACTTAACATCAGCTTCCCTTCACGGTGCGGAGGAATGAAGGCCTCTGAATGAAGGCCATGGAGCTGAAAGTGTGGGTGGACGGAGTGCAGCGAATCGTGTGTGGGGTCACCGAGTTCACCACATGCCAGGAAGTGGTCATCGCTTTGGCGCAAGCCATCGGTAAGCTACAGGTTTGCTCGGGGGGGATGGGGGGGTGGATTCTATTACAAGCGTAGGAGAAATTAAAGTAAATGACTTTTGGTTGCATGTTCGGGAATTTACAGTTTAATGTAAGTACACAAAAATGGAAAAACTCAAAGTCCATTGAACGCAATTTTGAAATCCTCTCCATGTGATTTCTACACTGAAACCCCCCCCCCCAAAGTGGTTTAAATCATATTTTGTCCAGCATAAATCCCTGCAGAGATTTTTTTCTTGGATGCCGGTTGGATATCTGCCAGGCAGGTTGTCAGACGTGCTGCAGATGATATATTGCACTAAAATTAAAAGTGACTAGAAGGCACAAAGAGATTTTCACCACAAGTGGTCTGCAGAAAAAACAAGGTGAGTCATGCTGCAGGCTTCAGTTTATTCCTGCACACCGTCTCCGCTGCCAATGTGGACTGTGTTGCACATATGGCGGTGGATTTTTATGATACGACCGCTTTAAAATGAGAGTTATGTTCTGTTTATAATGGTTCTCTCGCTGCCTACTGCAGATAGATGCTTTTAGAGCTAAAACATATGTCATTCACAGCGACAGTGCAGCGGGAGTTACGGCGTTCCCTCGCCTTTGTGTTCACTGTGCCTTTTGTCCAGACCAGGACACTTTGATGTGAATGGTCCAGTGATGAATGCACCTCTTTTACAAGGAACCCTTATTGTCAAAGGAGAGGGGGGGGAGGTGAGGGTAGGATGGGTACTGTTTTACTTTTATCTATACGTGCACGGACAAGAATGCAGGCGCGGAGCACTGGACCATTGAACGTTGTCCTTTTCCCAACACAGTCGCTGTTTGTTGAGTCGACTGTTCCCACTGTAAAGTCCTTTTTTTTTTAACTCAAATGATTCTTTGAAACGACCAAAGCAGCACGAGCGTGGGAGAGTTGTGTCAGAATACAAAGGATCTATAAAGTGGTTTTTATCAGTGAGCTCTTTTATTTACGACACAAGTCGGAACAGGCTTTGCCGTTTCTGAAAACATTCCATGTCTTGGACAAAAATTGGACTTTATCAAGCAAGTTTGGGCCCTCATGACACAAGTTAGTTTTACTTCAGAGAATAGTTTCATGCTTGACAGCATCTCTCAAAAATCTTGAAATTCAACCTTCACTTTTGAGTTTTTTTTTAGCCTCAGTTGCCGAAGCATTCAGCCAGAACATGTTTCTGCCTCTTTCCCCCAAAGTCATTATCCTTTATTTTGACAGTTAAGTCTTTCATCCAGAGCAAAAATGAAAAGAAATGCTCGGAAAAACTCCTTTTGAGTCTTTGTCTCAGGTCGCACTGGCAGGTACACTCTGATCGAGAAATGGCGTGAAACGGAGCGCCACCTGGCCCCCCACGAGAACCCTGTGATTTCCCTCAACAAGTGGGGCCAGTATGCCAGCGACGTCCAGCTCATCCTCCAGAGGACCGGCCCGTCCGTCAGCGAGCGGCCCACTTCCGACGGGCAGACCCACGTCCCGGAACGCGGCTTCTACCGGCAGAGCCTCCCGCCTCTGGCCAAGCTCCGTCTGTCGGGGATCGACCGCTCTCTCCGACGACGAGAACCCAAACGCAAGTCCCTCACGTTCACCGGCGGGGCGAAGGGTCTGCGAGACTTGTTTGGGAAGAGCAGAGATGCTGAAGGTAAGTCTGCTTCCCCCTTTCTTTAAAAAGTCTTTCTCCTGGTTTTTCAGTCTTCACTCTTTCTCCCCTCCTGCAGCCAAACGGCCGCAGCAGGACGGCGTGAACCTCAACCTGCACAGAGTTGGAGGTGTTGGGGTCACGTCTGTTCCTGGGAGTCCTGCCAAGGACCTGAACCGGCTGGTGCAGCTCCAGAGAGACAAACTTCAGGCCCTGCAAAGCCGTTTGCTGGGCTGCCAGGCCGAGATGCGAGACTGGGAGGAGTCCGCTGGCGAGGCCAATGAAGTGAGCACACACTTGGGCTACTGATGTGTGGATCTATAGTCTAAAACCATGTCTTCAGATCCATTAAGGGTCACGTTGCCATCACTGATGCACAGTTGCAGTAAGCTAATTCTTTTCTAAGCACATAAGAGCTTTATTTCCTGTCTATTAATGTCGTGAGTGCTTTTGAAACTGTTTTAATCTTCTTAGCCCATAAGTGTGGCGACCTCTTTACGTTTGATTTCATTACTACCTTCTCTTTGGGGCGAGAAAGTTCTCCTGTCGAGCCATTTAAAAAACTTTTTTTTTTGCTCGCTTGACCCAGGAAGGAAACCTGGAGGAGGAGCTGCTGCTTCTGGAGCAGAAGGCGAGGAGGAACGACGCAGAAATGGAGGAGGAAGAGTTCTGGCAGAATGAGCTGCAGATCGAGCGAGAGGCCGAGAGGCAGCTTCGGGAACGTCTGGCCGAGCTGCGGGGAGGCGTCCGCGACTGCGAGGCCAAGCTGTCCGAATACTTAGCGCGTATTCAGGTGAGGCTAACACGCATGCGGGTAGATTTTTATCATGATGAGATTTTTTGTGAAGATTTTGCATGTGCCAGATATAATTTGCTGTTTATTATGTCTTCGTAGAGCATGGAGGCAGGCCTGGAGGAGGAGCGGCTGCAGCAGGAGGCCCAGCTCAACCAGCAGGTCAATGAGGCTGAGGTAAAATAGCCATGCTGACACCTCTGAGTGCCTGTCCAAAAATGTATAATGAATTTATTTTTCAGAGGATCAGTAAAATATTAGAATTTTCTTCAAACCAGGCTTCATTTAAATGTTTAAAAAAAATTTTTAAACATTTTTTACATTTTAGATGCTATTGTAGTGGTCAAACAAACGCAGGAAAGAAGCAAGTTACAAAAAAAAAAAAGCACGTAGAAAATGTTGCTTAGGCTTAGCTAGGCTAGATGTAGACTTTTGGTCCTAGTGCAATAATAATAATAATAATCTTGTTTAGGAAGGAGGTGATGGGAGATTTTTCAAATGCAAAGCAAAAAGTGATCCATGATATCAGAACGTCATTTTTACTGGAAAGAAACTTCTGGAGTTGTAGCCTCCTCTATCTTCACTCCGAGAACCAGTTTTCTTTTGCCCATTTCTCTTGACAGGTTGTAATGACTATTGGCTCTCTCCCTTACTTCCTGTCTGGGTTTCAGATGCAGGCACAGCTGGAGAAAGCCAGGGCCGAGTTGGAAATGCAGAGCCAGCACACGGCGCGGCTGGAGAGCAGCTGCAGGGCGCTGGAACACTCGCTCGGCCAATCCGGAAAGAGATTGCAGGTCAGCTCAGGTCCAACTGTCCATTTTTTATTTTCGACTTTGCTTTGTGCGGAGGATACTGAAGTTTTATTTCAGAGAAATGCTCCTGGAAAAGTTGGTGTGACTTTTGGACTGGGCTGAGTTTGAAAATCTAATCCTCTGTACGCCAAAGGAAACCTAAGTTTGTTAAGTTGTGGGCAGTGAAGCAAAGTTTAATCTCTACCTTGCAGGGATGCGTGGCGGATCCTCGGCTGCATGCATCCTGGTGGAAACTCAAGTCAGGGTCCGGTCGGGTGTGGGAAGAGTGAGATAATGAGAAGGGGGAGCAGAGGAGAGCGTTACGGCATTCTTCAGCTGATTAGAATGGGGCCTGAATAAGTGCAAAATCCCTTCCCTGCAGTTGCATAACTGTCATTTTCCACCTCATCGAGGTCACTGTATTCACAATCCAGCAGCTAAAATCAGTCGCGCTATCAAAATTTTCTAATTCTGATTTTTACAAGATTAAATCTGTAGACATGTCTTATTATTTTAACGGTGCATTTTCATTCCAATACAGGACAAAGAGCAGGAGCTGGAGCTGCTAACAAAAGAGCTCCGGCAGGTCAACCTGCAGCAGTTCATCCAGCAGACCGGTACCAAGGTCACGGTGCTTCCTGCTCAACCCGCAGGAGTAAACAACAACAACAACGGTGTGTATACAAACAGATCCGAATGCACACAAACCAGCAAGAGCAGACTGTTTCTAGTGTGACATGTTAGCATCACCATGTCAAAGTCGCTAATTTGACACATTCTGAGGGGCTTTACGTCACATGTGTGTACACAGTGCCACCTAGAGGTCACAGTGAGAATGACATGCCAGAATGACTGCAACCTGCAGCCGAGGCTTTATAACAACTTAAATATGTAACCCTCTGTAGTTTGGTGTAGCATTCTTAATGCAAAAACAAGTATATAATCAAAGGTATTCATAGCAATTCAAATAATTTGTGCTTACTCCTGTAACCTGTAGATTCTAGAGTTATTTCATTCTCAATTGAGTTCATCTTTTGTTGCAGATGTGGAGTCAAATTCTTTGAAACGACTCGGCTCATCCCGTCTCTTCCCCAGCAACCTCCGTACTCTCAAAAGCACCGTGTCCTCCAGCCTCAACCCCGAAGGCATCTACGTTTGACCCCAAACTGTCCAGGAGGTGTCGTCCCAGTGGCAGGAGAGACTTGATATTACCACAGCTGTTCTTTTGGAAGTCATCAAACTGCTGAAATTACAAAGTGCAACACCCAAGTTATGGGGGAAGTTGGCAAAATACACAGCCTGGAGGATTCACGTCTTTGGACATCTTTTTTTTCCCCCCACCTTGCTAAGACAGAGACTCAAACTGATGTCAGCATCCAATCTAACTTTTAATTTACCATCAGGGTGAACGAGGATTCTCAGTCTGCAAAATGCTCCATTTTCTCTGCATTAAAAAAATGGTCAAACTCTTTTGCTGACAGCAGAGGCTTCAGCCAAACAGAACATTATTAAATCAAGAACAGGAGAGACTGAACGGATGCGACGTTTGGACCCAAGTAAGCATTAGCCACACCTGTGCTATAACCTCAGCCATATCCGGTTGCCTTACTCTGGTGTTGTCAAAACCAGAGGCTGATGAGTCTAATGTAGCGACAGAACTATGCGCCATATAAATAAAAACACCTAGCATCTATTCAGGTTATGCCGATTTGTGGTAACTGATGTCAGTATGACTTTACTTCCTGTTCTCTCTTATAAATACCAATCATATTTCTCTTAATGTCTCTTAAAATGAAGGAGAAAAACATCTCTCATATCATATAGTGGATGTAAGAGAGCTTTGAGCCTGCAGTTCTAACGCAGCCTGGAAATTTTGCCAAAACAAAAGACGTCGTACTCTGTCTGACCACCAGGTGGCGACAAAATATGTATTATTCGGACAGGTGGAAGCAGGTGCTGGTCTGATGTGGGCTGTAGGTTCGTTTTGGTGGGTTTTATAGATGCATATGACTGTGCAGAATAATCTGAGGTGCCACTTAGATCATTAAGTATGCAACATGTTTCACTGTGTTCATCAGGCAGGGATTAACACAAGCAAACCTGTGTTCTCCTGTCTGCATCTCTTTTTTTTTTACGTTAATGAACTAAAGATGTCTCATATGAACCAAAGCTAGTGTGAAAACATTAATAGTTAGATGAATGTACTTTCAATGTATGCAACTTGTGCCAGTGAAGTCTCTTAATAGTTACGGTTTGTTAGTCAATGCCAGATGAAATTTTGTGTTGCATCATCAAACAGAAGAGAAAAAAATTGAGTTTGAAAAGACTGGGATTACAACTAAGACAAAGTTAACAGTAAAATTCAAACAAAATACGTAAAAAGGACTCAAATTTCCCAAATTATGGATTTTTAATTACATTTTTACAATGAACTACATTTTTCAAAGTAATTTTCTTCATTATACAGTAGAGGAATTCCATAAAGTGCTGCTTAAGCCATATTTTTCACCATATTTTACTATTATACTAAAGTTTATTCAAAGTTTTTATCCAGTTCAGTTTCAGATTAGATGTACAAACTATAATTTACACATAAATAATGATTTATTTAAAATTAAGCATTGCCAACTGTTATGCAAAAAGAGACTGCTTTTACTTTCGGTACTAAATGAAGATTATTTTTATTTTTGACCGAATTTCAATTTCTAAGATGTTTTCCAATACAGACAAATTTTGTGTATTTGCCTTACATCTCAAAAACTTTTTTTGCCCATTGCCAAACTCAAACTTGTTATGTCCAGCGTTTTCCAGTGTGAAGTAAAATCGCTCACACATTTCACAAGCTCAGTATCTTATTGACCCACATTGGAGTGCATAAAAAAGCTCATGTTTGCGCGATAACGAAGCAAATTCCTCCCTCTGGCGAGAAGCATCTTTTTTGTTGTTTGCTCTGCAGCGGAAAACAAACCCAGGGGGGATTCACATCACAACTTGGCAAAGTGTTCTCAGAAATTGTTTAGTCACAGAAGTTTTCCTCGTCTCCTTCTCGATCAGTATGCAGAATTATCATCATGGCAACAACGTCCTCCGTGTCTGAGACTGAAAACCGCTAATAAAGGGATCTCTGTCTCTGATATTGTGAATAATGGCGCTCCTTCCTGAAAAACAATGTACATAATGTCTGCAGGACACATTGCTCTATATAAGTAGAATAAAGTCTGAAATACGAGTGCTAGAAAGCTTAGATTCAACTAGACAACTCTGTGTGCATGCACTAATGTGAGATTGGTTTATCTGGACACCTCATTAGTAGCTACTGAGGATGCAAAAATTCATCTGTGGTTTCTTTTTTCGCTTTGTTGTGTCCCCTTTTTTTTGCCTTGTTGACATTTAAACAAGTCTGAGCTTTTCTAAAGAGCAGGCAGATGATGTAAGCCAGCAGGTAAAAAATGGTTAAAATTGCACATTCATTTCTTGCCTTTTCATATAATTTTGTCAAAGACAACATCATTAAAGAGATGTCTATGTTGCATTGAAACATGACAATAAGTGGACCGGCATTGTTGTTTGTATCATTTTCCCGCCTCGTACTTTGAGACAACCAATAATTTGCTTCCTTTGTGCCATCAGTAGGGCTTTCCAATGAAAGTGCACATAGAGACGAGATGATGGAGCCATTATGGAATCAGCCATCAAGGGGCTTTGAAAGCTATTCTACAAATGATGCAGCTCAGGGATATTTGAAGGAGAATTACCCCCAACAGGAATGGGCAGGAAGTAAAAATGGATAGCTGTTGTTCACGGCGTTGGAAGCGGTTTGACAAGTTAAATCATATATTTGCTGTCAAGGGAACTCCCTGACAAGTTAAATGTGTAGCATTGGCTCCTAGATACAAAAATAGACTTAGATATTTTATTCTGAGATGGATGACGCTTTAAGTGTTCCTGGCCCCTAGTTGATCTCCAGCTGGGGTCAGTTGAAGCAACTGGTTTTGCCCTGGCAGCGTTTCCACACCCTGCTGGTTAGATGAACTGTTCTCTGCCGACATCACTGACTTGCACTAACTCAATATTTAGTACTTTTTAAATGGAATATGTTGTGTTCTTTACTTACAAGTTCACTTCCTGTTTGTTTGTTTTTCTCTTTCAGATTTGATCTTTTATGTTCTTTTGGTAATGAATCATTGACATGTAATCCGATGTATTAATAATGTAAAAGAAATAAATGCATAGAATGGATTTACAAAAGTGCCAGAAATGAATAAACTGCTATACAGTGTTGAAAGCTGTTTTGTTTTTTCTTATTTAACAGAAAATTTAAGAATAGAAAACAAGATTGTTGATATTTATTGTCTTTATAATGGTAGCGACTACATAGGCTAACATTAGCTAACATTGAAATCTTGAGAATGAGAAATATAAAAGGGTAATTTATCCACAGTGTATTTCTTAGCTGGCCAGAAAAACTAGCTTACTCTCATGCTCATCTCTATATGTTGATGACCTCTTGACCTTTCCAGCGGGGACTCCGCCTCCAGCCCATGTCAGCTGGGATGTGCTCCAGCAACCCCACAATCCTGCACGGGATGAGAGAATGGAAGATGGATGGATTGCTGTCATTACTGTGCAAACTTTCCTAAATCCCCGTGGGTGCGCTAATCCTGGCACACGTTGCCAATGAGACTACTGTACCTTTGTTCATCCAATTTATATAAAATTTACTTATACATTATAGATCCTATAAGGTTATGGTCATCTGTATCATCAGAATTACATTTGTATTTTCTTGTTTGTTCACTTAAAATTAACTAATTCATGATATTGTAACAGTTTGATCAATTATTCTCCTTAGTGTACCTTTATTTCTTTTCGAGGTTAAAGAAAACACCAATTACACCAAATGGCACACAGTAAACATGGGGCTTTTTTTACCCTGGAGCTATTGCAGACTTTGCCCTAGTGGGGATCCGGCCTCAGATAGATAGAGATAAACCGACAAGAGTAATGTGTGTGGTTTGGTCATCTTAAGGGAATTGTAAAAGCACTGGTAATCTCAGGATTAGTAACACTGTGGTAGATTTAGATTTTCTGTGGTGGCGATTAAAAGCAGCGCTCACACCTGCAGCAAAGAAAAGCTGCCACATCCTGACGACACCAGGGTAAACTTTTTAAGTTGCCTAACAAGACGAGCTACTTTCTACAATTCTAAAATGAATTACAGGTAGTCCTCAATTTAGGAACACTTGATTTACAAACATTCGGAGATACGAACAAATGCCACAATCTGACTATTCTCCTGCAGTTCCGCTTTCTGCCACAACCTCTGCAGGGGCAGCACCGCTGCGTTCATGCAGTTCCAATACTCGTCTCTCCCTTTTGTTTTTCGTTGTTGTCCCTATGAGCATCTGAGAGCGTCCGCCTTTGTACCCCCTTTGGATACGTTAAGGTTTATCATGATGATAAAGATAAAGGTTAGTGAAGATAGTGGTAATGGTGTAGGAGCCGTTTTATAGTTTATGTGTATATGTAAGCTTTATTTATTTATTTTGCTTTAACTCTGTTGCTATGTCACTTTGTTCACTCCTTATTGGCTGCTGCACCTGTCACAGGTGTTACAGGTTTGGTAATCAGCTGTCAGAGGTCAGATCAGAGCAGAGCGGTGGGGGAACACGGTTCTTACCCTCAGCCAACATAGGCCAGTATAAATACAACCCAGTTATCTTTTTGACTGTTTAACCCGTAAATGTATTATTTTTTGCAACAAATGGGAACCTCACCCAAAGAGAAACATCCTTCTGGTCATTTTTATTGACTGAAACTGGATACATGTCATGGACGTTCCTAACCCACCGTGAGTGGCTATTACATGGAACATTTTTGGAGATAGTCATTACAGTGGAGACCATCTTCTGATGACTCTGCCTCTGACCGACGATGACTCCTCCCTGCTCCTTCAATTGAAAGGTAAAGTATGTGCTACATGCTACATGCTAAAGTACCTTACAGTGACTGCACTCTGAAGAGGTAAACAGTGGGGATCCAAATATTCGTACCAAAGAAAAACATTAGTGATTAAAAAAAAAAAGTACCCTGGATATTTAGCCCTGCTGTCAGTCACAACCCAACTTCACTGCACAACTGTTTGATTCAGGCTTTATAAATAAAGTTGACTTTTGTTGTTGGATGCACTTAAAAACAGGTGGAGAGTTCCTTGAAGTGTTTTATTCTTCCCCTCCTCAAGGATTAAATTATAAGGAGCAAAGGTTTATTATAAACTAATCTGAATTCAAAACTCGTGAATTACAAGTGTGTCGTTTTTGTGTCCTGTAATTATTTCTGGAAAGTCTTGGTGAATAGTATTTTCATATTTAGAGTAGTAACGGCATCTAAATGACCTGAAATGGCAATGACAAACTGAAATTTAATAACGACTTACAAACAGCCGCTTGGAACCGCTTATGTTCGTATGTTGAGGACTACCTGTATTGACTTCTTATTTTCCGGAAGTGAAACCTCGCCTCCCATCGTGTTACGTCCCTCCAAACTCTTTGGTTGGGGATCAGAAGTTTCAGGTTTGTTTTAACTTTAAAGGAGCTTTTTTGATACTTTACTGAGCCGGAGGTCTTCCGACATGTTTTTGTGCTTTTGTCCTTCGGTCTGTCGCTCGTCCCTGAGGAATTACTGCTTTAAATGGATCTCAACAAGTGGGTCAGAGGTTCCCTTATTACATCTGTGACTTTCACACCAGACGACACCTGAGGATTTGAAGGCTGAAATTCTTTACGCTCATCCTCCCTATCTTTTTAAACCATCACTGCCTCTTGTTCTTTTGTTTTTAAGGTGCCCTCATTACGTTTTGTGCAGATATCAGTTCTGGTGATGTGCTATGAAGTTTTCTCATTAGACAAAGTGAGGATGTTGATAGCAGGGTATTTAAAATGTTGGGTAACAGCATGAATATTTTATACCAATGAAATACTTACCAGATTTGATGCTGCACGCAGACTTTTAAAAGGATTTATCTTATTTACCGCCTGCATGGCCTGAATTTACAGGATAGTCAAGAGGCATCTTATTCCTACTATTTCAATACTGCTGCTGTCATTTTCTCATCTTTTCTCATTACCTGACAGCTGGTTGAGGTTCTTTTCCAAAAACATCACTTTTGATTGTCAGATAGATGCAATGTGGAACAAAAGCAAAAAACTAAATATTTATATACAGGCTTAAGTCTTTCAAATAGATTGTGATCATTTATGAAAGGGAGGACTTTGCATCTAGAGGAAAATATCTGGTTCGGTTATTTGTTGATAACTGCTGACCAAAAGACGACTCCAATTATTAGGAGTATCTTTCCAGCGTCAAGGCATTAGGAAACATCTGTAAATATAAGGGATATTAAATTTAACAGGTTGAAATAGAAAAAGGTGCTTATCATGTAAATAAATCTATTTTTCCATGAATAAATCTTCTGTGGATTGGGTGGATGATTGGATGATGTGTTTCAGAGATACATCTTTATTCTGTTTTCTGATTGTTTTGGTCAGAGGAAGACATATTTGTCTCTTTTTCCACTACCATGACTAAAATGTTTGCGAATTCATCCCTGATCTGTGCAACAAAACTGAATTTCCTCTAAGTTATCGGCTTCTTTCAGCGTCCTGAGTTTGCTCTGCTGATTCAATCATGCAGCATTTCCAGGGCCTCGCAATAACATCAAAGTAAAGCTTGATTTTATCATAAGAAAATCTGTATGATGCTTTTTGCGAGAAAAACCAACTTGGAAGGAGATCAGAGCTTTTTTGTGGGTCGTGAGTTATCTGAAAGTCTTTTAAAAGGCAACGTGCGACGGGGATGAGTAATGGTCTTATGATGCCTGATAGTTAACCTCAATTTGTAAATTATGATGCACCTCAGACAGATTAAACAATTGTGTTTAGAATGAATTATAGTTGCACCGGAAGATCGATTAGACTTAGCTTTTGTGTGTCTGCATGTGTGTGTTTGTACAAACCATGGCTGATGCTGACATTAAATAGCCCCTTGGCCCCTCTCCGGAATTTGTTTATTCTGCACTGGGCATGGGAGTAGGTGGCAAACAGATGGGCATCCATGAATTATGGAAATTATGGGCTTTGATTAACCACCACACACTCTGCTGGATAAAAGTAACTCCAGGTTTGCCAAGTTATGGGGTGCAACGGGCCGTGCTGCCAGTCAGTCATCAGTAGGATGAACGTGATACTTGATTGATGTTGTTTATTCTTCATTTTTTTGAAAATATGCGACAAAACGGTTTTATTTTTCATGCATTTCCAACCATTTCAGTTTTTTTCCAGTACGCCGATTCTCCTTCTGTCCTTTCAATTCAAGACTATTTTCGAATGTTTAGCTACAGTTGGCAGCCGGTGAGCCACCCGGCTAGGTAACTGCTAGCACGAAATTATAGTTCTGTCATTCCATGATGGCCTTGACCACGCCCACAACAAAACTCATTGGTCAAGCCTTAAAATTCAAGGAAAGGTCATCTCCTTTTATCTTATGTTATCTCATTTCATCCCATCTCCCATTAGTTCATATTATGTTATCTCATGCCATCCACTTCATCTAATTTTGAATTGTGATATTTTGTCAGCCTCCATCTCATCTCATTTTTTTTTAATTTCTACACATGTTCAGTTTTAAAGATTTGTTTTTGGTGACAGCTGGAACTGTTTCTCATTTCCCATGTCTCTCCCTTCAGGACGAGTGTTTTGAAGCTAATGAACAACTTTATTCACTTGTGAGCTGCAGGATAGTTAATCATGCATATCACAATGATTAAATTCTTCACTTTTTTTTTTTTTTAATCAAAGTCAAATTTTCTTCTGAAGTACTTAATTAAAGCTCTTTTGAAGAAAAAAAAAGTGAATCATTTCTGAACCATTTATGATCGTATTGAAGGCGTTCACATTTACAGCGACACAATCTGTGGGTTAATTGTGATTCTTAATCATTTAACTGTGTTTTTATGGCTTTGTGTGGGAGTCTGTGGGAAACTGTTAGCATACATTAGCTGAAGCGACACGAGGACACGGGGAGCTGCGTGGTTGATAGTCCAGCTAACATGACACACTCATCAACAAAACACATGATCATATTCAAATTAATCGCAGCATACGCTTATTTTTAGTGGCTACTCACAAAGTTGTAGGTTTACGGATGGATCCTGTTTTAGTGCGATGTATTGATTATTGTTTATTATCATAAAAGTATTGCTCCATTATTCCTTCTTTAATGATGACTGTTTGAAACTAATGAATGTATCCACTCAATATTGTGATGTAGGATAATTAATCGTACATAAAATAAAATAATTCCTTAATTATTTTCATCAAGGTCAGATTTTTTCAATCAAAGCTTTTTAAAAAAAAATTTTAATTAAAAAAAATTAAATTATATATATATATATATATATATATATATATATGATTTGTTTCATAATGGCACCAATTATCTCAGTATTGGCTTCACAACTCAAATGAACCCACACCCAGCATAGACACACCCACACACACACACACACACACACACACACACACACACACCACTGTCCCCATCTCTTCACTTTCATAAATGAAGAGAGACAGCCTTATCCCAGAACCAACACGTAAAAGCAATTAAAAAGGAATTAAGGATGTGCAGGGAGAAATTGGATATGATATGTGACGCCTTTTGTAAATGTCAGCGTTATTACTGTGTTGTTGTTTCCTGTTCCTTTGGCCACCTCGCGCGTTTACAAGAGTGACAGCCCATAGTCTGCTGGACTTAATGA
Organism: Antennarius striatus; assembly: GCF_040054535.1. Lineage (NCBI taxonomy): Eukaryota > Metazoa > Chordata > Actinopteri > Lophiiformes > Antennariidae > Antennarius > Antennarius striatus. The sequence continues at coordinate 3,824,144 of NC_090797.1, forward strand.
AGCCGTCTCAGCAGCCAGGGTCCTGGTATGGAAGGTGAAGAGTGCTGCTTATCCTCTTCCTCTTGTGACTCTCATTAATACCGGTTTTGCTGGTGAATATTAACAACCCCCATTTTTCTTCCATCTCCACGCTCAAGCCAATGTCTGCTCAACTTATTTAACACCGCTGCCCTGATGAGATGCCAGTCGCTGCTGTTCTATAGGTTTATCTAATTGTGCTCCAGCTAAGCCACTCTGAGGATGATGATTGCCTCTGGCATTAACTAATGGGCTCCTCAATGAAACAAAGTCCAGCAAACACTCACACAATTGGATTTCTGTCCTTCACGTTGGCGTCATTTTTGTCTTTGGGTGATGGGAGGAGGTCGTGAGTTAAATCCTGAAACAAGTGAACTTTTTACATGATGGAGGTGGATCATTAACTGTAGATATGAGTTAACACATGAACCATAAGCTCCACACTTCCAAAATGTCACATCATTATTATTATTGTTGCTGCTATTCCCATTTTATCATCATTATTGTCTAGTCATAAACTATAGATTCAATTTAATGATCCATAAGCTCAACTCTACCAAAACTAAGCACTATTGCTGTTCTATATTATTTTATTTCAAAAAAATAAATTCTAATCTTGTTTTATTATTTCCAAAGGTACACCTACAGTTGCTCGAGGAACTCGAATAATTTGCTAAAATAAAATTTTAGTTAACAAAAAGGCGTCACAATATTGAATCGTCTACATGTAAAGTTATTCTAATGATCATCATATTATTGATATCAATATTAAACAACAAAAAATAACAATAATAATTATTATTATATATGGTAGTAGTAGTTGCTACTGGGGTTTCCCATCTTTGTCCGTCACCTGAAAGCCACACTCTTTTTCAATTATGGAATCATCAGTTGTTGTGTGACTTTTCCTAAACAGTGTTTCCAGTCGGTGTCTGCGTCTCAGCTGAAGTTATTTGACTTTTTCCGCATTGGTTTTCCTTCGAGCTGGTGGTGAAATGAGGCCTCGGATCGTTTTGTTAAAAGCCGATCAATCTGGACGTTTGGAGACAGTGAGAAGTAATTCCAGCTTTCAGTCACCGCCGCTGACGGCTGTCCAAGCTGTCACGCAAAACATAAGACTAGAGAGCAGAGAGCGAAATAAATTACACCAGCAACTGTCATATATAACCGTCCTGTTTCATCAAACTTTGTTTTCCTCAGGGGAGTTCTATTTGGACCTTGTTGTCTTGAATTTCCCCCCTTTTGAATCGTCTTGATTCAGAATTTAGGGTTTCTGCAGCTTTTTTTCCAGGCTTGTGCTTCAAATTTGTGCAGACATCCACTCATTGCGGCCACAGTCTGATGCTATTGGCTGCTGAGCAGCTCCACTGGAGCGATGTGGGGTTTAAGTGGCTTCCTCAAGGGCAGCACAGTGTTGTTTGTGGAGGGAGCCGCTCATTCATTTTCCACACCTCAACATTCCCAAGATTATCTGTCCTGAAATCTCACATCGCAAGTAAGAAAAATTCCTCTCTCGGTTTGTGTGATAGGAGATCAACCAGACGTGTGTGTGTGTGTGTGTGTGTGTGTGTGTGTGTGTGTGTGCAGATGTTTCCCAGCTTCCTTTGTTCTCACACTCCCATCTTACAGTCTGTCTAGTGTGTCCCACATCATCCTGTTGTATAATGGAAGTGGGTGACAGCCACATCTGAAGTCAAGAGATGAAAGACATCATTTACAAATAGGTGTACACACACACACACACACACACACACACACACACACACACACACACACACACACACACACCCAAGCTAGTGGACCACAGTAGCACTAAAATTCCAAAAGAATGGCGATAAGTTATTCTTCCTTTGAATTCCTGTCTGATAAACCAGTAAAAGCCAGTTAAAACCAATAAAAACCAGTAAAATCCATATTATTTTTTGCTGACAACCATTTTTTGTCGAACTTTGAGTGTGTCTTCTCTCATCCTTCCTGGAGTTGCCACAAAGTGTGACCGAAGTGCAACAACTTTACATTATTAACAGTCCAAAAGTCACGCTTTTATTTTCATAAGTTGTTTTGTACTTTTAATGATTTAATTTATCAAACCATACCCACGGTAACTCATCATAACCCGATGGGTTTTATTGTTGTTGTTGTAAAGCTTTTTTCTTTTTATTGCTGCCAAATCACACCTGCCTAATAAGAAATTATTAGTATATTACGGCGCCACAAAGGAAGGGGGTGTTATCAATATCATTAAATACAAATTAATCGTCAATATTTTGGCGACACCAGCAGTAAGGACTGAATGCTGATGGAGTAAAGCCCATTATCTAGGTAGAGTCTCTTGCTTATAACCTCCTCCTTCTTCTTCTGTTGTTTTTATTGCGTTACAAACTCAGAACAGGGGTTTTCCTCCAGCCACAGGAAACACAACCCAGCAGATCTAATTGTGTTTCCGTAATCTCTGCCCCTCCATCCCTCTGCATCCTGCGCCGCTCTCCGGTGTGCACGAGCACCTTGAGGGGTTAGAGTACAACCTGCACCGGTGTCCACCTTCGACACCTTGTCTTGATGCCCTTGAGCGGTAATTGGTCGAATCCCTCCTGAGTCTGACTTGAGGGCACCGAAATCCGCCGCTCCCCAATCAGCCGGCTGTCAATCATTCTGCCAACTAAACTAAAGCCGGGGATAACTAACAGGCTGAGATTGGAATTTAGAGTTAGAGAGACATAAATCTTTCTGACAAGTTTGTGCCTGGCTAGGTAGCGCTCCTATTGGATGGTGTGGGGATGCTGCCAACGTGGTGGTTAGGAGGGGGAGGCCCGACATCTAATTTGGCTTTCACAGGGAGTCAGGATGTGCAATTTTCTTCTTCCAGATGTATAAAAGTGAAGCGGCTATAAAAAGAATACTGAGTAGGTATTCAGGTCTGGTTCACACCTTCTGTTACGATTATTTGCGTTCACGATTGAACCGCACGCTCACCATAAACCAGGGGTGTCAAACTCGTTTTCTACGACACCCACATCAGCATAACGGCTGTCCTCGAAGGGCCACATAGAAACTTGTAAATTTAACTAAATGTAACTCAATGTAATGTAAAATAAATGTAAAGAATCCTTAATGTTAAATAACTCTAAATTTATTACTTATTCAAGTTATAAACATTGCAGTTGCACAGAAAAAGTATTTGCTTGTTGCTTTGTTATAATAAATCCTTTTAATTTGTCAGGTTATGAAACCAACAGAACTCCATCAATCAAGGGTCAAACTATCAATGAATAAAGAAAAATAACATCAAACGCAAGTTAGGACATTAACTTCGTTCAAAATGGTTTTGTCAAAGTTCAAATTAGCTTAATTACTGCATTGTGGGAAATGTAGTTTATGGTCAAACCACACTTTTAACCTACTCATTTTTAGACACTGACCTTTTATGCCCTCGCGGGCCACATAAAATGATGTGGCGGGCCACATTTGGCCCCCGGGCCTTTAGTCTGACACATGTGCCATAAACGATGATAACAGTATGTATCGGCGACGGCGCGTCGTGGTTTTTCGACAGCTAGTGTTTCGCCGCCCTTCCAGAAGTTTAGTGTAATTTTCCAGCGACGCCACCAGCAGCTGAGACGATCGGCTGGGATGAAAATACGCCATTTGTCAGGCCTCCGCCGCAGCATATGGTGGTTTTATGGTGGTTAATTTTCAGTGTATGTGATCCGTATCCCAATGCCGTGATGTTTTTGTTTTTTTGTTCTTGAACGCTGTGATTTTACTACCCAGCATCCAGATGGTGACGGGCCTTCATGCTCCATCTCAACCTCAGCCTGGCAGTTCGGTCTGAACGCTAGCCGTGACATGTTATCGAGGACAGCTTCATTTTTGTTTTAAACACACTGTACACACACTGGTGTGTGCAACGGCAGATTCCTGACACGCCATCAAAGATCATCTCTCAGACAGGAGTTGCTTCCTCAGCTCAAACTACATGATTTAAACTCATTCTAAAGGAGAATTAGCTGCATTCCACAACTGAGCTCTGCCTTGAAATACAAACGTCAGTTAGATAAGGAAACCCATCGCCGGTGCAATAAATCTATTGTTATGCTATGGCTTTATTTCTTTTATATATTCATTTCTCATACATAATTATACGCCTGACAAAATGATGGGGAATATAGTCATCAGTTATCCGTCTGTCTTTGCGCTCTGAATCATGCTTCCTTCTGGGTGTCTCTAAACTTTGAACATATATTCGTCATAGTAAGTAGATGTGTCTTTTTGATCATTGAATTTTATAAGGATATTATTTTCTGCGGATTATAATGCAGTTTATTATCTAAGACGTCTTATTTGTTCAGTTTGACGTATCGCATCTCTGCATTTAACATCAATAGAGAGGGATGGTTGGAAATGTGGAGTTGTAAATCGGATTATAATTTAATACCTTTGTGTTGACAGACATTGGTTATTCTTTACTATTTGCAATCAAAGGAACATAGAAATGAAAAAAAAACATTGAAATGAGGTTATAAACTATCTCTATTGTTGTTTTTTTCTGGGGACAACCTTTAAAGATATTCTAGCCCAATATCCAGCTCAGTGTCTCTCGGCTCGAAGCACCAATAAAGACCAATTCTGCTTCCCATCGGGATGGAGGTGCGACTGAATCTTGTTTTTCCTCCAGCCTGGCAGTCGGAGAAACCGTCCCATAAGCCATAAAGTTCCATATTTGATCCTGATAGCCCCTCCCAGCAGAAGTGTCCTTTTAATCACATCTCACAATCTGTACTGGTTCCAGGAGAGGCTGACCCGGCCATCTGACCATCCTGGTGGAGGGAATCGGGCTGTGACACCACAGCGCTGGGATCGATAGGGAATTACAAAGTTCACGCACCGTACAGCCGCCGTTTGTCGATCACAACCGAGGATGGCAGTTGGCGGTGGCGTTAGCACAAACGTTTGTCAGGGTTTGTTCGACAAATGCCTCACCGATATGCAGGGAGGGCCAGCTGTACTGGACAATGTCGGACAATAAAACTAAATTAGGTTATTAACCAGAGGGGCACTCGATGGAGAGGACACCTCCGCCGCGACCCGAGTCGCTTCCGATTGAATTAAACTCCAATCCGGAGTCCTTTGTGGCGCGTGTGGTGTCAAAACGTTCTTCCTAAAGAACGTGAAAAATCAATCAATCAACCTTTATTTTATAGCACTTAATCACATTTTAAAGCGCTTGAACAGACACAGAAACACGACATGACCCTCCAGAGCAAGCATAAGTGACAGCGGCAGGGAAAAACTCCCTCATTGAGGAAGAAACTCTGAGCAGGACCCAAACTCTGGAAAGGGGTCATCAGCCTTGACCTGTTGGGTGGGAAAGGAAATACATTGGGGACAGAGACAGGGTGGCAGATAGGCCAGATAAGTGATGGAAATGCCTCCTTATTTTCATCCTTACATCAATTTCCATAGAAAAGTGTCAGATCTTTGGGCAAAATTATGAAAAACTGGCCCAAAAAGCCCAAAAACTGGGAAAGGAAGTGACATAAATTCATGGATTCCTTCACTGCTCCACCATTCAAGGTAATCCATCAAGAGGGCAGAAGACATAAAAGTATAGAAGCTGTTAAATGTTGATAAGACTTGCTTAAAAAACAGAAGGAGTTGTTGGGCGTCGGTGGAGGTTCTGGTTAATTTCTAAGTAACAGTAACTGAAAACGTGATCAAATTGCCTAAACGCATAATAGATGCACCAAAAACTTGCTGATTTTCATGTTATCCATCTCAGACATTTTACTGTAACGTTTGTTAATGCAAAGAGCAGCTGATCAGAGTTCCAATCAGCTGAGGGGTGACCAAAGGGTATTTATTCCAATTAGTTCTAATCATTTTTTAAGCAACCGGCTGGATTCTGGATTCTGAGACATTTCACTGTGAAATTTAGGATCTGGGAGTTGCATCTGATAAAGTTTTCTCGTATTTACCCATCAGGGAACTCAAATGCCTCCACCAAATTTAATGGCAGCCCAACCGAAACATTTTGAGCTCATTGGTGTCCAAAGTGGCGGCCAGATCGACTCCGCTGTCCCCGGAGCGACGCGGCGCCGACCGCCAACAACCTGCAGCGTGGCAGCTCGACCATCACATTCACTATAATGTTGTTCATCGTTTCATCCCTGCATTCAAGATGGTTTATCTCACTCATGGCACGGCGCTAGCAGACCCACGCTGAGCTCCACTCGCATTAGAATTCAGATTGATCAACCCGATCCCATAATGCATCGCTGCTCTGTTGGGAGCATTGTCACGAGCGCAAGCAAGCACAAGTGGCCATGCAATTGTTTGATGAGCAGGATAATTATTTCAGCCATATGCCAAGGCTTTCCAAAGCACCTGCTCTGAAGCCAACGCGAGGCAGGGATGGACTGAGCTGTTTGCCGCTGACAAACCGACATTATTGACCTTCTCTTTATTCATTATTTGTTCCTTCATCTCACTGTTTGCTCTCTTTTTTTCTCCTTTTTAATCGTTATCTTTGGCCATTCCTTCAACAACAACCCCCCCCCCCACCCCCAGCTCCCAGTTCCCTCTCCAACCCCCATCCCGTTCACTTGATGATGTTGAGACAGAGTCGGGAAAGTGTCACTATGGAAACAGGGGCAGAGGCAGTGGAGGGCTCTCTATGGGAGAGAAAGGGGGGGGAAAGAGACGGAGATAGAGGGAGAGAAAAGGGCTGGGAGTTGGACAGTGTTGAGGAATCCGTCCATCTGAGTTGAGAAAAGGCAGGTGAGGGGTTCTCTTCCTCCATCAGAGGTTTGAAACCACACCTGAGCTGCAGGTGCTTCTCTTCCTCCTGCATCCGTCAGTCCACTCGCTTCTCACTGAGACGGTGGGAGTAATACACCAGATGTGATGAGATGCGATTGCCGGATGTAAAAAACATGAGCAACAGCCTCTTCATATTGGGTTTCAACCCCATTTGTGAACAATCCCAATATGGTATGAATAATTTTACATAAAAAAATCGTCTGCTGAGTTATCTGGATCTCTTCCTCCCAAAATTGGTGTCATTATGATCAGAGAGGGGAAAATAAGATGCTGAGTTTTAACAGGATATAACCTCATCTACGTACCTGCATCTTAAACAGATAGACGATTGATTATTGTCTTTATTTTGATTAGATATTGATCAATTTGATCAAATTAAAACTTCTGTTTCCAGGTTTCTAAATACTGATGTTTCCACTTGAAAGAAGATGTTGGAAATGACAGACAACACTATTTCTGAACTCTTCATATAGAATAAATTAATTAATCTATTGGACTAACAACCATAATATGTAGTTAATCCTAAGTTACAACTATATTCCACAGCTTTAAAGAAATTTTATCATGGATCATGAAAAAATTCACCTTCCCTTCTGATTATATTTTAGCAAAACGTCTTATTTGGTCACCTTTGAGATCGATGAATGCGATGATGATGAAGGAGCGAAGGAGAGCTGGGAGGGAGAGGGTCAGAAAAAGGGGGAGGAGTAAAAAGAGGAGGGGAAAGAAAGGGGTGCAGCATGGGAGGGGAGGTATGATAGTGAGAGGGGCTGAGACGGTGGCAGAGCGAGCCAGAGGCGGGGAGGAGGAGGAGGAGGAGGAGGCGGCGGCGGAGGAGCAGCTCTCCTCCGGAGTCTCCATCCCAGAGAAGACCCAGAGGAAGAAGAGGGAAGAAGAAGAAGACCAGCCTCTCCTGCGCAACCCAGCAGCTCCTGAAGTTCAAACCAAGACATCCGCTGTGAGGTACATCCGTCTCACCGTCTCCTTTGTGTCCTTTCATCCCTCCTCATCCTCATCAGGACCGGCAGCATTCAGTTACCGGGGAGGAAGAGGGGAGCAGGGAGGTGTGTTAAGTGTGAGATGTATGCAAAGAATCCAGCAGAGTATAAGCTTTATCAGCAGCAGGTTGCTCTGTGTGTGTGTGTGTGTGTGTGTGTGTGTGTGTGTGTGTATATATGTGAGCATAATAGAGTATGATTTCTCCAAATGTCAGCAGTCAGATGCTTTCTCTTTGACATTTCCAGCCCGGTGTCTTCAGACTCATTCTCAGCTCAGCGTGACCTGATGCTGCAAAGGACACGCAAAGAGGCGGTCGCCTCAAAAAACTTGGCGCGTGTTTCTGCTCTGTTCGTTTTTATCCCTCATTAAATGGAGCAGAATGAATCGGGCAAACCTCATTGTGACTCGCTGGACTGTCGAATTCACGCTTGTTGTGACTGAGATTTGAGAGTAAATAGTTTGAAACGTGTTTCTTATCCATTCATTTTTCCTTTGTTTGCCTCAATCTGCTCTTGAATCTTTTACACTAAATCCATTTCAATGTTTTAACATGTTCCTTATTTCAATTGCATTTTCAACAACAGCCATTTTAAACCAGCCACTCCACTATTTTATCCAGCCTGGTTGTCTAACTGAAGTCTCTTTAAGTATCTACCCACCGCTCTCTTCATTAGAGCCATTAAGGGTCGTCTAACGTTATCAGGGCACATCTCGGGGTATTGATCTGCTAACCTGCTCCCGGGGGGGCAATAGCTCAGACAGGCTTCCAGGCTTAATTTTGAACTGTGCTCTTTTAACGTGTGCGGAGCAGAGCAGCTCAGGCAGTGTCTTTGTGCGGATGTCATGATGTCATACTAACTCGACCCGCTGATTCCTGGCTGCGCGCTGGAAAAAAAATGGAACATCAGGGGAGGAGGTGAAGTATCCTCCAAGAACAAAAGAGCGCTGCAGGTGATGATCCTGTGACTGATGGGGGGTAAAGGCTTGTGCATAATGCTGTGATTTGTAATTCTAACTGTGTGGAATTAAAGCAGGAGTTTTCCCCTGGCTTGGTACAAGCGTGACAGTAGTAGTGCTGTGGTTGCATCATATATGATGTCATGCCTTTTTAGGCTGTTTTCACTGGTTTATCAGAGATTTAATGGTGATGATGTTGATCCAGAAGGCGGATTATACCACAAAATAATCAATATTGCAACGTCAATAATATCCGTCACCCCCCTGGGTGACAAAATAATCTTATTTAACAGAGCTTTTAACGTATTTGTTCAATAATTCTGTGGCTTAAAGCGTCTCTATCTTGCAGAGGAAGAAACTCACTATTGATTTTCAGTAGCAGTCGTGTTCTTTGTGTCATTTCACTTCAAACTGCACTCACTGATTCATTTCCACCAGGAAAATTCCAACGATGGTGCGTTTTGCATAATACTTGTTGATAAGTGCGAGACTGTCCCACTACATCCCGACTGAGACGACGCGTAATTGTAATAAGCAGCTCTTCATTTTACAGATTTCTCTCATCATCAACCCCGGTGATTATTAATCACACGTTTGAAGGTTAACACACACACACAGCGGCCTGTATTTTGTATTTATTCACCACCGAGCTGGTTTTCCCGCAGTTTCTTTGATTAAATGATTGCTCTTTTGTAGCCTTGGAAATGTCAAAAGCAATACACTGAAAAATGTGCGAAACAAAAGTGCATCGCTCAAGATGATGCATTCGAGGTGCTTGTTTTTCCTGCAACCCTCGTAAATTCAGCTGCTGTCACAGGAAACTTAAGACAATGGAAAATCCAAACATGTGAGATTTAGTTGCGATCGGTGACTCGTCAGATGAAAAACAGAAAAAAACTAAACTTCTAATCGACGCCTCATTACGGCGTTAGAGCCAATAGCATGGCAGCTGTTCTTGAGGTCAGACTGTACTGTATGTACGCTCCTACACGCATTCATCCAATCATTCGCCCGTGGGCAGCATCTGTGCGTGTGTGTGTGTATGTGTGTGTGTGTGCGTGTGTGGACGTGTATGTGGATGGAGAAGAAAGTATATGGAGATCAATGCAAGCAGCTGTTCTCTCTGCACTTCAAACGCCGCTCTGTTGTTGGCGCATCAACGCTTCGACAGGCCTCGCGCGAGGGGGGGATCAAAGGCTAATGAGACAGCCATCGCACAAACGCACCCGCCAGACCCATGAATATGGATACGGCTTCGAAGGGAGATGGGAGGCAGGGTGTCTTCACCCGATCAACAGCAGCGAGTTAAAGAAGGGTAGAGGGGGGGTGGGAAGGACTTTGCGAGCCAAGATGTGTGGATAGGTTTTCATGTGGGTGTCTTGTTTTTTAAAATTTATGTCTATATTCCACACTGGATACGTTAAGAGTCAACGCCATTGATTGCATGTCTTGGTGGTCTAATAAATCCAGCTGATTAGTAAATATACTGTATATATATATATATATATATATATATATATATATATATGGAGATATTTTTTTAAAGGTCTTGATTGAAGGTTCGAGATGGATTCCTCACTGATAGCATCTGTCGGTTTACTCGTCTCTTCGTTGGCAGGATTACCCAAGAACTGGTTGATGAATTTTTATGAAACCTGGTAAAACGGTTGAGACGGATGCAGAGAAGAAACTGTTAAAATTTGGAGTCACTCCAGTAAAAAGGGTGGGGAATTACCTCCATTGAATTTTGTAAAATATATATATATATATTTTAATTAAAGGAAGGCTGCTGCAAAGGACATGTATGACAGATTTCAAAAAGCCTTAGAAAACAAGTAAAACATGCTTTTTCCTCATGTGTAGATTTCACTACATGACTTATAAGAAGTTGTATATCATCTATCTAAAGCTTTACCTGGAACAATGAGGTCTACATGTGATTTTAAACCCTGTTAATAGTGGCTGACTGTTTGTACTCCTTTGACATCCCAGATCTCCTCTGTGATTCCTCCTCCTACAGCTCATCTGCCCACGGCTGCTTGTGTCCAGCTCTATTCACAGGGGTTCACGGAAGAAAACCAACCCACATGTCATAGGATCAAATTTATTTATTGCCTCCAAGCACTCATATTTATACAGGATGTCAAAGTTTGGTGCATGCTTTCTAGCATATCGTGGATTTGCAACACACGCTGCTAATAATTCTAACTTTATTTTAACGCAGTGACCCTGCGAATCTGAAAACAATTTACTCCATTTGTTTCAGTTTTAGACTTGAAATTAGAAAAGTGTGCAAATTAATGATTTTATGATTTTTTAAAAATCTAATAACGTAAGTAGTTGATTATAAATGGAAATGATCATTTAGTTACAGCTTATAATCGAGGAATAAAGGAGCCTAAATTCACACAAAAGCCCGTCTGCACAATGTAATACTTCTATGCTGGAAAAGAATTTAAATTAGAGTGAAAAATCGACATCTGAACATGCTGCTTTAAAAGAAAACATATTTTCTCTCAAGCCAACCACCCAAGTGAGACAAGCCTCTACAATCTTAATGAAGCCGACTCAATATCTGTCGTCTTCTTCGCGTAGATAACGACAGACGGCGATGTACAACCGCCCGGAGGTGACACGTCCTCCACCAAACAGCCGTTGTTTCTCCCAGTGGACGAAAGGCTGCATGACATGTTAGAATTAGCTCCCCTCTCTTGCATTATCTGTCTAAACATCAACCAGCATCTTCTCCCCCTGCAGCTAAGTTTGTAAAAAACTGAAGAAAAAAAACTAAAACAAGCTTAATGTGACACACTCGATTTTATCAGCGAGTGAAAATAAAGAAGACGATGAAAAGTTTTTCTTGGGCGGGATGTCACTTCAGCCCATTCCTGCTGTCAACAGGCAGCAAATAGACACTGGAGGGGAGGACAAGCCCGGCGACAGGCAGGCAGGCGGGGAGAGGGAGACGGATGCTGCAGGAAGGCCGTCTGCAGAGCGTGGGCGCGCTGCCTCGATCTTGACTCGGGCTCATAAATCAAGCCTCCCCCTGCGGGACCCATCTTCCATTCTCAGACCTTCAGCAGCTTGTTCTCCAGCCTGTGACGAGAGGAGCTGTTGTCATAGGGAGCGATCGATCGTACGGGATGAGTTTGTCAGACCGGGGGATTTCACCCATCTGACTGGGGTCACTGAAGTGTCCCCGTCTTGTCTCGGGTGTCTGTCTGCGGGCTGCGTGTTCCATCAGATGCCAAGTCACCGCCGGCTGTCCCCAGCTTGCACCTCGCAGTTGTTTCCTGACGTGAAATCTCTGGTAAAGAGAAGTTTAGCTGATGTAGGATCAGTTTAATGACTGGTCGAGCCGCGAACCGACTGGTGTTGGCTTCAGGGCCTTTGTCCAGCGACTGCTGGGGTTGGATCCAGATTGCTTGCTCCAATGGGAATGCAATGGTTCAGAAATATTTTAAAGATTAATTGGATAATTTGAGAAAAAAAGGGAAATAGACACTTCTCTCATGATATCACAGCTAGCAGTGGGTTAGCATCACTAATTGGCAAAAAAACAAAACAAAAACTTTTTAACACATTATTTGTTATTTGAGCCTCTTTTTGGTTTTCTTATTGTAATGTGTCAGATAAATTTAGCCGATTTTTTTTCTAATGTTTTATGCTAAGCTAAGATAGCATAAAAGATATATTTTTTAGATTTATGCTTGTAAATAATGCAGAAAAAAAAATTAATACCAAAAAAAAGGACTTGTAGATTTGTTCCCACAAGTTTCTGGATGGGAAATTAGATTTAAATCCAATCAAATGCAAATGTAATTTCTGGATAGTGGCTCTAAAAGGAAAAAAAAAAAAAAAAAGTTTAACCCCGCTCCATAATGAATTTCAAATCACATTCTCACCAAAGACTTAAAACCGAGCTAAATTATTCAGCCTTTCGCGCCCCACCCTCTAAAAGCCAATTAAGTGAAGGTTTCATGGAAATCAGGGACAGAATTTGATCTCTTGGTGACATTTTAAATTCAGTCGGGTATTAATTACACAAATTTGATGCTCCTTCCAGGTATAAAATTTAAAAGTTAAATCCACAATTATGCGATTTTAATTTTCTATTTATATCTAACCCCTTAAGGTTATTTCACCAATGAACAAATTTACATTCTAATCTCTTTTTTAAAGCACTTCTATTTATTTTGTGAAGGATTTTTTTTTATTGGTCTAAAAGTTCTTTTCTGTAATATTTTACATCATAAAATCCAACAATTTTTAAAGCAAACTTTAAAGTAAGTTTGACTTAATGTCACGTTGTGAAACAATCTTCTTTCATCGCAGAGAAATGGGAGAGTAAAAAAAAAAAAACTAAAGGAAAGAACACTGAGAATGAAATCAAATTTGCCATTCTCTGAAGTGGTATGTAAATGAAAATGTATTGAAAATGATAATAGCGGTAACATTTTGCCACCGTGTCACCAGTGCCTCCAATTTTTTTTGGTCTTCAGGCGGTTTCAGAGCATTACTTCATCTTGTTTCCTCACCCTGAAAGCCTCGTTTGTGAAACTCCACCACATGAGCCCTCCCACTCAACTTCCCTGCCTGCTGAGAGCACTTGAAAGCAATTTACTTTTAATCAAGTTCACTATAAAGGCCCCTCTGATGCCAACCATAGCAACACTACCATTTTGTTTCTTCAGCTCTGTCTCTCCCTGCTTTATATTGATTTCATCATGAGCGATATGAAATACTGTTTACTGACATAATGAGAATTGTTTTTGAGTTTATTACTCTTTCAGGTACAGATGCAACTGTAGGTGCGCTCTAAAGTGGAGGCCTAATTTTTTTTAGATATCTACCTCTGGGTAACAAATCTTTCCTTAAACGAACCGGTGAAAAGGAGCTTTAGCTCACGGCAGGTCCTCACCTTTGATTCGACCGACGTTTTCTACGCTCCTTGAACTCTGTTTCCAAGGAAAAAAAAAGATTGAGCAACAAAAAAAAGTTGAGATTCAACAAAGAATAAGGTCAAAACAGCACACCGATGTAACCAATCACAGCTCTGCCCTCAAAAGAGGCGTGATCAGAATTGTTCATTTTCAAATCAATTCATCGCTGCTGCTTCAACGATTATTGTCACTAATTCCAACAGCTTCCTGTCTCGTATAGACGGGTGTAGGTCAGAGGCTCCAAATGTCAGAGGTCAGCCCTTCTAAAGATGTATCTGATGAGATTTTTTAAAAATCTTTATTAAATAATTTATTTACAGTAATTCTTAACCATGTCCTTATCAGCAGGGTGAGGCGTTTAGGGGTTTTTTTGGGGGTGGTGGGGGCTCTGTTGACTCACTATGAGCTCATCTTCTGCCAACGCTGATGTCCTCAGGCGGATAAGTTTCTGTTGTGTCACAGCAGTGAAGGACGTCTTTTATTTTATGGCCACTTAGTAGTCGCTGACCTTGAGATCGATGCAGATGTGAATGTTTCCCAGCTGCATTGTTAATTCAGGAAGTGTTTAACCAAGAGCACCTTGTTTGACGGCGCAGACACGCGGCGTCACTGAAGCGATGCTTCCGGCAGATGCCGCTGAACGTTCCATTAGTTTTGAATGTTGAAAAAAAACAGAATGTGTGTCAAAAATTTGTTTTTACTAAGAATTAGAAAGCCATGATCAACCATCAAGGCACCGACACCACTGAGATGGTGCATTCAGGGTCCTAGCAATGAGAAAGATTAAAGCAGTAGCCCAGATTTTCAATATTTCCATCCGAAAACGCCCACCGTTCCTCACAGGTTTAGAGTCAATTAAATCCAAGTGGCACAAGACAGAAGAAATAAATAAATAGGTCAAAAAAGTGCGAAAACAATTCCTGAATTTGTCGAGATTGCCTCCACAATCCTTCCTCCACGGTATCAGCACTTCCACCATTAATAGAAGTGTGTTTAGTCTGAAAGACTAAACATATTGAGTCTTAAAGTTTCTATTGTGGCTCCCACAATGCAATCAGATTGGTTTCTCATTACAAGATGTAAAGAAATGGAACCTTTTTAGCTGTTTTTGTACACTGTAACTGAAGCCGAGCACAAACTCTGCTCAGACACGTCACTGCTGTTCGGTCAAGCTCTCCAGATTGTTTCCTGCAAAAAAAAAAAGGAAACCAAGATTGAATGGAAACTGCAACCTGGAAAGGATTTCCGCCTCTGGGCTGAAACATATTTTCATTTAGTTTGGCTGGAATGAGAATATTCCTGCCATACTGAACTTCTTGTTGCTCCCTTCTGTCTGCAGGTCAGGTGAAAGCGATGTGCGACGATGGCGGCCATTAAGACCGGAGACAGAGGTGAGCCTCACTATCCTCCTGTCAAAGATTAATAGCAGAGATCCTTGAGATGATGGATGGTGGTCTAAAGTGTGGATCGGGCCATTATGAGCTCGAGCACTTGACGGGTTGCCGGTGACGAGACGAGCGATCCCTCAGTGTGTTTGTGCCGTTTTACGACAGGGGGGTTTCAAGGATTCACTTCAAGAACAGCAGAAAAAAACAGGAAATATAAAAGTTGGAAACCTTAGAGTTACAGCATGGGATGGGGCGTTTGTGTCTGAAGCCTCCTGGGTATTGTAGTCCATATGAATTCTGGTAGCGGAAGCTATTTTCTTTTAATTTATCTGCATTCACGTATTAAATACCTGTTTCTTGAGGTGTCACCTGAAACTAAAACAGCTCATCTGAAGTTATTAATCACTATAAATAACGACTGATGCGCGACACAGGAAGCCTCGATCTAGATGTTTGTCATCCAGACTCACAAAGATTGGCTGTCGCTCCTAGAGGCTAAAATCATTGTCGGATGTTAGCCGATGTCTTCCAGGGTTGTTTACCTGCTTTATTGTCCATCTTTTATTTAGGATCCCCATTAATTATTACTGTTATAAGACCTGTTCCTCTTGGGGTCCTGATAACCGAACAAGACATTCAAACACGAGTGTAAAGAATTCTACGAGTGAAGAGAAACACACTTCTATCACATCTGTGTGCAAAGCTAACAGTTAATGGGGAAAGACGAGGGTTAATGGGAACAGCAGGACTCTGATTGCTCTTCTTAACTGGTTTTTAGGAGCGATCTCATTGGTGGTTCTGGTTGCATGCAGAGGCAGGTTGTCCTGGTTTCACGGCAGCCAAAGCAGAGTCTTTTTGATAAAGAGGTCAGTCGATAAAAAGCTGCGAGCACAATCTGATTTCACGCTGCACACTGTGGGTGTACATCTCAGCCCAACAGCATTACACAGTAAACTTGGCTACTGTGCAGAGGAGTTGGGGTTGAACAGTCTGTCACAGCTCACTGTGAGAGGAAGAAAGTTGAGGCGATGCAAGAAAAAGTAAGTTTACTCATTGCAGACGTGCATTTTTTAATTAATTTGATTTTTAACATGTTGCATTTAGGAGAACGCTTCAAATGAGGGGTGTAAAGGTATGCTAGTGTGGCTATGCTAAGACATTAATACAAATGTATTTTTAATAAGGTAAGAAAATGGGTTTGATTCCAATCACGACTTCAACCTTAATGCATGTGCTTTTCATTCTACGTTTAAAAATATAAAACCGCAGCTCGTGTGGATTCTGAAAAACAAAATATGAAACTCCAAAGACAGACCATCAATCCTCCAAAAATCGTAATCCTGGCCCAGAACATTGCTGCTCTTTCTATGAATTTTCAAGTGGCTCACTTGTCACCTCCTTCTTCCACTTCCCTGATCCCCAAGAGGAAAACCTGTGGCGCCCATAACTGAAGCCACGCTGTCGGATTTCCACGCTGAAGCAAAAGTAGAAGCCAAAAAAAAAAAAAAAAAGATTTCTGGCCTCCGGAGACTCGCATCGGAAAATTAATACGGCTACAGAATCAACTGAGCAATATTGTGTCTTTTATACAAACCGCAATAAAATGGAAAAAACCTTGACTTGTTCAAACGCGCCAAATGGAATTTCTTTGTAAATTAAAACACATGAGTGCTTGTCTCGCATAAATAGCGCTGGAATAAAAATGGAAACAAGTTCACAGAAGATGATTAAAGCTGCAGATGCAATCCGAGCTATGTATAATCTACTAATGAGGATTTAATTGAACTATTGTCGTGTAGATCAAAAGTGGAAATTACAACCAACTGCATAATTGCTCTTCATGATATTTCAGGAGGAACTACCTTATACTAGTTGAGGGGGAAAAAAAGAGTAGTTTCACCAATAAAAATGACAAATTAATCTTAAATCCTGCTTCCTGTTGTCAAAAACCCCCCAAATGGTACTTCCTGTATCTGTTAAACCCAAGTTAATGCAAAGTCCCGGTCACTTCCTGTGTGAATGCATCCCATGTTATAGAGGTCTGGTGAGTGTTCCTGGGCTATCTGCCCATTGCTAGTAAACAATGCTGCTGCTGCAAACTAATATTTGCATTACAGGGCAGAGTGTTTTGTCACCATTTTAATGATGGCGCCCTCGCTCAGCTCAGGTTGCGAGGCGTCGGCGCCGACCCTCGCGGGCCGAGTTCCGGTGACACCTTCCAATCTGTGTTAATGAGATGACTCCACTCTGTCTGTGGGTCACGGTGATATTTACGGAGACCGTTGTAGCGGCAGAGATCCACGCCTCCCCGCGGCGCTCCCCTCAACTCATTTGCATAGCTTTCAGACTCTTTCTCGCTCTGCGGTCTTTCGCCGCTCTCGCCCAGTGATCGACAGGCTCCCTCGCACTTCCCTTCAGTTTGTGTCGCACATGTTAATTAAAGCCTCTAATTAGCTTTCCCCACTAAAAGGCCGCATTAAATCAGAGTTTGAATGGCAAATAATTCCCCGCCATTAGCATAATTGTGTTTTTGAAGTGTAGAGATGCAGGCATTAGGGATGCTAGCACGCATTTTTGTTTCAGTGATTTGTTGTATTTGGGGCTCAGCGCCCCGAGGGGACACAGGAGGTTGGCGATGTGTGTTTAGATGCCCCGGGACCCAACAGGGGCCACACACTAATGAGGCCTGCTCCCCTCTGATGGAGCAGATACAGGAACAACAAACCTGTGATGTGGGTCCCTCATGTGGTCCACGGGGGCCTGCAGAGCGGAACAGGAACACCGGTGGAACGCGCCAGAGCGGGGCGGGTGATGACTATCACCAGTTCACCTGTTTGTTTGGTTGTTTTCTACCCACATTGGGTTTCAGACCAAGAAAATAAGGGAAAAGATTCTGAATAGTCAACAGCATTAGTGTGGTTTAATGATAATTGTGCATATTTTCACATTAAATTGTGAGAAAATGACTTTTATTCTCACAGTAAATTATTCAAACATTTTTTAATTAAACTATTGGTGAACATAAAAAAATCTTCCGTTCTGGCTTGATTTGACTTTATTAGACCCAAAAAATTAGTAGCACCTTCCTGTTGATGACCGTAACATGAATATGTTTATGAATTTGGACTTGGATATAATGAATGCATACCTACGTCACTAGTATGAAATAGTTCTTACGGCATATTTGCCAAAGGAAAGAAAAGAGTTCATGCAGGTGAAAGCAGATTGGGATTCATCTGTATTCAGTCGACTAGGGTTTCTTCTTTTTACGACTTACACGGGGCATGCCAAATCCGTTTTAAAAACGTCCCCCAGGAGGGGCTTTAAACCGCCAGCAATAAAACAACAAGAAAATATATAGTATTATTACCAATGCCGGGATGGGGAGCGCATCGAGGTTTAGCTTGTAAATTTAAGGTTCCAAACTAGAAAGAGATTAAAAAAGAAGCGGAGAGGAGATCTTTAACATGGCAGCACTGACAAAGATAAAGAGGTGTGAGAGTTAATTCCACCCTGAATAATCATAAACACGTCCATCAGTTGGGGTTATTTTACGACCCCTCGCAGGTGTTGGCGAGAGCACAGATCCCCCACACCTCCAGTTGTGTCCTCTTTTATGCAGCGTCTCCTTCCGGGATGTGCTGCAGTGATTAGTGCTGTGGACATCAGCGGCTATCTGACGCGACTGAAGCTGTCACCATCCTGTGAATCCTGCCTCGGGGCAGACATGATGTACTTTCAAGAGCTTCCTCTGGGCCAAGTTACTCAGGGAACTACAGTGGCAAAAATTATTCAGGGTCACCGGCGGCGGTGGAAACGGTGACAGTTTGGGGTTTGTGTGATAGCTGCGAGTGTCATGTGTGTTATTATTGAAACAGCCCAATGTGCAATGCAGCACATTGGCGCTCCAGTCTTGACTTCAGCTCCAGGCATGAAAACCCATTAAGATGCATTGGAGGAAACGACGCGGTTGTAGCGGGAAGAAATGATGTAAGGAGGACGAGGCTGCAGACGGAATTATCACCACTTCTATAGGAATCTACATGCTTTTAATTTGATTAATTCTAATTAAATCATTTTTTCTGTGTGTGTGTGTGTGTGTGTGTGTGTGTGTGTGTGTGTGTGCGTCAGCAGTCAAATCAATTCCATTTACTTTAAAAGACTACAGTTGATTAGCCTACATACAAGCACACACAGCCATGTTCCTGAGGTGACAGATTTTAATTACATCGAATGATTATTTTATTTATTTTTTTGAATGTCACAAAAGCATCCAGTGCTGTAAAGGATGTTTTTTTTTTTACGCATGAGGGGAAAAACAAGACCAAAAAAAGAAAAATTGAAAAATACGAGGAAGCAAGCGAGGGGGAGGATGGAGAAGAATGGACAGGAGACAGAAAGAGGAAGAAATATTTAGACTGCAAGCAGTGCCAGACTGTGTGTGGAAGTCTAGCATTCATTATCACTGGTGCTGGTAGTCAGAGCGCGGCAGGAGATCTCAGCCAGTCAGCAGAGAAACCAGGAGTCGTGCCAGAGGCTTGATTTATACAACAAATAGACACTTCACCGTATGTGACCTGGACAGGACTTTCTTTGGGTTGTAAAAGTTGGGGAAGTTTATGTCTCAGCCGATGCCAGAAAGGAAGTCTTCCTGCGGCGTTGAACCGTGATGGTTGGCATCCACCCCCCCTTCTCCCTTCGCACGCCGGCTACGCCTCTGGCATCCGCAGCCGATCGGAGGCCCGACTTCACGCCGTCCGCAGGTGTCGAGAAAATGGGCCACGGCTCAAGTCGTAATGAGACGCGCGAGTCTGACATATTTACGGGGAGGACGAGGAAGCTGCTCGGCGCGGCGCGAAGCCAAAGATCACCGCCAGTTCATCTAAATAATTGCTTTTATAAACAGTCATACTGTTATTAAAGACACAACAGCAGCATGCAGCTGGCGAAGCACATGCCGTGTAATTACAGTATTCCTGGTTTCAACGCAGCCCCCACCCCCCCCTCTCATTATGTCTCTCCAATTCAAATTCAAATTTGCTTTTTTGGCCTCAAGATTTATGTAAATACAGCATTGCTAAAAGCAGGTTTTGCAACACTAAAAATGGAAGTATTATAATTTATAACAGAAACAACAACCGAAGCCTTGAGTCATCCTGCTGTTAGAATTAAAGCTTCGCAGGAAGTTGACGCATAATTTCTGCAATGACATTAAATGCAAAATGATTTACAGCTCTTTCCGCACTATAAGGCGCGCCTAAAAGTCTTTAATTTTTGCAAAAACTGACTGCGCCTTATTAATCCAGCGCGCCTTATAATCCAGTTTTGAAATATGCCATTCGTTGAATGTGCGCCTTATGGTGTAGAAAATACTGTAAAGGTTTCATTCAGATGAATTATTTGCAAACTAGATGAGGTTTAAGTTGATTACTACTTATAGAACAGACATTCAACCCGATTTAACATCGCAATTGAAGACAATGCAGCCGTTTTCGCTAAGTGACATTGATACTGATACTGATGTGACATCACGCTGTGACACACACACACACACACAGGTGAAATTGTTTCCTTCAGTGTAAACAAACAAATGCATCATGTAGAAGTGTCTCGGCGAGAAGCGCTGCAGTCACAGCTCAGTGTTTCTACATTACACAATTAGACTTTAAATGAACCGTGAGGTGTTTACAGGTGTGTTTATTAGCCTGGGAATGACTCAGCCCGCCATCAACTTATTTATTCTGTGCTATTAACTCCATATTGAACTCAATAAGTCCTAAAAGTTGAGAGAGAGAAAGACGATGTGAGCGTTTGAACGTAAACCGTGTGCGTTCACCTTTAAGGAAACCAGCCGTAGTGAGATGACAGGAGCGTGACTAAAGTGATATTTTCATTTAAAAAAAAAGAAATCTTGTGCCTCATTTAAGATATGGAGAGGGAGGGGAATGAGCTCCAGATATCACGGCACAAATATGTCGTCTACACACACACACACACACACACACACATCCTGTGCAGGCCTGATTGAGTGTAAGTGTCTGCGTTGGCGGTCAAGGTCAGCTGATAATGGGAGAGACTGAGGACAGGGTGAGGCAGCAGGGGGGTCGGCAGCAGTCTCAGGTAATGAGATTTACGACCCTGAGCTCTCACTGCCCCCCACCCATCCCAACCCCCCCCTCCCCTCCCCTCGCCTAACATGATTTATAGATCTAATAGACGTCAGCGCTCCCGCCTTAGATAGAGGCTTCGCATTATCACTGAGGGAAAAGGCATCCGTTCAACAGGGCGAGAATACAGAGACAACTCTAGCAGGGTGTGTGCGTGTGTGTGTGTGTGTGTGTGTGTGTGTGTGTGTGTGTGTGTGTGTGTGTGTGTGCGCGCGCTTCAATGCATGCCACAAACACACAACTGTCTGAACGTGTTGCATTGTTCAGATTCTTTTCAGTATTCTGCAGTATAAACGCAAACTTACAGTCAAACTAATCAATATTGCTTTAATATTTGCAATCAAATCATTCAAATTAGGATAACGAAAGGGAAAGTGTAGAATGATGCACCACAGAGGATTTCCGTGGGGGCCCCCCACAGCCCCACGGGCCTCAGCGCGCCACATTAGTCTAACAACCTGCTCTTTTATTGTTTTGGCGTTCCCTCATCCGTCTTGTCGATGTCATTTCCAGCAAAAAAAAAGCCTGAATAAGCAGACTGTGCACCGGCAGCACAGCCGCGAGCAGCAGACATACAAAGTCAAGAACAAGCAGCTAAAGAGAAAGACATTTCAATCAGAAGTCTGCAGAAAGAGAGAGAATTTCAGACTTGCATTCATCAAGTTGTCGAGCGTACGACTCCGTCTGAAAGGAAAGTTTCTAGCAAGTTAAAGGCGGCTTTATAGATCCATCAAAAGTTGTGTTTGAGTTTGTGTTACAAGATAAAAATGACTCTAGTCCTGCTTTCAGAGATTAAATTAATGACCACAATATTGGTGATTACAGTTTTACATAAATACTATCAGGGTGTTTGTTAAGAATGTGCAGAGAAAAAAAAAACCCAACTGTAGACACCAAGTCAATAAAAAGCTGGTCTGGTAATCAGGTTTTTTTAAATTAGTGGTTACTTTTAATTATGTTTAATCCTTATTTAAAGTAGTTTGAATGTGATCTGGATCATTTTTTGATGGAAAGAAATTCAGCATTTGAGTTGAAACATGGAAGAAAACTAAATCCTTGGTATCGGAACGGCTCAAAACGTGTGTGATTTCAAATATACACATTTTCAGTTATTCAAATCAAATATAAGAATGGGACTTAATACATTTTTTTGGAGTTTATTCCATTCTAATAAAGTTCTATCAAGCTGTCAACTTAAATTACTTCATATTTAAAAGAAGATGAGAAGCTAAAGTGAGCCTAACCAAAGCTAGATAAGATTAGTAAATTATAGTTAGATTTGTGATGCACAACTTTGGCGCCCCTGGTGGTCGCGACACCCACATTATGCCTTTTTATAGTAATATCTGTCTCCTAAATGTAATAAAAAGGAGGGTAAGCGATTGCATTCCAATCCAAAAAGTCTGACTGAAAACGGATTGCAGGAATTAAACAAGCATAGAGGGCAATTAGCTGCTGGAGTAATGGGATTACTCCCACACGCCACCCTCCGCGCCGTTCTGCTCATTGTTCTAACGCGCCAAACAAAATGACATTCAACTGAACCAACGCGAAGACGACGCCATTGTTCTGGGGCGCCGCTCGAGGCGCGGCGTAGAGGGAAGCCTCCCGACCTCGCCGCTCATTACCGGTACAACCTCCAGTCGCGCCGAGGAAACATCCAATGTCTGTTCAGTTCTGTTTACTGACGCGCCTGCAAAAAAAAAAAAAAGAACAACAACAATATGGTTGCCAGCCAGATTGCCTCCCAATAGATGCAGCGCTAATATTTACACTAGGCCTGCTGTACGTGTTCGAAAAGACGCTAGATTGGATTTCGAGCACACGCTTACACACATAAACACACACAAACGTCTGCGTTGGTTGTTTGTTCCCATGCAGCCTCGCATCTGAGTGTATTTTGAGAATTAAACCAATAAGCCCCCCATGCTAAGCCCAGCCTAGCAGTTATTGATGTGCAGCCGCTTTTATTGTCTAGAGTTTATTGTGCTCATATTCACTGTATCCGTCTTTGTGCCGACACACAGTTTCTTTAAACAGACTGACACCGAGGGGCTCGGAGACACCAGAGCAGCTGTGGAATTAGAGCCAGAATGTGCTTGCAGTTATTCCATTAATGCTCTCATGTCTGGGGTTTTGTTTTGTTTTGTTTTTTGCACATATTCTTCAATTAAGTTGCACAGTAACGTTTCGCTGTACGGGGACGAACACGAACAAGGACACACGGTTGATATTTGCAGACTGAAAAGCATTGTCATGAGACATTGTAGTGAGTTTCTGCCCAGAGTTTCAAGGTAAAAAGGAAGCTGACAACAGTCTGAAGGACGTCTGTTCAATCGCCTTGTCCAACACCGGCACACATCTTACCTCTCTTAGAAGTCTTATATTGGTTTTCTACATCTATAAAAAAAAGTACTTTACTTTTCTTTACTTATGCAATGAGAAAATCCCAAACTGTCAAATTCCTCAGAGAAATAAACTCTATTTCCAGCGTCAAGCAGCATTTTCAGCAACAAAGGGGAACTTTAATTAGCATTTTCTTACAACAAAAAGCATTGGACGGGACCGTATTGTGCGACAAATATGTCAGGTTCATGTTATAATCACACATAAGAGACATTTAAACAGCTATTCTATTTCATTGCAAACTGCACCCAAACGTTCCCCAACCTCCAATCTAAACTCCAACAAGGTGGATGCACCAAAAAAAGACGTGCGGATGTAGATTTTCACACACGTAAACCTTTCTAAGAGAATCGTTTTGATGCTATTCGTCCTTCATTTGACAGATTCCAACAAAAGGGAGGGGAAAAAAGTTCTTGACTTCTGTTGCGAAGGCGTTCCGATAGGAGACGCCTCTGTAATCTGAGTCATCTGATGGCGCTTCGCCCCTCGTGCCTCTGAAATCATATCTGTCCCATCTCAATTTATCTCATCGCGCCCAGTGTCTCTGCGCGTCGGCGCTCCAGCCCACGGGGACGTTTGTCACTTTGATAACAGGTGGGATAAGAAGCGCTACCAAACAGCTAAACCAGAAAGTTTCTTTTTTTTTTTAAATAGAGGAAAAAAGAAATGAAACAAAGCAATGCTTCATGTCTTCTGAGGTTTAAATAAAAATGTAATTTCAAACAGGCACGGGTAACACAGCCGGAGCAGGTTTGGATGCGGTTATTAATTTTATGTTTATTTGTGTATTTGTCAACTCTTTTCCTCCCGAGGTGGCGTTTCTTGGGCGTGAGGACAATAAATAGCGATGTTAACGTGCGTCTCAGTCGGATTCTCTGTGGTGTCTCAAATGCTTGATTAGCACAGAACTAAAGGGGCGTTCTTTGTCCTCTTTTGTTTATGCCTGTCTGAAAAACAAAAGTATAAATGTCTGGAGGTTAGAAAAAATAAAAAACAGGCCACATGTCTAGTTTGGTTGAGAATGCAGTGCAATATTGTTGTCTGCCTCTTCTGATCTTGTGGATCAGTTTGTACTTGTCTTACATCGAAGCTGGTATTGATTTTCCTCCAGTCTACATCTTGTGACGGCCTCGAAACATCGACTAAAGACAACCAGATTAATGGATGCTGGATAGAAACCACATCCAGCCACCTTTGGCTATATTCAAACAAGTGCAGCTGCAGCACTTCAATGCTAAAACATCACAGCTTTGTTTCCACACAGACGAGTCCTGGTGTTGCCAGGCAGAGCTTAAAATGGCTGCGGAAAGTCAGGAAACTGGAGCTGAACCAAGCTCAGCAGACGGCGGACGGGCTTGCGGTTGGATGGCTGGGTTCGAAAGCAGCAGCTTGTTAGGGTGGAAATGGATTAGCGGGATGCACAATGGGAGTCTTAGGCGAGACTGCGGCGTTGCGTTTAAGCCCTGCCTACGTTGCCCCGGCTGCTGGAAGCGTTTCTGCCCAGCGGTGCATGCAGCGGCCAACTCTCACACACAAGGTTTTTCTAATTGCCACGGTTTCTTTCTCTGCTCGCATTGACAGCCTCGATTCAGCATCCATCAAAACCGTGAATTAACCTGCGGCACAATTGTTCTGTTTGTCACAGGCGGATGGAAGTGGAATAGTGTTAATTCTGAGAAAGACGTAGTGAGATTGGAGGGATTCTGCACGGCGAGCGCGTTTCCATCAATGAACCAACTGATGTTGGCTTGAACACGCGTTTAACGACATTTAAAGGTGATTTATTTTATCCATGCTATAAGGAGTATAGTTCCAGAATTCAGTATTGCCATGTTAACTTGAAACGCATGTTAGCATTTAGCTCAATGTGCCGATTCAATGCACAACTTTTCAACTCTTCCTTACTTTTTGTCACACAGGAAGTGACATCATATTAGTAAAAAAAAGGTGCGTTTGAGTTTTAGATATTTTTTTACATTACTTTAAAAGAGATTTACAACATTGAAAAAAAAAACTTTCAGCAGAGAATCTGGATGAAATTTGGCGGGAAAAAGGGGAAGATGGGGCCATGTGATCAGGCCTTCATAAAAGCTTTGAAGATGTTTTCTACATTGATGAATCTACAACAGAGGATAAATCTGCTAAATGATCAAACTATCAGTGATTGATCCGGGAAAAAAAAAAAAATTTGTGTATCCAAAGTCTGAAAACACTTTCATAAATCTTTTCAATGGAAAATATTGAATTGGTATTCATCCACCGATGAAAATAGTCCCCAAACAAAAACATAATTTTGACCAGTGTGAGTAATGTTCTCTAAAAAGGGATATATTTGACATCCGTTGTTTAAATACGTCATCGGGAGGGATTAATAATCTTTTGCCTGAGTCAGAATGTTTTGTCAGACACGATGACACGCAGTTGGTTTTGGTGCTTTCAAGGGATTGAAAACTCAGAACAACCTCCGTCTTGTCCTTTAAACCCCCCCGATCAGCAGTGAATATATTCCTCTGGACAAACAAATCACCAAGAAAAGGAAATGTCTCACAACTTAGGGTCTGACTGTCTCATTTAGTAAAGATGACCAGTGCCAAACGTGTGTGTGGTCGCAGGCTGCATTCGGTGTCGTCTGGGTAAATGAGGATTGACGGGTCCCTAATGTCCTCTGCAGTGAATAATTGGATAATCGAGAATCCTGTTGACGCCCTCCGTCCTGTGGCTGAGATGAGGCTCGTAGCCATCCGAGAACTCCAGTGACACCGCCACAGATTGAGTGTGTGTGTGTGTGTCTGTGTGTGTGTGAGACAGAATGACAGTAAGATGAATTTATTCTGACTTTCATAGTATCAGTCACACTATTTACATATTTATTCCTCATATTATAATGCAGTGACAGTGATGTTATTCTACCGCCGCCTCTGCAATGTCAATTTTGCATTTGTGCTTCATGCAGACCTGAAAAAAGCAGGCTGGGAAGCAAGACGTGAGTTTTGAATCTAACTTAAAAATTCTTTTTTTGGTTATCATACACTCATGCTGTATGAAGTTAGAAATAAACTGATGTGTTTAATAATTTACGGATTAATCTGGTCATTTGAACTTTAAGGTTGGACCAGCTCCAGGAGAACCACTGGTTTCGTACAATAATGTCCAAAATAAAAACTCTCCATAGTTTAGGTCGACATCTGGACATCAATTTTTAGGACGAATCAACATTCAAAAACTAAAATCTAAAGAATTTGTGAACATATAAAAACAGAATTTCAGCTGATTCTCACAAAAATTCAAATATTTAATCAATATTTTCACATTAACATCTTTGTGCATATTTTTACCAATTCTTGCTTTCCAGAGTAACAAAGGAACAGATGAAAATATCCATATATATGCTATATGCATAAATACAGCAGTCCACAGGACTGAAGGTCTAAACAATCAGCAGATTTAATGGAAAACAGGCATTTACCAAAAGAAATAAGCAAGAAAAGGACATTTGCTTTTTTCTGCCCTGCGATGGAGAACGATAGAGAGGTGTAATGAAATAAAAGCCGGGCAGAGGGGATAGACTAGTGGGCGAGTCACGTCTGTCTGCGATGCACTTATCAGGTGGGATTTTCTGGAAGTGTCAGGAAGCCTTCAAGCCTCTCGGAGAGCCGGTAGTGACAGGGCTATCTGCCTCTGACAGCCCAAAGACCTCAAACCGGATGGCTGGGAGAGATAAGGCTGTGGACACACACACACACACACACACACACACACTTACACATGCACATCCTGATGATGCTCGTGCATCCTCTCACACACAAACACTGACATTCGTTTTGCATTTACAAATTCCCTATTGCCTGACCACTTGCTCATTCATTCACTCATGTGCACTGACACACACACACACACACACACACACACACACACACACACACACACACACACACACACACACACCCTGTCTGCTAGCCAGCGAGGCTTCCCATTAGCTGTGGTGCAGTGTGCTGGGTGTGAAGCGCTGGGGCGAGAGACATCAATTTGCTTCCTCTAATGCGCTCGCTGCCCCCACAAGACATATTGATTATTTCTTCCCCGCAAAGCGACAAATAGCAATTTCGGGGGCATAATGGAGATAGATGGTTGGTTTATAAGAAGCCCCCAAAGAAAAGTTGTAAGGGGGTGGAGGGCTAGAGGGGGGGGGGTGTGGGAGGGGGTGGAGGGATGAGGGATGCTCTTCCTCCTCCCTCTATCTCTTTTATAGGGCTCCTACCTCCTCCACCTTTTTCCACGTCGCTCCTGAAAATGCATTTAAAAGCAAACAAAAAAATGAAAGTTGAACAAGGAGAGAAGTGCTGTGTGCGCCTAATAAAACAGATGAAGCGAGAGACGGGTGTGCCTGTGAGAAAATAAAAGGTATGGCAGGGATTTTGGAGGGGGGGGGGGGTGGTGCACAGATGTTGAGGGGCACCGTCAATGAACATTCATTACGCACCTCCTCCTAGGAGCATCGCCTCCTCCCGTCTTAATGGTTGTACTGCGGAGAGCAGCTGCTCCTGCAGCCTTCGCTCGTATTCATCCTCCGTCTGTTGCATCCACTTCATATCCTCCTCATTAGCAGAGGTGGGATAGATCCGGAGGTGGGATTATCAGCCTTTGGTGTCCCAATAGTTCATCATAAGGTTTGGGATTAGATTGGGATTGTTATCATTATAATTTGTTTCTCTATCACTTGATCAGATGAGTTTCTGAAGTAAAGAGTCGCATTTTGTTTCTGGTTTTAATGGCAGACACCACCAAGGATGAAGAATCCTGCAGGTCTTAAACGCACCACATCTGGATCCCCCATTAAAAATCACCTCAAATTACCCCCCAAATCAAAGATCCACTAAAAAAATCCCCAGATGTTTCTTCACACACACACACACACACCTCCATCTTTACTTCCGCTTTCACAGTTATCCACCATGTAGTCTTTGTACGATTGATAAAAAAGTTCCTGCATCCACCCTTTTATCCAGATCCACTTCGAAATGTAAAGCATTCCTCCTTTCTCTGTGTCCGACCACTCCACCGAGTTTCACCCAAATCTATCAGGCGGTTTGATTGTTACGGACGGAAATGTTGGAAAAGGTTTTATCTGTTAGTTTTTTTGCTTACCTAACAAACAAACTGACAAACAGACTCCGGGGAAAACCAAACCTCCTCCACGGCCCTACACTTTGAAAAAGTTTGCAGATTTCCAAGAGATTCTAAGTCGATCAGAGTTCACCCTCCTGCCTTTCTTCACCAACTTCCACTGTAAAGTCGAATGTTCCCTCTCCTCCGGGCAGCCATGATATTTCACATTGTTATATAAGGTTCTGGATGATTTAAGGTGGCTGATAGCTGCAGATGTCAGCGCTGCAGGCTCCGAGCAGGAAGTGAAGTAATACGTGTGTGCAGCTCATCGTGAGATAGACTGATAGGAAATATTACTCAATAAGTTTAGCTGTGGACAACTTCTTTCTGCAAAGATGATTCCTCATCGTGATTACTCTTGGAAAAATCAAGATCTAGTCCAGATCGGAGGAAAGTAATGGAATTTTCAGACTGGTAGGAACCCTTGTTGAAGTTATTGGTGCAGGAAAACGTGGTGTGGGATAGTGTCACCTAAGCATGAGATGTGTGAGTGAATAAGAAAATTAACACTTTTAACATTTAATTCCTGCGTCTTGAATGTGTAAATTATTGCACAGGCAATTTAGGGTCTTTAAGCCAATTTTTTTCTGTCTTCTGCCACTACGACCTTTACTTTATCACTGTTCCCATAAATAGTTCATAAAATTTACATCTTTTTTCCCCTAATCCCTGCCAACGTGTCCATAGTGCTTGTTTAAACCTTAATAATAATTAATCTGACTGCATTTAGATGATCCAGGCATGAAATAAGCACTGTCTAAATGAGGTTATAGTGAATACATAATCCTGCTATCACATTAAAAATGCCTTTTGTGCTTTCAAAAGCAAAATATGAGTGCACATGGCTTTATAAGGATGAATTTGCACTTGGGAACATTTGCAAAGCGGCTAAAATTGTTTAAAAATAGAAACGATGAGGAAACAGAATTTTTTTTTTTTTTTTTTTACAAAAACACATTAATTTGGATGCAGTTTGCAGAACAGGGTGATCAGTTCAAAAGTTTCTGCACCACATGAATGTGAATAACCATGACAGGCCATTTTGTTGTTTCTTAGGGATAATGGATCACAGCTTTAATTGCATGCAACAAGCCTGCAGTGGGCCATTAAGCACAATAAATTATTTCCCAAGATAGTTGGAGGAATTGTGAAAACTTTGACCATTCCGGGGGGCTTTTACACCCCTGTGCTGGCATCCATTATCAATTTAGTTTGGTAAATGAAGGTAATGCAGCCGTTTCTAAGTATAACAGCGGCACGTTCTCGGATTGCATGCAAAGGTTTAATGAAATGGAGTTTTTTAAACACCCCAACCAATCGTCAGCAGACTAATAATGCCCTCGTTCCCCCGAGATCCGGTGGTCCTAAATTATAGGAAGCAGCTCAGACAGACAGAAATGACACAGAACCGCATGCAAAATGAGCTTATTATCCCTGTTCCTGTCAATGCAGCACGGCCAAGCTGTCAGTGATCACAACAGACATGTTATATACAACGGCGGTATTACAGCCGCCGCGCCTGATAAGAGGAATGATCCACGGTGGTGATGAAAACAGACAGGTGAGATGGAGGGGAAAGAGGGGACGGATAGGAAAAAAAAAGGGCTGTTAGCGAGAGGATGGTGGGAGTAGAAAGACAAAGAAAGGGTGGAAGGAATTAGAGGATGCGCAAAATGGCAAGATGAATGGATGGACGGCGGGACGGAGAGAGGGGGGAAGAATGGGTGGATGGATGGAGGGATGGTGGGACGGAGGAGGGGTGATGCTGGCTATTATCCTGCATCGATTTAGTCCAGTCAGGGATGGCTGGAGGCGTAATGAAGTGTGGGATCTAGGGGTGTCTGCATGTTCTTGTTTGCGCCTTATAGCTTTTTGGATGTATTGTGGGATGACGTGTCAACTGTGTGTGTGTGTGTGTGTGTTTAATGCAGATGGTGAGGTTCTGCAGGAAGCTTTAATCCATAATTGATAGACTATAACCAACGTTCATCTTTTGAAATTACCTTACCCTCCATTACTCCCCTACTGACCTGAGAATGAAGTGGCAGATATTCACAATAACTGCAGGACTGCGACCTGATCTTGCTTCTAAACTTCAGAGAACAAAGACAGATCCGTCTGAACAAAACGCTACCTTTAGATTTTTAGAAAGAAATCATTCGTTAGCTCAAAGAAATAAATGAAAAGTGTAGAAAATAATCCTTACATTAAAATCCTTAGATTCAAAGTGCAGTTGGTAACCGCTTCTGCCTCTACCAGACAACTAAAAGTCAAATTGTTATTTCTCCTGTTGGAATATTTAGGTATCATCGCCATGAAAATACAAACCAAGCCCACGTTTGAGTTTAAACAGCAAGCAGCTCAGAGACAGAAGGGGGAGAAAACATTCGGAAAAGTCTTGACAAAAGTTTCCCATCTAACTACAAGCTGCAATGAGCTCATCCTTTAATGCCTCCTTTTTACAGCTCAGTAAATGTTCTTGCTTTGCACAATGTCATCCGTCCTCCTGTGGCTGGCGAATCAACACACGCTGCGTCCGCCGCAGACGAGAGAATCAAAAGGGAAAATACCATTTCTGCTCGCTGGGTTTTCTGTGCAACAAAGAACAAAGGAGAAAATCAACATTATAGCTGTTTAAAGTACAAATAAGGTGTCCCTTGTTCAATTTCAGCATCCCTCGTGCTCCTTCTCCTCCTGCATCCCTTTCTCCTTGATCCCCCCTCCACACACACACACACACATACACACACACAATCCCCCGTACTTCCTCTCCCGGCCTAATCCGCTACTCGACATGCTCCCTCTTTGTTCTGCGACCCTGACAAGTCGTCTCGTTCCCCTGCTCCGAGGACAGCCCTGGTGTGCTTGGGATAATGGAATGAATGTTGCAGTGATAAACCCCCCGAGGATGCTGGGAGAAAACACAGGAGTGTGTCAAGCAGGGTGATAACACTCTATTCTCCTGTGCATCTGTCGGAGGAGCAGGGATTATGGTTTTACAGACGGGCTTTGCCGATCCGAGCCCCTTCCTGCAGGCTGGGATGTTTACACTGGAAGGTGTTGGGGGGGGGGGCGGATGGAATATTCTCACAACTGTGTCACACAAAGGTCTTGATTAGTTTTGAGCATTGCTTCACTTTGGGCAATCAGTCGTCCTATTAAAGTTTACTACACTCCATTTCCTGAACAAATGTCACTCAATTCAAAGCTGTGGTTAAAAGTTTACTCATGCATGAACGCGGAGATGATGCACAACTCCATCACAGTGTGCTGAAGTGTGCGCCGTGACATTTAAAGGATACAAGTGGTGCCATTTTGCGTTTATCTTATTG
Organism: Antennarius striatus; assembly: GCF_040054535.1. Lineage (NCBI taxonomy): Eukaryota > Metazoa > Chordata > Actinopteri > Lophiiformes > Antennariidae > Antennarius > Antennarius striatus. Next base: position 3,856,339 of record NC_090797.1, read on the forward strand.
TCAGCAAATCCCCCTCCCAAAAAACGTACACAGACAAAACTTTATCCAACGAGTATTGTCTGATAAAGCTTATTGCTCTGTGCCAAAGAGCTCCATTGTCACATTAACACAATTAAAACATCAATGAGCCACAACATTGTGGGTCCAAATATGCATCAACGCACAGCAAGTCCTAGAAAAGTTCAATATTTTCTCCAGTTTGAGAAATATTTGCTAAAAATTACAACGCCCAGCTGTTTTTAAGGAGGAATTCTTCTCCCCTTCATTATCTGCACATGACAACTACAGTATGAATAATGGGAGATGTTTGGGGAAGATCATTGGTACCATTAGCGAAAAGACCCGAACGGCAGCTCTCCTGCGCAAAAGACTGACTTGCTCTACGCCTATTCATCTTCCTGCGCACCATTACTTCCTGTCTTTCTGCATATGGGTTATGTTAAAGACTGGGGGATTTGTCCAAAAGTGGAAATAATTCCAAGGGATACTGAGCCGGTAAAAGCTGCATAGTAAATTCCAGCAGAAAGGAAACGTTTCCGCCTGTTTAGAGACATTCAAAAAAGTTCCAAAGGGATTTAGTTGAAATATTTTGGAGAGGTAAGTTATGGCATAACGAACAATGATCCATGGTTCTTATGCATAATGCCTGAAATGAAAGTCTGATCCGGGTTTGAGTTTAAGTCTGAATCTGTTGATCTATGTTGTTTGAATTGAAAAAGGTTTACAGAAAATGAGCTTATGTTAAAAAATTAAAAATTAAAAAACAGAATTCTGCCACAGACAGTCAGCTTTGGAGAATTCAGTCGTCGGAGTATCTGAAAATCAATCTAATCCAAACTGAATGCTGATTATTACTGTCATCACAATCAGTCAAACCACAAATTCAATTAGAAACATGGAGTTATTGAAACGTAAGCTTTAAAGGTGACTGCTTTACTGGTGCTTGGAGTTACAGCAGGGATTTCATATTTTCTAATGAGGTTTTTTTTTTTTTTTTGCCTCTTGTTGGTCTAATCCAGTTAGGGGTTTAAGTCGTGGTTTCATACTTAATACCGGTCCAACATTTTCAATCCTGAGATCTGTCCGGTACAACCACTCGCCTCTTTGGCAGCTCCTCTGTGTGCGCCTGGTTGCCCTTACAGTAATTGCTACTGAAGAGCAGAGCGGTTCAAAATGTGTGCAGCAGAATCTGAATGAAATGAAGTGCATTTGGATCTCAGACACGGCAAACAGAATGCTGAAACTGTTTTCCGTCTGGGTCTGGCCAGCCTTGTCATCATCCCACATGAAATGGGAATCAGAGAACATCCCGGCTTTGAGTTTTCTGGTGCAAGGAGACGGCGAGGAATCGATAAAAACTGATTGGCGAGCCTGTTTTGCTGCTGTAAAACAATTATCAGAGTTTGCAGCTCTTAAAGTCTGAGATGACACGTTCTGTCTTGTGCTATTACATCCAAGTCCAGTTTCCCTTGACCTCAATCTCCCAAGATATCCGCACGTATCCCTTCCTTGATCTATCCCGACACGCACCCCTTTGACTCAGCCCATCCGACAATCGAACAATCTCTAACCCAACCTTGACCGCAGAAAAGACAGAAAAAAAATCAAATAAGTGGGAGGAGGGAGCTTCATAAGAAAACCTCCCACCCTAAAAATAGAAAAGGTGGCAATTACGTGGCAATCTAATCATCCCGCTGGTAAACAAGCCCTTAAGATTCCGCCCTCGTATCCCCAAGGCATTCTTTCTCCTCGCCACATCCTCATCATTGCTGGCGATCGGCTTAATTACGCCCCCACCGTCCCTAGATAAGAGAGCGATAGCCTTATCACCACGGCTCATTTCCAAATCCATGAAATTAATAAAGCCTACCTCCCCTCTCAGTTCTGGGGCCAAACTTATATTAGCTGTCACAAATGAGACTCTGTGAACTGGCACTTTTGTCTTGGGCAAAGTTGGCAAAGAGAAAGTTGCGGAGGCTCATCTTTGAGGACGAAACCGTCTACAGTGGATATTTCTATCTGTCCAAACACTTACCCAACATCTCCCAGCTGACATTTTGGCGTGAAGCCGGTTGTCAGATCGTCACAACGCTGATGCGTTAGAAGACAACTGTTGTGACGATGGTGGGAGAGTGAGTCTTTGCAAAAGATGTCAATCACTGCGCCATTATACAGGGTAACAATACAGTAGTGGTTTGATTTTAGCCAACATTTAAGCCCTTTTTTTGTCGCCTAGGCAAGACATTCAGACCCTCCTGATCTTTGGATTCCAACACAAAAGAGTCTTCTTCTTTTTTTATGTTAGGAAAATAATTTTGAGTCGTGGTTTTTCACCCTGATGAGGGCTGTGTCTGCGTGCTGGTTTTTATGATTCCTCCAGCTTCATTTATCATTTGCTCAGGGGCGAGTTTGGTGCAGTTAGCAAATCAATTTTTTTGTAATCTCCACCTAGGGAGGGCGGCTAAATTGCCCCGTTTTGTTTCCTGCTGCAGTGGAGTTTGCACGAATTACTTTGCATGCCTGAGAAATATCAATTAGAAGGGGAAGGGCGAGCGGTTAGCTTCCTTACCTACGCGTCATCAAAATGCAATTAATCGAACTAAGTGGACCTCCAGCTGCTTTCCAGTCGGATCCGCCTCATATGTGAGTCCTCCAACCTTCGTTTTTGCTGCTGTAATCAGTGGAGAGACAGCTGTTTTTTGTTTTTTTTTTACCCGTGCTTCACCATTACACCTGCCCGGTCCCTCGAGCAAAGGGCTGTGCTTCACCGAACAAATCCACTCCAAGACTGTCTCCCAGGCATACTCCAGCGTGACTGGCAGGGGTGTCACACATAAATTTCAGGGAAAAAGGAGAAGGTTGTGTGCCGACCAGTCGCTGCACCGTTGCTGGCAATGGAATGAGATGGGCTCCCACTAGGTTTGGGCCTGTCATTTATTTCTAAACGACGGCAGATGGTGGGCTTGGCGCCTGCACCATCCTCTCAATCTCCCAAGGTGCACTTCTGTGATGGATGTAGCGAATGGGAGCGCCGCAGAGAAGGCTGAGGCACATCTGCACAGGCCGATAACGGGGGGGGCAAAGTGTGTCTAGGCTTTCCAGCCGTCGACTTGCTTTCACGTATTACTCATTCCCTCACGGACCTCTCGGGGACTCGAGTCTCTCCGAGTTTATTTGCCGCTCACTTTCATACCTCGGCTTTTTCGCCGTCCTTATCAGCGGGATACCTTTCTGTTGAGCACGCAGGTGAACCTTTAAGTTTGACATCGCCACCTGCTCGGAGAAAGTGAGTTAATTATAACGGTGTTATGTTACCGCTGCTATCACGGGGTCTTTAGGCTATAGATACTCTTTACTCAAACAGAAACTTTCACAGAAGTTCACAACTGACTGATAACTTTTAACAAGGTGACATTGCATATATGAATGGAACTTTATTTAATAGGCTTTCATTTTATTTTATTAATCTCATTAGTACTTTGCCTTAATGCCTGCTGGCGCTCTTCACTGAATAAATCAACTACCAGTCATTTACAGTTTTGACTGAACTTTTGCCAAAGTTACCGAAATGGAAGGAAAACTACAGCTTGACTGTCAATACAGATATTTATTTTCTATTTTTCTCTGACTAGGTTCGCATTACCAAGCTGAAGTGACTCAATTAGCATTTTTTTTTTGCCTTAATGTGACAAAATCATTTTTTTCCAGCTCTTGGGGAGACAAAAATTCAATCTTTCCAAATCAATTTGAGCGACTTTTATTTTGTATCCGTGCAGCACGAATGAGACAAACATCGGAATTGAGTGTTCCGAACATCAGCCTTTCACGATTCGCTCAAAATAACAAAATCTGATCCAAGCAGAAAATCTAAACTGAACAACGAAGCTCATAAAGGGAACATTGTCATTTTAGAAGAGAAATGTGCCGTTCATTTGAGTGGTGGATAATGGGCTTCACAAAATCACAAGCACTCACATCCGGAATTGGATAAAAATATAAACTGATGACAAACTGCACTCACGAAAAATAAAAAGTCAGTAAAGGGAATGTGCTTCTCAAGAGAGACAGATGAAAATAAAACACTAAAAACAAAACTAAACTGAAAAATGTTATATATGTACAGTATAATATTTAAAATCTAATTCTAAGCATTATAATTAGATTTTTATACTATTGTCTTAAAATTTCAAAAGAATATCCCAGCGTAACAAAATAATGGCAGACATTGGCAAACAATTCTGTATTTTTTGATTTAAATAGTACAGAACCAGATAACAAAAAAACAGCTTTTGAAGGAAAAAAAGAACTCGTCTCTGGTAACCAGAGTGAGGGCTCGTGTTATTTGAACATCCACACACACACACATTTGTGCAGAATTTATAATACTTGTTTGGCTGGCCTTTTACTACTCGACTGAAAAATGTCAGCCCTTTCTTTCCAGATCCTCTGATTCCAATTTAATTTATGCTGTTGACAAACAGACGCCCACATCCCACAAACCGCCTGACACAGTCGATCCAAACACACATTAAAGTGAGCGATAGCCGTCTAAAAACACCCTTGCAAAGGTCACGTCAGCTTCATCAACCTAATCATTGAACGCCATCACTTTCCTTGATTTAGGGGTTGCAGTAAAGGCATCATAACCCACCCAACCACATCCCCTGCCCATAAACGTATCCATGGCAACAGAGACATCGGCTTGCCCTCCGACGATGCATCTTTGGGATTCTCTGAGCGTCTCTGCAGGGTGACAAGTCAGGCGTAAAGAGTCGATTTAACTGCGGCATTGGGGGAAGCTCGCACATTAGCAGGAAGGAAATAAGAGCCAGCAAATACTTAGTGGGTGATTGGCTCCGCAATAACAGAACACCCCCTTTGGCAGCTCGTCAAGCGCTGCTATACGGATGCCATTACAAACAGGGGGCCATTAGCAGGCACCGAGGCTTCGTGAGGCATGTCGCCGCTTCACGTCCTCAACGCCCGAGGATATGTGTATGATCAGGTTTACAATGCTCATCCTGTAGGATGGATGGATGGAGAGATATGGAATATACTGTACATGTATAGCGTATATACAGAGAGGGAGTTTGATTTGCTGTCAGCAGCACTGCAGACCACAGCTGCATTATTACGACTTCCTCGCGGTAGGAAAGCACGTTGTGTGATTTCTGGGCCTCATGCAGCGTCGAGAAGCCGAACACACTGTCGCTGCACAGAAGCACTATTAATATGCAGTAAAAAGATTAAACAGATGAATATTTTATCAGCTTAGCGTGCATTGATGTGGTGGAGAAAGGTTTTCAAAATCCATTGTCTAGCCCTGTGGTCACATTTCAGGCCCCGGATTTTTTGCAAAGTGGTTAGAAAAGTCTCTTAATCACTTCGAACTCTAGTTTATTATAGATGAGTTTCCTTGACCACTAGAATAACAAGAAGCAGCATCTGTTCGGCAGTAGTTTGGCTGAGGACGCGGTAAGTTCAGTAAGAGCGGTGATCTGAAGTAGAACCACATACCTGGACCGCTGCTGGTGCTTTTTTGTTGAATATCGCAGCTGCGTTTGTGAATTCAAATAAGCTGAAAGCAAAATGGGAAAGGGGAAATATTGAAACACATTTCTTTCCTGCTGCTCAGCTCCGCTTTGCGCTTCACTGCATCATTAAAATGAAGTTGGGGGTAAAAAATCCGTCTCAGCTTCGGCTTTCATCTTCACAGTGATGCATTTTATTTTACATGCTGAGTTCATACCTTGCGGAAAGTAACACACCGACACGCAAATACATGAAAGCACCACCATAAGCACTCGTCTCATTGTTGTCCTACAAAATACGTTAAAACATCATACCGGAAAAACACTTGAGATGAGCTCCTTGTTTGACAACATGTGTCAAACTCAAGGCCCGGGGGCCAAACGTGGCCCTCCGTATCATTTTATGTGGCCCATGAGAGCATAAAAGGTCACGGTGTCTAAAAATAGGTCAAACGTGTGCTTTGACAAAAACTACATTTCCCACAATGCAGTCTTTACGCTGATGTGGCCTTCCATGGACTCAAAAACGTAATTTAAGTGTGTATGTGTTAATACTTTGGACATCCACATCTCTTCTGACCAATCATTGCGCACCTCTGTTGGGTCGCTAAACCTTTAGCACAGCTAGCATTGGGGCTTAAACACCTTGTGGGGCGCCCCATGCTACGAAAAAAAAAGCTTTCATGATCTGGTCCCACAATTTAGATGAAAACCTCCATCAAATAGTGTGTGTTATGTAAAATGAGTCGCCCACCCCGCCTTTCACTTCAATCGCCTTCTCTGCCACCCATGAGACGGAGCATGAACGCCCCGCAGGGGGGGTGGCGTTCATTTCTGATTTTTTTTTTTTTTTTGTAATACCCTCCCAGCCTGGCAGGCACCCCTGGCTGACTGGCATCTCATTAGGAGAGCGAGGCGCCACGCTTGCTCGTTCGCCGCCAGACAGGCCAAAGCCACAGGCTGCATGCTAATTGCAGAGGCGTTGCCAGCGTGAGATGACCTTGTGTGTGGTTTTAAATTTAAAAAAAAAAAAAAAAAAAGAGGAGAGGAAGGAGGAAGAGGAGTGGTTCAGCGTCTGGTGGGATGGGGGTTCTCCTCTGCAAAGCGCTTTCGTCCTGACCTTGGGTGGCAAAGTCGGCCAAGAGTGACCACTGGAGGGGGATCAATGTGAAGTCTTATTAAAAACATCTATATAACGCAGCTGGTGTGTGATATATGGTGGGTATAAGCACCTTACTTATCACTCTGTGTTCTACAGCAGCGTGTAATGAGTAGAGCATCATGGTGAGTGACATTAATTTGCTGCTTATCGTAACTTTACTACACTTTCAAAAGCCTTTTTTTTTCCTTCTTTTTTTGCTTGACAACTCATTACATTCAAGGCTTCGAGTAAAAGTCACATTCAAAACACATTCTGACAGCAATTTAGCACATCTTTGCAGTAATATCTATACTTTCACCTCTCGTGACATTAATTTACAGCGTGTCTCGGTTGTGTTACGGCTTTTGCGGCTCGGGTCATCCTTGCAAAGTGTGCTTTTTTTTTTTCTTTTCCCCCCGTCGAACATGAAAAGCCATGTTATAAACCCTGAATATCAAATTCAAGATGATGCAAAAGGCTTTTGTGGTCTCCGGCTACTCGATGTGCACTTACGTCTTGCATATTTCAAACGTCTAAGCCCGTCTAGATCTGTCTGTAATTTCATCATAACCTCTCCCATCCGATAAGGCGACCTTTCGGCGACGCACTCCATCTCGGCGCTCGCATCTCAAACAGCTAAACTGCAATGTTCACAGATTAAATTCCGATCAATGACAAAACACAAACACCGAGGCGGACGGAGTGGAGGCTGAAGTGCACCTTCAAAAGAAAAAATTGGTCAAATATAGCCGCCTTTGTCAGCCATATTTGTCCTGTCGCAGGTATTGACGGTTTTGTATCATTCCAAATATTAAATCCTGGGAAATATAATTAAGTTCCTGCAAAGACAGAATGTTAAGTGTGTTTTGTATGTGAGAGAGAGAGGAGGGGGAGACTACGGCAATCCTCTGTTTGATAAAGAGGCGCTGCCATCAGCCAAACCAGCCGTCTCCTTCAGTCCTCATTAATATGTCGTCATATTAAAAAAAAAAAAATCATTTCGGGCCTTTGCTGATGAGCGTTTTATTGCCTCCGTGAAAAGGCTCTCGCTTTGTCAACGGCGGAGAAGAAACCTTTGACGCGTAATGAAAGCGTGGAGGGGAGGGTGAGGAGCAAAGGGAGAGGAAGGACGGGGGAGATAAGGCCGATTTGTCGTTACTCACCAGAACGGTGTCGATATTTAGACAATTAATAATTCTTTAACTACTACGTAAACATTTTTTTCTCCCACCGGAGAGACAAAAGCCAACGTTTGTCTGGCTCGGTGACTTCAGCGTGAGCTAATGCTAAACAATTAGCTTGAGTTTATGTTTTCTAGATCCAGACTTCATGCGTGAACCCAATGTAATCCTCGTTAGACGCCTCTAGTGATCACTATCCAGCATCTGTGTGTCGCTATGGAAACCCATGTCCTTTATGTCCACCTGCTCGTTTGACAATCACATTTTAAAACACGTCCCAGCGGGAAATCATCTCCCACGCTGGGTTCTTTTAACTTCTCTGCTTGTCTTTTTAGTATTTTGTCCAGAGAATGAAAGCTTTTACATTTTCAGGGGGATTCAGAGAGGAATGTGGGAGATTTTGTCAATCGTTTGCCATTAATGAAATATTAATAATCCAGTTTAAATCCAAAATCAAGGGCAAAAGTCACTTCACTGTGTCTACAAATCGACTTCCAGCTGTTATTCCCGGTTCTAAACTGGTATCATTCTGTCGACGTTACGAAACGTAAGGATTTTTATGTGATGTTTTAAAAAATGTGAGGTTTTTTTTATTTTTATTGTCTGATGCCACACCGAGCTGTAACGTCTGTGCTTCCGCCCAAGGCAAATTTTCCCTTCAAGGACAATAAAGCATCACTTATCTTATCTTAAAATAGATCTGGAGCGACCATTATGGAAAATAATATTTTCGTTGATAAACCGCTGACGATAAACATGATTCAAAACGCTCGGCGTAGGGTACCAAGGTCGAGGTGGCATTACGTCATTATTTACCAAGCATGAATGTATATTAAACGTGGTGGAGTAAATGCCGATACTGAATACGAGTGTAAAGTTTCATAAAATAAAGTAAAAATACTTCAAAACTGTACTCTAGTTACTTTCCGCACGCCGCTGCCATCGATAGCCGGCAGGCTGGTTTTCAAGCGGCTCAATCCATCAATTTAACTCTCAATAAAGGGCATCTTAAAAAGCGCTGCGATGAATTAACAAAGAAAAATCTGATGTCGATTGCAACCTTTTCACCTCTCCTGGTCGGTCGGATGTTACATCTGAACACCGAGCTGGGGAGTTAATCTCCCAGTCGTCGGCAAAAATGCCTCCACAAGCACTTTTTAGTGTCGGGACACGTGAAATGGAAAAAGCAATTTTCTCTTAGCGCTGTGGTGAAAAGAAACTTAAGAAAACTGCTCAACGGTGACCCGATGAGGGTCCTGGGGTCCATTAATGACACCAAAACCTGCATGTTGGACACATGTAGCTCGATGTAGCCTGTAGGAGCTAAATGAGGCTAATAAAAGTGGTTGACAAAAAGCATTGATGGTATAATACTGAATTAAGTTTAAATGGCTGCAATCGTACCCCTGCTCAACCCTCTAGATTTATTATCCGCGCCGGCGCTCCCGCTCTAATCGTTTCCATTCTTATTCCCAACGTCGCTCCGTTTTGCCGATTTGTCCCTCAGATAATGAAAAGCCACGCAACAGCAGCGCCATGACACATCCTGCACAGGCCCCTGAAACGGATGCGATGAAGTGCAGACGCGCTACCCCCCCCCCCAACATCAGCCGGCAATATAAATTTAATGCCACCATATGCCGATGCTTTCAGGCGCCGGCGCTGATTAAATGATTCGGTTGCATCTGATGCAGGAAGGAGGCTTTTTTTTTTTTTTTTTTTTGCAGCATTTGTCGCGTCTCTTCCCGATAATCACATTTCTTATTCAAAGTTGAGCAAAAATAACATTAGCAGAGCGGAGATTCTGTATTCTTTCCCCGAGCTGTGTGTTTTCTTTATGAGATATTTTGATTGTGACTTGGATCACGAGCGCCAGAATCGATGTATTAATGTGGGAAACCATGAATTATGAGAGGGAATTAGTCTACTTTCACACAGCAACAACAAACACACACACACACACACGCTCGCTTCACACGATGACATTAACGTCCCAGCAGAATTCACACATAACTACTTGATTGGCCTCGAGGGATGTAATATCTACGCTTTAATTTCAGATAGCAAGTGAGCATATCCTGTTACAAGCCATTACAAGAGTTTAATACCAGGCGCTGGGTTTGTGATGCTCCCGTCTTGTATCCTCACTTCTTAGGATTTAGCTCTGTTTGAGATGAGATGAAAAGATTCCCGCCGCTATGTAGGTTACAGCCAGAGTCTCTCTCGCCTAGTGAAAATTCACTCACATAATTAAGAATATTCCTTTTATAAATAACTTTGCTATTTGTTTCCTCTCTGAAGGCCGATTCAGATGTGAAGTTGAAGTACGGTGGAACAGAGTTTGGATGAGGTTCCTTCAGGAGGAGGAAGTGGGCTTATGTGTAGGTGAAAGGGCCAGGGAGGGAACTTTGGAATCCAGATCACATGTTTGAGACATACTAGATCTGACGGGGATGTCTTTGAGTTATCCGCAAAGTCCCAAGCAAAAAAAAAAAACCTTGTTAAAGTCAAAAAAGTCCATTCTGGTTCCAAACGACTCATCCCGGATCGCCAGGAAAAACTAACAAATTGTTGCTTGGATCTTCAATTACCTCTCCGAAGAAGTTCCTCATAACTATGTGGGCAAACCTCCAATCAGAAACGACTTTCTTAGCGTTAACATCAATAAAGTCCCTGTAAGAAGCATTTAAAGCTACGAAAGGCCTGTTGCTTCCTCAGAAACATGTTTAGGATCTAATATCGGCCGCGTTCTGGTGGGATGCTGCTCATTTCGTGACATCCTCATTTCATATTCTCACCAGTCGGGCATGCCTCAGTTTTGAGGTGTAATATTGGCCTGCCAAATCAGCGGGCGCCCCATTACTCATCCCCCTCTGCGCTGTCTCCTGGCTTGTGCTCCGGCGCTAATGCAGATTACAGGGATATATGAGGGCTATTTTGTTCGCTGCGGGGTGGAAACGATCGGCGGCAAAACCCCATCCCTCTGATTGCAAGGCTCTACATCTGTTCCCCCCCCACCCCACCCCACCCACCCAAAGAAAGCCTATCAGGACATCCATCAGAGCCAAACTCTTATCAGATCTGAGGATGTTACATCAATTGCGCATCAATTATGGATGCTATGTGTAAAAAAATATTTTTAAAAAAAAAATTGGGTCACTATTTCAACACTGGAGCCTCGGAGAGATTGTTTCCTGAAGTAATCGGTGACTCAACTTTAGTTGGGAGTGTTAAATAGTCTATTTGTAATGCAGGAGGTCATAGAAAGAAGGGTCTTCAGTGAAGGAGAATAATGGCCAACTAATGATAGTCTCTGTAATGATAATGTGACTCAAACTTTCTTTTGTGCCCAAAAGTCATTTCAAAGTAGAAGAAATTAATTACAAGCGGGCCTCATTTCTTTTTCCTGATCTTTGAGGACACTCTTCTGTTTCGTGCAGGTGGGGATCGAAACAGGTGCGAAGCCTTATAATCGATAAACCCTTTTTTTTTTTCTCGTTCCTGCCTTTGAGACAATCCCAACATGATAAATGAGATGAGCCGCATTATTCCGCACTCCAAAAATCGCTGGCAATTTAAATTCATTTCCAAACTTGCTTCCCCCCGATGGAGAACACAGACGTATTATTTAAAATTTCCAATCTATTCTGCGACCAGGACACGTCCCAAAAAAAAAATAGAAAAAGAAAAACGTGTGTTTAATCTCTATGCAAGTCTCTCCTCATCTGTTGGGTAAATAGACCATTCATCATATTATTGGGCTTTTACAGCTTGACTATTTGAGTGATCTGTCTCTCAAACAGCCTCTCTCCCTGGCAGCCAAATCAATCATTTTTCAATGAAGATGTCACACTTCATTGTGTGGAATGTTATCCCAAACAATTTCTAGGGCATTATAGATGATAAATTAAAAGCTAAACTTTTTTTTATTTTTTTTTATCCCTTTTACAAAAATGGTTGGTTTCCTCTAGAAAATCTGTAAGCGGCGTATTCTTAGAGCGATGCTCGTGGAAACGTTCACCCATATGCTTAATGCTTTTTATCCTGAATCCACCCTCCACCGCTTTTACCTCAGCAGAGACGTTCGCAGGTGCAGGAATATGATCACTATTAAGTTTTCATTAGGCGTATTAAACACCACCAGCCATTAAGAAGTAGTTGCTGCACAACAAGGGACGTAATTGGTTTGTGTTTAAAGGCCGTTTGATGCTTAAAGTCGTGGGTGTGTTAGTAAAATCCTAGGAAGAGCTCTCCAAGACTTATTTTCCAGGTGAGACGGACAAGAGTTTTCAAGCGAAGATGCACGATGCGGAAAAATTTCTTCCGGGATGAGGCTCATTTTGAAGAACCTCAGCAAACAGAGGATAATGACCCCTTAATTCAATAGTGGAGCCATTAAATAACCCAACAGCTGCAGCAGAGTAATAAGGTTTTCAGTCTTCAGGTTAAATTATTATTCCTCTGCCAGCCCGCCTCATGTCTCGTCTCTCTTCTCTCCTGTGTTTTTGCCGCAGGATCCTCCAGGAGTTGATGCAGGCACCTGCGACGGGAACCCGAACGCCTCCTTACCTGACGGCATGTGTTCAGATGTGTGCAGACAAAAAAGCATCCAACACACACCCGACACAGAAATCATTCCCTACTGTTCAGGATCAGCAAGCAAGCAAAGGCCTATCACTCTTTTCTGCTCAGTCATGTGATCAGGTAGAATTAAAAACTGCTGACTGATCATTTTTGCATCAGCATTGCGGAGAAAGAGTAGAAATACCTCAAAGTCACAGTAATTCAAGACAAAATACTCAACAACAAAAAAAGTATTGAACGCGGTAAAGCGATATAAAAACTCTCCTTTATGAATTTTTATTGGAGTAATTTCCAATAAAATGCAGTCAAAGCATCAAAAGTAAAAGTACTGATTATGCAGAATCGCTAATTCCTTTTTATAAATTAGTGGATTTTGACTGATGATGCAATTACATGAGACAGATTTTTAATGTTGCAGCTAGTCGAGGTTAATTTGACCTGCTCTGGGTAGTTCTATCTATAATAATTTCATGTGTAGTAGCGGGGGATGAAGTATTAAGATCTGTGAATTAAGTAAAAGAGCTCTACAATGCAAATGAATAATATTTTTATATGCTTTATATACTTTCTATATCTAACATCACCAGACACAAGACAATTACTCTTAATTACACTATTTTGACTTTATATAAATATCTTTTTTTTAAATTCTAGTTTAATTTTCCTGGTGAAATAATGTACTCATGTACTTAAAGGCTACGTTTTTATTTACCCCTCTTTCCCTCAAGAGTATCTGCAGAATTCGCCATCGTAGAAGCGATGGCGTTCACGTCCACCTTCCTCCTAATTAGTTGGAGTCATTGTAATCTGTTACCTAATTGCTCACGCCCCGTCTCGTGAGGCCTAACTGAGGATTTGTGCGGATCTGATCTACGGCGTGTCAGACCCCACCGCCTCCGCCTCCTCCTCTACCCTCAATGCACCACGGTTGCATTATTAAACTTGCATAAGATCATTAGCATACAAAGCAGGAAACCTACCGCGGTGGAGTCATACATATTTATCCGGACATGCCCAACTTCTGCGCTCATGTAACCCTGTGAGAAGCGGGCGTAGCTGCCTTTCTACCGCATGAACGCGGAATATCGGGTGGTAAGCGCAGCTAGCTTTAAAGAACACCTTTATTTTTTTAACGTTCGCCTCGTGATTCGCATTAAGACCAGCCTGTGAGACTTTGGGCAGGGTGGGGGTGTGCAGTTGATGATGGAGCAGATGGAGTTTGGTTGGGTTCATCAGAGCAGTTTGCTTCAAGCGCATTAAATGTAGTTTACACACACACACACACACACAGGAATTCCACGCTGGAGCAATGGCTGCCATGCATATTCATCTGCTGCAAACAGATGCACATAATCAAACGCGGGGGAGGACAAACAAGAGAGCACGGTCGTGTAAATGCTTGTTTCACCAGTGGGTTACCTTTGCCTTCTTGAATGATTGTGAAATTCCTTTTCTGTCTCCTTCCCACTTTGCTTTTTTTCCCGCTCATATCCACTTTTTCCCTCCGTTTTCTCGCCCTTCCGGTGAGCAACAACCCCTCCTTTACCCTGGCAGCATGGAATCTTCCATTAATGCTCCTTCCTTCTTCCTTCTTTTCTCCTTCCTCCTGTGAGATTGCTGTTGTGTCTTATGGCTTTTTATTCCTACGTGATGGTAGATGGGTTCATGTAGGAGTAGAAGCCACTAAACACGCGGCGAGCGCTCGACACGCTGGCCGACGCACACGGCGAGCTTCCTGTGGATATGACATCTGCCATGCTCACATCAGCGCCGTGCCCATGCATTATCGAGAATGTGAACTAAATTTAGTGCAGGGTAATCAGCGTAGACCCCAGGAAAGATCTGTAATGCGGAGAAAGAAAGTGGATAATAGAAGCAGAAGGTACTGAAAGTTTTGGCTGACGAATGAAAGTTGTGTTTGCACCTACTTTTCACCTGCATGCTGGCTGCACTTGCCCCCTACCCACAATCCTTTGCCCCGGGGGATGAAACAGAATTGAAGATGTAATGGTATTGGAATGGGAATCAGAAGTAGGTTTTACAGCTATTCAAATGAAGCATACAGAGGTAGGTCATCAGTGGATGCTGTAAAACATAAGGCGGCAACAAAAGCTGTGACGATATCCTTAGAAGTTTATTTGGTGAAAGACATTTAGGTATTAAAAAAGCAGCGAAAGCTTTTGTGCGATATGCCCCTTTTTGTTCTACATCTTCTCCTGAGTGAAATATTAGGGTCCTAAATATTTTGTTGTTCTAACCAGCTAATGTCACTACCCGTGTTTTCGTTGTGGATTAGTGTGAAACAGATTGTTGCTGCTGCCCGAAATGAAAAAGTTGATACCGAATATGGATTAAAAAAAACCAAAACAAGGAGCTGAAAGACTTTAAAATGTTCCACAGAGCTATAAATTAATGTATTTCCAATGTGTTTTCATGTAAATTCTCATTTCACATTTTCTTCATGACCATTCACATCGACATGAATCACTTTAAAACTACCATTTCTTCTAAAAGTAGCTGAGAACTCTTCCTATCAGCTCAGGGAAACGGCCTCTAAATTCTTGCCCACACGCAAATTAGGTTTCCGCCTGGATTGAATTCAGTGGCAACCAATTAAGCATGAAATTCAAATGATCCCCGTTCCTGTTGGGTCTAGTTGGTTGCTGTGGGGTTTGGGTTTAAATGTCAACCTTCTGTTTGTGTTTGCAGTCACATAAGCTGCTCGGTCTCTCCTGAAAAGAATCTGAATGAAGCCTAAACTGGTAGGTGTCGGAAAAACTGAATTATTAATCCTGCAATATTACAAGAACCAGACACATGCAAGCAGTTGTGTGACTCCTGACATCTACCGCAACGACGCGAGGTGGATAATTAATCAAGACGAAATTGAAACAGCTATGTTCTGAAGAGGTTTAATGATTTATTCAAGGCTGTAAGTTGTTATGATCTAATATTCGGGGGGGGTGAGAAGGGAATTTCTTTTTCTTGCATTATCAGTTTTTAATTTACTTTTCAGGTTCCCACTCCCACGTGGAGTGTTTTTCTTCTTCCTCCTTTTAAGGAGACCTGCGGAGGTCTAAGAGAATAGTAGAGAAACTTTGGGGGAGGCTGGAAAAAGGATTTGACTCCGGATCAGTGGGGGTCCATGGGAATCTAAAGGTGGGAATCAACAGTCATGACATCTATGGGAAAGCGTTTTCATTATTTAAAACAAGCGGAATACATCTATTTCGCCCGAGGGCGTGTTCGCATTTTTTTCCGAGCCATGATCCGACTGAGCTGTAAACCTCTCCACATTTCCGAAATGTCAAAATATTCAGAGAAATAACAACTCGGCCTCATTTCCACTGTGACAACCACGTATTTGAATAAATTATGCAACGCTGTTCACGAGTCCTCTGGGTGTGAAACTTGCACAAGGTCACAAAAATCTTCAAGTTAAGGTAAAAACATGAAAATCATCACTATTGGAGTAATGGGATTTTCACCTGACAGCAGCAATAATGTATTGTGTTTACAGTAGGGTTAATGTATGAGTGTTGTGCTGCCGTTGCCTCCTCCCTGGGGCTACACTTTTTTCCCTGTAATAAATAATGCTCTTTTTTGTCCTCTGTGCGTCACTTGTTCCCCGTTGTAACATCAGTGCTGTTTAATAAAATATGAGTCACGTCTGCTCAACCTGCCGCATATCTCGTTTCATTTGTCAAATTCTTTTCTTTTTTTTTAATGTCTTTTTTTATTTTTATTTTTTTTGGCGTTGGGTTTGTTTTTCTAATGCCACCAGCAGGTTTCCAGTTTGACAAAATGACTTTTGCTTCTAAAGCCAGACTCGAATCTTTTGCTCGATTTCACAAAAACTCTTAGCGAAGTCGACACAGAAGGCAAATTTGTGTTTGCGAGTGCAAACGGTGAGGGAAGCAGCAGGAATACAGCAGTAAAACATGCCTAATTGTTGGAAACAGTAACTAGAAATGAGCTGCGGTAGATAGTAATTGGTTTCTAAGTGAATCAATAACAGACGCAATGCACTGAAATACCTGAAAAAGGCGCAATAAATGCAATTCAGGTTGTCTATCATTGGTGTAATTGCTCATGTTAAATCTGCTATAAGCCATGAAATTGCTATACATAACACCACGACTGCATACAGATGCATTAAAGAGTAAAGACATCATATTTGCTCCACCACATTATCCCAGCAGCAGGCTGAAGGATTGTTTTGGGGTAACTCTGTAGCAGAAGATCAATTGCAGAGCCTCGGCATGAAGCTCTCATTTTCTTTTCTCTGAGATTTTTGGGCGGCAAAAAGCTCGCCTACTCACACCAGCTGGCTGTTGTCTGGGGGAATGGTCCCAGCCATCTTTTTCCTTTTTTTTTTTTCTGATGAAATCAGAGGAAATCCACAAGCAGCCAAAGGCGGACCACATATCCTGTTTTAACTCTTTCTCTATTCAATAATTCTCAGTGATTGGCCTCTCCTTTGAGCACTGGCACCACTCCTCATTCCAATTAGTGAAAGGCAAAGAGGCCCCCTTGTTTGTCGGCACACAAGCGGTAATTGGATAATCCCCGAAATTTGGGCGAGTGCACTAAAGGGAATCTGTAATTAAACCAGAAAGTCTGTCAAATATTGACACAGATGAGTCCTGCAAAGTATAGATACCGAGGATGAGTCAACAAAACAAGGTCTGAAAAGTTTTATGCACAAGGGGACGTATCATCATAACGTGATTTAAAAAAAAAAATTATATCCATCGCACAATTTCTCAGTTTAATTGGCTTCAAATCCAACTTTAGCTTGTGTGCTCATGTTCATTTATGTCTCCCTTCAGGAGCGCAGAGGATTTACAGGTGAGCCCAGCGGGTGGGGGGGGTGGGGGGCTTATATGTAGCTTTCAGACACATTTCAAAAGTTGTGTTTCACAAAAAGGTTTCGGTTTGTGTCGCCGTCTGCAACATCTGAAGATGAAATTGGTCTCCGAATTAAATTTTCACAAGGACAAAAAGTGGCAGCTGCTCCTGGACAACAAATATTTAGTCATACAAGCAGCTCTGAGAGGGTTTGGGGGGGTTGTTTTGAGCTAAATGCTAACGACTGTGACGGCGCTATGTACGTCTATCATGTTAACCTTCTTATTTTAGCGTCTTTGCATGCTAAAATTTGCTAATACCAAAACAGAAAGCACTGCTTCCAGCAATTTCATGACTACATGAATCAAAAACAGTTGCAACAGCATGAGTCCAAACGTTGAGCCGTTCATCACTGTGTCCTCTAGAAACTCCTCCCTGGTGTTTATTTACTTGCTTTGGGTATTTTCTTTTAAATGTGATGTATTGCATGTGAATATTTCCGGCGGGGTTCATAAATGCTGCAAGTGAAACGCTCTATTGGCACATATTTCCCAAAGTGGCGGTGGCAATGAAACACCAAAGGGAACATGCATGTCGGGAAATGTTTTTAAGACGTGGCGTGAAACAACACGTCTTTTTTGTGGCAATCCTGTAAAAGTTTTGTGACGAAAAGCTCCCCTGCTGCAGGAAATAAGGGTAAAGTCTAGCTAAGACCAGTCCGAGGGTACATCCTCTGGGAACCGCGAATAGATCTGCATAAAATTTCATGGCAATGTCCAATGGACACCTTATCCTGGTCAAGACTGTGCTAAAGATGGCATTTTCCTTAACATGTTTAGCAATTTTTTCCTCTGCTTACTTATAAAAGTTATCTATCGGATAAATGTTAAATCACTGCTCGGATTTAATTAGTTCACTAATTGTTAATTCTTTGGATATTAGAGTCTATATAAACAGGAATGGAGCTTCCCACAGGGGGTCAGATGCTCATTACCTTTAGTTTTGATTTTTAATTTAGGTTCTTCAGTTCTGGATGAGCCTATCAGCACAGGAAATACGCTCCACTGCCAAAAAACAGAACTTCTACTGAACAGTTTAATCAGCTTCTCGCCGCTCGACTCAAACCTCACAGCCAGCATGGCTACAAATCTGTTAACCCGAGCCATCGGCTGAGCGATGAAAGTGTGGATACCTCAACAGAAGCCTACTTGGCATTTTGGAAACAATCCGGGCTCACAGTGTGACCCGTGGACGTCCCATTGTGACGAGAGAATGCTGAACTGCACAGATTCTTCTTCAACATCTCACTAAAACCCATCAGAAAGAGATAACTCCTCTCTCAGAGTCCACTTAATGAGAGTGTAGCGTCAGCGTTCTGCCTGCAATTACAATGCTCAGGACTCTTTAATGATATGTTAATGGCTTGGCTGTATTGCCTCTCAGCTGCCCAAACAACATTAACCCTGCGGCTGATTAATCCGGCATCCACAAAAACACCTAATTAGAAGGGAAAACGTTAGAATCGAGTTCTGTGAACAACTTAAGAGCAAAATAGACACAACAGAAGAGACGCCACAAGATATTCAGCACAACGCTCAGTCGATTGGGATAATAGGCGAAGCTTGTGGATCAATTTATGGCTCTTTTATACTGAAAGGAAGACTTTTTATCACATTTGCTGTATAATATCAGGATGCTGGGAAAGGGAGTGACAAAAAAACCCAAAACACAGCTGTTGAGGATCAAATATACGACCCCTCTGCTCCGTAATGTTCATTCAAACAGCACGTCGCCGCGCTCAGCGCCGCTGTGTCTGCATGGAGGCCGTTAAGACCTCTTCACTCGCTCTAATTAAGTCCACGTCATTATTGTCTTCCACTTAATCCAAAAGAAAAGGATCCCAATGGGAGTCAAATTAAAAAGATTACTCCCGACAGAGACGGGTTCACCCCCCCCCCAAAAAAAATGAAAGTTCATTCATCATCCTACTCAACCCTCATGTCGATGGGAAGTGAAGCTCATTCACAGCAGACGTAAAAACGAAGTTGGAGGGATTTTCATAGACGAATGAAGAAGATGAGGGGCATCCGAAGGGAAAAAAAGGACCTTCAGCATTTCCTGATCTTCTGTTGCATATCAGGAATCGCTACAGAATTGTTTTCTTGTGAAACTCCAGAAGTGTTTTGTTGACTGAGAAACTTTACCTCACATTCATCGCCACGGCGATGAGCCGATAATGACTGCATTGTCATTTTTGGGTGAACAGTTATTGTATTTTTTTTGTATATACATATAAATGTAGAAAACATCACCAAACCCTTTCTGTCCTCTATTTTTCTTTAAACAGCAGACTTTTCCCCTTCCCTTCACACCGTTGCGTCGGCTTCGAAAAAAACTGTCCTGAATTTCAAAGTGCTCCTCTCGAAAACAAAACATTTTTCACTCCGCACCATTACCATTGTGTCAAAAGTGATTAATCGGCGATGCATTCCCGACAACTCTCAGCACAACATCACTCTCGTCAGTGCATGATTGCTGTCGACGCACAACTCACAGGGCAATAGTGATTATTAATGTGCAACATCTGAAGTCAAGCTCATGGGGGGGAATTCTTTTTTTTTTTTTTTTTTTTTTTTGCAAAAGCGTGGTGAGGCGGTGATGAAGCACCACTGAGACGAAGAAGAGGAAAGGAGGAACACTGGAGGGATGTGAGTACAAGCAATGAAGGAGGATAAAACAGCAGTCAGGTGGTGATCCGGTGTTGCTAAACCAGAGTTCTGAGTTGCTGACACTTGGGTGTACTCCTGGTTATTTTATGTTGTAGTATAGCGATGCAAGGGGAAAAAAACAACATAACCCAAGTATCTCCAACTCTGCCGGAGGAATAAAACACAATTCTTCCAAAAGATATTCCCTCCTTTGGTGTTTTAATGATGTCGGAGCACTCCGGGTCCAAAATCGGCCTGAGGCGTTCCTGCGGTTGGGATCTGATGACTGCCAGGGCCGTGATTCACACAGGGACGGATGATAGTGCTGATTCAAAGTTCCTTTTGGCTTTATGGCGTTAAGGTTGCTGACTCACCGCGTTGTTGAGCCTGGGCGCTGCTTCAGCCGACTCTCCCGCATCAGATCGTTCCATCCTGCCCTGCGGGTAACGCTGCAGTCCTTTTCCCGAGTTGGACGTCGATAGCTCAGAGTCTGGCTTCCGAATTCCAATTCGAACGGGTCTCAGAGAATTTGCTTGGGAGAGCACGGACACGGAAAACTAATGATTTTCTGTCAAGTCTTTCAACATCAATGAGAGAAGTTGGAAGTATTTTTTTTATTACCAATTCTCAATCAATCTGTTTTCTTTCAGTCCAGTCCATCTCCACTGTCACTGTCCCATTTTCATCCACCATGTGGTCGTTCTATTTAACTACACAGGTGATCTATACGACATTAATAATGGGACTCCTGAGTTAAGAGGTGAATTATTTCTATTTTATGTTTGTAATTTATTTCCAGAGATATGAGTCCTCTCTGACATTTATGAGTTTGGTTTTAAAGCTCCATTAAAGCTTCTTTTGACACCAGGTTGTAACTTCTAGGGGTATAAATCGCAAACAAAAAATTCTCTTCTGCCTCGGAGCTTCATTGTATATATCACAGATCCGGAAACTTAAACGATTTTACCGTAAGTAATCATTAAATAACTCGCCAAGAAGGATGAACAGGTTTATCATGAAACCTTGACATGATTGCTGTGTTCCACCCCATACTATGGGTACCAACGTGTCTGCCCTGTTATCTGTGGCACATCATATCAAGTCTATGTTGGAGAACACGGTTAATAAAACCGTGATTACCTCTTTTGTCTTTGTCACTTGTGACAACACGTGCGTGACAATTTCCTCATCCTCACTGGATGAAGGTATATTTTGACACCACAACTGCCTTTAGGATCTGAATCTACATCATCTCAGCTGCATAT
The DNA here is from genome assembly GCF_040054535.1 of Antennarius striatus. Lineage (NCBI taxonomy): Eukaryota > Metazoa > Chordata > Actinopteri > Lophiiformes > Antennariidae > Antennarius > Antennarius striatus. The sequence continues at coordinate 3,877,600 of NC_090797.1, forward strand.
TGGTTCTAGTACCATGTCTCTACCCCTTTCTATCATCAACCAGTTTGCTTACAACCGTCCTCCTAATATATATCCCCAACTTTCAGATCCAGATCTGGATCCAATTGCTCTCAGCGGGTGTAATATCATGAGTTGTCCAAATCCTTATCTCTCAAAGTGGAAGAAAGTGAAAAAGTGATCCAGAACCAGATCTAAATTTAATCAACTTTCGTTTGAACCGACATTCACCTCTCAAAATCCACTGATGCATTTTCAAGATATTTTGCAGACAAAGAAAGAGAAAGAAAAATGGGTTGCCGCGTGACCTCTCTCCTGTCATCTAAGGTATGAAATAAACTAGATTTTGTCAGGGGGCCTTGAAGTTGCACCAGTTAAATACAACCCTAGATTGACATTATTATCACCCGACCATCCATTGACACTCTAGATTGTTCACCTATGGTTGAACTTCAGTAGAATAGGATTTGTTGCGTAGCTTAATGTTAGCATGTTGCAATAAAAGCGCTTACATGATTAGAATTTTTGACCATTTGGGAGCTATTCTGTAAAATTTGATCACATCAAATGATCTTCATCAGCCAATTTTGATGGAAATTGTCTCTTTTTTTTCAACAATATATGAAAATACCTTCAATCATAGACATCAGGATCGTCCTTCCCTGAAGGATCTGGTACCCAAATCCATTTTCAGATGTGGGATTGCTTTATTTTGTCCTTGACTGACAATTTGCAGCAGAACTAATAGTTCATTCTCTGATGAAAGTTTAAATTTCCATGCATTCCAGTCTTTAATAATATTACAACCTGTGTGGCTCTTACTATCTGTAATAGCGCGAACAATCATCATCTCCTTCATGAAAAGCCTGTTTCTGAGTGTCAGACAGGTCAGTGCTTTTCGCTCCATCTCAACTGTCCGTTATCACCTCTCATCAGCGGGAAGGAGAGACATTGGAGGGTGTGTATGTGTGTGTGTGGCGGGGAGCGGGGGGGGAGGCTGCTCATCCGAGGCAAAAGAAGAGAGGCAAAAAAGGCGGCAGCATCCTTATCAAAGGCCTGGATGCTGAGCCGTGGTTAAAAATAGCTACTGAGGGAGATTGGCATCGATTTCTGCAGGCGTTGACGGCCCGATTGACAGCAGCACCGCGGCGTTGGGCTGTTGAGCCATCGAGGGAATCCACCAGACTGCCTATGATGAGATGAGATGGGAAGATAACTTCTGACAAGCTCTCCACCCGCCACCCATCTCTAATCACCCCCGTCTGCACACACACTCACATACATGCACACACACAGAAAAAGTAATTACCACATGCATGCATGTGTGCGCACACACACACACACACACACACACACACACACACACACACACACACACACACTATGACAGACACACTCTCCTGCCCCCTGAGCAAGTAATGGGACTTTGGCTGGATGAGCATCCACCTGTCCGGTTCCTCCTGCCAAGTCAAAGCTCAGGCGCTCACACACATACAAAATACCTGTGGACGTCCCTCCACAGCCAGCAGCCACCGTCCTTAAGGGTCATCTCACTAAATTATCCTCCATCAGTAAACAGAGCCTAATATCCATGAGGTATCCCATATGGGGGGTGTCAGTGACCTTTATTTTATTGCTGTAAATGAACTCCACTAAGTGATTACTGTTATTACACTCCCTGCTTTACTGCACCTGCATCACATACATCTCCCCGAAGCGCATCAGAGATAATTCAGCGCTGAGCAAATGTGCTAAACAGGTTAATGCCAACATTTCTGCGATGTTTATGTGAAAATCTTTACGTTATTACACTTTATTATAATTAATTTGGGAAGTACGCCTATTGCTTTCTAGACAAGAGTCAAGAAGGGAAGAAGGGAAGGGAACAGCCATGGCCTGGTAAATGCTAGCCTAGGTAGCTTAGCCTAAAGAATGGGATAAATTGTGTCGCAGTAACGTTAACACTAAGTAATCCACTTGGTATATCTTTATATGTATAATATCTATAAAAATATTTGCTTGTTCCATTCTTACTTTTAGCAGAGGCTAAGCATTTCCTGTTTGTGATAAAAGCAATTTAAATCCCAATATTCTCATCGTGCCTTCAGAGAAATGCCAAATGCTTTATTTATTTATTCATTGAGGCAGATTTAAAGTAATACCATTTCAATATGCTGAGTTTGAATGACTGGAATCAGTCTAAAACAATCACCACAGTGTGTAAAGCTTTTAATCAGAGACTGTGAACCACCACCAACACAGCTGCAGGGAAAATCCAAGTGGAAATCTATTGCATTGGTTCATTTTAAACAAATATCATGAACAGTAATTTCCCAAATTCCCTCTGTAATGAAGAACAATTAAAGTGTACAAAAAAAAATCATGGATTACGATCAAGCAGAAATTAAAGATTTCGTCTTCACATGTGGGACATTTGTAACGTGTCACCCTCTGTCCTGAACCCTTTCATCCTTCCTTCGCCTGTCGATCATGAAATTATCCAATAAAGCCTAAATAATCATCATTAAAAGCCCAAATTTTGACTTAACTCATAATTAGGTGATTTGCAGCAATCTGCTACAAGGACTCAGTCAATCTGCCGCGATGATCTCCCTCCTGTTAGAACCGCCTAGGAGACAATGATTCTGGCCTCCTCCTAATTATAAACTCATTGGAATTTATGAGCGCCTGTTATGAATTATTGAGCTCTGTTTCCTGGAAGGGAAACCATCAGGGAAAGTTTAAGTGAGTGGATTACTTACAGGTCTCCTCATCCTTTGGTTTGTCTGTTTGGTTGGAATCTTCTAGGCACATGTCTCCCTCTGGTGATGCAAGGCTGGAAGTGTAGATTTGGAAAAAGTGGAGAGGTGAAAGTGCATCCTCATCTTCAACCTCATCGACTGCATCTTCAGGATGAGGTCAAAGATGAAGACTTGGAGCAAAAGTGAATATTTTAAGAAGTGGCGGCTGTTCCGTATCCTCCGAGAGCACAGCTGCATAAATTCATGGTTTAAAACTTTAATTTTATGCTTACTCAGATTTCTTTTAAATGCTCTTTGAAGATCTGACACAATTTAGCATATGATGCACCAAACCTGGAGAAATTAAATGAGGAATCAGTACATATTGCAGTGGATGCTGCGAAATTAAGTCTCATAATTCCTAGGATCCCATTATGTGATGGGATGTCATGGTTCTGTGTGTTGATGTGATTAAGTGCTTCATAAGTAAATAAAAGTTGATTAATTGACTGTTTTCCGATCACAGAAATATAAGAACTATTCAATTCAAAAACCTTTATTTGTCCCCGAGGGCCAATTGAAAACACATAAAGCATTGAAATACACAATGAACATAAATTTACAATAAATACAGGTATGTGCAATGAGTTAATAAATGTATAAAAAAAAGGTAAAAATATGAAAAATATCTGTCAAAAAAGCTTCATATTATGACAACTTGAGACAGAAATAGTCAGTTAAGGAAGATTTTATTGTTTTGTTTGAGTAAAACACTTGAATATTTGTTGTCTCAACTTATTTAAACTGTCTTTGTATTGATTTTCTTACCTCAAATATGTGATAAATAATAATTTTCTCAATGCAATCCTAATTTTGCATCCATGCGTTCATTTAAATGGTTCTTTTTGGAACATTTCCTTTATATAAATTCATAATTAGCATTCCTCTGATTGCATTACTTACATTTTTAGTTAGTTTTAGTTATAATTTATCATTTTTAGTAGTTGTACCATTGCTCATTTGTGGTCTCCACACTTCTTCCCCCCTCAGAATTCAAACCACCCTAACCACTGTAAAAACCCGTTGGCGCCATCTAGCGGTCGGGAACCGGACTCACGAGGTTGATCCGGTCTTCGTCAGCCAACCAGGAAAGAGGGCTTGCCGTGATCTGGACTGAGGCGGATGAGACCAGAAACCTTTGTTCTGTCTCTCCACCAAAAGCGAAAATTAAATTTATAAAACATCGCGAATGAATGCGTCCCGCCAAAAACCTCACGGGCATCCGGTGCGTGGGCGATCGCTGCTGGATGCTTCAATAATCCGAAATTAGCAGAATCTATTTATCAGGATCGATCCTCTTGGTTGTGTTTTTTTTTTTTTTCACCCCCCCCCCCCCTGATCGCTGCAACCCGAGAGGGACATCTGGACTCGGGGGGTTATTTTTAACCGCTGCTAAATGGAAATAAAACGCGCGGCTGAAAGTGGAAGCAGTCGAGGTGCGTGGACCCTCGTCAAAAAATCCTTTGGGTATCGATCTTAACAGTATTCTAATCTCTTTCCTCCTGCAGCTTCTTCTATTTCCAGGCGGTCATGAATCGAATGTGCTGCTCGGATGTGGACGTGGGTTCCATTCGAGTTTGATGGATGCTGTTGTGGGAAGAATCAGAGAACAGTCACGGCCACGTTGGCGAGATGATTCAAGTTCTCTTATGCATGCTGAGCGTGGATGTAGTGGGATCAGATTGCCTGGTCAACCGGTTTGTGTGTGTTTATGTGTGTGTGTGTGTGTGTGTGTGTGTGTGTGTGTGTGTGTGTGTGTGTGTGTGTGTGTGTACCGTTGCCTAGAGTGACAATGAAGTGGTCTGATCCGGGTTGGAACCAACTTGTCCAAACACGAGACAAGTCCATGTGAAGACTAGTCTAGTCTAGAGAGAGATGAAGAATCCTGTCAGACTGAATCATATCTAGTGGGAAATCCAGAGACCGACCACATAAATGCTGTCCGAGTCTGTTATGTCTTTATCTACAACTGTTCTCTTTCCCCAAGTATGACATGAAGTCCTACTCTTACTGACTCAGAATGAGTTAGACAAGCATGATGCAGATCCAGACACCAGTTCATAGTAGCGTTTTTGAGGTATCTTAGCCCATGCTTGCTGGACAAAGGCCTCCACTTTGGGAATATTCTTGGCATTTATGGGCTAAACTCAACAAGAGATCTATGAGATTACAGAGAGCTTTTAGATTGATCCAGGCCTTGTTGGACTTTCGTGTGTTCTTGGGATCTGTGTCCTTTTGGAATATCCAAGGTTTACCTTCTTGGATTTCCTGATTCTTGATGGAATCCATTCTTTACACTCAATGGGTTTCTAGTGCTGGAGAAAGCAAATTGCCTAACTAACACCATGTTTCACTGTAGATGGAGTTATCCTTTCCTTCTCCATGCATAAAACTGATCTACAGGCCTGTAAAGTTAGGGTCTTTTTTTATTGCTCCAAAAAAGCACCCCAAAATGTCTCTATCTTGTCTATATGATTGTCTATATTGGAGCATATATGGAATGTGTGTCCATTCTTAACTAGGCCTTAACAGAAAAATAAACTTTGGGACTCTATATCTAAAGTAAGTTCAGGACGTTTTAAGGACATGAAATTTAGTATTCGGTAAAGCAGAATTCTGTGTTAAGAATCTTGAAACCTCATCTCTTGCATCGAGCTGTTCTTGTTGCTCACAGCTGGTAAAAAATATGCTTTGCCAATAAACGACCAGTGAAGATCATAGTTACACCAATTTCAAGTCAGCAGTTTGTGACACATTTCTGGACTGTTTGAAAAACTAGACAGAAAGGCTACAGTCAGCTATAGCCTTTTATAACCGTAAAATGTTTTACAGTTATATTTTGCAGTATTAGTCAGAGTCGGATATCTTTTTGTTTTGGTTTCTGGGTGCGTTGCATCATTGGTGGTGTTAGCAGGATGACAGATTGTGATGCGAGGAGGGACTGAGCAATGGCGGTACGGAAGTGCACCATCATCGTCTTAGGCAGATGGAACATCTTGAGCTGCCACAAGATACTGGGCTTTAGGTTCTGGGAGATGAAGGTATCCAAGAAGGAGACGGTTTCTTCAGTGTTAAGTGGGGAATACTGCATTGTGGTGGGTGGACCCGAGCAGCTGTTGGCGTAGGCAACTCGACTGACTTCAATCTGTATTTTGGGTTGGGTTTTGGGGCGTCAGGATGGAGATTCTGGCTTGGACACTGGTGGTTCTGCCTGCCATCGTCCCTCTAGAAACGAGTTATCTGATAGGGGAGGTGCAGACCGGGCAGCTGTGGAGAGACCCACATTCCCGCAGAGCTGGGGGGAGGCTGAGCAGTTGGAGGGAATTGGGGGGGATGGTGGGAGGATTGTCCATCTGTCATTTAAAGCAGAAATCATTCAGTTCTTGTGCGAGCCGTTAATGGAGTCTCTCAGAATAGAGTCTCTTCGCTAAAACCTTCGCCGGGTTACGAGCAGCGGTCCACAGTAGTCCTCATCGGAGCAGGGTGATGACATCACAGCCCAGTCAATACAGCTGAACACCCTCAATCCTCTTCATATTAATATTTTATCTTTCTGGAAAATCTCTTGACCTGACTGAACAATCCCACTACAGGCCCATTTAGTCCCTTTTCAGGCCTTTTCAACCTAACCTTCTCCAGCAAATTAAATTTGATGTATTAAATCCTGACCAGTAGATAATCTTTCATTAATCCAATTACAACCATGTGTGATTATTTGCTTTATTTGTCACACACATAGTCAAAATTGATCCTAAAATCAAATATTGTCAATTTCCCATAAATAAGACCTTATTGATTTGAAGAATAGCCTCCGAAGGTCAAGTATAAGCAAAAAATGCCGCAGAATCAATCGATTATTGATGCATTGTGGTCTTCTTTAGTCATCTCAGGTCGTTTATTCCCGATACTGTATTTTAAACGTTCACTGTTTGAAACAGACTCGATTAAGCTAGTTTTAGTAGCTGGTCACTTGACACATTAACACGTTTTACCCTCTTTGTCTCCAGGTAATGAGCTACCGATCCACTATCTACGCCTCCTGGCCCCACCTTTGCAGCTTTTATCAGCCTCCGTGTGGCAAGTAGTGCAGCAGGGACTTGTGGACCGCTATGGGATGCTGGAGGAGTTTGTTACCATGGTGACAGAACTGGTCCCAGAGCTCATGAGCTACAGTCAAAGAGCTCAGCTCATCCTGGGACTCAGGGCCAGGGTCAGTCTTTGAGTTAACGCATTTCAAATAGCAAATAATCAGCCATCTTTAGGAGATAATGAGGAGATGATGACCATTGTGTTATAGTCGAAATGTCTAAATGATTTCTGTGTCCCTTCAGCTGGTTCTTGAAATGTGCAGAGGTGATCACCCAGTGGACATGCAGACTATTCAGCCGCATCTGGACCGAATAAAAGCTCCCGTCAGCACCGCCAAGGATCACCATGTAAGGAAAATATGATTCTTCCCCACCATTCAAAATTAAATCTTCAGTAAATATAATTATAAAGTCAGCTCTAGTAGGCCAATATGCTATAATTTGTCGTAAAAAAAAACAGTTTGCAGGTGTGATAAAGTGTTTGATTTAGTATTTTTGTGGTCTTAGTGCATGTATGTGTGTTTGTAACAGGTAACCATCAACCAGGTGGAGGAATCCGAGGTCAACTTCGTGGAGTTGGTTCATTTGTTACTCGAGGATCCGTCAGAAAGAAAGTACTTTTTCCAGGTGAGTGTGGAGAAGTCAGTTGTTCCTGTTGAACAGCAAGGATTAATGGATTGAGTATAAACCAGGGGCAAACAGAAAAGTCCTCGCCTCATTGTGAAAGAACTGAGAGGTCACTGGGAGTTTGTTCCACATATGCGTAGCATAAAAACCCAGCACTTCCTCTCCATGTGTGGTTTGGACTCCAGGGACAGAAAGCAGACTTGCACCGGATGACCTGAGGGGTTCTGGATGGTTCATAACCGACCTGCAGATCAGAAATATATTTGGGCCTGAAGCTATTCAGTGCTTCAAACTCCGAGAGCAATATTGTAAAAAACAAGCCTTTGACAGGAAGTCAAAGTCAGGCTTGACGTCTCTTATGGTTCAGCTGCCTGCCATCCGGTCTGCTAAGAACACGTCGACCATAGCTTTGCAAACACTGACAGGTGAGGAGAACATAGATTATTTCAGTGCAGTGGCAGCTGTCAGTTGATGGAAATGAACATTTTGTCCTGGAAGCAGGAACAAAATCAAGCGTAAAAATCTGAGTAATGTTGATAAGAAGGACAGTTGGGTGTCAGAGTGTTTCCTAAGCTGCTCTTCTTGTTGGGTGTTCCCACTCTGCACTGGTTAATGCCCACCAAGAGTGGTCAAACGCTAAAGGCTAGCAATTGGGAAGAGTACACCATATGGGAAGATGGAAAGACCCCCTTCAACAGGATGATGCACCCTACCACAGGAACGATTTTAGGAACCCAACAGCCAGCTCAGGCTGTCGCCTTCCTCCAAACTCCCTGGATCTGGATCCAAGTGAGCGCCGCTGGAGGCTCCTGGGTGGCCCTGCCTTCAATGACTTAGAGCATCTGCAGATAACTTCTTAGCGCCAGATGCCTTCAGAGGTCATGCAGAGGGAATGCCTCTGTGGGCCAGAGCTGTTTTTAGTTATAAAATAGGGACTTATGATCTGATTGTCTTTTTGTGAGATGCTGATTTTGAAATCCTTTGAAAAAAAAAAACAGGTTAAACCCCTCCACAATCTTTTAATTACCTACCTAAATGCATTTCTTTCGTTCTCCTTGCCTGTTTGTATCTGCTCTTTGTCATTCGTAGGAAATCTTCCCGATATATTTTGGCTCAAAGTACGACGCGGCGCTGGAGATGCTGGTGTGGGAGTTCATATCCAGACTGGAGGAGCTGCTGCCGGTTCCAGACTTCACTCAGGTGCCGTGTTTCTCTGAACCCATGAACCCCTTGAACCCTCAGGATTTCCGACTGCTTCCAAGGCATCTGGGAATGAAAAGAATTTGATGATTTTGTCAGCTGTGTTGTCATAGTGACGCAGACTGCTACCTGGGGAGGTTATCAGGCTCCATTAGAGTTCTGCATTTGCTTCTTTGTCTTATTTCACCATCAGAAAAGACAAACAAGGACACTGGCCTTCTTCCAACCTGAATAGCTTTTTTGTTGAGGGTAGTTTGGGCCGATTGTGGACCCTGGACTCAGTGCAGGGGCTCATCTGTGTGCAATGTTAACCCAAAGACAGACGTAGAGAATTGTTACCCGGACACAGGTGCAGCATCGAGTCTCTGTGGACTCCTCCATGGCTTTTCAAGCTACAACAGAGAAGAAAAATAACACACTGGCACATATCATAAAAAAAGACAGAACAGGAAGTCAGACTGTTGTCATTTCTTGAGTTTTGGATTCAAAATATATTAGAACACGTATGTTAACAACCAGCTAACCTATTTTTCCCTCTTAAACTCTCTTTTCAGTTGGCAGATTATCTCGGAGATGCTCCAGCGTTCCTTGACGACTGTTTACAATCCCTTTTCCCGCCAGATGATATGAAGGCGGTGCTGAAACACCACAGAGAACTGGGCCATTTCAAAGAGAAAGGTACCACTAATGTTTCTATCCCATAGAAAGTATATAATTGCATTTTAGGAAAATGGAATTGATCCTCGGGATTTGGCGTTTTTGCATTGTTTTCTCATTCACAGTTTTTTCCGCACTATAAGACATAGTGTACATAAAATACTGTGCTCTTGTGTTCAAACTCGTAGATCCAAGGTTGCTACCGATGGACGACTGCATCCTCTCCTCCCTGTCCCTGCCTCCCGGGGCCAAATCCGTCGAGAACAGCAGCCCTTGTTCGCCTTCCGTCAAAGATTCAAATCCACCAGAGAACAACGGCGAGTTTGACAACGAGACTGCCTTCGAGACGGCGAGACAAAGAGCGACGGACTCGAGGGATTCAAGCAGGTGGAAGCTGCAGGTGAGAAACGGGAATGTTTCTCAGGAGAGGCAAATGCAAAGTCTGAGCGGTGCACAGCCTTGTGATGAAACCATAGACCTCACCGTGTCCAATGAGATGGCGGACACCAACTCGGTTGCCAGCGACAACCACCAAAGTATGAAGGGAGGACGGATTCTGAGGAAGAGGAAGCTGAGCGGAGGTGTCGACATTCCCACCAAGCGGCCCGTGGAGGCGACGGCTTTCTTGTAAGATCATCAGGAACATTTTGATCCGTTGTTCAATGTGCGGTACTTTGCTGTTTGGGCTGCAAGTCTAAGTGATTTCAAAATATGAGGTTGCTTAAAAAAAGCCATGTGAGCATGCTAACAGTAGCATTTAGCTCATGCATGTTTCGCAGAATCCTTAGCTTGGTTGTAGACTCCTGTTTGAAAGTGAACTCATCGAAATTTTTAACATGTTAAGCCTGTTTTTGTGGCTTTTATTTATTCAATTCAAGAAAGCCATTATTGCTAATTAATGCTTATTATCTTTTTATTGTGAATGTGATTTTGGAGCTCTGTTTACCCAGATTGCAATAAATCTTGGGTGAAATTGAAATAAATCCCTTAAATCGGATGAGAAACAGCCATGTGCGTCGACCTGTTAGCATTACTCATCTATTGCTTGTCTTTGCAGCGATTCGTCTGTGGACGATGAGAATTCGGCTGAATCCCCTCTTATCTCGATATGGGGAGACTACACAGGTCTGTATGGCGTGTTTGGCGTGCGTCAGTCTTGGAATAGATTTTTGACCATCTCTTCATTTTAGACCCTCAGGAAAGTTCTTTCCCGCTGATGGCGGACGCCAAGGTTCCCTGGTCGGACGAGGAAACGCTGACTCTGCTGGACATCTGGGGGAAGGACTCTGTGCAGCGGGCGTTGAAGGGCTGCGTGAAGAACCGTCACATATTCACGCAAATCGCACAAAAGATGGCGGAGAGAGGCTACATGAGAACAGTGGAACAGTGTCAAACCAGGATCAAACGTCTGAAGAAATGCTTCCGCAGAAATATGAGGTAGGTCTGAAACGAGTTCTTCAGGGGACCGGAATTTAGCTTTTTGAACATTTTGGAAAGTAGAAAAGAAAGGAATGTAGTCAATGTTTGTTCATTTCCTATGATCTACCACCAGGGGGAGCTCCAGGCTGGAGTACAAGTTTTATGAGCAGCTGGATCGAATACTAGGCTCCTCCTCTTCCTCTCCCATGCCTGAGCTCACCTACGACGTAGAAGAGATCGTCAACGAAGACGAGTCTCGAGACGATGATGACGATTTGCAGTTTCTTGGCCAAACGAGCCGAGTGGAAATCGGTAAATCGTCCCATTTTTTTAACTTAAATTTTATTTTTACTTTCCGAATCTTGAAGGTAATTCCTTTTTGCTCTATGGAACTACTGAAAAAATAGCGATCACATATATTTTTGTCGTTTTTTCTTTGCTTTCTCAATTTTATTCTTTTATTTGCTTGATATAGAGCACAAACAATAAGTAATTGATGTAAAACTGATTCTGATTTTTATTCAAGGAACCAGAAGTGTGCCGTGGTCCGACTTGGAAACGTTGACCCTCATCAAAACGTGGGGCGACGACACAATTCAGCAGGAACTGAGAGGGATGCACAAAACCGGACACGTCTTCTCCGTCATATCTAATAAGATGTCCTCGCATGGCTTCTCCCGAACGCCGGAGCAGTGCCAAACACGACTGAAGAGGGTGAAATCACATTTCAGACAATGCTACCAACACAAGTATGTATGGTCAGGTCAGAGCGGGGGTTAAGTGACAGGAAGACTTCAGGAAGCTGTGGTTTTACAGTGTTGACCTTTTTTGTCCCTCGTTGTAGCATCAGTGAACAGGAGCAGGTCAAGTGCAAGTTTTACAACGAGCTGGGGCAAATTTTAGTGAAGGATTTCACTCCGATGCCACATCTGGATGAACTGGCCGGAGAGCAGGAGTACAGTGACTTCTCCTCCTCCCATCTGGATATCGGTAACTCTGACACAACCTTCACATCCATCCTCTCAGGCTTAACAATCACCGGACATTTCCAAAGTCAATCCCTGTAGAGAAGTTCTTATAAACACCAAAAAATATCAAACTGTCTATTGATGTCCTTCAGAGTCTGCTGTGGGCGTTCAGGAAGACAGGAAGAAGGTTCCCTGGTCAGACAAAGAGACCATCATCCTCCTGGAGATCTGGGGAGACCCGCAGGTGAAAGGACTCTAAACTAACCTCGTCTGGGACTTCAGGTCTTGATCACTTGGGATGTTTTTGTCTTTTCTAACCTTATTTTGCTTTCAACAATTTCCCCGACTCATAGGTCCAACAGAGCATCAGACGTTACCCCCACAACGGTCACATCTTCAACGACATATCAGAGAAACTCGCCGCTAACGGCTACTCCCGCAGCCCGGAGCAGTGCCACACCAGGATCAAACGGCTCAAGTCCAACTACCGGCAGTGTCAGGAAAACATGAGGTGGGACCTGCTCACTGATATCAGTTTAAATGTTCTATGTTTGACAGGAAGTGTGTTCACGCAACCGCCTCCCCTGTCTGCAGCTCATCCGGGACTCACAGGGTGGACTTCAAATTCTACGAATTGCTGGAACAAATCCTGGACAAGCAGCCGTCGACGTCCTCCGCCGTGATAACCGACTCCATCGAGATATCGGAGGACTCCAATGGCGAATGGGCGAATGAATTGGGTACAGAAAGGAAAAGAAATTCCGATAATTAACATTATATGTGGAAAGATCCATGGGTCACATGATCAGATATTTCTGCTTTTAAATGCTAATAATTTATCTTATTTACCTTTAGGTTAACAAGATGTTACCTTAATTGGGCTTTAAAGCGTCCTTCTTCTCCAGTTTATTTATGCTTTAGAAATGTACCAAATATCCAAATAGTTTTTGAACCAAGCCCTGCTTTCTGTCCTTAAGATGGAGAAGTCGGCACGGCAACAGGAAAACAGCCGGCAAGCTCATGGTCGGACGGGGAGACCCTAGCGCTCATGGAGATCTGGGGTGACGCAGACGTCCAGAGAGCGCTGAGGGGCTTCGTCCACAACGGGTACGTTTACGGCGAGATCTCGGAGAGACTGCAAGAACTCGGCTACCTGAAAACCTCGGAGCAATGTCGCTGGAAAGTCAAGTCGCTGAGGAACAACTTCCGGCAGTGCTACGACAAGAAGAAGTGAGATCGATCAGCCTCCCTTTTTTGCGAATGTCATCTGATCTGATGGGTATAGCTCACATTTGTCTTTCCGCCTCCTCTAGATGCGGAATACGAGTCGATTACAGATTCTACAAGCAGCTGGAACAAATCCTCGGACCCGAATCGGTTTCCATCGATGACTATGACGAGAAAGACGAACAAGCGGACCCCGATCCAGGTACGTTTTCATCCATCCGCCATTGGATGAACAGTCCTGTGCCTTTCTGACTCTGACCTCCACCTGACGTAGGCGTGGATGGCGTAAACACGGCGTGGACGGAGCAAGAGACGGTTGCTCTGGTCGAAGTTTGGGCTGCGGACGACGTGCAGCACAGCCTGAAAACCTGCGTCCGCAACAGCCACATATTCGCCGAAATAGCCGAGAAGATGTCCGCCATGGGGTTCCCCAGGACAGCGGAGCAGTGCCACAACCGGATCAAACGGCTCAAGAAGACCTACCGGCGGTACTGCAACACCCGGAGGTGAGTAGACGGGGATGAGTGATGAGTCTGAAAGATTTGGAGGTTACTTCAATGCTCGTTTTCGATTCTCCAGAAGTGGAGGGCGAACCGCGGCGTACCGCTACTTCAACCTCCTCGCTCCGGTGCTCGGCGACAACTCCGCAGAGGCTGACGTGGATATTTCTGTCGCAGACGCCACCTTACAGCCCTTCCTGGACAAGGATTCCGACATGTGTAGGTTTTTATGGCACGAATGTGAAACCGATTCCGCATTACCTACGCCGTAAATTCTATTTTTTTTCCCGTTAGACGACCAACCCTCGGGGAGCAGACCCCCGAATGACCTGGGTAAAAAGATGCCCTGGTCAGACCAGGAGACCCGCACCCTGCTGGAGATCTGGGGTGAGGACACGGTCCAGCTCACCCTGAGGGGCTGCCTGAAGAACCGCCATGTGTTCGAGTACATCTCTGAGAAGATGAGCAGCGGAGGCTTTCGAAGAACCACGGAGCAGTGCTACTCCCGCGTCAAGCGCCTTAAATATCGCTTCCTCCACGAAAAGTCAGTGATGACGAAACGGCAATTGTTTGTTTTTTTTTCTGAACGCACATGTGTTTTAATTACCGCCAAGATCACAAGGTCAGCCTTGATATAATTCTGTAATGGGATGTGGATGTCAGATGTTTAACCAAAGATTTTTAAATCAATCCACTGGATTTCAAGAAAGTTTCTTGATGACTTTTCGCCTCTCATCCAAGGGGCATCTTCAGTTTTCTTGGTGGCTGGTCTTGAATCAGCTTATTAACCCTGCGGGGGGCTGGGACAAGACCAGCCACCTCGAGAACTGAAGAAGCCTCTTGGATGAGAGGCAAAATGTTTTCAAGAAACTTTCTTAAAGTCCAGTGGATTGATTTAAACAGCTTTGCATAACCATGAACTGGATAACTAAGAACCTACACAGACATGTTTAAATGTAGAAACCTGAGTTGGGGTGACTTTATTTGTTTTGTTTTTTTCCTTTGAATACAGGGAGGATTTTAAATTTTTCAGCGAGATGGATAAAATCTTCAGGAAGGAGGTGAAAGTGGACGACGCCGCGGCGGAGACGTTGGTCCCAGACGAGTCCGAAGATTACTCGCTACCGCCCGATCAAAACAAAGGTGAAAGTTTTGGGGGGTTGCCGTTGGTTACCAAATGTGAACTGACCTCAAATGATTACGAGAATCTATTTAATTCTTATCTAATTGTTGTTTGGGTATATATGATGTGATCTGGCTTCATGTGTTGTTGATTTCATACTTTTGTTTCGTACAGATTAAACTCACTACACACAGCGCGTTCACGGGTAAGCCTTAGAGGTGATGTTAGGTGAATTTTGTTAGTTTTGAGCAGAGCCAGGAAACCTGTTTTCCCTCCCTTTTGTAGTTTTCAAACAAGGCTAACCTAACTGCTAGCCATTACTACTTAAATAATGTCCACAGTTTTGAGTGAGATATCAGTCTGCTCATGTAGTCGTGTTACTCAAGATGTCAAATTAGTCGTTTGTATATTAGCATTAAAAAGTTGGATCCAAATTTAAAATTTAAAAGAAATTTGAACATTAAATCTTTGTTTTTTTAAAAATTTTCAGCACATTTCTGATCTGATCTGTGTAAAGTGTTTTCAAGAAAACTCCTAATAATTAAAGGTTTGCCCCTCCCCTACTCCCCCCTCATCAGTTGCCTCAGGGACCCAGTGGGTGTCTGACGGAACCAAGCAGGTGTGGACCGACGGGGAGACCCAGACCCTCCTGCAAATATGGGGGAGCGACGGCATCCAAGAGGACTTGAAGAGCTGCACCAAGAACAAACACATCTACATGCAGGTGTCTGAGCTCATGGTCAGCCAGGGTTACCTGCGCTCACCTGAGCAGTGTCAGACCCGGATTAAAAGGCTGAGGGCAAACTTCCGACAGTTCCTCGAAGGCAGAAAGTAAGTCCCTCATAATCCCGCTTCCGAGTGTGGTTTCATCATATGGAATCGATTTCCATTTTACCAACGTTTTCTATTTCCAGAAGAGACAAACAGGAATGCAAGTTCTTCGACCAGTTAATGCAAATATTTGGCAGCAAGTACGTAATAAATTCGGACCCTTTTACCGAAGATGCAGCCGAGGACGTAGGTAAGAATCCCAAAGTGACTAAAAGGAATTGAAACACATAAAAGCATTTGAAATATGTGTACCAGAGTTGACATAACTATTAGGCACTGAAAAGAGTGCCAAGAATTAGTGAATACTAGAGTTTATTCCAGCAGACCTCTGCCAAAGTAAGATAATCAGTTTATTTATTGTTCTCCATTACAGTATTTTCTGCTCTATAAGGCGCACCTAAAAACCTTTAATTTTCTCAAAAACCGACAGTGCACCTTATAATCAAGTGGGCATTCTTGGTGAAAAGGTTTTGAAATAGGCCATTCATTGAAGGTGTGCCTTTTAGTCCGGTGCGCCTTCTAGAGCGGAAAATATTGTGATGCAAACATCTCAATATAAACTGAATTTTTCTATTTATTTCTTCACACAATTATTTTATCAAAAAATATTTCAATGCCAGAATTATTTTATTTTATCCTAAAATTCTCTCATTTTATCATTACTTCAATACATTTTGGACAGTGAATGAAAATTAAACATAATTATGTAGAGGTTTTATTTCAATATTTTCAATGTTGTTATCTTAGCAAAACACTGGGAACAGGGCCATACCGCTAGACTGACTTTGTTCATAGGTAACAAATTCTGCACCTCTGATGCTCACCGATCAAAGTCAACTCGTACTGTTTTAATAATGCCGGATGTGCTGCACCGACAAAAAACCACATGCACTAGTTTGTAAGTCATGTTTTTTGCCTAAATGTAACTTTCTGTGATCTAACCGGCTTAAATTTTCTCGCATTGTAGAACAAACTGAAATGGATTCGGCAGCTGCGGACTGACGGCGGACATTCATGCAGAAACTGTTGCTTCCAGACGACAGAAGAGGGTCCATCCGTCGACGTTCACCTCCGTATATAATACAGATTCTTTCTCCGTGCATACAGACCCACGTCAGTGTGAACGGGTCTCACGGTCTTATCATTTATTTACTAGAGAGCCATGTCAGTGAAACCCGTAAGCTCAGGGCTCAAGGGACAGAAACGGATATCTGATCCTGACCTGGTTGATATAATACAAAATGCTGTTCTTACATGTTTTTGTCTTATTTATTAATTTTGTACTTGATCTAAAGTTTAGTAATTCAAAGCACATAAAAGAACTAATTCACAATCACGTCGTAACCATAACAACGTGCATCTCCTTTTTGGTCTTGATTGATGTCTGAGTCGTTGGGTCTCCTGTCATTGTACTTGTTAATACTGTTGAAACTCTGAGTCGTGAATGTTTATATCCGACTGTTAAGTCTTATTTTTGTGTCATGAGTCTTCAGAATTTTATTTATTTAACTTATTTCCTGGCATATTTTGCAGCTTACATCAAACGCATCACGCTTCAAACTTTATCGAAGCGCTTTTTTCCAGAACGATGTAGAGTTTTTGTTAAATCCATTAAAAATAATTTAAACAAGTGAGAGATTATTTCTGTTATTTTTAATGTGTTTATTTTTTCGTGAAAACTTCATACACAGGTATTAGAGCTTGAGGTATGTGCACCGGATTCACAATGATGAGGTAAAATAAAAGTGAATGGAAGTTAAAATTACAAAGTGACATTCAAGTTAAAAAAAATCAGTGAATCTGGATTAAGATTAAAAACAGATTAAACAAGTTGAAAGTGACGAGTATTTCTGGTTTACAGTTAATTTTAAATGTAGACATTGTGGTGAAAACCCTCCCGAATACCAGCAAACTTCTGAGGACCTTTGATTTCCCTTGACCCGCCTGACGATGGTCGAGTGACATCATGAGGAAACGCAAGACATTCATAAAACCACAAGACTGCGACATTAAAATGTTCCTTTTTCACTTGTGTTGATTATGATTCAGTCACATACTTCACAGAACTCCACATTGTTTAAAAACCCTAAAACCCCGAACGATACTGCAGATTTTTTGAGATTTTAAATTGGCACTATTAGGTGGAATAATGGAATAACGAAGCGTCATCAACAGTCACTATAAAGCTCTGTTACACGATTAGGACAATGTTCTTTCATGTTGTCCTAAAAAAATAATTGCTAAAGCTGCTGGGAACGAAGGTGGACAATTTTTGCATGAACAAATGTGATTTGTTAAGGCGTAAAAAAAAAACCCAGTGGGTGAAATCTCAGCTTCAGTCTCTGACCCTGATGATTCATTCTGTGTAGACTGACTGCAGACAGCCAGAGGTTCCACCTCTGCCTGCCTTACATCAGTTCAAGTAGAAGAAGGAAATCAGGCGGGGACTGCTGGGAAGCCACTCCAGGGTTTCCCGTCGCAAGACCCACTTTGACAATACTATTTATGTTGTTGACGTCCCAACACTAACTGTAGTCGTACAAATCCTGCACCAGATACAGCAGGAATGTTCGGCTGTTTATTATATTTAAGGGCAGACACGTCTACAAGCTCACGCAGCAGCTGAGCTGGAAAAGCTTTCTGGTTTGTTGGAACTTTTCTGGAAAGTTTGTGAAACATCCTAACTTATTGGGTCAGACATCAGAAGTGAGTCTCTTTGGTATCTTATTCTTTTTAACGTTTGACCTTTTGACTTAACGGCACGCCACTCTAGAAGAGTGAAGTCTGTGGCATTGAGGTTCATCCTCTGGGGACCATGAATAGGTTTTACAAGCCAATTCACACAGACTTCACCACATGCTGACGTTGACCATGTGACCCTACAAGGATGTTGGAGTGCTGTCCAGGTTCCTGTCTGGCCAAACAATATCCTCAACACAAATGACATGAGGTCCTTGTGCCCAAAAGCATTGCCTGGGACGTTTGTCGGCATCGGCCAGCACAGCGCCGCTGGGCAGCAGCGGTGAACCTTCCTCTATCACCACTGTGTAGAATGTCTTGGGGTTTGAGGGGAACAGACACAAGCAGTGAGCCTTGCGTGGGACGGGAGGAGGGACGTGTTCCTCCTGCAACCTCCTCAGTGCAGACAAAGGAATCATCATCAAAGGGTTATCATCAACATCGTCTTCCTCTCCTTCCTGTCCCGTTCCTTCCACACTACCTTCTACCTCCACGACGACTCTTTCATCCCCGTCACTTTCTTCTGCTTTCACATGTTTCACAACTTCATCCTCTTGTTGGTTATTATTAGTCTGTCTAATGAAGATCACTGGAACCATTTTTTCACCTCCATTCAGTCTGTATTTGAAAGCACTCCATCGGTAGTGACAGCTCTCCCAAATGAGCTGAAATCAAATGAAATACTCAGAATTTTGTGGCCTTTTTTTTGACAATAAGTTAAATTTTACCATGATGCTGCATTACTTACTGTACAATAAACAAAGAAACACAGAACTATTGCCAAAAGGAACCCGATGCCGATGGGAACACCAGAGACAACAATCTAAACAAATAAGAAATAATGACACACTTGATGGAAAGATGTGGAAAGAGATGTTATTTTGACCATGTTCTTGACTTAGTTTTTAATTCAAGGAAGGAACTAATGGAAAAAATGTATCAGGAAAATAAAAAATTACATCATTGATGATTTTTATAATGTTGAATATCTTACCCAAGTTATCATGACAGCCCAAAACGTTCTGCTGCGGTTTTTTGCAAGGGACAACACTACAGGAAGACAAGGCTGCACATGCACAAACACAAAAAGTAAAATGTCAGTGACAGAACACCTGTTTGTTTCCTTTTCCATTTTAAGGCCAAGAAAAAGGTATTCCACATCTTTCTAAACTTAGGTAGCATCTTTTGTTAGTTCATGTTAAGGTTAGGGGTTAAAACAATTGAAAAAGATTATCAACTTTGCTCCATGTTAGGAACGAAAGCCCTTCTTACCTGGAATCTTGTGTATTAAAGATTGTGGAATTGAGCCAAATTGAACTAAAAGACCTTAGAAGTTTGTGTTGATGCAGCTCATTATTTAGACCTCAGATATTTCAACATGAAAATTGGTTTTTCATACCTTTGGTAATGCAGAATGAAACATTTAATTAAGAGCTTCATTTACCTTGCCATAAATGAAGCGGTGTCCCACTTCAACCTGAAACAGCACCAGAAGTGAACATATGTACATTCCAAAAAATCATCACAAAACAACTTCAAATTTTGCACAACAAATGTAGTTCTGTGATACCCCACTCACACATCCGGAGCTGTTGTCCACTCCGTCACATGAACAGGAATCTGGGATTGACGAACCCCAGTCTTCATAGTCTTTGAGTCCACAACACTTAAGCTGCAGAGAACATAAGTGACACAACCATTGGTTTCCACCTCTTTCACAGCATCATGTTGTTTTTCCACTTCATCCTCCTTCCTTACCTCAGCCTGCCATTGATCAACCTTGTCGAAGACATTGCAGGTAGTTTCAGTCCACTGGTTTTGTGTTTTTCCAGGTGCATTTTCAAAATTTTGCAGCGTTAGGTTTGTGTAGTACTCCTCAAACTCTTGTATCTCCTAGAGATAAATGAAAGTTAAACAATTTTCTTCATTTGCTGCCAAGTTAATGTTCAAAATCTCACATATTTAACCCTAAAACTCCATCATGGATGAGGATTGGGTTAAACTTTAGCAAGTTTTGGGTTTTCTTTTGTTTCCAGCATCCATAATGAACTTTCATTATGCTAGATTTCCCCCACCTTGGCTTCTGCATCCACAAAAAAGTAGAAAGATACGCACATCATCACAAACAGGAGGCAAGATCCACACAGCAACTATGGAGAGACAACCCAACAGTACGTAAGCATAACATCTGTCTTCCTGATTGAATCTGGAGTGTTTAATTCACATTTCTCTGACAGACATCCACATACCGCTGTTAAGAAATAGCCCTTCCACCTCCACATCTCCACCAACAGAAACAAACAGACTGGCACACTCAAGCCTGACCATAAATACACCAGTTTGGCCTCATGTCTCAGTCTGGACTCTACAAAGTCCTGCAAGAATAAAGGTGTCGAAGTACAAACACAATCATTCTGGAACCTGAAATGTTTTGTATTTTCTGCCCAAATGATAAACTCTCACATAGAACAATAATTTTACCTCCTTGCTGTTCTTGCATCCTAAACTCTGGCTGTTCAGAAATTGCCCTGATGCCGTCAGGATGAGCAACAGCACACAAAATACCTGGAGAGTGACAGCAGATTAACTATACAACCTCAAAAGTGCTATTATTATTTTTCTAAACACACAAGATGTGGATAGATCTAGGATTGTTCATATAAATTGATTGATCGGGGTTTATTTTCCATCTGATTAAGAGTTACTGAAAAATACAAGACAAATACACATCAACTGCAAATAGTAAAAAGATTACTTACTGTCCATGGTATCAGAATCCATGTTCCAGTACATAGTCCGGCATTGGGCTTCATAAAGAACTTCTTTTTTTGGTTACTAGTCTCAGTCATGAGCTCGGACTCCATGTTTACAGCTATATTCCAGCTGTTCCTGGACTGCAAACAGTAAGTGGATCAGGGTCAGTGTAGTCATGGGAACACAGAGGAGGAGGAAACAGACCGTCAAGACGCCGCCTCTGTGAGGAGGCTGGAAAGAGGCTGGCAGAGCAACTCCTCAGTATGGAGGCTGGGAAGTGCCAAAAGATGATGGTGCGCACTACAATGTTGATAGTTTAATTCTAGGAATGGGAATAAAGGGACAGGAACATTTCTTCCGGTCACTGTAAAATATGTTTACAGTACTTTTAATCAGCAGTGCAACATTTGAGCCATGGGTCCAGGAATGAAGAATAATGTTAATAACACAGTCAAAAAGAAGGTTAACTTCAGGCCAACGGACCAAGCAGATGTGTTGAACAGCCCCCTCAGTAGTTGTTTTATATCTTGATATTGGATCCCCTTTCCTGGAGTGTCCCCAATACTTGAAAAAAGTGAAATGCCGACTTTATTTTTACACATATTTTCATGGAAACACAATAATTGTCTTTTGAATCTCTGAGCAGGAACAGACTCCGGGCTGTCATCCGCCTTCATCGGTTGGGTCAGAGTCTGGGTGCTGCCCGGAGTTTCTTCCTCATAAGGGTATTTTTCCTTGCTGCTGTCGCTTGTGCTCGCTCCGGAGGGTTCTGTTGGGTTTCCCTTTCTGTAAAAGCACTTTGAAATGTCTGTTAATGTGATTAAGTACTTTAAAAGTAAAAGTTGATTCATTCCTTGATAAAGCATCATTCTTCAGGGCCACATGATTGAAGTTGAAACTGTTTAAAACTTGAAACTCAACAGTTCTTTAAGCACCGTTTACTGAGACACAGTCCAAGCTGCAGGTCATGACCACTTGATGGCGCCAGTGCATAATTACTGACTTATGATAGTCTTTTGGCGGTAGTGACGTCATCATGTCGAAATAAACACACACACAAAGCAATCTTGAAGTTTCACACACTCCAACATGGTAACTGCAGCAGTGTCCAGTGTCACTGACATGAACACACACACACACACACACACACACACACATACACACGCGCGCACACACATAAAACACACACTGCTGAGAAGAACAGGAAGTGTCTAAACCTGACAGACCATCGATATCTGGTGCCTATTATCTGCTCTGTGTGTGTTTGTGCATCTGTGTGTGTGTGTGTGTGTGTGTGTGTGTGTGTGTGTGTGTGTGTGTGTGTGTGTGTGTGTGTGTGTGTGTGTGTGTGCGTGTGTGCGTGTGTGCGTGTGTGTGTGTGTGTGTGTTCCAGCTGGAATCAGTTGTACATATACTGTACAATTGAATTACTCCATGTTTTTCCAGTAATTCAAGACGTCTTCGTCGTACGCACTATTTCACATTTAAGTCTCTGGAGCTCCACAAGTGGCACAAACTCCATACTTCTTATAGAGAATGCTTCATGAGGAGTTTTGATGATGGAGGTGGAGGGGATTGTTCACCACCAGGTGTCCCAAGTCCCAAGTGAAGGCCATAGCCTGTGGTTTCACAAGGTGACCTGTCAGTGACCTGTGGACTGAGGTTGTCACATGTCTACGAGCACAATAGGCTGTATTTATGAAGGCATCTCCATCTCTACTGTTATTCTCTCTATCTGTGTGAAGGACTGATGGAGAGATGCCTGAGGGACAAAGGGAGCCCTACTGGAGTTGTGTACATATTACAGAGTCCAGCCTGTCGCCCCAGGGCAGACATATCTACCCCACATCATTACTGCAACAGGCAGGCTCAGGTTCTGTTTGTGTGTGTGTGTGTGTGTGTGTGTGTGTGTGTGTGTGTGTGTGTGTGTGTGTGTGTGTGTGTGTGTGTGTGTGTGTGTGTGTGTGTGTGTGTGTGTGTGTGTGTGTGTGTGTGTGTGTGTGTGAGCATGTGTGAAGCTGCACATATTTTGTCTGACAGTCCTCTAGACACACAGAGTCATCTCAAAGTGTTGAGAACATATCATTTTTAAAAATGTATGAAATAATTTTCATCCCAATATGGCTCTTGGTACTGTTGTTTTTGTCCTCATGTTTGAAAAGGGAAAAAAATAAGATTTTTCTCAATTCAGAACACCATAGAAAAGCATGGCTGTAATCAGTGATCTGACTCTCAAACAGGTCTGTTGAAGACCAGCATAGTCTGGATTAATCTGGATTGTACTTTACACACATATCTCAAACATAATAGGGGTCTATTGAGTGATTTGAAATATCTAACATTTTTTTATTTTATTTTTTCCCTTTTTTTTTTTAGATAATTGATTGTTAGACATGCAACTGACATGCAGATCGCAGTTATGGACATCATCTGATGTGGGGAACTGATGAATCCTGAGCTTCAGTTCTGACAGATATCACTCATGATGGATGAACAGTTTTTTAGGTTGGTAGAGGTAGGGGTTAATGTATGTGTGTGTGTGTGTGTGTGTGTGTGTGTGTGTGTGTGTGTGTGTGTGTGTGTGTGTGTGTGTGTGTGTGTTTGTGTGTGTGTGTGTGTGTGTGTGTCTGTGTGTGTGTGTGTGTGTGTGTTTGTGTGTGTGTGTGTGTGTGTGTGTGTGTGTGTATGTGTGTGACATCCTGCTGTTTACCCAAACACGCCCTGCTCTGATGAAAGAGAGGAAAGAGAGTTCAGTATTTAAAAGTTTGGGGGAAAGTCATCGAAAGATGGTCTGAAGTGTACACTAGTGTGTACTGGTGTGTCCTGGTTTATACTGTGTGTGTGCACTGTATGTGTGTGTTTGTGTAAGGAGCCTCCCTCCTTTGGGGTTGTGTATGGGCTTGTTATAGCAGCATTCCTCTACTCAGCTGCTTCTGAGCAGCACATTCCAGAAAGACGGAGATTGAGGAAAAAGAAAAGGGAGAGCTTGAAAAAGGGAGAATACGAGGAAGAGGAGGAAATGGGGGGTGAGAAAGAGAGAGCAGGAGTATGAGGAAAGGAGGAAAAGTGGTGAAGACTAGAGAAAGTGGGTAGGAGTATAAATGATGGACAGTGTTGATGTTAAGAAAGATAAAGGGAATATTTATTTGAGATGTTGCTCTCTGAAGTCGCTGGTTGATTACCCAGGGATTGGGGTCAGATACAGTCCAGAGAACCCAGCGCTGGGAAAAGGAAATGAGAGAGAGAAGGGGTTGGAAGGCTGTTCTTAAAATGTTATTCCCCTTCCAAACCACACACATTCACACAGAGTGAAGTCCTCTTTGGTGTGCGTTCATCTCTTCAGTCTGCTTGACCTGTTTCCACCGAACTGTGAAGGAGAGAAAGAAAAACCTCACCACAAAACACAGAACCGTAATGGTTCCACGGGATTATGACACTCACCAATACAGGTGGCAGATGAGCAGCTGCTGTTTCAGGCGTTTAAAGCACATAAACCTATGGATATCCCAGAACTGCACTTCTTCGCCCATGAGGAATGGGCTAAGATTCCTCAAGAAGGTTGTCGGAGGATAGCGTCTAGATATGCTTCATGTTTCCAGCAAATCCACTGGAGATGTTTGTCATAGAGGGTTCAACTCATTTTGGGACTGGAGTCACCAGCCAAATAGCATTTTGTGTTATATAATGGAAAAATACTGCACCTTAAAAGTAGAAGATTTAGTCATTGAATCTGAAAAACAATGAGGGTTGAAAAAAAAAATATTTATGGTGTTTAATGGACTTTTAGAAGAGGAGAGGCTATCAGACATAAAAACCTGCTGTGTCTCTCATGTCAGGTAAATCAATCAAAAGACAGAAACATAAAGACAGAGCAAAGTAAACTTTGAATATTTGGCGAGGAGAGCAAGCCAGTTAGTTTAAGGACAACAGAAACCAGTTAATGTGACGCTCGCTGGCTGCCTGACAGCCTCCTCTCTCTTTCTCCTCTTTCCTCTCTCAATGGACGGGGTTGTTTGCTGTCACTGGTAGAACAAAAGGAAAATAAAGTCATTTGGTTCTCCTTTTCTCTGACTGTGAGCCTGTTGGGAGGTTATTGAAGTTTATTGAGTCCCTGATGACTCTCTTAAGAACAACAAATTTTTTCCTTGTACCTTTCGAAATTCCAAAAAATTTAAATAAACTACATTCTGAAAAATGAGTTAAGCAACAATCCTTTAGTGGTGCAGCACAGCTGCTGAGATGCAATTGTGTGACCATTAGCAGAGATGCTTCATGATTAATTTGTTTGTTGCTATTTCTGGCTGCATTTTAATCCAGATTATGTATCTGACCCTTTAATCTGTTGGCTGTTAGCTGCTTCTTCACGCCAGGCTTCAGATAATCCTTTGCCCATCTCTATGTATGTATGTATGTATGTATGTATGTATGTATGTATGTATGTATGTATGTATGTATGTATGTATGTATGTATGTATGTATGTATGTATGTATCTATCTATCTATCTATCTATCTATCTATCTATCTATCTATCTATCTATCTATCTATCTAATATCCAGTTATGAATGGATGACAGGATTATTAAATAAAATGAGATTACTGTAATATTTTCTCTCTCAGATCTCAGATTTGTCACTTGTGTTAATATAACAGAAGAGCTGAACTCAATACATCAATATTTTAATGTAAAGCAGCTCAACATTTGTCTTTTTACATTCAGTTGATTATATAAAACATTAAAAATACAGAAAAACATTACAACAATAAAAAAAAAACGTGACAATATACAACAGACTTGCACTCAATCGACGGATTTGTCGGTCAAAATTGTTTTACAGTAATGGGTTCTTTACTGTAATTTGCTCATTCATGATACTGATGACCGCGAACACATTATAATGACTGACAGACCTTTAATCCAATTGTAGTCGCACATACTTAGAGCTACATCCCAATTAGCCAATCAAATTCTAATTTATATTTTCACTTATCCAATCACAAGCACGTATATCCTGGAAAAGGCGGGCTGTTCTCCTTCTCAGTTTAGCCCAGTCCGGATGTTCCCCAGTAGCGAATACCGAGCAGTAGTGTGTGAATGTGGCAACCGAGGTAGACAGGGAGGGGTAGATAGACTGGCCAGACTTAGGGTTTTTTTTTTTTAATCTTTTGTCCTTAATTTTCATTTCTTATAGAACCAAATGCTCACATTCTGCGCTAGTCCACCGTGGCAAACTTAGACCTGAAAACCCCGCTGTCGCTGCTTTTTCTTTCAGGCTAACATTTACCGTTATCGTTGTGAAGACAGCCCAGAAGAACGAGAAGGAGAAACAACATGGGGCGATAATTAAAAAAAAGAAAGAAAGAAGGTGTTGTGAACCAACGATGACTCTCTGGGAAGATCCGTGAAGCTTATTTATTTTTATTTATTTCCCCTCTTCCCGTTCCTTTTTTTTCTTTTTTTGCCTCTATTTTGTCATTGTCCACCCCCTTGATACTTTTTGGAGGTTGTTTTTTCAAACGGGTTACGCCAGAAGAAGGACTGGAGGATGGACCAAGCCGGCATCCTGAGAAAGTTTATCCAGGGGGTGAAGGCCATGAGCGAGGGGGACGAGGAGAGGGGAGAGGACAACTTCGGCAGCGACTTTATGGTGGGTCAAACTACATGAGCCGAGCTATCCTCCTTTCTCCCTTCCACATTTCCCTCCTGGTTGACTTCCCCTCCCCGGGTCGCGGTTCCCTGTATCCCCCAGGAGGTGAGGCAGGGGCGGCCACACTGCCCTCCTTCCTCTTCATCCCGTGTCCAGCGTTTACATGGCGGCCTAGCATTGTCTCCCGGACCGCAGAAACACAACCTGAAATAAAGACACAATAAGAAAACAAGAACTTCCGGTCTGAAGCTAAATGATATATGGCGCTGTGGGGTGTTAGCTTAGCATGTAGCTACAGGCTAAAGTGCAGTATGGTGGCTTAGTGTCGCCTGAATTTAATCTTATTTATATGCATATAATCCTCTGCTGCACCTAATATTATCTCTGTTTCAATACAGTTGTGTTTTATATCTGCAGTATATTGTTAGAAATCACTTTGAAATATTTATAGGATGGATATTTTCTCAAATTAAGGCTGAAAACAAATTGATTGTAATGGATACAGTACACATCATACTATTATTACACAAAGTCGTGCATTCTTCAAATTAACCATGATGTTTTCATTATTAACATGACATTAGGCTGCATTAGCGCCCACTTTTGTGGACCTAATAACTAGCCAGTATGTTAATCTAACAGTATATTATAATTCTTCCTTTTATGCCTTCCTTTAATGTGCAAATAAGACATTTATTGTTCGTACGTTTTGACAGCTAATTGCTTTGTGTATTTTATGATGACCGCTGACCCGCCCACACTGCATCACTGGATATAATTGTGTTGCAACGCCACACTGGAAATAGGACTTGTCCCAAGGCTTGTGAAATACCCACATCAGGAATGGCACTCCTGTAATGCCACTTGTGTCGTGATGTGGTCATTGTAGTGTTACTTGCTTTTATTTAGGAAATGTTGTAACTAGGGGATGCATGCACATTCCATTCAATAACAAAAGCTACTTAATTATCCAGATTTGCCTCATTTACAATTAAACTTGTGTGGCTGCAGATGTTTTCCTGTCTGATTCACATTCTGCTTGAGAGAAGTCTAGTTTTGTGTAGTGCTGTTCAGAAAGAAGCTAATCTGCAGCAGAGGTGAACTTTCCCTCCTTTTGCCTGCAGTTGCAGACACACTCACTCCATTCTCCTTACTTCCCTACTTTCATGGAACCTGCCTGCTGGAGCTTGCAACATTCTTTCTTGGCCCATTTCATAACATTTTGTCCTAGTTTTAAAGTTGGAGCTTTATTGTGGGCACACTTTGGATAAAATATGACACATTTTAGAAGAAATTTGGTCCACTACAAATTGTGAAATAAGGAACACTTCATTTGTGAGTCCATTTTGTGCTGAGGCCTGGCATGTCTTAAAGTGTGTCCCAGAAAACGGGAGGCGGATGTTGTGCCACATTATGAGGGGCTTTGGGCTGTGTGAGAGGCATTTAGGATGTGCTTTAAGGAGGAGGAGGCTGAGGCTGATACTCATTGGAGTAATATATAGACCATATAATACATGTGAGCAGAAATAAAACTTTTAAGTTGATTGTATAAACTTAGAGATTAGGAGGAACCATACTTAATTGAAAAAAGGGCTAAATATTGTTTTAAGACCACAACACCTCACTTCCACACCTTGTCAAGCTGCATACCACAAAAACAGATGTCTGCTGCCCTACATTGGTGGGATCTGTAGGCAAAACACTGGAGGTGAAAGTGTTTTCCCTCATGACTTTCCCCCGATAATACATCCCATGCATGTGCAGAAATCCCCTTTGCAAAACCACCACTTACTGTATAGCATGTCGATATTTTGGATTTTTCACGATAGTTGTACAGTAAGCCAAATCATAAATTATTCAGCAGTTTGTAGAAGAAAAACCTGTTCCGATTTAACACATGCGTGTCTTGTGTACGATAAAAACGTATCAACCTCACCCAACATGTGAGCGAGTGCATTAGCTGGTCGCTGCCGGTCCGTTCACCCACTTCTGTGAATCTCATGGGGCGTTCAAGTCCTCAAGTCCTGACACCCCATGTACTACAAGTGCATGGGGCGTGCTGTCTTGCAAACTGAGTCACCAGAACAGCCTGACAACACTTTTAAGTGCCTGTTGTTGTTTATAAATAGAATGTATTTCATAGGCGTAATTACAGTGCTCTGGGAGGCCAACTAGTTGGCAATTATATGCTTTGTTCAGCACTTTTGCTCAGCTTCTTGAGAGAACGTCAGAACTCCAAACCGTTGTAAATGTGATGAGTTTGTCAGAATTAGTACGTGTGTCAATCTTTGGGATTCCACTCGCACGGAGACACATCAAAAATGGATATAATTTCATGGTGCACACTGGTGCATCAGTGTGCGAGTACATCGGGACTTCCCTCGAACGGCGAGAGGACAGTAAAAAATAGTCTGGAGGCTGGAGCTAACTGTTAATTGAAAGCATTCTTGACATAATCCTGGTGTTATAGCGATGGAAGACATCTTGATTACATGCTGCTATAAACTCAAACTTACATCATTGAATTCAGTATGTGCCCCATAATTGCTTCTTTGCCCTTTCGGTTGTCTTAACATGTAGCATGTCTTCTGTAAAAGCTGCATCCTGATCGTATTAACTGGTCTGGTGGTTTGATCTAAGTAGACACGGATGGGCTGAAAGTCCCCAAGTCATGAAGCAGGTTCTGCAAAATTGTGACGATTGTGCAGTCCTGGTTATACAAAAACCGAACACTGGCAGCCTAACTTGTTTCACAAGGGTGGTTATCATCTGCCTCTGTCAATCTGCAGTTTTCCAAACCAGCTATTAGTTTTGCTTACGTAAGACATCCAGGGTTTTTTTTTTCTTAACAAGAGCTACATTATACAGATCCATCCAGGAAGTTATAAAAGCAGATGAAACATTTGGAAAATATTTGTAGTATGGTTCAGGAAATCAGAAGCAGTACAAACACACAATTAATAATTTTAATGCCAGTAAAGGCAGTCACACACATAGTAGAATATGGACAGGGTTCAATTAGGGATGCGGACATCAGACACACATGGAAAACTTAATAAAAAAATATACAGAACTCGATTTTGTTGTGGAGAAAATTGTCACTTTATGGAACTAAATGTTCCAAAAATTGGTATTCACTATGAATGACTGTAAATATGAATTGACAACAGCTGAATCATTAGTTATCATGCAGATCACATTTTAAAAAAAGCAAATTAAAGAGCACATGGTGACATTGACTGTTGTTCCATCCACCATCCTGCATCCAAAAGATTTTGTCAGAACTGAACCATATGAACGTGGATAACAGGATCACTTCCTCCAAGGTGGTTCCCATGTGACGGTGAGAATTTGCATTTTTCAATTTGGAACTAAGCTTGGATTTAGTTTGCTGTCGCTATGAGCCACATTTTCTGATAGAGATACATTACCATTCAAACTATATTTTACAAGGTGTCTCAAATTGTTACTGATCCCTTATGAAGATATAGTTCTAGTTTTTGAGTGAGAAATTTAGTTCTTTGCAAGGTCGTCCTTAATGGCAGCAGCGATAGCAGTGTACCAGAAGACACAATATAAAACCTGAACAAATTGCTTTCAGCACATTTTTGCTTTCTGCACATATCCCAGATGCCACCTGTGTGGCGCAGGAACAGATGCTTGGATATCGTTGGCCATGTACAAGATGCTTCAGGTGTCTTATGGAGGTGTAAAAAAAACCTTTTCACGGGTTCAGAAAGTGTAGCTGCTAAGTGGTTTGTGTTGGAAGTGATTAGATAGTATTGTGAACCCGGTGTAAAGACAGGAAACACAACATGAGAGCCGGAAACGAGTGATGTGTGATCAGTTACCTGCACCTCAGAAACACACTCTCAAACGGTTTCTGTACCTGCTTTAGGAACACTGGGCTCAGCATTGTTGTCTAGACAGGATTTAGACATAGGAGATCAGCCTGTGTGCGTGTGAGTGTGTGAATGTGTGTGTGTGTGTGTGTGTGTGTGTGTGTGTGTGTGTGTGTGTGTTCCTGCCCCTGCCCCACCTTTGCGAGCAGATTACTC
Organism: Antennarius striatus; assembly: GCF_040054535.1. Classification (NCBI taxonomy): domain Eukaryota; kingdom Metazoa; phylum Chordata; class Actinopteri; order Lophiiformes; family Antennariidae; genus Antennarius; species Antennarius striatus. The sequence continues at coordinate 3,908,236 of NC_090797.1, forward strand.
CCAAGCAGCACATCAAAGAAAATGAAAAAGTGCAAACACACACACACACACACACACACACACACACACACGCTTCTTTATGTGTAAATATGTGTCCTGTTGGGCGGACATAAAACACTCAGAGGGGAGGCAAGAAAATGAGATGTGACACTGCCTGATGTGCTAGTGTGTGTATTTGTGTGTATTCATGTGAGTTTGTGTGTGTGCGTAGTAACAATTTTCAGTTTTACTGAGGGGGGGGGCTTCCCCTTCTCCTTTCCAGTGTTTTTTGCGCGTGTACGTTTGTTTAAAATGCCAGCACAAACACACACACACACACACACGAGCCTGCGGCACATGTTCTGGAAGCCTTTATGCCCACACACATACTAGTCAACTTTGGATGCAGGAACCACAGTGCATACAATCAGTATGAGTTGGTGCCAGCTCATCCTGCAGTGAGGATTTGTGTTTTTTAGGGGTCTTCTTGCAGAAAGTCGTCACAGATGAACTCTGCTGTGTCGGCAGCCTCTTTCAGAAGGCTCATCTATGCCTCCCCCTTGAATAGGAATGTAAATACATCCATTTCAATGGATGAATCCCTCGACACCCACGCGTTTCTGTATCTTATGCACGGCGTCGATTCGTCCAAAAAAGGCGGTGAAACGTCAAAAGGTTCAATGACGACCAAAACAGCGAAACTTTCAGACGTTGTTTTTGTCTCCTGAATAATAAGCAGTGAAAGGTGAGGACATGCAGATCAGGAGTTTATTCACTTCACTTTCTTCTCAGTTGGTACTGCAGACGTTCATCGTATCTTACACAAATTACAGCAACTCTGCCCCTAACGATTTCTGACGGTATTACTCCATATGGTCCCTTATGTCTGTTTGTCTAAGCTTCCTTGAAAACATGTACAAATATGGATGAAATGACAGAAGGCTCTGAATGTATCCCCCTCTGTTCGTTCAGCATTCACACCGAGTGAAGGTTACAAAACTGCAGAGTTTCAGAAAATAACAGAATTAGGAGTTGGCCTAATTTTATTTACATGCATACCCCGGAGGTATTTTTCAGCAAGTGGTATCACACAATCCAGATGTATTTTTGTGTTATCTCTCATTTTTTTCATCATTGCACCACATTTACTCATTTTCAGACTCATCGATAAGCAACTTGTCTCAGAAACACGTTCCATTTAGAGGGGCTTTAAATCTGACCTGATTATTGTTTAGTGGGACCATCTTCCATTGCTTCCTGGTGTGTGCTAGTGCATGTCGGCTTTTATTGGTGTGTGTGTGTGTGTTTACAGAAGGTACAGGGCAGGGCTCAAGGTTTTTTTTTTAACTGTGTGGTGACCACTGGAAGCCTTCCTCATCTTTCCGTAACAAGACCTCCCAATTTCCTTTGGTGTCACTGCCCCCCCCCCCACACACACACAGCTTAACCCTGCGCCAAGAGACAGTTGTCACGATGCCATTTAACAAACACACACAATTCCAGATCGGGAGTCAATTAAATGTGTGGGATACCACACACACATACTTTCATGCTACACTAGTGAACACACGCGTTGGATCCTATTGCATTACGTGTGCCCAGTGCTTTAAATTAAGATTTCCCCATTGCTGATATCATTATTTAATTTTCTTAAAACCAATACAGGGAGTACGAGAGATTCCTCTTCTTCTACACTTCCAGAGACATCTCACGCACTCCAGATCCACATAGTGAAATGTTTACGAGTAAACTGAGATGACGTGGAGATCAATGATTAATAATTGTGTTATTCAAACTCTAATAATCCCAGTCAGGTGTGTATGAAATCTTTTTACACACTTGCCCTCATCTCTCATCTGTCCTTCCTTCTTTTTCCTCACTACTTCCTCCCTCTGTTTTTATTTCCTTTAGCCGCTTTGTTTTGTCTTTGTAGTCACAAAGATGCTGACTCATGATTATTCAAAGGATGACGTGTAAGTTGGTTTTCTTAGTCGGGTGGTGTTCATCAGCGGCTCGTGGGTTTTTGAGTTCTCAACAGGCAAGGCTGAGATTTTTGGAGACAAAGGAAGTGAGAACCCAGAAGCGATGGCGGTTTGAAACGGGTGGGTTGATCCAGGTGTTTCCTCGGCCTGACCAGCAGTGATTCATCCATTATTCACAATAAAGTTTGAGTTCTGTCACGTTTAGGGGATTTCAATCTACAGGAATTGATGACAAAAGAATTTGTGCTTTTATTTTTATTCATTTGCATCGGAGTGTGAGGAGATTATAGTTAACTTGATAAAAGAAGCTGCTGTGCATTGTCTGACCTGTGGAACCACATTTATTTTGCTTCCAGGCCTTCATCTACATTTGAACGATGAAGGTCTGGTGCTTTAACTTGGTAAATAAATGTGATTCTGCAAGTGAGACGGGAGGTGTTATTTTTCTTTCTTTCACTGAAGGCCCATCAGTCACTGTTAAACCTCAGAACCTGACTTCCCAGTGGTGTGTGTGTGTGTGTATGTGTTTGTCACTCAGGCTGCCATTGCTCTACTGACCTATATTGACCAGAAGCCATAGAATGACTGCAAAATACGTAGGCGTGTGTGTGTGTGTGTGTATGTGTGTGTGCGTGTACAGCCTGGGACCTGATTGTAATCAGGAAATTAACTTTGTCTGGATCTGTAGTTGATGACGTCTTAATCTCTTGCTCACACACACACACACACACACACACACACACACACACACACACACACACACACACACACACACACACACACACACAGTCCTGACAGGGTGGAGTTTTACATGATTTCCTTGATCAAGCATCTTGATTAGTTAGCCGTTAAACTAACAGTAGATAATAGTTTAGCTACTTAACTTGGCATAAAGACGACTTTAATCCATTTTTTTCTCCTGCTGTTTATTTCACCCTGATGAGGTGACATTCTTCCTGTAATCCATGTATTTTGACTCCCTTGATCCATACACAGTGATACGGTTCAGTGTGGCCGTTTGCTTTTAAATGCAAAACTTTTCATACCACACACGCAGACGGCGAGAGCATCCATCAGCTCAGCTAACGGTGAACCAGAGGCAGAGCCAAAACATCCAAAGCGACCTGTTTCCTGCATGCTTGCAGCGCGGGAGATGGATTTTTATGAGAACATTGTACCGGATGACCTATTTTAGCTTGTGTGTGTGTGTCTGCATGAAAGGTGACGGTCAGTGCACACCAACGCTCAACACTTCCAGACCACACACACACACTCCCTATCTCCTTTCCCACTAGTTCTGTGGGAAGAGCGTGTTTTCTGCCAGTCAGTGCTTACAGCTGGATTCAAGGATTCATTCTAGTGTGTCTGTGTGTGTGAATTATTCAGTGTGCCAGGGAAGTACAGCAGTGCTGACTTATTCAGCCAGGAGACAGAAAGTAGGTTAGACCCACTCACAAGTGAAACTCTCTTTCACCTCTCTCTCTCTCTCTCTTCCACATCTGCCTCTCCAGCCTTCCCTCTAAATCTCTTTCCGTCTCTCACACCTCTTTCTCTCCCTGCCCAGTTCCTGCCCTGGCATCCTCGGTTCATTTCAGACCAAGTCATTGTGAAGAAATGTGTGAGAGCCGACTCAGTCTCACCCTGGAGTTCTGTGAACTCAGCGTGGGCTTTCTGGGGGCCAACGCCCTGCGTGTCTTTGACGGTGGAAGTTGAGCATTCACAGGAAACCGGGCAAATTTTCACTCCTCAATGAGAGGAAGTAAGATACAGAAGGTAAAGGATTAGTACGGGAAGACTATCAGAAACATTATCTGTGATTTCAATCATTTTTTTGTCATGAATTCTGAGGTCAGATATGTCGACACAACCTCAACCGTGCGTCCGGTTCGACGTAGTCTCGCATCAAAATCTGACAATGACTAGATTTCTCCCGCTGACGTCCACCGGAGAGAAGTCGTCAGTGACAAGTCGGTGCAGGTTACAGTGAGTAACCTTTCCTCATGTGTCAGGAAGCCAGGGTTTGGTAGAAATCAACACTGCCTGTCTCTTCTCTTCAAATTAAAAGCTGTCGCTTCAGTGGAAAGTAGAAGGTTTTGTTTTAATGATTTTACCTTTGTTTTGTCTGGTAGTTCCTGGATCCGATCCGTGTTGTGAAAAGCCTCAGAATGCCATAATTATAGTTTCAGATTAAGATGTTTATTTTACTATCATGTAAGATAAAGAAGAATATCTGGTCTACATATTTTAGAAGTTAAAACCACCAAATATTCCCTATTTCTGCTCGGAGAGTAACAGCCCGCCATTGATGCACAGCTTACTGTTGTGTGCTAACTAAGAAGAGACTGTAGTCATAATAGAGACAAGAATGTTTGCTTTTCTTTGCCCCCCCCCCCATTTTTTTCAGGGTATAAGCCAAGTGCGAAGCGACAGAGTGTAAAGGCAGCAAGTGAATGAATGACAGGAATACAGAATAAAAGAATCCATTATCTTCTGCTTTTAAGAGCCTCTTAAAAGCCTCCACTGTCCTTCTTTCCCTCTTCTTTGTCCTTCATTCCTCCTTGTTCCTCCTCTCCCTCGCTTTTTCCCTTCTCCCAATACCCAGATCCGCTCTTCCTCCCCGTCCTCAGTTTGTCTCGATGAAGACTGTCCCTCTGCCTTCCCTCCTCCAGGGCGAACATATTATTTTGACACAAATGCTTTTTGTTTGTTTGTGTGTGTTTTATGTGATGACAGACGAAGAGGAGGAAGAGGAGTCATTAGAAGAGGAGTCATTAGAAACACAACCTTTCAGTCGGCCATTTATAGATTCACATTCACGACTTCTGCTCCTTAATGGGAGAACTGGTGCGTTCCCAGTTTCCTGTAAATGAAGTGAAGCGGGGCCACAAAGGGAAGATTCTAAAACGCAATCGTGTGCGGGGAATGACAGATCGTAACAAATCGCTATTGCCTGCTCATTGTGTGTGTGTGTGTCCGTGTGTGTGTCGTGTCTGTGTGTGTCTTCCTGGGCTCTGGCCCAGCACAGAAGCAGACTGCTGCTGGAAATGTAATTCACATGTGGCTGGAGGAACTCTAATGTTGTTACACCAACACACAGCAGCGCAGCTGCGTCGCCGCCCCCAATCTCAGCACGCTCCTCTTTTTCTCGCCCTCTGCTTCTTCATGTTGCGCTTTAGAGGGGTCAAAGGTCACCTACCTCAGGATACAGGGACGTCCCTGCTTATAGTAACACAAGGAAAGCCTACAGTCGTCGCTGGAGAGGGGAGGGAGGCAGGGTGGCTTTTCACGCAAGGCTCCCGAAGATTCACATCAGACCTCTTAAGACCAGACAGACTTGGAGTCTGATTTCTGAAAAAACAGCTTTTAGCAATATCGGCTGGATTTGATGCAGATGAAGCCCTGATTTCTATCTAATGTTGTGAAGTCAACACATGTTACATACACCAGAAATCTAAAACCAGTTATTTCTCTCCTCACTGAAAGAAATGTGCAGAAAAATGAGTTGCTGACATCCAGAAATCAGAGAAATAATTTTATATTTGTGTTGCAGTGAAAATTTTGTAATTCCAGCGAGACATTGTGTGTCTATTTTCTATGTATTTATAGGTACATATTCACTTTTTCATCTCGCTGTTTTATCACCTTAAACAACGTTAGCGTGAAAAATCGTGCAAGAAAAGGGAAACTCATTAAATTGAAGTTCTGGGACCTGGGAGGATGGCTAGCTTAGTGATAGCTTGATGTCAAACCAAATGTCCTCTACCTGTGAACCGAGTGGGTCTGCATCAGAGTCAGATTTGACCACACTTCCCTTCATGAGGTGCTGTGGTATTTATAGCGGTCTGAATGTCGACAGATGGGTGATGTTTGTTTGCGTCGGATGCATTTCAACCGCTGCGTCCTGTGTGTGCGCGTGCACATGTCAGGATTTTGAATAATTACATTTCTCTTTCCTGTGTGAATGTCACGCATGTTGGTTTTCTTGGTGTTTTCACGCTTAAGAATGTTATATTTCTCCTCGTGTTTATTGCAGAGGTTACGACGGTTATCAACAAAATACCGGACGGAGAAGATCTACCCCACCAACGCAGGAGAGAAGGAGGAGAACGTCAAGAAGAACCGTTACAAAGACATCCTGCCGTGTAAGTCCCAGGCGTAGCGACAAAAACCATCCTCCCTCACAGACGTGTTGACCTACTGGACGCTGCCCGCCTACTTTCATGACATCCTGGCTAATTGAAATTTAATAGAGTCAACCTATTGTTGGTCGTTAGTGGGGGTCCAACAGAACAGAACAAGCCGTTTTGACCCCCCACCCCATTAATACAGTCACAGCTCCCTCTGTCTAACAGGAGCTGGATAAAGGCGTGGCGTTAGCATCTCATTGCTAAGCTCAAGCTATTGTGAGTGACTTTGGTCCATGGCCTTAAATTGAAATGAGGAGACTTTTGGAGACTGATAGGGACGGAACACGCACGCACACACACACACACACACACACACACACACACACACACACACACACACCATGCTGTCATAGGTCACGTAATGGTTTTCTGTCTCGCGTCCACACACAGAGCTTCTGCTGTATTTCATGACGTCAAAGGAGGCTGCCATGACCCCACATCTGTCCTACATTTTATACCTTTATCCTCTTCTTTCCCTCTTCTCTTCATCCCTCCATCATTCATTCATCAGAGCTTTTAGTGAATGAAGCACTGATGAGGCAAAGGAAGAACTGGTTCATACATGTCCTGTTCTATAAGATATGACTTCATTATATTCTCTTTCTTACATTCAGAGAATAATTGAAATTCAGTGAACACCCCCTTCTCTTTTTTTTTTGTCTTTCACTCCTCAGTCGACCACACCAGGGTGAAACTAGGGTTAAAAACAACCAATCAGGACACAGATTACATCAATGCTAACTTCATCAAGGTAAAAAATGGATGAAATTCACCCTCCTTTATGAATTTGCTTTGCAGGATTTAACCTCTCTCTCTTCTCAGGGTATGGACGGCCCTGAGGCCTACATTGCTACTCAAGGCCCTCTGCCGAACACCGTCATCGACTTCTGGAGGATGAACTGGGAGTATAATATCGCTGTGAGTACGGGGAGAGAAACCAGAAGAGTGAAAAGTTTGAAATGATTTTCCTCTGAGTTGTCTTAGATTTTACTGAAGCTGCTTCTTGGGGTGAAATGATTGAAATAAACATGTACTATGAATGTTAGGAATTAAAGGGCAGATGGAAGGAGCTTATGCTAGAACCAGATGGACTGATATCAGGACGCTGGAGAGGTTTTAACTAACACTCTAAAAAGCCTGATTTAATAATTCCTCCTGCAGCATCGATGAGAACGGTGTCAGGAATGGACGTGAGTGTGGAAATCAAACCACCGTTCTCCGCTGAAGTTCTTCAGCCTCTGCTGTCTCCTCTAATGAATACGTTTGGAAACATACAGTGTGTAAATATCGATCACGTTTGTGTCTCTGCAGGTTATTGTAATGGCTTGTCGAGAGTTTGAGATGGGAAGGGTAAGCCTGGACTATTTAACCCCCTTGTGTTTTATTTTCCATTGTATATTTTAAGTACCTTTACTGTATTTTATGTATTTTTTCAATCAAGCATGCTGCCTTTTTTGTAATTACAAAAAAAGTCATCAACATTCATTTACCAACAAAAATAACTCGTCTTCCTCTCCACGCAGAAAAAGTGTGAGCGGTATTTCCCACAGTTTGGAGAGGAACCCTTAACACTCGGGCCTTTCAGAATCTCCTGTGTAAGCAGACACATCTCCAGAAACACACACAGCTGTGTGTGTCCAGTGTGTGTGAGCCTGTGTCTTGTTTGTGTTGATGATCTCTCTCTTTGCTTTCCAGGAATCCGAGCAGGCCAGGACGGACTACTTTATCAGGGTGTTGGTGGTGGAATACGAGAATGTAAGTTCACTGTTTGTAGAGGCTGATGTTCATGTGAGGTTAGCAGCGTTTGGTATCAAGTTCACGTCCTCCAACCAACCCGTTAATTGTGTCTTTTTGTCTCCCTGCAGGAAACTCGAAGGATAACGCAGTTCCATTACATGAACTGGCCGGATCACGACGTGCCCTCGTCGTTCGACTCCATTCTGGATATGATCGGACTAATGAGGGAATACCAGGAACACGACGACGTCCCCATATGTGTTCATTGCAGGTAGGCGCAGGATAAAGACAGGCACAACTCAACACGCCCATGCTGACATTATGAGTGAAGCATTATGGGATAAACTGGGTGGTTTATTGTGTGGAGTTTTTGAAAAACTTAGATGACTGCATCTTTTTCTTCTGCATAATTTACAAGATATAGTAGCTAGTGTGAATACAAACAGCACGCAGATTAATTAGACTGTATATTCACATCTGCTGATGTGATGTGGCTCTATGCAATGCACACACAGACACACACTGTCTCCATGTGTGTGTAAACAGGTATAATGAGCAGCCTGAGGACATTTCCTGGTTCCTCTAACCCAGCAGGACTCGCAAGCCACGTCTCAGCGTCTGTGCAGATGTGTTGTTGGGGTTGTTGTGATCTGTTGTGGATGTGTGTGTGTGTGGCAAAGCGGCTCGGTACCGTTTCGTTGATTGATGTCAAACATGACTCCGTCCTGTCTGGATGGAGAAGTCGTCGTTTCCTCGCTGCGACACAAAGGTGTCGCAGCGATTCTCTCCTCAAAAACAAATCTGGAGTCGATATTTTTTAGGGTTTTGTGTGTGTGTGTGTGTGTATTTGTGTGAATCTAATCTATATTCCTGTTCCTGTACAGTGCAGGCTGTGGGAGGACGGGTGCTATCTGCGCCATCGACTACACGTGGAACCTCCTCAAAGCCGGGGTGTGTGAACAGACACACACTCTCACACGTTTGTTTTTACAAACACACGCTTACAACACCCTGGATGTCAATCTGAAAATGACATTTTACTTTCAATTTTATCCGCTTCTATAGAAAATACCAGAGGATTTTAATGTTTTTCGGTTGATCCAGGAGATGAGGACGCAACGGCACTCCGCCGTTCAGACCAAGGTTGGGTTTTTTTTCATTAATGATTTATCTTTTTTCTATCACTCAAAAGTACATCCTTGTGGAACGTCTGATTTGAGCGCAACAGGCCAGCAGATTCAGTCTGATCTTTCACAAAAAGCGTCGGCATTAAGGGCGAAACGAGCGCCGTTAGCTGGATGAAAGAACTGCCTTGATATTTATATACTTACAGTGATTTGAATGACAATTTTCCGACCAGACTTTTGCACATTTTCAACTCGCAACACTCTGATTTCAGTAACGCTCCATCAATGAAGGTCTTTTTTTTGCTTTCACAGCCTTGTAAATGAATATCTTTCTGTGCCGATCTTCTAAAACTCCTTTTTTTTATTTTCTCTCCTCCCTCTGTCCCCGTCTTCCTCTCTTCAGGAGCAGTACGAGTTAGTTCACAAAGCTCTCGCTCAGCTTTTTGAGAAACAACTGCAGCTCCTGGAGAGTCCCACCAACGCGCAGATCCATGACGGCATGGTACACACACACACACACACACACACACACACACACACACACACACACACACACACAAATGCATGGCGCATTCCGTCTGTTGTCAGAGAGAGGGAGGATGTCACCGAGTAACGCATTCATATCGGAGAAAAACACAAATAATTAGTCACAGGGGGATGGAAAGGCCTGCTCTTTACTCAGACAGATAGTTTGTGCCAGAAAGGGAGCTCTCAGTGGACTCCGTGGAGTCAGACCTGTTTAAAACAGCTTTGCTCTGTCAGTCACCACTGTCCTAATTCTACTTACTTCACACTGTCCTCCGTTGCCCCCTGAAATCAGACACTCATCGACAAATGTGCCGTATACAAAATGCTTCATTGTCCCCGTTTCTCCTCGCATCGCACCAGAGCTGCAGCCTGGTTAAAAAGTTTAGTGGTGTGGCTTAAATACAGATAGTTAGTCAGAACGGTAAGTAGTTGTTCCACCTCAATCTGCCTGGAGAGATGAGGCCAGAGCGAAGATGGTGTGCAGCATTTAAAAACCAGCAAAATGATGAGCGCGCTTGGCAGCAGTCCAGGAGTTGACTTCCTGCGTAGGAAACTCTGATGACTTCACCCCTGTCCCATAATGTGCTTCAGGTCTGAGAATAGACATCCGCTGGGAAAAAGAGACCCCCGCAAGGAACACGCTATCGTGTGTACGTTAAGAAAAACTGGGACACGCGGTCTAAACTTTTACCCAACGTCCTAAAATATCTCTCAGTGAAGCTTCGGGCCCGAAGTACATTTAGAGCATCATTTACTCGCAAAGGCGTGGTATTTATGTCTATTCATCAGTTTTGGTCGCTGTTTTGAAGCTTAAAATGAGATTTTTGTGTGACCTTTCACCCGTGGGAGTACGAGCTGCTAAGAAGAAGACAGGAAGTGAGATCTGAACCCAGGTAGCCTCTAGTTTTACCTCGAAGTCAAGAGGAACCGAGACTAGGTGTTTAAAAAAAGAAAAAGAGTGCAATGCTGAGATCGAGCCGTTTGTGTTGTTAATCATTAGTTAATCATGGGTGTGACGTGTAGAACAAGACAGCAACGCCAGCGGCAGCTTGTTTTTCACTGATTCTAAGAATACTATTATCTTTCAAAGTAAAACAAGTCCTAGAACACACACACACATGCCATCACACAAGGCGTGTTATCTTTGTGCCGACTCAGTCCGCACACACACACCACACACACACACACACACACATTGAGTCATGTCCAGTCATCCATTGTTAGAGACTAAGACGCCCACACAGGTGCTCTCAGTAGCAGGACAAACAATAACCCGACACACACACATACACACACACACACACACATTCCACGCCAGAACCATTGTTTGTAGGAAGGATTCCCACCAAACTGACGTGTAGAGAAGTAATCCATTACTCTGTACTTTAAGTACAGAGTCAGAGATGTGACCTGACTCGGCCCCATGTCTTTGAGCTTCCGACGGCTGCAGTCGCCCCGTCACCTTCTCATTATCCAAAGTGGAGAGAATCGAGTTAATGAGTCATGGGGGAGATGAAGGAGGAGGAGGAGCATGAGGAGGAAGGACCAGGATCCTTCGGCGGAGCAATTTAGTTCCAACTTTCTACCTCTACTGCAGGAAGATGTGGGAAAGATACAACGGAGCGGAGGCGCTTTACATTTCAAACGCAATCGCTCCGGGGTGCAAACGCTCCCAAAACGTGTTAAAGTGTGAATAGATTATTATGGGAGGATGCTTCAGCCGTCATGTCAACGTGTGTGACTTGTAATACAGTGTATGACTTTCTGACCCTACATTCATCCTGTTTCTGCGTCTTTAGGATGAAAGTAGTCCGGATAAAACAGCTCACCATTCAGACGAGGAGCGGTGGGACACGCCTCCTCCGAAACCGCCCCGTATACGCAGGTGAGACCCGCCTCCCGTTAAGTATCGGCCAATATTACCGTCCACTTTGTTCAACAACCACTTCCTGATGCGCCCCGCCTCCCCTTTAAACTGACGGTAACTCCTAAACTGCAGTGGCCCCCCGAGGAGGAACTGTATTTATAGCTCGTTTTGCAACGCCGTGAAACACCACACAGTGTTGCGTTCAACGCAACCCTAGGACTTGAAGAAGAGCCGCTTTATCTTTCATCTTCTCCCTTTTTTTAAGAACAAAACATGCCCCACCCCCCCACCCCCCTCCACATGCATCTATAATCATAAACTGCCCTCCTCTCGTTTCTTCAATTGCTTTTTTATCGTCGTTCTCCTCTCATATCTTTGTTTGCTGCAGGGTTTCTGCTCCAGTTTCTTTTAGCCGATGCGTCTTCGGTCCCTCTTCTTAAGATCCTCCACACAGAAGGTTATTAGTGTAACGCTGCGTGCAACTTTTTAAACCAACAACGTAGACGCTCAGATTTGCCTCGATGCCACAGAAGACATCTCGTTGCCGGGAGACTGTTTGACTTAATTACCCGTTGCTAGAAGCTTTGTCTAAAAATGTCCAGTTTGACGGCGTTTCGTGCATCTGCACACGACTCTCTGGCTCGCTGCTTTTCTGTGTTATTAGATTTCTTAATTCTAAACCATCTTCTTAACTAATTTATCAGAGTAAAAATTATGTTTGCTTTGTCCTCTCGCTGCTGAATCCGTCCTGCTCTCGCCGTGTGTGCTTCTGGGCTGGACTGATGTGAAGCCTTTCAGCGCCTCATTTTGGGATGTAACCGCATGTGATCTCCTTCCTCTTCCAAGTTAAACAAATAGAACAATTAAAAGCAAGTTAAACAAAACTCGATCCGCTGCCAAAATAATCCTAGAAGTGGAATCGAGCCAGACTTCCAGGAACGTGGGATTCTGTCTTCAATGTTTTTTTTTTGGTGTGTTTCGTTCTGTCTTTGTGTCGTCCCTCCGTCTCCTCACGAAAAAAAATGTCAAGGCCTGGTTTAAGCCTGAGCGCGCCCTCGCCACGGCTGGAGCTATTTTTATCAACATAGTCCGCATTCTACCCGCCACACTCCCTCTGGGTAACTTCAGGAGTGTGTGTGTGTGTGTGGGGGAGTTTTTGCCATACATGTGTGTGAGAAAGAAACTCCACTGAGGCTGGCATCAAGGTCGTAGATGCTGAGTCACAGCTTTTACATGCTATCGTTTTCCCGGTCACACCCTGAAGACTCATATCCTCTATTTAGCATCTCAAACCCTGAACGGTCCGTGTTGACTTTATCCTCCTGTAAAATGTGTGTGTGTGTTTTATTATCCTAATAAACCAACAGATTCACTTGAAAATAATTCAATAACACTGTAAAAAAAACGCACATGTACCTTTTCAGTTTATTCAGTGAAAAATAAGGTTTTAAAACCATCACTTCACACAATTGGACTGCGATTCTACGCTAATGAAATTCTTCTCCAGCAGAGCTACTGAAGGCCTCCTTGTTTCAGCCGCTACTTGTCTTCTCTTGCAACTTGCTAGCGCTTGTTAGCCTGACGCAAATATTTGTCGAATCAGTCATTTAAACCTGCGTGTGTGTTTGTGTGTGTGTTCGCTTCTCGACTTTTCTCAGTTGTCTTGTGAAAATCTGTCGTCGGCGGAAGCTGAAACTATGAAGTGTGTCTCCCTGTTTATCGCCGTGTGTGTGCGTCAGTGCATGAATTTCACGTTGTTGTGAGGCCGTTTTATTGCTTTGCTGTAAAAATAGAAGAATAAAAATGTTAAACTTACATGTACATATAAAAATTTTGTGAATAAATCTAGATTACAGTTGTAAACACTTTAACCCACTTTATGTAGCAGTTGTAAGCCATATCCAAACATATTAATAAAACTTTGGCACATTGTAATATAGTTATACACAGATATAAGCCTGTAATGTTCTGTAAAATGATAAAACACCTCCTGTAAAGTCATTATTTTCACAAGTGTGGTTCCTAATTTTCATTAGTCTCCACTTCTGACGTTTGTTAAACAAATATCTGTTTACAGCTACAGTAGAAACTTAGCCCTGCTGCTAATCTTTACATATTTGCCTCATCTAAATCCTAATATTCTAACAAACGCTTCCATTTTTCACGGGTGTCCTAATTTTTGCCTTCAACTTCGTTATATTCCCGTCATTCTCGTGGCTCCTGTTTATTTGTTTATCTCTGATTTATTAGCGTTTGCTCCGGTAATAGCGCCGCTCCGCCTTAGGGTTCATTTAGATTTCATCTTGTCTCATCTTACAGAGGGAGACACTGAATAAACTCTGAATCAAGAATGATTCATATCCCCGGTGGGAAACGGTCGGCACCAGTGGGAATTCTCATCCGTATTATTATTGAATCGAGCGTTTCTTACGCTTCGCTTAGGTAATGAAGGTTTTACAGAAGAAGAGAGTCCCGTGGATAATTTATGTTGTAATTTAAGGGACCTGCAAAGGCACAAGAGTGTTCTTGTTTCCATAATGCCGAACCTGGAGGCCAGAAATAACAATAAGAGTCCCATAAGAGGCAATTATCTGTCAGCCGGTGGCAGCAGCACCGCCACGCCGAGGCTTCATGAAGAAAAACTTCGACTGTATAGAAGTAAAGAAAACCCACGTCTTTGCATCCAAATGCACACATGCATAGAATGGAACTCGACCACAACACCACATCCTTCCACGGCGTGAATATAGGCAGCATTTCCATTCACATGTGAATGCATAAGTTCTCCAGAGGGGAAAAAATATCTTTATCTGACATTTTCCGTCAGCATAACCCCCAGTATCCTGTTTACTAACACGTGTATCTATATTATATCTATAAGTAGTTTATTAAGACTTTACTGCAACGCATGAGGGTTTGAAAGCCAAAAGTAGAATTATATTTATGCTTTTAATCGCATCCTGGTTCCTGTGGGTTGATATAACCTCAGACTGTCTCACGGTATCGAATAAATCCAATACTTTCATGTATACTCAGGAAATCTGATTAAACATTCAGTGCATTCATAAAGGTCAAATCCTCTATGGTTATTTTTAGTTTCCTCAGCATCAATACCATAAATCTATGAAATCTGAAGAATGAGGATCTACAGTAATTTCTCAAGTTTACCCTTGGGTGAAGGTTTTTTTTTATTCTGCCACCTGGTGGCGGGAATGAACACAGACTTCCTTTTCATAAATGTAGCGTAACCACATGTCATCGCCTCACTTTCATCATGTCTTGCTAGAGACAATCGTTTAAGCGTGGACTAAACAGAGCGATGTAATTCTTTTAATCATTCCAACCACAGACGTCGAGACGGGATCCTTCAAACGGAAATCATTTTCTCCTTTATTAAAGTCAACTTCTGTTTGCATATAAATGACTGTTTTCCAAACTGATCTCGCTCTTTCTCTTCATCTTCAGTTCCCAGCCTGAAGGCGATGTAAAGGAGGAGATACTCCAGCCCCCGGAGCCTCACCCCGTACCTCCCATTCTCACCCCGTCTCCCCCGTCAGCCTTCCCCACCGTCACCAACGTACGGCAGGACAACGACCGCTATCACCCCAAACCTGTAATACACGTCCTGGCTACCACACAGGTGAGCAATTTATCTAGACTTCCTGTGTGGAAATCAATTTGGAATTTTGTGTTTTCTGAGTGATGTCACCTTTTTTTTTTTTTAGAATAAAGAGGTGAATGCAGGGCAGAACCAATCAGAATCCGCCCACAGCAAAGGGACCTCAGAGCAGAAAAGCCAAGATCCACTGAGTCTCAAGTGTCAGCCTCAGGTCTCGAGTCTCGACCTCAACGACAACTATAACAACAAAGTTTCTTCGGCGTCAACGAAGTCGGAATCTTGCCAAAGCCACACCCCCTCCTCGCCCCCCTCCCCAGCCGTCGATTCCTCCACCGCTCCTCGGATCGAACGGAAGCTGAGCATCGAGATTAAAAAGGTGCCCCTGCAGGAAGGACCCCGTAGTTTTGACACCTCCTCCTCCTCCTCCATGGGGAGTGGAGTAGCGGGCGGAGTCAGCAGCAGCGCTTCGGCGACTAGCGCGGGGATGCTTCAGCGAAGCCACGCCTTCAAAGCCCGTGCCGGCCAATCCCTGCTGACCTCTAGCTCCTCGCTGTCGGAGGACTCGGGCACGGAGGGAGGAGGAGTGGCAGGCGGATGTGGGGATATGGACGGAGGGGCCCCCGCCAGACCGAACCACCTCCCTGTGAAGAGCGAGAAGGGGGAGGCTCCAGGGGAGGCGCCGGGTGATGACAGAGCTGAGACTAAGCCCGGCCAGGTGGCGTGGGCTCAGGCCTGCAACAGCCCAGAAAAACACTTCTTGAAAACAGCCTCCTCTTCCTCCTCATCGGACCACGTGGCCCCATCCTCCTCCTCCTCATCCCACCTCTCCTCTTCCTCCTCCTCCTCCTCTTCCTCCTCCTCCACTCCGGTTAGGACTGCCCTGAGTTTCACCAACCCGCTGCACTCAGACAACTCAGGGGAGGAGGGGGATGGAGAGATGTCCGGAGGAAGCGAGGGTTATCGCACTAACGTATCCACTGCCACCGCCATGGTAACCGCATCCCCTCACCATGGAGACCAGCAGCCTGTCAGGAAGGTGCTGCCGATGTCCATCGCTGGGCGGAGCTCTCCGCCACCCTCTGCAACTACAGCAAGTATGTTAATCCATCATTATTCACTCTTTTAACTCACTGGCTGCTTTCCTGGAAGAGGAAATTAACAACCAGACAGGAAGTCATGTGATCAGACGTGTGTGTGCAGATGTGTGTGTGCATGTCGGATTGTCAGACCCTGCATGACGTGTGCACACTGGGTCTGACAGAGCTGCGTGCATCAGTACGGCTTCACTGATGAGACGCGGATTTAATCGTCTGGAGATCAGATCGCTGCTTCCTCCTTGATTTCAAAATCATGAGATTCTGAAATCTGATTCTTGCTGTGATTGGAGCTGACAAGGAGTGCGCTTTGGTTCGAATTGTACTTTGGGCTCAGATTGGTTTCTGATCTGGAATGGGTTAACGGCATTTCGTAAAAATATTTGAATCGAACTCTCAGGATGCAGATCAGTTGGTTGTAAACTGATCCTGAATGCCACGTTTATGCAGAATGAAATCAGACATGGCAGCAGCTGTTCCAGGGCATCATGCACTCCTGAAGCGTTCCAAATATTTGAACCTAATTGCTGAAATCTTGGCCTCACAGTCTTGATGTTTTCTGTTTGGGGTTGTGGTCTGCTTGGCTTTCTAGCGTGTTATCATTTCGGGCTGAGGCAGCGGCGCCGCCGGAGAATCTAACGGCTGCTTGTTGATGATTGCATTGAGTGAGTTGCTGCTTTCTGAAGGCAAAACCCAGTGGTTGCTTGTTTTACTGGCTGCGTTATGAGTGAATCCTTCAAAATATTAGTATTTATGGTCCGCATTTTATATTGACTTAAATTTTTTTACAAGTCAGGGTTTATCGAGGAAGGCATAAATGGAAAGGCATGCAAAGTTTAAGGTAAATGTTTAAATTTAGCATCTTAAACGCAAATAGGCACTTTAAACACGACGGACTAAATAAATTCCTTTTGCTCCAATTTGAAAATGGAATTAAGGTGTTGATTGATGCACAATCACCTCTTGTTTTCCTGGAATTGGCTTCACACAAAACCGAACCAGCATCCTGCTCTGGCCTTCAGTAATTTAATTAATTCAGTCATTTTACACTAATGCTGGCTAATACTTCATACTGTGAAGGTAGACTCCACTTGGAATGGCTAATTCCCAACAGACGGGCCTTCATTAGACATGGAGTTAAAATGATTTCAATAAAAGGTGGACACCAAAAGAGTGGAAGATGATTGAATTTCTGAGTAATGGGAGTAAATGGGTTTCAATTAAAACTTTTAAATCAGACACAGCGATGAATAGCTGAAGACGAGTCTAAAAGGATAAACACTGGGTTATCAGCTTATTATTTATCACGCAGACAGAGATCGTGATCGTGACTCTTCTTCTGGGCCAGTTATTAACGTTGCCTCTCTGACCTTTTAACCCAGACTGCTGGGACAGCGACGACTCCCCTCCCCCCCTCCCTGCGAGAACACCCGAGTCCTTCCTTCTGGCCACAGGTGCGTTTGCATTGGTCGAGATTCACCGGTGTGTGTTTTCCAGCTGCTGTGGATTCGCCCAAACGCTCGCTGTGGCGTTCCTGTTTGTGTCTAAACGGCCCATCAGGAAGTGGAGTGGGAGTGACGAACATGAGCTACGAATATGACGTGGTGTGACTGAAACCATCTGCTGCAGCTGTTGGTCGCAGCCTCTGATAGCTGAAAAAAGCAGGAATATGATTTATTCCGTTTTTATTCCCAGTGTCTTGCTGTGTATGAAAAGGCAGATTTCAATCCGAAAGATGGACACACACATACTTCAGGTCTCCCGTCCTTTTGAATAACTGCTTCATAAGAGGTGGAAAACATTAAAATAATTAAGTGAAGCAGAGCGCAGTAGCAGCTCTACAACACTAGGGGGAGCCAGCACCAGCATTTGAGCCCTGCAGCGGTTTGGAAAGCTGGAGGAGATGCTGCGTTTTCAAAATGACGAAATTAACTGATTCAAATCCATCTTGAATGTGTGCAAAAATTGGAAAAGAATTCTAAGCTAATTTTCCTCTGCAGGATATTTTCTATGCATGCGTTGCGTTAATTCTTGGAGGTGTAATTCCTTCATACTACGATATAATAGGCATATAGTATACACTACATGCAGTGTGTTTTGAAATTGGGGTGCAGCCGTAGAGTTAATTGCCATGCAGAGGCAGCTGCTTCATCAAAATTACCAGCGAGGCTGAAATAATAAGGGAAGGGCTCAGTGTTGACGACACTGTCAAGAATAAGTTTGAAAGGAACAGAAAGCCTGTGGGCATGAGTGGATTGGTGCTGAATGTCTCTGTTGTCCTTGCTGTTGTTTCTGGGTTAAACTCAATCTCGCTGTTGCCCCCCCCGCCCCCCCATCAGACCCTCTGGAGATGAAAACCTCAGCCGACAGGAGTGGGCCGCATAAAGGTACGAACGCTCACGCCTTCACTGCCTGTCTGTGTTTATCAGCGAGCAAAGGAGCCTCTCGTTTCTTTATTTACTGCTACATCCTGGTCAGCGCTCCCTCACGGCGTTCAGGCAGCATAGCAGGGCAAACCTTCGTTGTTTTACAAACCAGCCTACGATAAGACTGACAGCAGTTGTCAAAAGGGCAGCTGTGAGAGAACAAGTGAGAAATTTAGCAAGAATGAAAAGGGAGCAAAGATTAAAAAAATCAGCCTATGGGGAGGTGAAATGAAAAGTGTGTGCTGAGGGAGAATGGTTACTGTCAATTTATTGCTTTAGTGGTTTCAGTGAATGTGTGCTTGTGTGTGTGTGTGTGTGTGTGTGTGACAAAGACACTAATCGAACAGGAGTACAGTAACTGCGTAACTTGAATTCTGTAATTAGTTTTTTATATGACTGAAAGAACTTAAAGGTTGTGGTTTCCTTTACAGCCAGCCTTTAAATGTCAGGAGCGATAAACACACCACAAATCTTTTAACACACGTAGTAAAAATGCCCCAGATATTGACATCTGTTTATATTCCTCCCACCTGTGTGTGTGTATTGTTGGTAAGACTGGAAGCAGATGACTTTTTATTTCCTGTAAATATTAAATTAATCAGTCAAATTCTAATACAATGAAAATAGTTATAAGGTACTGGTAATTAAATTTTTGTAAATTAATTTTTTAAAATTTAAAAATTTTAAAAAATTATAATTCAGATTTTAAAAAAAATATTTTATTAAATATTTTCACTGTCAAATTCTAATTCAATGGAAATAATTATAAGGTACAAGTAATTTAATTTTTGTTAAAAAAATTGAGAAATTAAAAAAATTATAAGTTTTCTCTAAGTGTTAAGTTAATCAGATAAATTCTAATACAATTGAAATAATTGTCAGGGAATTAAGTTTTTTTCAAATGTTCTACCTCCATCAGTGACAATACAGTAATAACATCCTTAAATCTATTATGAGACACTGCTGATATTCACACGATGCTACCACCTTGTGTAGATGTGTCGGAGTGTGTTAAGAGGACGTCTTCAGCTGATCCTGAATCTGTTGGCACTGCAGTAACAGACAGCAAGGCAGACCTGGGTGGGTAAGTCCTCTGTCTTATAGTGTGTGTGTTTGTTTCTGCTGCTGATTGGAAAATCATCTTAAAAGTTTCACGTGCAGAAAATGTTTGATTTTTACATTCAAACAGCTGAACAGTAATTATTTTTCCTTCCTCTATCAGGGTTCGGTAACCGTTGCATTCACCCTAAAGGCCCTCGGGAACCCCCCCTCGAGTGGACATGATGGAATGATCTGTCTGCTCATCCACCAACAGTGTTGTCAGGAGATGGACTCCTCCGATCTCAACTAGCCGTTCCAAAAATCAGGCCAACAGAAGCGACTCAGACCGACGGCGCGATTTTACGTAGAAACACTTTCTGTGTAACTCTGTGCAAACTCCTCCAGATGGAACTCCTCTTCCTCCTTCTCTCCATTCTTCAAAGTGCCGCTGTGTAAAGCAGAAGAACACTTGCTGACAGAGTGGCTTGTCCATTTTAGTACAAGGCCCACGTTTTTCCTGCTCAGCTTGCAGATGTTAGAGGTTTTGACTTCTCTAGATGCTGACCTCGGATCAGTCTGGTTAGTTTCCTGTTAAAGGATAAATCTTGTTTTTCCCCTCGTTCTTGGTGACTTGGAAGCCGATTTGGATCGGTTTTCTCTCTCTGCTGTAGACACATCTTGGATATTTGTCCATTCTGAGGCCAAACACAGAGGAATTTAAGCAAAAATGTTCAATAAGAGTGTTAAATTAACAAAGAAATGGAAAAAAAATTGACCGTTTTGTTAAACAGGAATTATCGTAATTTGTGAAGCGATGTTTTGTGGGACGGTGATTTCTGAGGTTTAAATGAACCAGACAGTCTCTGATTCCTCAACAATCTTCAAAGCTAGATAATCTGTTACCCACGATGCAACCTTTTCTGTCGGTTATGTACAGGTTGCCGGGGTTCTCTTACTCTCTCCCTCCCCTTCTTTCTGTGTGCTGGTGCTACATTACAAAGGATCAGCGTAGAAACCGGAACACCGGACTGTTCGCTGCAGTAATCTCAGCTGGAGTGCTTCACGTTTCTATGCTGACCTCCCTGTTTACCGGGGTCACAGATGATGTGGTTTGATCATCGTAGCGAGTCACTGAGAATCTGTTGATGTAGAAATACTTTTTCAGCTGTCCGGTTGTCTTATTTTTTAATTTACGCAAAAAATGGAAGTTAAAAAAAACCCCCAAAGCAACCATTTAAAATATTTGATAGTTTTCCACGCTTAATTTTTTTAGCACTGGTTAAACACATGAGTGTAATAGTGAGTGTGAAAGGTGTAGGTTAGTAGACTTTTCTACCTTTGAACATAGGTGGGCTAGCTGTTTCCAGTCTAAGCTAACCAGAGGCTGATGTCTATGACAGTAGTTGAGCAGAACAATACTGAAAGTTGATATTAAAGAACCGAGTAAAAGGATATAAAGTGAAGATGTAAAATGTTTTATTGATTGGATTGAATAGAGCAGTCTCCAGTAGGGTTGCTAGCAATGATTGTAAGCGGATGCTTAGGAGAGGGATTCCAAAAATACTAGACTTCAGGCCCTTTAAATCCAAGCTCTCTCCACTGGTCACAGGTCAAAATGGGATATCGGTTTTTGCTTCCAAATGAATTCACAATAAATGCAAAGATTAGTTCCAAAAAACCCCCAAAATATCAGATTATTAGATTGGAGCATCATACCACATTTAAAGCAAACTTCTGCTGTCCCCGGGTAAGAAACTGCTAAAATGACCCTAAAACACTCCAATAATGACCAAACGCATCATCATCTGTGACTCTGGCCTCTCACTGCTGGGACCATGAGTCTGCCTTAGTCTGCCTCTTTAGACGACAGCCAATCACAGTCCTCCTTCGTTAGGCTTTGCCCTTCAGCTTGTTTGTCTTTGCGTGTTGGGTGTTGACTTTCCTTTGAACTTTAATTTACAGCTTATTTCTATTTACTTCCACATTATTTCCTGTTGTTTGTTTGTTCTCATCCCCTCCTCCCAATAACCCTGAGATGAATGACCACGCAAGTCCATTTAGTCACGATAAACTCAAAAAGTAATTATGGATAAAACGTTTGTATCAAGAATTTTTACTTACATTTAAAGTTTTCCATCTGAATTTATCATATAAGTGAATTGTAAAGGATTACAGTTAATGCAGAGTTTTATCATGTTGAGTAAATGTGCATAAATTAACTCAAGTGTGATTTATTAGACATATTAACTAATTTGAAAGCTTTTATGTATTATACTTGAATAATAAATACTTGAATACACACCTAAGATTTATGTATAAGTTGGCATTAATTTTAGTTGTTTAATTTATATGCATTGAACCAACATGATATTAAACTTCACTTTGATTTTAGGTGATTAAAATACTTTTGGGCATAATTATTTTTTGGGTCCCGTACCCATCTCTACCAGTAGGACTTGGTGGTTTCTTCTCATTCTGTACCTTCCTGTGTGTGAGACATTAAGACAACAGCCGTTAGGGACCCAGGACTACTGTTTCCTCCTGATTTGTGTTGCTCTCTGCTCCTTCATTACCATAACTATTCAGTATATGCATTGTTTTATAAAGAACTGTACAGGGCAGTTTAGGTATATAATATTTCAGATTTTGTTTTTGTTATCTCGAAGATTATTAACAGAAGATGTAAGAAAGTCAGTGCATGATG
This sequence comes from Antennarius striatus, assembly GCF_040054535.1. Classification (NCBI taxonomy): domain Eukaryota; kingdom Metazoa; phylum Chordata; class Actinopteri; order Lophiiformes; family Antennariidae; genus Antennarius; species Antennarius striatus. The sequence goes on from NC_090797.1 coordinate 3,930,527, forward strand.
ATGATGATTCCTCCTCCTCCCCGCTGAAACTGTAAATTATTCTGCTGCCCTTTGTTTTTGCTTCTGGCAAATATTTCAGGGTTTGTTTTTATTTTTATGTCAGAATTATATGCTTAAAAAGATTGATTTGTTCATTATTTTAATTGGCTGGCAGAGGAACGGCATCAAATAAATAAAGCCCCCCTCCCCCTTGTCAGATAGTTTACCATGGGCTTGGAATAAGATTGTAATATTATTAATGATGATGATGATGATAATAATAATGGTCTTTTTTTGTAAATGGTATTATAAAAGTTATTTTTGTATACGCGGTTGTTTCTTGCATCACAAGTCCACTGCTCCCAACCCCCCCTCCTCTCTTTATTCATGTATTTGTTCCATCTCTTTATCTCTATCTTTTGCCATTTCTTTCTTCTCTTACATTTTTCTCATGGAAACTAAACATGCAGCAGATCAGAGCAGCGGGTCTCCTGCTCTGGACAGGCAGGATTTCAGAACTCCCCCATCCTTTTTTTTCTGTTACACCCCCCCACCCACCCATCTTTTTTTAAAAACTCTTTCATTATCCTCTGTATTCTCTCTCATCCTACATACCTGTAACGTTCACACAGACACAAGCCTCGATCTCAGAAGAGCCCGCCTGTGCCTTTAAGTGAGAGCCCGCCCTCTTTTCCCTGTCTCCTCCAATCATCACTAGGCAAGAGTTTGAGTGATGTCATTCACTGCTGCTTGCTCATTGCCTGCTGTGGGACTCTCATTCAGCACATCCTCCCCAGTGCCCCGCCCCAAACCCCCCAAAAAATGTTTGTATGTTGCAGAAATCAATCAGTAAAGATGAGCATTAAGTAAGACATGCCTTTTTGTTGTTTTTAATTCATCCAAGATGATGTAAAGTGAATTTGTTTCTATACATATTGCATTAGTTTACAATATAGAGCAAATAAGTTGCTAGTAAGTAACTGATGCTGGATTCTAAATCCATTTATTTTAACAATTCTGATTCTGATCTGTGATTCCAGTTCTTCATGATTCCACTTTTTTGTCACAAGACAAATTTGATTACATAAAAAAAATCCTACAATTTCCTGTTGATGGATGGTTTTTGACATTCAGGGAATATAGAATGTATATTTTTTAAATTTTTAAATTTTAACTTTTTCTGAGATATCTCACACTCTTACATGAAGACACGCTCAATGTATCTCCCTCTGGCTACCAGCTCTTCACATATAGTCTTGTAATTTCAGTTATTCTCTGCACAGCAGGGGGCCGTCCCATATGAGACAGCTGCTGAGGATACTGAATGCCTACATAAAGTAATATGAGGGGTAATTTTATCAGAGGTGGAGAACATAAAGGGCTGATCAGCCTCTGCTTATATGTAGCCAGTGGTTATTCCAAATAAATTATACAGTACATGAAAATGCAAAATTATTAGATGTTAATCTGCAGAAGTAAATTGATGTACTATTAACATAAATCTTAACAGTCTAAAGAGAGATGTTTTATTTGAGGCTAATAAAAGTGCTATTCAAGATCTTTCAAGACCACTCACTATTCCCATGTGCATTTTCAGTACAAATTGTGCTTAATCTAGTACAATTTAAGATTTTTTTTAATAGGGTGAAAAGTTAGGATAGAGGAATTATTTAAGACATCAGACTGGTTTCTGATAATAAAGTCACTAAAATACTTTAATTGTATTTTAAGGCATCTACTAGAATTACACAACTTTCTCAACTTTTTTTTATCACTATGATTTACACAGCTGATAATCCATTCAGGGTTTCCTTTGAGCAGCATGTGTACAGTAGCACCATAAATACAGAGTCTGTTTCACATGTATAATTTACGCCAGGTTGCTATCTTAACTGGGTCACCTCAGTTTTCCCATGGAGCAGTTTAACACGTTATGTAATGACTTATAAATATAGCCAATCAGTGTTCAGTATATGTGAGCAGTAGCAGCAGGCTGTCTACCATCTGAAGAAAGTAAAAACTGCATCAGCTTTTTTTCAAAGCACCAAAAACACTAATGTGTTAAAGACGATTTTTGCATACAGTATTAAGGAAAAATTCCCCTTTACTCACACTTATTCTGCGTTATTATGACACATCAAATCTGCATTTCTGCTGTGCAACATAGAACAATTTTGTCACAATGCTTCTGGCAAGTTGTAACTTTACAATCCCTTTCTGCAGATGAAAATGATGCTTAGATGATCATAGTGATTACTCATGCTCTTTGCAAAATGTTAGAAATAACATTTCTATGTTGTAATAATCAGGAAAGACTAAAAATGACCCAGAATTTGCATTCATACCCAGATTTCACGCAACGTTTTATCAACTCTGTTCTCATCGTAGAGACACCACTACATAAAATAATAAATTGATAACAACTTGTGGATATATCTGGTATAATCACCTGGTTAATTTAAAAAAAAATATGAAAAATGTAAAAGGTTTTTAAAAATTGTGAAAAATTTCATAAACAACAAAACAATCTTTATTATTTTCATATTACATGAAGTACAAAAGTAAATTTACAAATGAGCACGGTGCGTTTAAACCCCTCGAGTTGACAATAACAGTCCGTTCGGTGCTTAAACCCCGCCTTTATTTCTTCCCTCGCTTCCTGTCAATCAAATCTTAGCGCCGCCCCCTCCCACCTGCCTGTCAATCCCGCTTTGGCCCCGCCCCCTTCACTGACTGCTTTGCACGTAGCGCAAAAAAAGCAGCAGCGGCGGCCTTTGGGGAAAGAGAGTAAATAGAGGGAGAAGCCTCAAGATGGCTGCCTCGTTGGGTTCTGCTCACCTCACCGTGGCTGCTTCCGTTGCGACTGCGGTAGTCACGGCGGTCGCTTCCTCCAAAAATGCGCTCGTCAAGCCGACCGAGGCGAAGGAGACCCTAGGCAACCGCTCTCAGTCCTCCCGGGATATTAATCCGCCGCCGCCCAAGAAGGTCCGAGCGGAGGAGCGGAGCGTAAAACCCAAGAAACTCAGCAGGGAAGCGGGGGTGGGAGGCAACGGTAGCAGCAAAGAGAAACTCCAACAGCCCGCGAAGCACCAGAGTTATGGGAACAGCCCGGGTTCGTGGAGCTTCAGCCCGGTCAAGACGAGCAGCAACAACCCTCCTCCGGTGCCCGCTACCAGTGGCTCCCAACCGGGGACAAACACACACAAAGTCTTCAGAAAGAGCGACTTCTTCCTCCACAAAGCGCCTTCCTCCTGCAAACCCAAGAAACCGAGTAAAGAGAAAGAAAGAGAGAAAGGGAAAGGAGGCGGAGAAGACAAGAAGAAACACAAACTGTTGTTGACCCCCGGACCCGGGATTAATGTTGTTAACAACAACAACGATGTCAGCAGATATAAAAACTCTTCTGCGGTGAAGAGGGAGAACGGGGAGGTCATGTTGACACCCAAAGGTAGGCCGTTATAATCACTTTATTTCGGGGTGAATTGGTAAAGTTGGTCTTTCGTAATCAAACTAGAGTTGTGTGCTTTGAGGGACTCAAGCTACGCAGCTTTTGTACGTGAGCCGTTCGCCTCCTAATCCGTCTGGACAGTCCCGTTTTTTTCGGGACAAATTGTTGTTGTCCGGAGCCCCGCGGACTCCTCGGCGGGTCGTTGCGCTCACGTCCGAACCTTCTAGAAGGAGTTCCGCCCGGTTCGGTCGACGTTTCTACGGGTTGTAGCTGCCAGTCTTCGCCTCTTGTTCCTCCGGTTTCACCGCGGCGTTCCGGGGCAGCGGTCGCGCGACCCCTCTTGTCTCGTGCCGCTGCGGATTTGTGACGTAGTGACGTCGCGCGGGTTTAATTTAAGTGATTCCATCCAATGCGCTTTACTTTAATGTAATAGACGTGGGTTAACAATCCGGTGTAAACGGACTGGATTAGCGCGGAATATCTTTCGTGACAGCCTGGGGGGAAATATTTAAATTGATATTCCGAAACGTTTCTTGCGCATTTGTGTTTTTTTGTTTCCTTTTTTTTTTTTTTTTAAACGTTCCGTGTGGTAAAACTACACGCTGGTGTAATAACGTAATGATAACCGCCCGCCATTATAGGGCAAGTGTTGTTTTGGTGGCGCGCCACGCCCCCCTCGGTAACCTCAGGCGGTGTGGGAAACAGACCCACGGCTCGTTGTTCCACGCACTACACGGTGTGGACGGTGTCACTTTTCCACCCACTTGTTTCACGACGGTAGAATCTATTTATGACGTTAAAGTAATTACGTTGGAATCTCAAATGACAAATACTTGCGCAACTCTTCCACATTTTTTTGGTGTTTTGCCGCGTGGGGGTAAACCAGCATTTTTGTGCGCCTTATATAATGCACCTTATATATCCATGTATATCAAAAAATAAGCATTTTACATTAATTATAAAACATCTACGACATTGGGATTATGACGTCAGACGAGACATCACCTAGTGAAAACATTCACATCAATTATCCGGGATGTGCCTATTGTGTTTTTCAGTGTGTGTGTGTGTGTGTGTGTGTGTGTGTGTGTGTATGTGTGTGTATGTGTGTATGTGATGTCTCTCTTCGGTAGTTAAAGAGCTTGTGACTTGTTCAGAGCCGTCAGTGTTTAACATCAGCAGACCTGTTGTTGGCTTGTAGTCGTAACGGTAGCAGCGGTCCTAACGCATTGTAAACAGGCTGTTTTGGACTTGCTTGAACGCGTTATTGGATTTTAGATCCAATAAAGGCTGGTGGTTGCCTTTAAACACAACCTTCAGAGTAGGATTAGAATATGTTTGGGGGGTTTTTTGCCAAATAAATACATTTTTAATGAGAATTCATGAGACTGATTGAAAGTCACTTGTTTGATGATTGCTTTAAAACTGCAAATGCTGTCATAAGAAAATTTAAAAACACTGCAGTGGGTATTTTTAAGTTTACAGCAATTTCATCCTGGTGAACTTTAAATGCAGCTGTAAGTAACAATAATTAATAGCACTCCTTCCACAGTCTGGCTGAGGTGCTCTTTAGAAAAGCACCGCTGTGAGCCGCTCAATGGTCAGCAGCAGGAGAATTATTTTTTTCATAAAATTATTAATAGTGGAATAGGAGTAGAGTTTTGTAGTGAAACAATAACCCTGAACAGAAAGTTTTATTGATTAAAATGTTCCTCTGTGAGCTGAAACTTCTGATTCTGTGACACAGTTCGAGTTATGAATGATTCTAATATAACCCAAGGGGGGAAAAAACCCTGAATCTGCTCCGTCTTTTACTGAACATGTTTACGTGATGAACTGGCACCACCGGTTGAACAGACTGCAGTTTATCAGAAGAACATGAGTTTGAGTCCTTGGGGCCAAATGTGCCCTGACCTTCTTGCAAGGGGAGAATGTTCCTGCAGGGATCAAAAAGAGTATCACATCATCCCAGTAATATTATTAGTGGTGGGCTCGCTATGGTGGAGGCAGCTGCCAGGGAGCAGTGACTCCTGGTTACTTTTGGTATTGAAATAAGAGACACGAGTTTGACAGTCCGGCGAACAAGTAGGCCAAGTCGAGGTGATATTGCTCTGTAGGGAAGGCAAAAGAGCAAAAGAAATTGTTGAAGTCAGATGTCATTCAGTCCTCAGCGTTCAGCTGTGTGACCTGTTGTTGACACGTTACGGCACGTTGCAGTAAATGTGCCGGTCAGCCAAGAGGCAATTTTTCATCTGGCGTCCGTGGACAGATGTTTCAAATTCACCCTTAAAATTAGAATCTGAAGTCAGGAAACTGATCTGCATTGCAAAACGTGCAAAGGAGAAGTAGAGACATGACTAATAAAAACAAACAAGTCAATCTGACATAAAAACAAGCGTAAAAACATGCAAGCCAGTAGTAAAACCCGCTCATTTGCATGAGATGTGGTGTGAATGTCATTGCGAGGTGTTTAGAGCCGGAGTGATGGAGCGTGGATTAGCCACAGCAGCAGGTGTTGACCGGCCATCTGGCCCCGAGTTCCTGCAGGGGCCGGGTTTCTTGTCGTTCCACGGTCACTCTATCCAGATTCAGGCAGATCAGCGTTTGGCTCTTCCTTCAACCGTCCGGCACTCTCTTCGTCTCCAGCTCCAGTTTAAAGTCTGTCGAGCTGCTGATTTCAGTGATAGTTGGAACAATTTACGCCTCATGACTGTGTTTTGAATTATAACAGTTGTCACCATTTGCACGCACACCACAGGCCTGAGAGGATTTTTTTTTCAGCCTTGTTTGCCACGGGGAATCAATTTACTGCTGAATTAATTTGCCTACCAGACAGCACAGCGTTTTATTCATGTGGTTTTCAATATTCTCAGTGTTGTGCTCATGATGTCTTTCAGATTCCTCCACAAAGGAGGGGGTAAGAGAATCTTGATTAAAGCCCTCATCCAATAATATCATAGCTGTGTACCCCTGTAATGAAATGTGATGCGTTAAAGATAGGACACTTATTAAAAGGCCTTAAGACCTTGATGTAATTAACAGCAGTGTTTAAAATTTAAAGAGATTGTCTTGTTTTGACTTTTTTACATTGATTACCAATTTTCTCATATGGTGAACAATACAAAACAATCCAGTGAAATTAATTTTAATTTTTCGACAGTTTTGAATTTAGTGTATCAGCCAGTTTGGACTTAAAACTGTCGTATCTCCATGTTGCGTCTTCATCAGTTACGATTCTGGCTGTCTTAGCATTTCAGTGCAATCATTAGAAAAGGTTTATGAATGTTCCTCTAATTCCTCGACTGGTTCTTTTTTTAAGTCCTTTTACTTTAAAAGGATTTTCTACTTTTGATCCGGTGAAAAGCGGGTCCAACCCCGCTGCGTTCCCTTTCCCGATTGCAGGTCCACAGCAGAGCGAGCAGTCTGAAAACACTGCATCCCTTTTTAGAGATGGATCCGACTGAGTTCAAAGAAAAAAGTTCTTTGCAGAGGAAAAGAGAGAATCTGCAAAAAGAAATGTGGGGAGGGAGGGGGGGGTATAAAAGTAGGGTTTTTAAGGGGATGTGAAGAATCAAAGGAGAGATGGTGTAAAAGAGGCTAAAATAAAAGTTATTTTAAGAAAGGTGAGGTTTTAATCGCACCACTGGAGGTGATAAATCTACTCTAACACATACTAAAAAACGTGTAATGGTTTATCATTTATTTTTAAACGGATTGTTTCATCTGGAGCCGTTTGCAGATTTTCATAATTGAAGTACGCAGCGATTCCTCGATCTGTGAGATTCCCTTCAAGTCCACGTGGTTCTGTCAGACAGAGAGGCGCTTGAAGGGAAAATAAAACCCGTCCAAAAGCAACTGAGGGTTTTTTAAGCTTGCAGAACATGTTGAAGGGAAGGTTTTTAGGGAAGAAATGAGAGCTATACCCTGATGAGATGTAATTTTAAGGTTATGATCTAACATGCAGAGTGGCTGCTGCAGTCTTAAAGCGATTTGGAAGGTAATTATAGGGCTGAGGAAACATGAGCGATAAGACTGGAGGCCCGGTGGAGAGATGAATTTGCTGCGGCTGGAGAAGCAAAGAGTCTGTACAGGAGGAAAAGCGGCGAGATAAAAGAGAAGTTAAGTACGATGGTCAAGGTGAAGTGCCTGGTATGAGTTCACTTCAGGTGTCGGAGGAGAAAAAAAAAATCAAAGTGAAAAGAGTGGAGTGTGTGTGAGTAAATCCCAGTGCCGATTCTGATTTGCTTTAACCATCGAGAGCTGAAATCGTCCTCTCCGTGTCCACAGAGCACTCCAACAAGGACAAGGCGAAGGAGAGAGACCGAGAGGAGAGGGATAAGAAGTTCAAAGACAGAGAGAGGGAGAAGAAGAAACACAAAGCGACCAACGAGATCAAGAGGGAGAACGGAGAAGTCAAGCAGCCCATTAAAGGTGGGTGTGAACGCACGTGCAAAGCTGTTGAGGCAGGAATCTGTTAACGTTTGGCATTGTTGCTTATGACAGATGTCAAAACTGAGCTTGAGTTTTCAGAGACGTTATTTTCCTTCAAATCATTGCTGGTGTGAGGAGGGGGATGAACATGTTCTGGTTTATAGGAATAAGCTTCACAGCCTGGGGCTATTTCCTGCTCACGTGTGGCAAATAAAAGGCTACCTCAGGCTAGTAAATCTGGCGACGTCACCGCCAGGATCAACTGAAACGCAAGAAAACATTTCAATTATCCTGGAAACAGAAGGATAATTCGGGGTGGGGGTGTAAAACGACCCGGGTGGAGACCCTGGCTGAAATCCCCCGGTAGGTGTCGGGGAAAAAATGCTAACAATGCTGATAGGACAGTGTATGGTTGTAGCTGTTTTGTTTTCCTACAGGAATTTGACCCCTGGCAGAAGGGCGACCTTTGCCCCCAGGCTACCCCCTCTCAGGAACATTTGGGTTAGGGTTTTAGTGAGGAATGGAGGTGATGGAGCAGGAGGGGAGAGCCTGATTTAAGTCTGGAGAGCCCGCTGTTGAATCGTGTTTGTTTATGACGAGAGACAAACTGGGATTCTGGATTTGGGTGTGGGATATTATTAAATCTAGTGGAGGGAGAGAGAGAGAGAGATGAGGTGTTCAGGAACAGAATTAAATCCCAGCGTTAAGTTTGTTTAAGTTAGCAGGGACAGAGTCATGGAGTGGAAGTTAGAAATGTAATCATCCAGAGTGTGTTAGGAGTGAGAGAGAGGAGGCCTCTACAGGAAATCAATAATCAGCAAACGGCTGTTCTGACAGGAAAAGCTGTTTTTCTACCAGAGGTGGAAAATACAGTAGCTGTGTGCATAAATTAGTATTACTCCTCCTGTCCTACCTCAGGCCTTCATGAGGTTCATCCTGTCAAGTATTATCTCTGATCTGATCGTCTTCTGGTTTAGTCATAGGTTTTATTCCCAACGGTGATTTCAGTTCAGGGCTCTTCAATTTATTTTATGCATGTGTCCTGGGGGGGGGGATTCAACCACGTGGGAAAAGCAGTGAGTCATCTGTCTACTCATGCCTAAAATAGTTAGAACACATTTTGTGTTTACAAGGCGTTTGTGTGTTCAGGGTAAAATTAACTTGCACAACAATCCAGGTGCAGCTTTTTTTATTTTACGCCATTGTTTCCTTTTTTTTTTCTTTTCCATTTTTGACAATCTGAAGCAAAATTGTCTTCTCCATCCTGATTTTTCCCTCCACTTTTCTCTGAACTTTATTCCACTGGAAGTCTTTTGAGAGCTTCCATCACTGCGTCAGGAGAGTATTTGCTGTAAAGCAGTGAAAAGTGTCCTCTTAGAGCGATGAGACTGCTCCATCGATCCACCTGCAGACTTAAATCAATGTTTCTTCTTTATAAAGCTGGGATGAATGAGTTCTCTCCACTCTCTTCCAACCTCCCTTACTCAAATTTTCTTTTTTTTTACAAGCTTATCACTCCTGCCTCAGTATTGACACACTTTCTCTCTCTCTACCTCTGTCTAGATGAAAAAGAGAAAGCCAAGATCAACTTGGAGGAGCTGCAAATCAAAAAAGTGAAGAAGAAAAAGAAGAAGAAACACAAAGAGGGGGAGAAGCACAAGCGGGTGAAGATGTACCACCGCTCCTGCCAAACCGTTTGCGCCGGTCTCCTCCTCCTCCCTCCTCCCTCGTCGTCACCCACCTCCTCCAGTCCTGCTCACAACGCCTCCCTGTCTCTATTTAAGTCCCCTCTACCGGTTTACCCACCGCCCAACAACAAAACTTCACCCCTTCCCCTCACCACCACATCCCTCCTAAACTCCTCTCTCGCCAACTCCCTGTCCACCATGAAGACGCCGCAGCCCCCCCCAGCTTCCCATCACATTTACCCTGGCATGGCGGGCCTGGAGTTCGCCCCGTTCATCTACATCGAGAACCAGCCTAACGGGGGGGCCCTGGTGGCCCACGCCTACACCTCTCAGCTCTCCTCTCTCTCCACCGACCAGCGGCAGCAGTTCGCCCAGGAGTTTGTCACTTTGGCTTTCAGCGAGGACACCTCCAAGGTAAGGGGGGTATCGATCCGATTGATCCATAGATGTTGGCAGTTCCTTGTATTTAAAATCAATTTTAATCTGCGGTGCTGGCCGTCCTCCAGGCGGCGCACTACGTCATGGGGATCATCCACGGAGAAGCCGGCTACCTGCCGGACTTCCTGGACTACTTCTCAACCAAGTTCCCGGCAGCGCCTGTCAAAATGGAAATACTGGGAAAGAAGGACATAGAAACCACCACCATGGCTAACTTCTACTCTCAGGTCAGTCCCGCATGTCGGAAACATCCCGTTTAAAAAGAGAAAATGTTTCCCACTTCAGCTGAACTGACAGAACCAATCATCTGTCAAGCAGATTTTACCCTTTAATGTCTGTGGATTTGCAGATAGTGCCGACCAGATGGCAAGCGATCACACAAAAATCCAAAACTACAAAGGCCAAATGCCTCCGAGCTTTTTATATTCTGTCCTCTGTGTTTCTTCTATTGGGAAAATATGTAGTTTTCAGTATATATATGTATATGACAGGTTTATGAACGATTTGACATGACATGAGTTGTGTTACAATTGTAGGTGAGTGTGATTATTAAAGATTTGTGAAGAAGGAAGCTTGAAAGAAAGAATACACGTGGAAAGGAGGATAAACTATGAGTAGTGAAACATTTGGATGAAATGATGGGGTGCTTCTGGTGCTGTGTGGGTGTTTCTGGTGCTGTGAGGGTCTTTCTGGTGCGGTGGGTGTGTTTCTAGTCCTGTGGGGGTTGCTGCCGTCAGTGCTGGATCATCTCGTAGGAGCTCTGTGACACGACTGGACGTCTTCATTTACAGTTCATAGCTTGCTTATGAAAAGCCTTTTGTTGCCTCGATCCCCCTGGGGGAGATACTCAACCAGACCAGCATCACCACCACAGGAGAGATTGGGGGGTGGATGAAGAGTTTAAACTCGCATGAAACATTTAAGTGTTCTTTTGTTTGTTTACATCCACAAACTTCCTCCATCTTTGCATGTCTTTGAATAAATCCAGGTAACATAGCATCTGAATGGACCCCCCCCCCCCGTCCTCCCCAGTGCTAACATGCGTTCTGAGCTGGCCCTTTAAGAATACTGTTCCTTGCAGGGGTAACGTCATTGTCCGCTGGTCTTGTTTTTTTTTTTCCCTCTTAGCTCTCAGCAATGACCTTGGGAAATAGACGTGCACACACACACGCACACACATACACACAGAGATGTGAGCATGGGCAGACGGTGTTATATACACACAGCGCAGGTGTACACACACACAGATTGATTTCTCTCACGCTTCTCTCTCTCTTCACCTCCCTCCTTTTTTTTGCGCCTGCTGCCTCTGTGTTCGTCTTTCATCCTTTCGTTCATCCCTCCATTCTTTATGTTCCTGCTCTGCTTGGTGGAGCTTTGACACGAGGAGAGAGAGAGAGAGAAAGAGGGGAAAGGAAAGGAAAGGTAGAAGTCTTGGTTTTGACCTGAATGCACGTTTACTTGATTTATTCTCATTATTACATTTTGTCCTGTGGGCTAAAGAAGAATGAGACACCATTACACACAACCCTGATGTCTAAGTCACATAAATCACAACAGATAACAAGGTGTGTGTGTGTGTTCGTTCTGAGTTTGACTGCAGGCATCAGAAGTTGCCCAGCTGCTGTTCAGGTCGTGAGTATTTGGTATTAATCACCTGACTAGAGGCATTTTCAGCGGCGCCGGGGATTATAGCAGATTACAGCACTCCATTTTCTCAGAGCAAGAGCAACTTGACAGTTTACGCACGAGGAGGCTCAACCCAATACTCTTCCCGTGTAACAATATCCACACATTAACACAAAGCAGAAGAACACACCGCTGCTTTTTAGTTGGATATTAAACGTACGCTGGTGTTGTGCTCATAGCGGAATGCTAGCAGTAACACCCGGGACGTTTAGAAGCTAAAGTCAGACTAACCATGACATAAACTGAAATAGATTAGTAAAATGAAACCTCATGTGAGTGATTCCGACGGTCTGCGCCCTCCCAACAGGTGGCGCCGATGTAATTATTGTGCAAAAAAAAGGCAGTTTTGGAAAGACTGTGTATCCGTGATCACCTGGTCACAATTATTTATGCTTAAACTTTGGAATTTTTATTTTTGCACAATCCAGAGTCACAATGTTCCATACATAGCCCATTTGACCGAAAGATCTGTGTTTTTGTCAGCACATTCCTAAGATGTGTGGCTGAAGGTGGTCAGGATTCAGAGAGACGGAGTCCTGCATGTCTGAAGCCAACCCTGGTTTCTCTATAAAGCTGTAGGACAAGCAAACAACCCACACTGTTTTGCAAAAATGCATGCAGTAGGCATTATTTTAACTGCGTTCTCCAGTTAAGAAATAAATCTCTTGTGACATTGAAGTCAGATGCTGAAGTAAAAATATTGATTCTAGTTCAGGACTCAGGATGGAGTCAGACGTGCCCTCGCCCACGGAATGCAGGTCGCTTGTTCTGCTGCATGGATGAGAAACTGTCGCTCAAAGCTGTGTTGAAGTCGAGGCAGAGATTACATAAATCTATAGAGGTCAGCGTCAGGACGGGTTGCCACCACATGACCTCAGAACGAGAGAGTAAAGGAGGTGTCGAGGACAAGAGGAGAATTAACAAGTGGTTTCAGTGGCTGAAGCAGAAATGGAAACACGACCAGGAATAAGAGAGAGAGGAAGGGAGAGTAACACGAGATGGAGACGCTGACAGATGAGAGAAAAATAGATTATCTGGATATAACCGCCAGAGGAGAGTGCAGAGGGAATGAGATGATCTGTTTAAAGAAACTCTGCAAAGAAAGTGATGCCGGTGGAGGATGACAGTGATGATAATTACGTGTAATAATCCTGCAAATTTTTAAACCTGGAATCCCGAATGAGTTGCAGTTCATTTTAAAAAGGGAGAAGAGGAAAAATAGTTTGTTTTTGTGCAGCAGCGTCTTTCTTTTTGAAGTGAAGGTTATTATATTTATCAGCGTAATGAAAAAAAGTAAATAAAGAGCAAAACTGCGCATCTCGCATCTCGAACCGTTCTGAGGAAGTCTGTCACGTTTCCTGTTTCCTTCTGTTTGTTTTCGATTCTAAAAGATGAGCTGTGTGTTTGTGTGTGTTTGTGTGTGTGTGTGTGTGTGTGTGTGTGTGTGTGTGTGTGTCTGAGTGTACGAGCGATTCGCTAACTGTTAAATTTAACCATTCATCGGAGGCAGTGATACTCAGAGGCTCTTTGTTGTCAGCATGGGGGTTATTCCGCTGTTAAATTATGCATTGTGTAAACACACCCACAGACACACACACACACACACACAGAAAATAAATGCTAATAAGTGCACACAGTTATAAGTGAGTGGAAAAATGACTGCATACACACACACACACACATACACACACACACGCTGGCTGACATCCACTCAGCCGCTTACGAGTCTTTCTGTGCTTCTACACACACACTTTCCTCTCAGTATTTAGGTCATTGACTCAGTGACACCACAAAGTTGTGTGTGAGTGTTTTTCAGCTTTTTTATTTGCAGTCATGTGACCAGGATCTCATCGTGAAATGAAGTGAGCAAAACAAGACAAGACATTTTGAACATGCATCAACATTTAAAGTCCGTTCTTAAATAATAATACCTCATACTTGTTAATTCGAGCTTTGAGGGTTATGTTTTTGTTCGCTTTGTGTGATTTGTGTCTCTTTCTAGACGTCTTCAGGTTTAAACTGTTTGATCTCAAGTTGTCCCTTGAAAAAATGCACTGTTTTGTTTCTCTAAATTGCTTTGATGATATATGATTATTAATCGTACAAATAAGAAAAAGATTGAATAGTAGAGTCTCACACAAACACACACAAACACACACGTTCTTCTAGGAATGACGGGTGAGGTGTGATCGGCTCCCGTCCAGCCAGTGTGGGGATTTAATGCCTTGCTCAAGGACACACCTCCACCTCCAGTCATCTTTCAGTGAAGATTTTCCATCTTCATTATTTCCCATCATCCTCTCCAGCCCGCGTTCATCTCTCCTCTTTTGTCTTCATCACACTCCACCTCCCCTCCCCTTCCTCTTCATCACTCCTTCTTTCGGTCCTCCCTCGCTCCTTCACCTCAATAATATTAACCCGTCTCACTTTCTCCACCTGTCTCTCTCTCTCTGCTGCATTGTGTCTCTTCTATGAACCCCCCCATATCCCCCCCATACCCATGTCTGTCTTGTCAGTTGATGACTCATCGCAGGCCAGCAGCCTACGCACACACCTCGATCAGCTAAGAACACTACATGCAGGCCACATGCTGCACAAATTACACATACAGACAGACACACACACACACACACACTCACTCACGCTCTGTCAGCCAAGTGAAGGGCTCCAAACCGTCTGTTGAGTCATGCCGGTGGAGCCGCCAACGCTCGCCACACACGGCTGTGTGATGTTGTGCTTTCGTTTGTTGTTATTTATAAAGCAGACGTGTTTCCTCTCACAGTCGTCATCCTGCTGAAATGTTCCCTCCACTTTTTACTGGCTTCACGTGTGGCGGAGTGTTTGATGGCGTGTGTGTTATAGTGAGTTCCGTTATAAGGTCATAACTCACATTGTGTTTGTGCCGTCGCTGCAGGTGAGGAGGACCTACAGTAATGGCACCTACAGAGCAGGAGCGATGAGGCAGATCAGCCTGGTGGGCGCCGTGGACGAGGAGGTCGGCGATTATTTCCCAGAATTCCTTGGCATGCTGGAGGAGTCGCCCTTCCTGAAGGTGAGTACGGGTGTTCGGTATGCTAATTAGCAGCGGGACGGATGAATGGATCTCGCTTTGGACGGTAACAGCAGAGCTTGACTTCTTGATCGGCGTAGGAGAACGTGACGATGCGCAATGAGAATAAATGAGGAAGCTGCGATTCGCTGCGCCCTGAAGGCGACGGAAATCCATCTCAGCAGTCCTGGGATGAAGTTAAATGTGCAGCGGCAGCACCTGAAGTAAATTCGTTGCTTAACTGACATCATGCCTTCCTGAAACATCCGTTTCTGCTGAAGCTTCACAGACTTAATAACCCGTTCCATAAGTAAACCGATGTTTCCCCCTCGCTCAGAACTAATAATCTCATTGGCTGCGGGAGAAGAAGATGTCGACTTCCATGTTGGTTTTTCCAAACTTTCAAAAGCCGTGTGTTTGCCTTCCCCGAAATGAGAGGGACAATCTTTTCTGCTGTTTGCGTTTCTGTGTTGACACTTCAAATCTCCTTCCTGCCAGCGAGAAGGAAGAGTGATGCTATACTCGCAAAATCAAACGATGCTTCTCCTCCGGTGCCTCCTATCTGTCGAGAGCTTTGGCTGTGATTCTACATGAGGAAGTCAGTCGTCGACTTTTTGCTCAGTGTGGCAGTTTCTTTTTTTTTCGTGTACAGAAGATTAAATACTTTCTAAACTGTTTGACTGACTCTTCCTCTCCTCTGTCGTCCCGGCTGCAGCGGACTCTCCCTTGGGGAACGTTCTCCAGTCTGACGCTGATGGATCCCACGGAGAGCGATGACGGTCCCATCATGTGGGTCAGACCCGGAGAGCAGATGATACCGGTAGCTGATATACCAAAGTCCCCTTTCAAAAGAAAACGGTGAGTCCAGCAGGTTTAAATACATTTATATCTGGAATATGTGTGCTAATCTATTCATGTTAGCGTCATCAAACTTCACTGAACATGAACGCCTGTTATTTTCTTGTTGCACACTCGTTACGCTTCAATCGCTGGCGATGTTTGAACAACGTGACTTTCAGGAAAATGTGCGAGTGTTTTTGCGTGTGTGCCGTCGAAAACACTTGTGTAACAGCTGTGGCTGAATCTGTTTTCACCGACACGGATGAATTGACAGAAAGATAGAGGGAGTTTCTCTTCTTTCACTCGTGAACGTTCTCATCCTCTCATCACTTGATGGTGATTTAAAGACGTTTTCCTTGTTGACATCTTCTAAACTCGTCCTCTACCTTGTTACATCTTTCCCGTCTTTCTCTCTCAATCGCCCCGACAGTCTATCTTCTGTTTCCTCCTCTTGACCTCTCTTTCCTGCTTTCAGCTGATTTATGGCACCGTTAACGTGATCGTATCTCCAGGAACTTTAAAGGGAAACTACATACATCTAATAACCCAGGGCGATGCATATGTTTTCTTCCTATGTCCATCTGTGTGTTTAAAGGAAAATGCATTAAAAAAACAGAAGAGGTTTCCTCTGCAGTTTGACCATATTTTGAAAGCTGCAGAGGAAACATTCTGTTCGGGGTTCAGCTTCTTTTTTTTCTGGCAGCACTGAGACTCATTCTGAGATTTCAGATGATGGAAATAATCCAAAATGATTCTGGGTATAACCAATGAACGCGACGGACGTAATTGCATTGAACAGGATGGAGGCCTGATGCAGAACGCTGGCTTCTTCTTTAGATTTAAAATGCACCATGGATTCAATCATCCGGTAACTTCCCCTTCAATGCTGTTGGTTAAGAATTTTTATTTCAGTATTTTGTTGAAATTTTTTTTTAAAAAGTGTCTGCATGGTGGTGTTTGACTACTTTTTGGCTCACGAGTTCCTTCTTTTCTTTTTAATTAACAGAAAAAAGTAGCTGACAGATTAATGAGTAATAATGAAGAGTTGCAGCCCTGGACTCACACCGGCTCAGCGCTCTGAGCATAAACGTGATCTACGACCTTTCCAGGAGTGAATGCAGCGGGTTTAAGATGTATATTAACAGTGATTGTGGTCAGAGATAGTGACTCCCTCTTTGCCCCCCCCCCCCCCGTTCTTTACACCCCTTTTTATGACTGCCTTATCCTTCCGCTCCCTTTCTCGTCGCTCTAGTTTCTCCCACTTTATCTCCCTCCACACTCCTCTATTACGCTGAACACGCACAGAAATCCACCCTGATTATTTGTACACACACACACACACACACACACACACACACACGATGGTTAAAGACGTTAGTAGCCGGACTCATTGTGTTCCCAATGCCTTTTTGGTTCTCTTTCACACACTCCTGCCTCTTTCCTCTTCTCTCCAAATGAATTAACGCACAATTAAGTGTTGAGCTTGGATGGTTCATCCGTGCGTGTGTATGTGTGTGTCTGTGTCTGTCTTTGTTACACCCTTGAAGGATTCTCTTATGGACTGTGTGTGTGTGTTTCTCCCGAGTCTGACTGCAGCTCCAGTCTGACTCACCGATCCAGTAGCGAGCCGCCTGCAGTGCTTCTTTTGTTTGGCATCACGGCTTCTTGCACACAAGCCGAGGAGTAAAAGCACTTGTGTGCATTAGATTATTGAAATCTATTTCTTCTTGTTTTGTCAAAGCGCACAAAGGTTTTGTAGTAATTCACCAGCAGTGTTTTGCATTCAGAATTTAATTGGACTCCACGCTGATCGTGCAGGAAAAGTCATTTTAGCCACCAGCAGACATGAAAGCGCAAAAATAATTTGCTGCAGAGAAAATATTCTTGATCCAGTAAAGCCTCAGTACATCTGCAAACGTGGCTTTTATTTGAAGTCTACTACTGTGAGACATCTAGTAAGGTTGTTTTACAACAGTGATGTATGTTTTCGTCCTCTGGCTCTATCCTATTTCACTGTATGGACCTGGACTTTGTGACATTAATGGTGTGCAGATCTCTTCACCCTATTTCACCTGCAACCCGTCCAATGTAATTAGAATGTGCAGAAAACCCACTCTAATGCTGGGTTTCATACTCTGCAGCCTCCTCCAGCCACACTGGTGCTGCCTGGATCACATCAGTGTCACGATAACGACTCCCCCAGCAGATAAAGCCAGTATGGTGTTGTTATTTTATCACAGTGGGGAGGAAATAAAGCGAGAAACAGAGCTGCCCACGCACACACACACTCACAGGAGGTGGGGAGGAGATATGTCCTGGTAAAACACATGTTGTGTGTCTCCTTTCGTCCCGCTGCAGCTCCACCAATGAGGTGAAGAACCTGCTGCAGTCGCTGCCCAGGACCAGCGAGCCCAGAGAGATGCTGTTCGAGGATCGGACCCGGGCCCACGCCGATCACATCGGTCAGGGCTTCGAGCGCGAGACCACAGCCGCCGTGGGGGTCCTGAAGGCGGTGCGGTCCGGAGAAAGGTAGGTGTGAGACATTTGATGTTTTGTTTAAGAAGCGGCGCACGCCAGCAGGATGTGATGTAATCGCTCTCGCCCTGTCTTCCCCCCGCTCTCAGCTCAGACCCTCCTCGTGTAACCAAAGACGTCGTGTGTTTCCACGCCGGTGATTTCCCTCACGTAGTTCAGAGGCTGCAGCTGGACCTGCATGAACCTCCATTGTCTCAGGTTTCATAGCACACACACGCACACAGGCACACACAAAAACACATTTTAGAATCATCTCTGCTATGCCATTCCTCAGTGTTACCTTAATATAACACCTGTTTTGCACTTCTGAGTAGTTTATGTAATTTGTTGTTGGATGCTGCCACCTGGTGGCCACTAGTTGAACTGCCTCAAATTAGAGAAATTGTATCAGGAAACAAACATTTTTTGGTTTAGTTAATTTTATTCAATCACGTTGACCAACCCAGTATTAATGCTACCTCATAGGGAATTATGTAAAACATATAGAATAAATAAACAGTAACGTGAACCTGTTTATTTGGTCCCATTTGAAAAACAGCAGACTAACCTTTATAATGTAATAGTAATGGTGACACTTAAATACAGCAGGCTGGTTTTGGAATGCGACTGAATATGATTTCATGTTTTATCATTTCATGTCATTTATTCCAGTTGTTGAACACGTCTCTGTAAAGGTAACAGAGCCTTCTAAGTCCTAACGGCACAAAATTATCCACACAGCAGCTCAAAGATAGGAAGGGATGTCTGAAATAAATGCGAAAAGCGTTTTTCTATCTGTAAAAGCAACACTAATATTTTATTTTGATGCGCCTGCCTCATTTCCTCCATCTGAACCCTCCACCCATCTTTCTCATTGCAGTGCGTGCAGTGGGTGGATGACGCCAAACTAAACCAGCTGCGCCGCGAAGGGATCCGCTACGCCCGCATCCGCCTGTGTCACGACGACATCTACTTCATCCCGCGCAACGTGGTCCACCAGTTCAAGACGGTGTCGTCCGTCTGCAGCCTGGCGTGGCACGTCCGCTTAAAACAATACCACCAGGTGGAGGAAGAGGAGGAGGAAGTTAAGGAAGAGGAGGAAGAGGTGGAGTTGAAGGAAGAGAAAAAGGATGCAGAGGAAGAGGAGGGTGAGAAAGGAGTGAAGGAAAGTAGGAAGGTGAGAGACGACGAGGAGGTGGCAGGAAACAGGACGTTGCCAGCTGTCAAAAAGGAAGTAAAACATTCTCCTGTCTTGTCTCGGCTCCCTGCTCCCCCCGCGGACTCGAACGCGAGCATCGAGAGAGAGGGAGAGGAGAGAGAGCGGGTGAAAGAAAGAGGGAAACTCAAACTTGAGTTTTCGCCTCCTCTTAAAGGAAAAGCAGAACTTCCTTCATTGCCTGTCTGCAAGAATAAATCTCCCTCGACTCTCATTCCTGCCTCTCATCCTCCTCACCAGGACACCAAACCCAAAGCAGCCTCATCCAAGCACCTTCATCACCATCACAACCGAACGTCTTCCAGCGGAAGCTCCTCTAAATCCTCCGTCAAGTCTTCCTCCTCTTCGTCGCCTTCCACAGCGACTCCTCTACGCTCCTCTTTTGCCGCGCCCAATCCATCCTCTACCTCGTCTCCATCGTCCGTTCAGTCCATCTCAATAACTCCTGTATCCTCCCTGACCGGCCCGAAGCCTGTTGCGGATTCTTCCTCCAACTTCCGTCCTCCCGCCGTTTCCACGGCGACCGAGCTGCCTTCCTCGTTTAAGTCGAATCACCCGAATGACAAGGACCCCTCGGCTTCGGACGTCCGGACGCAGGCGCGTTCGGATGTCTGGCCGCCACACAGTTCGTCCTCTGCGGACGCGCACACATACGCCCCCGCTGGCTCGCCAGCCGACACACGGACACACGCTGGGGCACGGACACACGGGGGGGCACGGACACACACGGACTCGCGGATGCACACACTCCAGGAGAAATGGACTCACTGCGTCGACTCCAGGACGTCCGCAGAGCCTCAGATGCATCAAGGGATTTACATGCAGCAATACACACCCCAGCATGTCTCACCCCCCAACCTCCCCCACATGCTCCCCCCCTCTTACCCCCCTCTCATGCCGCACTCCCACCTTCCCCAAGGTATGAACTCCTTCCTGGGTCAGAACGTGCCGCTTCACCTCTACCCGCCGCACCAACCCAACTTCACACAGTCGCAGCCTTACCCTCCCCCCAGCAGCCCGCCGTCCCTCCCCCCTCACCTGTCGCACCCCCACCAGTACATGAGCCCACACGCCAAATCCTTCTTCCCTCCTCACTTCCCCTCCCACCACTACCTCCCCCCTCAGTCCTTCCTGTCTCAACCCCCCAGCCCTTACCCGCCGCAGCCACAATATCAATCCCCGGCGCCCCCCTTCCCTCACCCCCCGCCACCCCCTTCCTCCTCGCCGCCTCCCCCTCCTCCCTCTCTACCGCCGCCCCCTCAGCCCTCTCCTCCCGTCCTCCCTCCCCCCTTGAAGCATGAAGAGGAGCAAAAACAGATTTTATAGGTCTTTTGTACATAAAGATGCTCTTTTTAAAGCTTTTATTTCGCTCGATGTTGTAAAAAAAGAATACAGAACGGACATTTAAGTACAGCAGAATTGGATTTTATTCACCCCCACCCCCCAGACATTTTGATTCGACTGGTTCAGATTGAACCCATGCTTCAGTTTTGCTCGGGTTAAAAAACATTGAAAATCAAAAGCATTTATTCATAATTATATCCATATTTCATCATGGATTAAAATCATATTTAAGGCTAATTATTCTGACAAAACTCAAACATCAGAACAAGCCTTCAGACTTCTGTCCACTGTGCGTCAAATATTTATACAAGAGGTCATAGTTATGGTGTCTTTTTTTAAACTTGCAGCTAATGCTTCCATTTTGTGTATTTTTTTGTGCCCAAGACTGTTTCTGGAGTAACAATGGGTCAATTCTCACATTGTACAATGCACTAATATATTGACATGACATATATAAATATACGTATATGTATATTGATGGATCTCATCATCAATACGATAATGTAGTGGTTCTCCCTAATATTGTACTGGAGCGATAACGCTCTGCAATAATCTGTTAAATTTAAAGTAACTTAATTTCCCTCTTATTTATATGTTGATTAAAATCACTAGTATGTTTATTCTGATTTTAAAAGCTCTAATAATAGACGGTAACGTCCCATTGAATCACGTTTACTGAGGAGTTCTTCGAAGTGTTTGCTAAGCTACATGTCCGTTATAAGTCAGTTGATTAAGCTACATTTTATAGGAAAAAAAAAAAAAAAAGATTTCTTACATTAACGGAATATTTCGGGAAAGGATTACAGTTCAAGATTTGCCAAAAGTTTGACATTGGTACCGCTCTCCTGTCTGTTTGATTAGCTTCACTGCACTGGAATCGCATGTGAAGCATCCAACAAAGTATCAGCTTGGATTATGGCGGTTAAAGGTCAAGGGTCACACTGAACACAAGTAAGACATTTTTAGCTCTAACTGAAGAATTTATTTGCTAATCATGACAGAATTTAATATGAATGTCAACCAGGATAAAAGTGGTTGTGTAACAATCTTTATATCCAAAAGGCCAGCTTCACTGTGGCAGCATTGTTTTCATCAATGCAGGAAAAAATATGTGTGACGCATCAGGATATCAGAATTTCTATCTTCTTTATGTCCAGAATGAGCTTCGCTGGTCGAAAATGAACTCTAATTATTCCATGTGTTAGCAATTTCTAACACATTTACAGTACAGACATCAGAACGTTATCAATCTGTTTTTTTTCCATCAATATCCTTTAAGTGTCAGTGTTACCTTCCACCTGTAGCCTTCAACACCATCGACAGAGCTGGTAGTGTAATTTAGCGCCCACTGGACACTCACTTGGCCCCCATCATTTTGGAAAACGACCAGCAAAGGAAGAATTTGGTTGAACATGGGCCTCCAAAATCTCAGGAAAAAAAAGTCTCCTAAATAAAACTTGATTAACTTTTAGACTTTTTAGTAATTGTTCAGAATAATTGGAATATTCTGTAATCTGCAAGTAATTTTAGAACTTTTGCGGTTTAGCTTTATATCTAACTGAGATAAGCCGATCATTGTTTTACAACCACTATTTAAATGAAGCTGATATTGATGGAAATAATGAATTATCAACTCTTTCAGGTGCTTCCAAGACTAGTACATAAATCATTCAAGCCTCAGCACTTGTTATATAAATTTATTTTTCATTCTTTATGGACTTTTGCTCCAAGACTGTCAAGAATTTCTTCCCAATCGCTTTTTGTATTGATCTTAAATCCAAATTGTCTACAGGATCATGTCTATTAAAATGTTTTATTTATCAAACATTAACTGGAGTGACCTCTTGTGCATTAAAACTACAGTAAATTATTAACTAAGAAGAGTATTGTTTTCGAAACGGTGAATATCAGATTTAGATGCTCGTTCTTCAGTGGTGGAATTTAGATCTTGAGAAAATTGACGTATTGATTTTAATATCAATATTGGAGTCTTGCTCATTTGCTAATGTAGCCCACAATGTTTCCCCAGTGCCTGCCCTCAACTGTGAACTACTAAATGGTCCGGGGGCCATATCGAGAACGAGTTCTGTCCTGTCATGGGAGCTTTTACATGATTCATTTCAGTTATTGTTTTTTTTTTTTTATCCTCACTGGAATTTAATGTCGGGTTGATGACCCTTAAAACAGGGTTGTGTTTTCGACGATCGGTCTCAACTCCAGCCTCGAAAAATCTTTGTTAAATGAAACATGATGCCTTCAAGACTTCATTTCAGACGCAGAACTCTTCGCTTTGTGGCTCGAAACTTTGCAGCTCTTTTTACGATTTTTGGGTTTCGAAAAAAAAACCTGATTGGAACTTTTTTGTACAAATGTGGCAAAATTATGATCGAAACAAGTCTTCAGGGGCTAGCATTGTTTTCACCAGAGTTCTTTTATCTCAAATTCTGTTTTTTAATTTGTTATTTTAACTGTCAGCACTGTAGTATACAAAAGAAGTTTTGTAAAGAGGAAAAGAACACTTGTAGTGTCGTTTCTACTTTAAATATGAGCCTAGCTAATAAAAGGTTCTATGTCTGGAAATGGTTTGAGTATGACTTGATGTTTTCTGGTCTGGTGATGACGTCTGGAGTCAACAGTGGTGCAGCAAATGCCTTTCTCTACACCGCCTTTGAAAACCAACCATTAGGTCTTTATGACAGCCCACACACGACGACAAGGCGCCACAATGAACAGGTTGTGTGAAAGGAGCTAATTTCAGCCCGTTTGTGTGCTAACATCCATTATCCATTCAGCCAGCGAGGTGACATGACTTAATGCAGGATATTTTAAGAATCTACTTTGCAGAAAGGGTTATGCATTCCAATTTTGTCAGAGTCCATTGACTCCATTTTTATTAAGTTTGTTAGTTCCTCGAGGCAATGACACATGTTGGCCAGTAGGGGGCAGTTGACTGGACAAAGTGCTTACAAATATGTATCATATCTTCTTAAAGTGGCATGAATTCTGTAAATTCCTTGCATTTTCCACCTTGTTGCAAACATTACTTGCAGCTAGTAAAACTACTGTTTTCAACCTGTCATTTATTTACTACAGTCGCATTGTTTTCTCTGGATTGCTCTTATGCGAGCCACCCACTCACTGCAGTCTGCAGCAGTGAGGTCAGCAGATTCACCAGTTGAGATCCGAGCAGACAAACTCATGCACAACACCACCTTGCAGTAGTATAATTCAAGACTGGTGTTTGTCGGGTCAAATACACCTCAATTCAACCCTTTGCAATCTGTTTGGAGGCTCCCGTGGTTCTCTCTCTCCCACACAGAAGGAATACCAGAGGAGCTCAGCTGACCTTTACAGAGGAGTGGGAGGGAGGCAGGAAGCTGGGAGGGAGACAACAAGAGGGATTTAGAGTGAAAACATGGAAAATCCTCATTGAAACTGCTTGAGTGTTATCACAGAGACGGCACACTCTGAGCGTGCTCTGCTCGCTCCTCAAGAACGATGTGCCTTCTGGTTGAGTTAAACTGAAATCAATGCAGGCCATACTGTTTTATTTTAATTCCCTGCATGTCAGACAGGACAGATGATTCATTTTGTATTGATGGAAGAAGCTTGAAAATATTTCCATTACTTAATGGGGAATTACTAGTGCTTCCCAGCATTTACTCAGTTTCTCTCAAAAGAATTTTAGGTCAACAGGTTTGCACTATTATTACCCACACCAAGCAGTTTTCACGAGTGTCCCATGAGATATTCTGAGAACTGTGTTGTTTTTTTAACCATCTGTTAAATACTGTATAAACTACCAGATTTTGGATTTTGGACTTTATTGGAATGTCGGGGGACATGAAACTATAAAATGTTGGTGTAAATTTAGAAAAAAAAAGAAGCAGAGTCATGAATAAGTTTTCAAAAATAATTTGTAAAATAGGTTGTTTTTCTTTTCAGAAAAATTAAACCTGTTTATGTCTATTTAAGAACTATACCATTCATCCATCCAGTATCTTGTAGACGAGATTATCGTAATCGTCTCATTTTTCGTCGCTTTTCCGCCGTGGGAATCACGGGTGTGCTGGAGTCTACCTTTTGCAAAAGGTAGGGTACACCCAAGATAAGACGCCAGCTCTTCGCAGGGTTCTAGGAATATACCTGTCAATAATAATTATTTAATATTTATTTAAGCATCCGTGAAATATAAACAAAGTAGTGTGAAGTATAAAGTTTACCAAAGTGCCAAAGACTGCACAAATAACTAATTATAGATGCTGTTACGTTTATTGCTTGTCTATTAATAGTCTTTATAGGATTGCTGGTGGCTGAGGTAAACGTCTGTCAGCAAGTAACACGCTGGCGTGTGTTCAGGAATTACATACATGTAAGAATTTCAAGTTCAACTTAACTGCATCCCATCTGAGAGGCCGTTTCTCCACATTGTTTCTGCATACTTGCTTCGGTTGTTCTCCCTGAGGTTCGACTGCATCTCAATGACAACTTAACACAGGCTGAGTACAGAACACTCAGATGTGTCTCTGATGATGACCAGTGTTAATGGTGTAGTGTCTGATGGGGATATCTAGTGTCTGACTTTGAGTTCCTTTGTTGAGGACAGCAACACAACAGCTGGTGCTTTGTGTACACAAAGGATTATAGCAATATTACTCTCATATAGTTAAATACAAGCCATAAAAAAGTAACATGCTCAATACTTCAGCATGAAAAGACTTCCTCCAACTACGAATAGTGTTTTCTGTTGTCTAACTGATGTTTCTTATGGACTCTACAAATGTGTCATCAGCGTCACAACTACACCAATTTATCCAGTATCAGTACATTAATTTACAAGACAATTTATTTTAATAGAAAACATTTATTCTTTTTCTTTTACAAGACATGCATTAATTATCAAATACTTCAGATGTAAAAACGCCCTTGTCTTCTAATTTTTACATAGTGCAAAATAACGCAAAGAATGTAATTGAAATACTAAAACAACAGGTATGAGACAGACCTCATGCAATGTCAGCTGGACCAGCGAGTCGTGAAAATGATCTCATGAGCTCCATCTCATCTTTACATCCCAGTAATTTAATTGATGCACATCAAGGGTTTGTTTCTAGTGATTCATGGAGCACGTGCTGATTTACATGAATTACAGACACAAAAGCCACCTTATGCGGACGGAGGATGCAGCCTGTGGGAAAAACGGAAAACAAGATGTTCCCAGATGCTTTTATGGCCTCGGACGATTCCTTAAATTAGCAAAGTCATAAGCTCTAAGTGGCAGAAAAACCTCTTTGTTAATGACTTCATTTCTGAAATATTATTTGTCCAGCTACTCTCAGCAGCTCAGGGATGACAAGAAAAAGAGGCACACAATATCTACAGCATGTATAAGAAGATGTACCTGCCATTATTCTGGTACCAATGAATGAATGTTACAGTCATGTCCTTGCATAAAGGACACAATTCACCAAACTACTGATTCAGAGAGCAGCTGGGCTAGCTTATATACAGCAAAAATAAACACGAGAAAACAATACTGGACGTCTTCAGATCGAACCAAAAGCAAACACTGATGGATGTTAAAGATTCTTCCAGTGCATATTTCACAGTAGTCTTAAACATATATACAAGATCTGTTTGTGACATTTTAAAAGAGCCAATTTTAGCCACGTTGATCAATTTTGACAGACAAGCCCTTATGAAGCCCTTACAGCCAATTCCACTGAGGACTGACCATGCTTTTATTCTCATTCTTAAACAGATTTACCAATCATCATAAGTAGATTTCTTTTGAGTCTCAATCTCCGAGATTCAATTCACAAAGTCGTGGTCATAAGGAGCAAATCTATCTTTAGCAAATATGATGTAACAATTCATATTGAGATTTACAGCTGATGTCAAGTCGCTCTCAGGCCTCTCTCCTCTCAGGGAAGATATTCAGCCCCAGCTCCACCAGTGCTCCCAGTAACATGGTCCAGAGTGGTATGCACACAAATGTCAGCTTCACATCCGCCAGCTTGTCCAGCTTGGCGCACAGCGTCAGGCAGAAGCCCAGTTTGAGCAGCATGGCTGTCAGATACCAGGCTCTGAGACGCAGGTCCGGGGAGCCGTTGCGTGGGTCGTAACCAGGCTTGCAATGCCCAGCCATCTTGATGGCGAGCATGAGGATGAGGATGCCATCGAAGACCCAGACGGGGAGGAAGATGAGGAACCAATTCCACTGTACCTATAAAGGAACAGCGGGAGAATGCCATGTCATTTTATATCATGGGTAAGTAGATAATAATGAATTAAATATATGCAAAACAGTAAGTTAACATTTACAGATGTTTAGTATCTTGATTTAGCAGAATGACCCCTACCTTTCCGTCCAGTTTGAGTACCAACATGATGAGGAAGACCAGGGTGAAGACCCAGGTCAACAAAACCCTCTGAGCCAGAGACATCCCACCGATCGCGGACAGGTTTGATGAGGAAACCAGGAAGCAGATGCTGGAGACAACAACCAATCAGGCGCTTTTATAATAGATATTAAAGACTGATGTCACTGCCATAAGGAAACCGACATGTAAGATAAAACAGCAAAGATGAAACAGCTGCTAATGCCAGTGGAAAACGTGGCATTGTTGTTAATATGAAGCAACAACAGCTGGAGACAAACCTGTCATTTCCCCTATTTGTTTGTTAGCTCATGCTAAAGTGACAGCTAGCATTCTTGGATCAATAGCGTTCGTATTTAGTGTTTTAAAGACGTCCAAATCCGACTTACTTTCACTGTATTTTTAAACCGCTGTCCACCATGTTCGTCCCTCCTTCCGCTAAATCCGCCACAAATATTCACAATTATTCGACATAATTATTGACAGAGGTGCCCATTCTCGATAACAAGCTGTCTCCGGTCCGTTATCTCTGTCTGCCCCGCCCACCTCCGAAGCCTATTGGTCCTAGTTTTGCAACGTCACGTTCCTTTTAAGTCCGTCATCCCTGGAAGCTAAACCGTAATACTTTTATAAATGCGCGACCTCATTGTAAGTTTTCCCTGTAGTGAATTGTACTGTCCACTAGAGGTGAGTAAAGCTCTTTCTGTTACGATCAAAAACCGTATTTGAATTCGATTTAAAGAGGAGCCACAACAAATGGTGACATTTCGCCTTTACATAACCCCACTTTTTGTGAATATGAGTGAGTCGTGGATCCCATTCGGTTGCCATCGTCAAAAACGTTGGTTCCAAAATACACCTGCGCGTTTATGCGGTGGTTTACGGGCCGGAGCCGAAGTTGTATTTTTACAGTGCGAGACAGAAAAGCTTCTGCTTCAAACAGCGCCGAGGCAAGACGCTCAGCATCTCCCGTCAGGTTGGTCTAACTCCCGAACGGCTCTGGTCGCAGTGTTGAGCGCCCGGGATTTGAGTGCGTGAAGCGAACCCGGAGCAGCCATCGCTGTCAAGGAGGTAGGACTGAGGGGCTTGCGCGGCGTGTTGGAGCTGCAAGTGAAGAATTTGAGGGTCAGCTGTGAGGGCTCTTTGTGCCTGCCGCCGGCAGCTTAGCTAACTATGTAGCATGATGCGAGCTAGCAGGAGAAGGAGGAGGAGGACAGACGAAAGTGAAGTGAACCGTGAAGACTGAAAACACTGCCCTAATGTAGAGGAGGAGAGGCTAGCTTCAGAATTAGCTGCTCATTAACTCGTTTATAGTGCTACACAGGTCGTGTCCTTGTATGGAGTGAAAACAGCTAAACGATTTTCCCGCTGTGAGCTTCACGGCTGAAATATTAATGACGTAGGTGACAATAACGTCCATAGAAGAAGAGGACACACTGCATCCTTTACTTTCTCCCCATAAAGTCATTATATTAGGATTTAATCTGGGTTTTTTTCCTATTCCAAACATCTTGACCATTCCACTTTATATATCTGTTGATGCAGCTGATCACACTTTTTACAAAAGGGAGTGTGTTGATTTATTTAACAAATAAATAATTAGTATTTTCAAGTGAAATCCCATTTTTCCACGAGTTTTCCCATCTCTCTACAACCTCTGTCAGGATTTAGGTGCTTTTACTGCCTTGGCTAAAGAAATTTCAGTGGTAAAACCTGCTTAACAGATGGACTTGACATATATTTACATGATTATATGTTCTACCAGCTGAGTCAGTCTCTTTTATTTCCATTTAGCTATATCCAAAATCAAATCTGTAACTTTGTAACCATAATTTAAAATGAACCATAAGTTTTTTTTAAAAAAGAAAAGAAAATTAATTTAAAAATAAAAAGAGAATTTTATTGATAATCCATCCAATAATCTCCGTGTCAGAAGTGGAAATAGTGCAGAAACTTAAAGTGGCCTCTTCAAAAAGCTTTTCTGTGCACCCACACTCAGTTTTATTTTGAATGAAGCTAGAATACATGAATCTATTCCATTGTTTTTCATCACATTGTGTGATTTCTCTGCCCATCATGTCCCCTGAGCAGAAACCATCACAGACTTTAGCAAACGGTCAAGCTCACACTTTGGTAGGCCGTCTGATTATCCAGCATGGTTTTGCCAGCCAGCCAGTCTGTCTTTTCCATGGTCAGACTAATGCTGTCATTGCTCAACCCGAGTTTCCATTGCAATCCTAAAGTGACCCATAAATTTGCCTTTCTCGCTACTTTGGCAGAGTCCTGCGAGAGTCCACAACGTTAATATCCAACATGGAGTGCCTGGATAAACCTTTCAAAGCAACATGAAATATGAATTCCTTGTAAAAGTCCGTGCAGGCTGGTCAAGAGGAACAAATCTGGCTTTATTGGAGTTATAAATCCTGTTATAAAACACCGACGTCAGCAGAACTGACCAACTGCAGTATCATCTTTATCTGCAGCAGTGAGATTAAACTGTTTTGACTATATCCAATGTAATTTTAATTCACCTGCAGGCAGTCAGGTGTGTGGAGAGACACGTGTGTCAGCGCTGTGTAAGCTGGAAGGCTGTATTTTATTATTTTCACAAAACTAATTGCCTTGTGATGACAAAACTATCTGTATTTTACATTTAAATCGGTCCATGACATTCACGGTTTAACTCTCAGCCAGAGATGCCAGAGTTGTCACCTGCTGCTGCTTTTCAAGGTGACAAAAAGAACCTTGGAGGTGTCCTTTAGCAAGGCACTTGAACAATATTCAGCTACCTGTGGCTGTTTGCAGGTATTTTTATATTTTTGTTACATGCTCACGGACAGGAAATGAGCAGCAAAATCTCTGTTGCTATGTGCAGCATGTAGACAAGACCGATGTTGTGTCACAGCCACCCGGGACTCTCCGAGTACACACCTAGGCACACTGGGAGTGGGGCTACATACCTTGCAAGCCGTGTGTGACGTTGATTTATTGTCGGGTTTTTTGGCAATGTTAATGAACTTGAGGTCAGTCAGTTGTTTGTGGTGTCTTTTTATTTGCATATTCAGTTGAAAAAGTCAACTGAGGTTGAAGGGAAAGCCGTGTGTGTGTGTCATTGTTGCGTCCACAGGCTCAGACTGCTGCCTGTCGTCCGACCAGTGTGTTCCTTTTTATATTCCATGACACCATCTGTCTTTCCTTCTTTTCTTTCCCTCTCTTCCTCACGTCGTCTGCCTCTCTGAGGAGGTCGCCAGGGATGCGGCGTGTTTTTGTGCAGCTTTAATCTGCCCACTGTAGCTGGTTACATCATCAGCTGCAATGGCGTTGCATCACACAGCAGACTGTCACATCATCTGTTGTTAGAGCAGCGTAATTCACCTGTGGGACGGCCGCGGAAATGTAGAGAGGTTGCAGAGAAAGGTCAAGTGGCTTTCTGCTGAAGCGCCACACCAGGAGCTTTAACGGCATCATAGATGAGAGGTTGTGTTAATAACAAGGATGATGTTGTTAGGAGGAGACGTTTCTGTCCCAGTTTTGAAGCTTTTCAAATGAGGTGTTTCAGACGAGACGGGACGTCAGCAACGGGTTTCGCTCTGCAGCTGTTTTCAAACAGCAAATATGAATTATCTCTATCATCCTTTGATTGTCGCAAAGATGAATAATCATTCACTGATTCCTGATTTCATTTTTACACACCGTCTCACCGGGACACATGCACGGAGTGGATGGTGTCAGCAACACCTGACAGTTGTTGGAACCTCTAATCAGGTCTTGAGACATATTTTTGTCCCCATTCGTGGGATTAAATCGATTTTCCATTTTAGGAGCTCTACATGTCAGTCTCAGATCGGACGCTGTGCCTTCACCCTCTTATGCTAATGCCCATGTGTTTTGACATTATGACAGGTTTATCTGTTGGCTGTTGATATGAGAAACACCGCTGTCACGTGACTTGCTAATCATTTAGCGGAGTGTGTGACTCACACCTGCGAGGCTGAGTTCATGCCTGAGCGGAGATGCTTCGGGGGGGAGGGGGGTTATGAAGATGAGGGCCGGTCTCCTGACTCCAAACTAGTTGGCCGCTGGGATCCTGTATTCCTCGTGATAATTCATGGAGCGTGTGGTCCTGTGTGTGTGTGTGGTCATGGGATAAATACTGTGTTATTTTTGTAAGGCTTTCTGTGCACAACAGCAAAATGAAGTGGGGCTGTATTGTTTTTTCAGTACCTTTTTGCTTATATTGTTGTTTGTTTGGAGCAAAGATTTTAGTTTAGTGTCATGGATTTGCCTTGGATGAGTTTCCTCGAAATTTAACAAGTTCTATATAAAAAGCATATCTATACCATATATAGTTAGTTAGTTTTGAACTAACTAGGTTTTTACCTAACTAACTAGTTCTGGAATTATTATTTAACATAAAAAGTGTTTTTATGTTTTTTTGAATTATTTATGCTTATTGTTAGTGTTTACTCTGTATGTTTGCACTTTTATACCAATCCTGCTTTATGTGCTTTCAGTTGCACCTTGGGGACAAATAAAGTTTTTTGAAATGGATTTGAATTTGAATATACCAACTATGACTTTATATGAATATATCTAGTAACTTTATATTAATAGACAATAAATTTACATTAATAACTAATCATTTTATATTAATAACTAATACAGTAATTTTCTGTAGTGTCATGCAGCCATGTTAAAATTAGACTTCAGCTGACTGTATAAGAGCGTGAGTGCACTCACACACACACACACACACACAGAGCTGTTGCTTTCAGTCTCAATCGTGATCATCCAGGCCTCCACCTTAACCCTCTGTCTCTCTTTTGCTTTTCCAGTTTAAGCCGTGAAGACCAAACGCCAGTTGTCTGAAGAACCTGACCAGAGGTGAGTCACCACACATACACACACACACACACACACACACACACACACACACACACACACACACACCAGTGACCTTGCACAGGCAGTACAGTAGTTCATGAGAGCTGCTCATTATGTTTGGAGAATGTGAAAAAAGACGGACTTCCCCTCTGAGGAGAGAACGCTTGCATGGTTTTTGTGTGTGTGTGTGTGTGTGTGTGTGTGTGTGTGTGTGTGTGTGTGTGTGTGTGTGTGTGTGTGTGTGCTGAAGTGAAGCTGCTTTACAGTCAGCAGTAGTCTATATTTGTGCGATTCGTCTGTGGCCGATGGTTTCCTGTCCAACAAACTCCTACAGCAAATATTCTTCATCTTCTTAAAGATAATTTGTCTGTTTTCACACGTTCAATAAAAAAATGAAAACTAATATTGGACTCAAATGTGAGATGATGAGTTCAGAATAGACTCTTGTCCTCACAGCAGCTCCACAGAAAGATTCTTGATGGACATTTTATATAGAACTCCTCACCTCAGGCTACAATGGAATATTAATGCTGGGAGCCAAATCACAGAGGAAAGGGAATGTTTATTGTTCGAGTAAAGACAAAGTGCACTTCAGGTTTTATTGTTCATTACATAATGATAAAGGTCATTTTGTCTTCCTCTTGACAGATGATTACAGCCTGAGTTTGTTTTGAATTTACGGTTTTCTCTCATGCAGTTTTAGCCCTTCCACACTGTTGAGTTTTCTCAAAATTGCCGATTTTGAAGTTGCGGCTAGGATTTTTTCCTTCCCTGCCTTTCGATCATAGAATAGCACTAAATTTCACTGCCAAGATCATCTTGATTGAATGAACCGTTTTATGTATGTTGTCTTATCAGTCTCCGCAATAAAAAATAAGTAATTTCTGTAGGGTTTGTCGCTGTACAATCGATTGTAGGTCAAGCGTAGCATCTTGTGATGCGACCTGAGACGTCAGGGATTCACCTTACGTGACAGAAAACACGATCCCTGTCCCGCCGTCACCCCTCTGGTTCCACGCTCACTAACGGAATCCCACCCGACGCCTTCGACCCCTCGGCATCAACCGAGCCGCATCTTGTTTCGCCACAGGCGTCCGACCGCACGCAAACTTACTTTAAACGCACACACGTGTCCCCCTCCAGCCCGGCTCAGGGTTGTAACCTGCACCCTTAATGAAATAGAGAGCACCCGGAGAGGGACGCAGCAGCTACAGTTACACATCACGAGTTACTGGACTCGTGAGGGAAGTAGATCAGCAGTGTGTTCAAATCTTTCTATCCTCCTAAATTACTGTCCTATTTTGGAATTAGATACAGATCGATGCCAGAGGAGTTTTGCGTCATGTTCAGTTTCCAACTGAACTTTCCTGACCACCATGCCTTTTTGAGGCCATATAATTACCGTGGATTAAGTGAAATTTGCCTTAAAATAACTCGGCTAACTATTAGATGTTTTTGGGTCAAATAGAAAGCAAATATATATCATAAATGTGTGTTAGTAGTGCTAATTCTAATTAATGAAGAAAACAGCCTGGTCTTAGCTTGTAGAATATTAATTTAGCTCAGTGACAACCTGAATTTTTTGGGGAAATTGTTTCCCTAGTAAAAAAGAGAGGGGATATAAAAGATTAATGAAGTTATGAGGTTCTTAACTTGGAATGAAGTGAAGAGAGGGGAGCACGTTGTGTGACCAATTACATAAAATGTTGGTGGAAGCCTCATATAATTATCATCACAGCAAATACATGATCGCCACACGGACCCGTTTAAATGAGACACACACTCCTAATGACGTTGAACACACTCGCCACACCCTGACTCTCAACGCTCGCTTTCCTCGTCTGATTTTGGCGTGAGCTGGCAGAATTTCTGTAAGGCCACAAATACAGACACGCATTCATGATGGATGACTCAGTCTGCTCTGGATTCTACTGACTACCAGCATTTGTTGTGTGTTTTTTTGACTCACTTACAGTGTTGTATTTGTTAATTCATAAATTGAACCATAAGGACAGTTACTGTTACCCAATCTGTTGTTGTTAAGAGTTGATTTTCTTTAATGTATTATGTTTATTCCAATCTTTTTCTTTAATTCTTATTATTTCTAACAAACTGGGTTATGTTTTTACCTAAAACAACAAATTTATCTCCATAAAATACACCTACAGCACCCACCCTACAGCACCCATTCATCCAATAAATAGCTGGACTGTGAAATACCTGAGATTTTTCAGACAAGAATGAACCACACATGAAGCATTAACAATAGCGGTCGACAGTGGAAAAACACATAAATGGCCAAACTTTGGATTCATCTCAAAAATTAGTTGTTTTTTTCCCAGCGTATCCAAAGGCAGCATGGAGGTTACTGGAAATCACCAGCAGTTGAACAATATTTGCTGAAGTGCTGTGCTTTCAGTAAAAAATTGGCCGTACTGAAGTATTTCCATTTGACCCCACTTCTTCTAAATAGTCTCCTACATCCAGAGAAACTTTTTTTTTCTTCTCATTATTTAATTGCTTTTTACGTCATCCTGTTTGTTTGGCAGCGTTCATGTTTTTCAGCTCGGACTCTTCATGTCCACGGAAAACTGTCTTTTGCAATATTGCTGATTTTAGATGTGGATTTCTCTAATCTAGAATTAAGTGTTTGTTTATGTGTGAAGTACACGATCTTCTTAGATAAATACATTTTTGAAATATGCTTGTATTAGCTGTGAAATGCCTCAAAGTTATAAAGTTTTTTCCCCCTGAGGTCAGGAATCCTTGACCTTTTGGGGTTTAGCTGTTCTCACAGGCGACTGATGCTGCACACATGTGACACAGAAACAAGCGTGTATGGCCTACATAGTACACTCTGTATCCTGCATGCTTTCTCTCTTTCGTTGGAAATGGGTCAGTCGAAATGGGCTTCTGGTTCGACATACTTGGCAAGCGTCTGCGTGTCTTTATCTGACGTTTTGCAGCCAGAAGGCAAAAAAGAATTTTTTTTTTACATATGATGCAAAATTCTTCAGAGGCTTTTCCACTGGGTGTGTGCGTGTGAAGAAACCTTGTCATGCTGAGATTCCTGCAAAATCTTTACCCGAGTGACGACAATTAGAAATATATGTAGCATGGGCTCATGGGAAAATGCAGACATGCCTGTTTTGGTTTCAAGACTACCGCTAAATGTGTGTCTGTGTTTGTGTATAGGCGTTGTTCCCTAAATACCCTGTAGCAAACCACGGCGTATTTTATGAACGCTGAATGTGTGGTTTTGGGGAAAAAAGTTTTGTTAGGAAAGAACTTGGGAGTCTATTTGTTCTTGTTATGTTTTCCATAAATAACAAACCAGCAGTTTGCAGCTAATCCCATGAAACCGCATCTGCGAGCAGAATGTCTCTTTGGTGTGTCTCTCTGCTGTGATGGAGGGATTTTCGGGTCTTTAACAGGGAGAATATGCCTGTTTTTCTTATCTCTGAATGAGGAGACCCTGAAAGTCAAAAACACCACTAATGATCGGGTGGTGTTGTCTCTCTCTTGCTAAATGTCTGTCTCTATTATCTCTGTCATGCTTACCATTCTTGTTTTGTGGTTGCACAATCGAGAAAAAAGCCCTGCAGTAATTGGACACCGATGCGTTTCTGTTGGTGGACGATGATGTCGGGCCGAGAGCAAAAATACGTCGTGAGACGTTTTAAATTGCAGACAGACAGGATGAAAATCTACAACTGCAGTTTGTGTGGGTTTTGTTCTGTTCGAGAAGATAAACTTTAAGAGGAAACAGTCGCAAACCTGTTATGAATTATTCATCTCATCAAAAATTAATCTGTGTTTTCCCATATAAAGGAATTAAAACTATTTTTGTACAAAAGTCCTCTTATTTGTATTCCATATGAATAAGTTTGGACGTTTATGCATCTGTAGAATTTGTCTTGTGTCCTAGAATGACGTCATTGATCTTTGCTCACTTGAAATGATTAAAAAGCTGACCTTTTTTAAAAAAATTTCATGCAAAGCAAAAAAGAAAAGAAGTGAAAGTCTTCCTCTAGCTTTTTTTACACAAGTCAATTTTTTACTCACCCATTCATTATTCATCTCCATCACCGCTTCTCTGAGCATCGATGTGCCCTTTACTGACACTGTAACCCAAATCACGCATGCAAACACATTATGTCCAGCAAACTACTCTAATACACTTC
Source organism: Antennarius striatus (assembly GCF_040054535.1). NCBI lineage: Eukaryota > Metazoa > Chordata > Actinopteri > Lophiiformes > Antennariidae > Antennarius > Antennarius striatus. The sequence goes on from NC_090797.1 coordinate 3,966,611, forward strand.
TACTAAATTTAAATCGAACTTTATTTGTGTCTGGAGCAGAAGACAACTACATGATTTATTCTGTGTGCCAGGAATAGAACGACTCGCCTTTGAACGATGGAGGGAGGAGTGATGTTTGTAATCGTAGACTTTCTTCCTGTTGCTATAAATGTCTCTTGCCATGTTGGGCCAAAGTATGCACACTAACTAAATCGCACGCACACACACACACACACACACACACACACACACACAAAAAGAACGTTAACAAACGCCTGAGGCCTTGATGTCCTGTGAAGCCCACTTCCTTGCAGTTTGTCAGCTAGCGGTTTGTATATTTATATACGAGGGTCGCTAAATGCTACTAGCAGACTTGTCGGATTTGCACAGAACCTGTTCCCCACATTTTCTGCACACTTGGCTTTAAACGCGAGGACGTTGACCCGCACACACTCGAGCATTAACGCCTCCCCTTTTGTTTGATGCGTGGACTTTATTGCACGTATGAAGACTAGCGGCTTGACTGCTGTTAGAGTAGCTGTGGAGTGACTCATGAACGGTTCGTTTACTGTAGAGAGTCATCAATTGACTCAGCACATGGCTTCTATATTTCCTTTTTTTGGGGTGGGGAGAAAAATTCACTTGAAATGCTTCAGGGCTGGACCTTCTTGCAGACAGAGGCAAGTCTTCGCTTGCTAAGCCACGATGGCTCATTTTCTTAAGGTAGAGGTTGAAAGTCGACAGGAATTTGCACCATTATTTCAGAAACTAAAAAATGTGACTTTGTGATATTTTATTTGACTGTTATTTCCTGAAACTAAGAGAAAATGGAAGGCCGACACAAGCCTCCTTCAACCTCCATCCGTCTGCTCTCTGGCTGCACTTATTAACCCGTTTAGAGCTCATATTGCCTCCATCACCAGGAGATCCTCCTTCACACTGACTGTGGGGCTTGATGTACATTCTGTAAGCCCCTTCTGAGTGTGTTCATGTGATTCACCGTGAATAACCAGCTCCAACCACCGCTGGTAGCAATAATCCCTTTCCCACCTCCACTGTGTTTGTTTCTGTTTACGGGTTTCCAGGGAGACGACGTGCAAATTTATTTTTTTTCGTGTGCGATTGGGTAAGATGCTGAAATTGTGTTTGCGTACTATCCAAAGAGGTGGGGCTAGTGATGCCTCAGACATTAATTCGGTTTATAACCACAAGCACTGGTGCGTATTCCACACCACACGTCTGGGGTGTTGTTGATGCCGTCCCCTCCCTCTCTACTTCACCTTTCCACCAGGTATATAGACCTCCCTCCTCCTCCCTCTCTCCCATCATTACCAGTCCCTTACAGTGCTGTCTGTCTCTCCTCTCTCTGTTTCCAGTCTAAGATGCCCTAGGCCAGGAGAACGGAAATGTAAATGGCTTCCAAAGTAAAAGATGCTGTGGTGTGGTACCAGAAAAAGGTAAGATGACCTACACTTCTTGCACGCTGAATGCTAAAGTCATCATTTCTGCATTGGTTTGTATTTTTTGCAGTTTGTTTGCTCTAAAGGTTTCATAATCCAAGAGACATTTTAAAAGCTTGCTGCATTTGTTCTTGCATATTTTATTACACCATTGCATCTTCTGGAAGTCAAATATTCCCTTTCTTGAGCTGTGGACTGTGCAGTTTATTTTTTTAATTTAATAAGCAGTCTGTTAACGTGTCAATTGCACCAAAGGATTCACATAGAAAGAGTACACATACAAGTGAAACCAAAGGAATCCCTTAAATTGTGGAAGAATAGAATAAATAAAATGAGTAGAGTATCATTAAAACATCCTAAGTGACCTTACATCGATTGGATGAATACATTCAGATTTAGAGCTTGAAAGTCAAACCTCGCATCATTCAAAAATGCTTTTATTCAATTCCTGTATTTCCTGCTATGGATTATTGATAAATAATAAAACAAGCATTCACATTTAGTTAATTTTTTTGTCCTGAAACAACTGCAGCCATAATTTATAAGGAGCTGTAAAAAGTTTTCTAGATGGTAGTAAAGCAACTAACTATGGAGTTGTCCCTGAATCCACTCAGTGATGTATTTTGCATGGCTGCACTCATCTATACGCAGATATTGATCCTCCTCCATTGATCCAGTCCAGCTTAACAAAATCGAACACATAAAGTCAGAAAAACTTCAGATATTTGAGAGCTGGAGTGTTTTTGATGACAGTACTTTGGCAGTGACCTCCTGTGCTGTCAGCAGCAGCAGCAGAACCGGGCCTTCGGGCTTCAGGCCGGTGTTGTGTGTCTTCTTGTTCCATGGTCTCAGATATCGGATCCTCCACTGGACCGGAGCGCCGCTCCCCCCCCCACCTGCACTTCTCATCTTACAGCCGTCTACCCCCTCACAAACCCACCCGTCTGTCACCCAGAACCCACCTGTCTGTCTGCTCATCTCTTCCACATCGGGCCACTTTCTTTTTTCCTCTTTCATCCCGCCATCGTGTCGTTTCTCCCTCTCCGATCTACAGATGAAGGCGTCACGATGAGCTGGAGCCCAGTTTCGCTGCAGATGACTCACATCTGCAGACATAAATTTAGTCTGCATGTGAAACATAGTTATTAGTAGAAAATAGCAGGTTTTCCCAGCTTTGACTGCTTATTTTCCTTCTTAAATGAGCTTAAATTTAATAACTGCTGTCGCTAAAAAGGTTTTAATACTCCAGACGTTATTCGAAGACACTGGATTGTAGATAAATCAGTGGTTTTTTTAGACTTTGTTTGTGCAGAAGCTCACCGGTGAGGACAGGCGCTGAGTCAAGAATAAGTGAAGTCATTTTTTAAGGAGCAGATCACGCCTGTGAGTCTTCCCTGAGGGCATTTTAAGCCCTGATGAGATGTTCTGTCTCGTCGTAACATAAAGGAGGGCTGTCAGCGACGTACTGTTTGAGTCACCTAGAATGACTTCAACCATCAAACCTGTGAGTCCAGAAGGGTAAAGGTGATAATTTAGAGCCATTATCTTTTCTCTGGTTTCGCTAGACAGGAGTGTGTGATTTGGTGTGAAGAAGACGCCTAAATCCTCAGATAAAAACTAACATTAGCTGCTGGAGAATATTAGGTGTTTTTAATGGGACTCTCACAAGCCCAAAGTTGGTTCCAAAAAGCACATCTCCCAGCAACAACATGGTAAAACACTTCGCAGGCTGTTTTTGCAGGTTTGATATTAAACACGCTTTTGTCGTGCACAATATGTGACATTTAAGAAGTTGGGCGCGATTGTTTTGGCGTTAATCCTCCAAACACGCTGTGGAAATCGGAGCCCCGTAAAACTGAACTGTCAGGGGATTAGCCTGAATGAAGACGACACCATTACTGGAAAAGACATTTATTTTTAAATGCTTTCACGAGCGTAAATGAACTCTGAATACCAGGAGAATGGATTGTCGAATGCTTTCTGTTGACTTTTGATTTGCACGTGTGAAACTAGGGATGGTGGAAATGCCATTTAGAAGAATCGTATTAGAATGCAACAAACAGCTTTGCCTTTGCAGACTTGAGGCTTTAACAGTCCGTGTATTTGTGGATGTGTGGTGTCTCCCTTCAAATAGACTCTGCTGTGTTTGTGATGCCCCCAACCCCCACCACCACCAAACCAGTAACATCATGGAGAAGCCTTCCAATCTATAAATGCCTCAGCTCCAGACAGACTTCCTTTTTTTTAAACGGCTGACACGTTCTGTTCCGTGTTACTAAGTGTAAAGCTGATTTCCAGGTGTTTGTAGCGTGTTGTTAATGTTAGATGTTTAATCCTTAAAAAAACAAAACAAAACTAATGTTTACCAGCTTTTATATGTGTCGGTGGGATCTCTGGAGATTTTAATGCAGAGTTAGCGACTGTTTATAGGAGATAAAACTGTGTTTACTGACATCAGGTTTATTGAGAATTGATTTTATTTATGAGCTGTTTGCACAAACTGAATTAGACAGTTTAAGCACTTCATTAGAAAATAAAATAAGTTTATCCCAAACTCTTTGTCTACTGTACTGAGTTTGCATATTTATCGTTAATAAAATAATTGTGAGTTGCAGAAAGTCGTGATTATGATCAGATGTTCTGTAAAACCAGCTGATTGGGAGCTGTAAATAGTAGACGATTAATTGATTATTCAACTGATAAGTGTGTTAGTGTGTTACACATACACACAAACACACACACACACACACACACACACACACACACACACACACACCTCACCCTCTACCCCACCTCAGATCAGAATCTATGTCTGTCACCCCTTCCATTGCAGAGGCAAGCATTATGTAACTTTGTCTCTCTCACACACACACACACACATCCTGTGTATCGCTTTCCCTCATCCCTCCATCTGTTGTCATGGTGACCCCAGCACTGCCATTGCGGTATGTTTTGTCACCCGTCTTCCGTTCTGGTGCTCCTTCTGCGCTCCGTTGGTCCGATGAATGAAAGTTGTGATTCCTGATTTTTTTAAGACGGAGGGAAGGTAAAAAAAAAGAGGCGGGTAGAGAAGATATGATGGTTTATTCCACTTCAGCTAATTTGTATTGAGGAGGAGGCGATCAGATGCAGAGATAGCGATACGAGGATGTGTGTGAGCCTTCAGGGATTAGCGGATTAGTGGCGTTGTCAGATCTCAGTTTCCTCATTACTCCACGATGCAACAAGAGATAAGTGTGTGTGAAAATTACACCTGTTTCTACGCTGTTTCTCTGTGTTCTAGGCCCGCTTGACCTCTGGCTGACCTCTGCACACACGCTGAACATTCTCTATAATCTGCGTGTGTGTGTATTTAATAGGTGAACTGAGGGAGAAAATTAGCTGTCAACTCGTGTCAGAGAGCACCTGTCACCTGTGTCCCGACCTTCACTTTTAATGGTCCGATCTGGGTGTTATCAGAAGGAACGCACTGGCCGCTCCGCCGGGGTGAGGCTGCTGCGCCCTGACCTCGGGGTGCGCTTGTTTTGTGCGTTTGTTTTTGTGTTTCCAGGTCAGACGGCTGGACAAAGTACAAATGTGTTTCATTCACATGGATCAGTCCTTCCCACACACACACACACACACACACACACACACACACACCTATCGATTGCAGTAACAGCTACCGGTTGGTTGTATTCATATGTCTAGAGTCAACCCCCCCACCCCACCCCCACCCCTCTCACATGCATGTGTGACAATTCTAAATACTGGCTGGACTGCTGGATCTTGCTGCCCGGGGCTTTTTTTAAACCGTCGTCCCTTTGGACCAGTTTCACTGGTTCTGAACGACAAATAAAATTTTAAAAAAAAGTAGACTTAGTGGTTAAAAGAAAAAAACAAAACACCGACAACAACAACAACCCTTCCAGGAAGAACATTGATCTGTCCAGCATCATCATCATCATCATGCTATTAATATTAGATGAGCTGAAAGGTTTCATGGTGTCTAGATGAACCTTTATTGCTCTGGATCGATAGTCTTCCTGATCGACTTCCTGTTGAGGAAACATCCGCAGTGCATTGAGGAACTCGCGCTCTGATTGGTCCGTCTCGTCTCTACAGACTCATCCATTCATCCTTCCTCTGTGTGTTTTTCTAGATTGGCGCCTATGATCAGCAGATATGGGAGAAATCAGTGGAGCAGCGAGAAATAAAGGTGAGTTTGTTTTTATTTACCCAACACACCCTTGTTTGTTTGTTTCTCCTTCTTTATTTATGCGGATTCATGTTTGCTTTTCACCCCCCCCCCCTTTTTCCCCCTTTTCATTCAGTTTTCTGTTACTGTCCAGTGTTATTTTTTTTTAACCCTTTGTTTTCTGCCCTCATGGCTGGGCATCACCTGCCTGTCTTTCCTCTCTCCATCTCATCCCTTCTTCTTCATGCATCTTTTCCTCCTTCTCTCTACAGTTTATTTCTCTGGTGAGTACACAGCAGAGGGGGGGTGGGCGTCCCTCTTGTTGTCCCACAGTGCACGCCTCTCACCCACGCTGTAGCCTGCTAGGCTGTGATTGGTTGGTTTGATGGCTCAGTCTAGTTGCCGTGTCAGATCCCGGTGTGTATATTAACCCCACGCTGTAGCAACACTGCTTTGTGATTGGCTGCAGGAAGAACACCCCCCCAAAAAAAACAAATACTAGTAGATGATGTGTGAACACACAGCTGGATTAGCGAGAGTCATGTGATCAGAGCGCGTGGTCAAAACAACACGTTGAAGGCCATCGTGATTGAGAGATTCAGACTAAACAAATGTTTATGGGGGGGGAGTAGACGTGATCAATTCAGGGAGGGGGGCACACCTCTGATGCTGCCTTCAGTGACATTGACGTTAATCGACTGTGTCTGGAGCGACGTTCAAGGTCTCTCCTCTTCCTCCCAATTTTAATGCCAGCTCGCATTTATCTTTTATCTTCATTCCTGTCCCGTAAACGGTGAGGAGTCTTTAATGAGCTCAAAGTCCACACACACACACACACACACACACACACACACACACATAATGCAACCTTGGCGCTTCATCTGTAAACTAATCTGTTTTCCAGAGTTTGTAGGCGAGGAAGAGTTTACCTTGGAATATAATGTGTATAAGATGCCCCCCCCCGCCCCGACCCCCTTCTTATGCTTAAATTATATTGTTTACAGACTCATAAAAATTCCGACAATAGTTCTCGTGGATCCAGAGGAAGTCGGCTCGTCTGTAAATCGTGCAGAAATCCTGTTTTTGATGTGTGCTTTGTTTTAAAGAAGTGGCAGCCGTTCCTTTATGTGATCAATTCTCTAGATGCAGACATTATGCTAATCAATCACACGGATGTTTTCAGTTCCTACGGGTCAGACCGGTCGGTTGTCACGGCAACATCGTAAGGGTAGTCCATAAAGATAGAAGTATATGGATAGATTATAGAGGACTCACTGCTACGGTAAATCTACTCCTAAGAGGAAGCTATCAGTCTGCGCACACACACACACACACACACACACACACACACTTGCTCTGGGTGTATTGGGTGATTGGTTGGTGATTTATTTGAAGATAAGGGCCTCCATCAAGCCTCTATCAGAACACAGACTGATAGCAGAACCTGTGTGTAAATATTACCAGTAACCAGATCATTGTTGTTGAAATGTGATCGCTTTGGAGCTCCAGAAATGTAACTTTATTCTTTACTTTAACTGAATGTCAACAAAAAAGTCCAAGAAATCACAAAATAATATTTAATGACGTGACTCATTATCTGTGTGTGTTAGCTGCTCATATGCTAACTGCACTCTGATCACATGTGTGTTTGCCCAGTGATTGTCAAGCTGCTCACCATAGTAACTCAGACTGTTGTATTTAATCTCTTTCTCACACACACACACACACACACACACACACACACACACACACACACACACACACACAGCTCTTAAATGTTCATATTTACCATTCCTCGTACATGTTAGTGTGAATTTTATGATTCAAGGTCGCTAAAGTTTTGGTGCAGTTTGTTGTCACAGCTGGCAGAGCCGACACACACACACACACACACACACACACACACACACACACACACACACACACACACACTGTGCAGTAAGAGGAAGTGACCAGGCACCACATGGAAGTGTTATTCCCGGGGTCGTGAACTGCCTCATGGAAGACCGCCGTGAAACGAAGCAGCTGCTTTTAAAGCATTCAGAGACGTTTTTTGCTGAATTCTTGAACGATTTTTTTTAAACATAAATTTAAATTCCCGCAGCTTGTAGCTGTGTGAGCCTGAAAGCACGGTGTGTGTTCACCAAGGTGCACGAGAATCCTCCCGTTGATGTGTGAGTGTGAAAATGTTCCTATAACGTCTGTGGCGCTGACTCGGGGTTTCTGATCTCGCCCTCCAGGGCTTGAGGAACAAGCCGAAGAAGACCGGACACGTCAAACCGGACCTCATCGACGTGGACTTGGTTAGAGGTAAGGACAAACTAGCTTCACTCGCTGTCACCGTTAGCCCTCGCTTGTTCTTCTCTCAATGGAAATATAATGATTCTGGATGAGGAGGAGGAGGGTGAACTAGGGAAGCCAGAGGAAGACGTGTACACAAAAAAGCTCCAGGTTTACTGAATGAGTGTTTCCTTTCCTCCCTTGCAGGTTCAGCGTTTGCCAAGGCCAAACCAGAGAGTCCGTGGACGTCGCTGACCAGGAAGGGCATCGTTAGAGTAGTCTTCTTCCCCTTCTTCTGCCGATGGTGGATCCAGGTCACCTCCAGAGCCATTTTTCTCTTGCTGCTCGCTCTCTACCTGCTGCAAGGTGAGCAGAAGGGTCAGCGTTAGCGCGACTCTAGCAAAACTGTGTTTAACGCACAATGTTTGAGGGTTTATGGGTTCTCCATCAGGTCTAAATCGTTTCTTAGATGATAGTGATATTGTAGTAAAAGCTGAATGGTTTCTATCTCTTAGTGGCGGCAGCGGTCCTTTACGTCATCATCCCTCAGCCTCATGGGATACCGGCCACCGAAGTGTTTGGAGCCATCTGGCTCATGCTGCTGCTGGGCACCGTCCACTGCCAGATCGTGTCCACCCGCACGCCGAAGCCGGCCTCCAGCAGCGGGGGGAAGAGACGCAGGTGAGAGAGGAGAGAGGACGAATCGACGTGTCTCTTGGAGCTGGATTGAATTTGCTCTTTGCTTTCCATGTTTTCAGGCAGCTTCTTTCACTAAAAAACAAAAACTTATAAAAGTGTTTTTATCCTGGAGATAAAGTCCATCATCAGACGTTTGTCGGGTTTAACTCTGGAACATCTTGTCTAGATGATCAACTTGAATCGTGTTTCAGACTATTCAAATGATGGATAAACAGGTTTAAGGACGCGTCTCCACGATAAATCTAATATCACTACTTTTAATGGATTCTCTTTGAAAGTAAACAGCGCTGCTTCACCTGCTGTGTCTTCGTAGTTTTTAGACTTTCAGTTTGTGATTTGCTGTCTGCTGATTTTAAGTCTGGAGGCTCAAATTGATGTCGACAATTTTCAGACTCTAAGGAAGAAAATTGGACCATGCCACAGATTTGGAGAGGGTTCTGGGAGGGTTGTTTTTTTTTTTTTTGGGGTGGTGAGGTTAAGGTTTTCACTCACTTCATGGTCAGCCTGGATTCTCTTTCACCGCTGTTTGAGTTTCTCTAAAAAAAAGAAAGAGGAATCTGTCCCAAGAAATTTCAAAAGTTTATGCGTTTTATTTCAAATTCAGTCACATTTAGTTCACATTCAGTTATATATCTTGATTTTTTTTAAATGAACCAAATGTTTATGGAGCAGTTCTGCAGATGTACTTGATATAGGTTGAAATGGGATAATTATTACGTCTTAATCTCTGATATTTTTTCCAATTTAACTCTCAACTAATTGCCTTTATTTATTTTTTACCATTTTATTCCATATACTTATATACCACTTATAAATTCTATGAATTCTTTAAATCCATTAATTTTATGTGAAATTGTGAAGCCGTTTTAATTTTTTTTTTTAATTTGAAAAACTACTTTAGCAAAATCACAACATAAATGATGTTTTTTATACAGTTTCTTTGTCTCATTTTGTGTCATTTAAATTGAGCATTTTTTTAAAAAATGGAGGACATGCAGCCAGGTGATCGTTGGACACTCGGCTGTATTTCCAGGTCTTTCCTAGTCTCCAGGTCGGCTCTCTAAGTCTCTCTCCATCCTTTTATTCTTTTCCACATTAAGGAAGTTGAGGAAAGCATCTCAGATGGAGGTGCATAGGGAAGGCGACGGGTCTAGCACTACCGATAACACACAGGAGGGGGCGCCACACTCCCACTCAGCCAGCACTACATACAGCCTGGGCACTCTCTTCCAAGATTTCTGGCATGATATCTGTAAAGCTGGGTGTGTATTTCATTTCTCATCTTCCTCAAACGAGATGACGTACAAAGACGAGGCTGGATTTCAGGGAGACGAACCCGATTCGGGTGACAAAACTAAAAATATTTACCGTCCCAATCTAGATTTTCATCATTAAGTTGAATTTGAAACTGAAACCCAGCCTCTCCTGAGATCTAACATGAGCTTCTTCAGCTGCAACATCCCTTCTTCTCATGGTGATGGAGGGAAACTTAAAGCTCGGCTGTTGATGCAGAGCGATAGAATCCATTTCTGTCGCCTGATTTCAGGGATTTTGCAGCTGATTGTGATTTGCATGATTTCAGCAATGTGAGACGAGGTTCTTGGTTGGAAAATAAGAACTGCCAATAAATCAAATCAAGGCTAAATTTTAAAAGTAAATGTAATCGGGATTTTATTGTAACACAAACGGCAGCTTCTTGATATTAACGTGTCCTGTTGGTCTAACAGCATGTTTGGTATTGCCTTGTTTTTAATCTGTCTCCACGTATACGTCTGTCTATCGATCTACTTCCCTTTTCCTGTTTTTTCCCCCTCCTCTTCTTCCTCCTCCTCCTCCCCCAGGTCTAAGAAGTCCAAGCTGTCCATCGACAAGTCGACAGAGACCGACAATGGTTATGTGTCGCTGGACGGCCGGGTGACCAATCGCAGCAGCGAGGAGGGGCTCCAGCTCCACGAGCAGCGATTTGATTCACTGAACAGGGCCGACGAGGCGTGCTGGACCTCCCACCTCAGGCCAATACACACTCACACGCCCCGCGGCTTGGGCCTGATGATGGCCGGTGGCAGTAAGGTGATCAATCACACCATAGATAGAAGTTATTGATTGATTTCAGCACACAAAAGTGTCCCTCGGGGGTTTATCTGATGCGTTTCGTTTCCTTAGGAGCCGGCGTCTGATGAGGCGTCCAGTGAAGAGGACCCCGATGCGTCCTACAGCGCCCTCCGCAGGGGGGTAGAGAGAATGAACAATGACTGTTTGCTCAGAAACCGCAAGAGCTCACACCATTACAAGAAACACTACGGAGTGGAGGTAACGGCGCGCTCAGATTAACGCCAGAGGAAGGTAGACCAGGGAAGGTAACGACCCCTCCCCCTTTTGTCTGTCAGGACGTCTCCAAGTCGGGCACCAGCTGCAGCTCCCGGTGCTCCAGCCTGAGGACCCACGACTCAGAGAGCACACGCCACGAGTCAGAGACGGAGGACTTGATGTGGGAAGACTTCCTGCACTGCGCCGAGTGCCGGTCGTCCTGCACCTCCGAGACGGGTGAGGAGACGAGACGACAACCCGATCGGACCGCGGGTGGGTTTTCATCACAAAACTAACACCATGACCCCTCCTGTTTGCAGAGGGAGAAGGAGGAGCGACCCCCGTGTGTCCTCCCGCCAAGAAAGAGTACAGAGATGACCCTTTCCATCAGGTCTGTGAAGCTGATTTTAGAGGAACCGTAAATAAAAAATTCAACTTTATTTCCATTGAGGAGTGGAGAACTAACTCCTCCCCCACTTAGGGTCACCTCCCCTGGCTGCACAGCGCCAACCCCGGGCTGGAGCGGGTGAGCGCCATCGTTTGGGAGGGAAACGAGTGTAAGAAGGCAGACATGTCCGTCCTGGAGATCAGCGGCATGATCATGAACAAAGTGAGTCGCTGAAGGGCGTCTCTCCCGCTCGCCGCTGTGCAACGAAGATGTTTGAACTAACAATGTCGTCCTCTTCCCTGCGCAGGTGAATCTTTACACTCCTGGTATCGGCTACCAGGTGTTTGGGAATCTCATCTCGGTGACACTCGGCCTCACTCCTTTCGCGTACAGGTAGGAAACGTCAGACATCATCGCATGAAAATGCGTAAAGTTTAAAAAAATGAATGGGAATGTTTGCGGTTTGACCTCCAGGCTGGCTCAGTACTGCGACTTGGATCAGGTGACCACGCTGTCGGCCAATGAGCTGCTCTCTGTGGTGCTCGGAGGCGGGTCCGGATCGGACGCCTTGGTCATCACCATGGTGACGCTCAGCTTCCTGGTGCGCGTTTGCCTTATATGGCTCTTCTTCTTCCTGCTCAGCGTGGCAGAGAGGACGTACAAACAGGTCAGGATCACAAGCTTTCGTCGATCTTTGTGGGGCTTTTGGTTCTGGTTAAATTCACGTGGTTTTCCTGCTGATGTTTCAGAGGTTGCTGTTTGCCAAACTGTTCGGTCACCTGACTTCAGTCCGAAGAGCCAGAAAGTCTGAAGTTCCTCATTTCAGACTGAAGAAAGTGCAGAACATCAAGATGTGGCTGTCGCTTCGCTCCTACCTCAAGGTGCGTCTCCGATAGCGACGCCCACTCACACGCAGCTGTGACCTACAGTTTCCTAACGCTTCTATAAATGAATGGATTGTTAATTTCGGAGCTGATTGAGTAACAACATGTGTGACTGTGTTTGCAGAGACGGGGTCCTCAGCGTTCTGTGGATGTCATCGTGTCGTCTGCCTTCCTGCTCACTCTGTCCGTCGTCTTCATCTGCTGCGCCCAGGTAGCGACCGCGAGTCGGAGCGTCATGGCCTCCGCCATTGATTCAATCAACTGATCAATTAATGAACATGCGTCTCCTCCTCCTTCTCCTCTTCTTCCTCCAGCTGCTGCACGTCCACGAGACCTTCCTGGACTGTCACTATAACTGGGAGCTGGTGATCTGGTGCTCCAGCCTGTCGCTGTTCCTCCTCAGGTTCGTCACCCTGGGCTCAGAAACCAGCAAGAAGTACAGCAACACCTCCATCCTGCTGACGGAACAGGTGTGTGTGTGTGTGTGTGTATGTGTGCAGACAGCAACACACTTAACAAGGAAACTCCCTCGCTGACCCTCCGTGTGTGCGTTTCACAGATCAACCTCTATCTGAAGATGGAGAAGAAGCCAAACAAGAAGGAGGAACTGACGCTGGTCAACAACGTCTTAAAACTGGCGACCAAACTACTCAAGGTGTCGCCGCCCGCTCGATGTGCAGCTCTGATGATCACCAGTCTGGATTCTCTGGCCTCCGGTTCTCGGTTTAACCCTCTTTCCTCCCATCTTCCAGGAGTTGGACACTCCTTTCCGGCTGTACGGCCTGACGATGAACCCTCTGCTCTACAACATCACCCAGGTGGTCATCCTGTCTGCCGTGTCGGGCGTCATATCCGACCTGTTAGGATTTAACCTGAAGGTAAGCGTGCGACTCGGTTGGTTTCACACTTGACAGATGTTTTGCTAATTCATCTCCAAATTCCTGTTCACAGCTGTGGAAGATCAAATCATGACAGTGAAGGAAGCGTCGTCGTCGACCATCGTTGTCACCGGCGGACCGATCGGTTTAACGGTCGACCGACTCACAGGCTGAGCGTCAGCCTCCACATATCAGAGTGCTTTGACCTTCAACGTTCCCACTTTGTGCAATTCACAAACTATTTATTTACCCACTCAGTGTTTTTACTTAGGGTTTTATTTGAATTTTAGTTTGTTTAACTTTGTGTTCTACGACACAAACTGAAGCTATTTTACCTGACAAGAGCAAGTGTTAGTATTATAAGTATAACTTATTTTGTTTAAAGTCATTGGTTTAAGTTCTCGGATGCATTTTTTTTTTTTTTTCAATGGTTCAGTTTTCACTCACAAAATTGAAGGCAGTGTTGAGAAGCCGATGGGGCAAAACAAAAGAAATCTGTTATATTTTTATGTTTTGTGTTTTGTTTGCGTAAAATGACATTTGTATTTATAAGTCGGACAAGTTTCAAACTGTTACATCATTCGAGCCCATTTTTAATTATTCACACGTTAGTCCTATGTTTATTCTGAGAACAAAGTTGTTGTTTTTTATACACATATGTATATGCATGTAAACCCTTAAAACTACAGTTAAGGTGATAAACATCTCAGCTGTGGCGAGTTGCAGAAAAAAGCACGAATAGATTAATGGTAAATTTGTAAATTTACAAAATTCTCTTATTTTAGTCAACATTGCAGTTACGCAGAACTGATTTACCTCATATCATCCGTTAAAAGATGCTGATCACTGACTTACCTGCTAAAATGTTTGACCTGGAGGGAAGAAAAATATCAGGTGACATCATCGATTTAGTGAAACAATCATTGATTCCTCAGAAAATACAGATTATGTATACATAGAGTGAAATAACCTTTTTGTTTGTTTGTTTGTTTTTTGACCCATATCGGTGGGGTTGACAGTATTTGCAGTCAATCAGAGGCATGTTCTCTCTGGGTCAGGGCGTTGCGTTCAGGTGTTTATTCGCCCCGCATGTAAAACGTTGATTGGTCGCTGCAGAAAGTTTCACACGGCCGTGAATGCAACATTTTTATACTCGTATTCATTCAAAAATGTCCTAAATATTTCTCTACCGCCTCCTATAACCCAAACTAGAAGTGTTTAGTGTAGAGAAAATAGTGACTTGAGGCGGAGTGGATGCAGGAAATTCCAGCTCTGATTGTTCCATCCTGAATATTTGAGCTCATCTGATTTAAAAAAAAAAAAAAGTGGGAAAATCAAGAGCTGGTATTTCCTGGTTGGTTAGCAGTTAAATATTCTGAATGTAACTCCAGTCGAAGCGACATCCTGATTATCTTCAAGCTCCTGAATTAAAAAACAAACAAAAAAACCCGTCACCGACCGTCTTCTTGATTCGTTCATCCGGGCCTCTGACCCCGTCAGAACACCTGAGCGCAGATGAAGACATGCACTTTAAAAAAAAAAAAAAACAGATTCAAATGGTTAAAAAAAAGAAGTTACGTCATGTTTCAATGTCCATATATTTCTTTTGTACCTCGCCTGCTTGGCTCCGTTACATGTTTGACAATTCACTCCTCTCCCCGGAGTCAAATCCTTCCATGGTACGTGAAGGTATCATGGTGACCGGAAGTGTCCTCAGTGTCGGTTCACGCGTTAGCACCTCTTGCTAAGTGAGGCTAACGCCGTTCGCAAACATGCTAGCATAATCATCTTCGGTGTGTTCGAGGAGGAAGACCAAAGTGCTTATTTTTCTGTCTTGTTTTTGTTTGTCAGCTGGGGATTTAAAAAAAAAAAAAAGAATGTATTTTTCAGAGTCACGCTTTAAGACCTGCGTCTTTACCTTCAACACGTTTTGTATTTTTGTTTCCTTGTTTTTTTTTTTTCTTCGTTCATCTGTGAAGGCGAGGATTTTATTTCTAAGGAAAGAAGTTTGAAGGTGATCTAGATGAAGACTCTCAGTCGTGATTCTGTTTTCAAAGAGTCTGAATATTTAGATTATTTTTTTTGGTCTGTCCACCAGGTCTGCATTTTTATAAGAAAAATAAAATTCTGTTGACTCACCAATTCTTTGTGTTGTTTTTTCTGATTTAAATGTTTTATTCAACTTAATTAGGAAATTCTCGTCATCCCACAATTTAATAATAAGTTATATGGAAATGGTAATTCAAAACAACCAGCTAATAGATTCTCTAGAGGAGAGACGTCATGGTTCAGCGATAAACAGATTAAGTGACAGAGTTTTTAAAAAAAACTTTATTGAAATACCGACATTTGAACATGAATAGAAATAAAAATAGACAGGAAAATTATTTCACAATAAATAAATTTAAACTTAATATAAAATAAAATAATTTGCTCTCTATAAAAAATATCTGTCCCAGGTTTAAGTCGGTTCCCAGATCCCTGCAAATGCCGAGCCGGTTGTGCGTCACTTGAAATCCGACTGTGCGGCGTTTTTGCGCGTTTTACCCCGAGGAGCGGAGCCGCCGGCTTCAACTGAAGCTCAGCCAGAACCAGCTGCATCTTCTCAAGGTAGGCAAATAATAGAATATAGCTGGATAGGTTTATTTGTTTTCATCCATTTACCAAATACTTTTTGTAGTATGTTTTCTTGGAAGATCCTCGGATCCTGTGAGTTATTGGGTAGATCACAGAAGCTCCTATTCAAACTGGTTCCTCCTGGCAAATCGTCCTCTGTGCCCTGAGGGGGGTTTCGCCAAAGCTGGGGAAATTGTGTCCAAGAAGAGGAATCGGCTTAAAGCTTTGACAGCGGAAAAACCATTGTTTTTAAATAAAAATTCACAAGAACCCCAAGTTGACCCAGGCGTATGAAAACACAAACGTTTATGAAACAAATGTATGATATTAATGTACAAACATACGCATAAAAATAATGATGGCGAACAAGTTAGTTCTCAGATTAAAGTTGGAATTCCGACTTTTATTATAATATATGTGTGACCACCCTCTCTGCGGGTTGGATAAGGAATGGCTCAGGAGTCGAGGTGGATGGATCAGTTGTGTATTTATTCCTGAGAACAATCAACCACACACAAGAATAAACTGAGTGTTGGACGGGACACGGGCTTCAACGACATCACAGCATGACAGCTTCTCTCTGCTGTAGGTGGCCCACAGTGATCGTATAGTGGATTGTGTTTAATTACAATAACATCATACACACACAATAATCATTCAGTCAATGTTGATTGTGATTATTAATAAATCACAGCCAGCTCAACCTAACTCCATACTGTTGTGCTTTGCTGCCACCGTCTGGCGGTTATAGAACATAGCAGGCATCCTCTAACAAATGATGAACTAACAACAAATCCAATCACCATGACTACCATTCTCGGACAGATTCTACATTCAAGGTGAGCTGAAATATAATATGATATATAAAATCATGAAATCATCATGAAATGTCAAGATAATGTGTTTTGACATGGGGGGGAGAAAACACGCATTAGTTCCGTCGATTAAAATTATTTTGATAGTCCCAACCGGAAGCTATTGGTAATGTAACAACGTCTAACTTTATTCCAATGTTTTTGTAGTTACCCACTATGTCCACAAGAGGGCACCACGATTAAAGATCCTTCAACAACGTAGAATGACGTTATCGACACGCCTTCCGAAATAACTTTGTTTTATGGTTTTCCACGGAATAGTTTAACAGATATCGGGATGAAGCTGGACCCTCTGCTGCTGGACATCATGAACGATGTCAGCTATTCTCTGCACACCGTTGCCAATAACCAGAGAAGCCTGAGAAGCCAGAGGATGCGCCTCCCAACATGCAGGGCCTACAGACTGAAGAACTCCTTCATGCCCGGGGCCATCAAACTGCTCCACTCCTCTCTGGGGGAGGAGAAGAAGAGGATCCACACAATAACTGAGGGGTGACACGCATAACAAACCATAAACACTGAAAACACTACAAACATTTTAAAAACACGTTGCCTACAGGGCTTTGAATCGGTTCATGGAACAAAAACGAAAACCGGAAACTTTTGGTATTTTGGCAAGAACGAAAACGAAACCGACAACTTTATATATTTTTAATGTTCCGGAACAGAATCGGAGCAGAAAATAATTTTAAACCGGTTAATACCGGGTTGTTGTTTTTTTTTGTTCTCGAAAAAAAATATTTGACCTCATGTTTCACTCCCTGTCATTCACTGGATGCGGTTAAGAAAAGGGAAGTCTCCCAGTCCCCATTTAATCATAACAGGTAAACACTGCAGTGTGTCAGTCTGAAAATGTATGATTGAGACATGAACTCAGTGGCTGCAGTCATTTTCAGAGCAGTGTGATCCCGTACTGCCAGCGCTTTGTAGCAATACTGAGCTGTGGGAGAAGAACAATGGAGATCTGTTGTTCAGCAATAAATGACATGGTGGAAGTTATTCTTGTCTTATGTCATGTCGTGTCTAAGTAGGAGGTATAAGCCTTAACCACAGTGATACAACTGTCATAAAGCAGAGGTGTAGTGCTGTGGTACTGTTTACTGTGGGGTAGGGATATATCTATATAGTCTATAGTATATTAACTAATTGCTTTAGTTGCCAATTTAAAAGTCCTTAAGTTACCGTATTTTGCGCACCATTCGTCTCATTGTATGAAGAGACGCAGTCTAAATGATGGAGTTTATTTCTGTACTTTCACCGGACACTCGGTCCATGGTTGTTAACGGAAGCAAAAGGTGAGTGTGGTCGAACTGTGTTGTACTACCTATTTAAAGTTAAAGAAAATACACCGACATTATTTTTTAAATATGTTTTTATTTCATTATTTTTTGATAAATCTGTGCTAAATCCTTCCAAGTCCTCATCTCCGGTCCTCATTGAATATCTCGGTAGTTTCTCTACCGCTGACCGTCTGGTTTCCGGGTGTCTGTCCGGTCATGATGCCGGCTTCAGAGAAACACCGGACAAAAGTCGAAGCAGACACGTTAGTCCAGGATCCACAGTCCACCACATGTTGTGGGGGTGTAACTCCTCCGCACTGCCCCCCAGTCCTGCGTCGTAAGCGTGTCTCTTCGGGGTCTCAGCCAAACAAATGTGGTTAACAGCATACCTGCGGTGCAGTCCCGGCATACCCCCTACACCGGTACCTACCGGGGGTGTGTCGGACGGAGCCGCGCGTCCTCTTCTCTGATTGGTCCATCGCTGCCGGCGTACGTAGTGACGTAATACGTCCTATGTCGGCGGACAATGGTCGATCTGGCGGATATGCTGAATAAAATCACGCAAAAACATGTTTACAGATTTCTGAACTCAGTGTTCACATTAGACGCTTAATGTTAAAAGGCGCAGCGTTGATTTTTGAGAAATTTTAAAGGCTTTTAAGCGCGTCTAATGGTGCGTAAAATACGGCACCTACATATTTGTATTTACAAGGAACGTTATTAACCGGTTCAGGAATTATTAATTTTTTGTTCTAACCGGTTCGGGAACGTCAGTTTATGGGTGGAACGCAAAACCGTAAACGTTATAATTCCGTTTATGTTCGGAACGAACCGATTGGCAAAAAATTCTGGTTCAAAGCCCTGCTATTTATGCTTTTTTTATTTGTAGATGTCATCGTGTGTTATTTTTTATTCTTTCTAGTTGTTGGTAATTCTTTCTGTGTGCTTTTGGGTGGTCACTGCTGTGTGTAGTGCGACGGAGATGTCAATTTCCCTGATGGAACCTCCTTAATGGGTCAATGAAGTTCTACTACTACTACTATATAAAGCTAAGAAATTCAATGTTACTATTAGGCTTGTCTTAAGACTTTTGGTGGTGATGTACTAAAAGCATATCAGTACTTGTATTAATTTAATTGCGTATAGCTATGTATTGTTGCTGTTGTAGTTACTCAGTATGGCCACAGGAGGGTAGGAAATATATTTACTGAGCAGGAAGTGGTTTGAATACATTTACCCGATGTCAGGACTCGAATAGGAATTCAGCATGCATGTCTTATTTTGCTTGTATTTTCTTTCCTCTAAAAGTTTTTGCGCCTTTTTTTGTTTGTCTCCATTGAATTATACAATCGCTTGAAATGCTAACTAGTATTATCCACCTCTACCTCCTCGTTAGTTTCCTAAAGGTAAAGTAGATGATTGTTCGTCTGAGTAAAATTAAAATGTGTAGTACAGCCATTGACCACAGGAGGGCAGTGTGTTCATTAACAACATATCTCCAATATGTGTTCATTTCCGGCGGTCGCTCAAAATACAAGCGTCAGACGTCCAGGAAATATATTTGATTCAATTTCACGGGAAAAGTACGACCAAAAACTGGTGACGAGTTTAAATATTTTTATTTAAAAAATAAACCAGAAGTTAGTACAGTCAAAAAACTGTTTTTGTGTTTTGACAGGGAGGGAGGCAAATACTTCAGTTCCGTCGATCAAAATTATTTTGATAGTCATAACCGGAAGCTATTGACAATCTAACAACGTCTAACTTTATTTCAATGTTTTTGTAGTTCCCCACTATGTCCACGAGAGGGCATCACAATTAAAGATTCTTCAAGAACGTAGAATATCATTATCGACACGTCTTCCGAAATAACTTTGTTGTGCTGTTTTCCACGGAATAGTTTAACGGATATCGGGATGAAGCTGGGCCCTCTGGACACGGTGGCGGAGAGGAGAACTCTGGACAAACTGCTGGACATCATGGGCGATGTCAGCCCCTCTCTGCACACCGTTGCCAACAACCAGAGACTCCTGAGGAGCCAGAGGATGCGCCGCCAAACACGCAGAGCGATAATAATAAATAATAAATCATAAACACTACAAACATTTTAAAAATCCTATGCCTATTTATGCTTTTTAATTTGTATATTTCATGGTGTGGTATTTTTATTCTTTCAGGTGTTGGTACTTCTTTCTGTGTGCTTTTTGGTGCTCACTTTGCTGTGTGTAGTGCGACGGAGATGTCAATTTCCCTAACGGAACTTCCTTAAGGGATCAAAGTTCTACTACTACTACTACTAATAATAATAATAATACTATACAAAGCTAGGCTTTTTGTCAAACATGTATGTTTTATTTTGCGTGTATTTTCTTTCCTCTAAAAGTTTTTGTGTCTTATTTTTTGTCTCAATTAATGTATCCACAGGAGGGCACAAACCAGTGTCTTATTTTGCCGGTCCCAAGCTGGCACAATTTTCTTTGTCTCGATTGATGAATATTTGATCAGCAATGAAGTTTAACATGTCTTACTATTTGAAATGTATACAATCGCTTGAAATGCTAACTAGCAGTAGCCCCCCTCTCCCTTCTCGTTAGAGTTTCCTGAAGTTAAAGTAGATGATTGTTCGTCTGAGTTCGGACACAAAGACCGAATAAAGGTAAAATATGTAATTCAGCCATTGACCACAGGAGGGCAGTGTCACCAATATGTGTTAATTTCTGGTGGTCGCTCAAAATAACAGCATCAAACACGAAGGAAATATATTTGATTGAAAGATTTTTACCGTCCAAATAAATACGCGTACGGAATTTTAAGTCAGGAGATTCATAAAATTTCAAAATTTGTTCGATTATTGTATAAAAGTGTTAACGTTGTGGGTTAAATCTACTGGTAAAAACCAAGAAGGTTTAAACATTATCAAATAAAGCAGAAGTTAGTACAGTCAAAAACTGCAGGTAGTAGCCGTGATGTGTTGGTTCCTCCTCAGGGCTGTGAACCCCATAAATAATAAGTTCCAAACCAAATCTCAGCAGCTGAAGGTTTAGCTCAGAGAGATGAGAGGAGGAACTCAGAGATTTGTGGTTGTGGGATCAAATCCCACTCTCTCCACATTTTATTCAGAGTGTTGTGAACAATAAATATAACATCCGGACAGCATTGGTAGAGCCCCTTGAATAGCTCAGTAGAACAATCTTTGTTCAACAGGTGTTTGTCAAAGGATGTAGGATCAAATCTCAGCAGTAAGTTTTTTTTTTTTTTTGGTCACATGAAAATGTGAAACACTCAAACACATACAGTACTTTCTGTATGTGTGGTCAGATACCTCAGCCTTTAATAAATAGATGAAACACAGACACACCCGTCCCAGAAAGTAGACTAACAGAATTTGTTATATTTTATAATGTACATCAGAACGATAGAAATTTCAAGTTCAATATGTACAAATTAAAAAAAAAAATTAACTGTCCAGTGTGTTTACTGAAGCAACGTCTTACAAACAGAACATTTTCTTGAAGGTCCACTATTGCAACAAACATGACCATCAGTCTGTGAATCGATCGTTGAATCCATTGAACCATGTTTTCAGGACGTTGTAGGTTCAGGGTTCAGGGTTCAGAGTTCAGGAGCGTCCACATCTGGAACTGGGAGCAAAACAGAATCCCTTTACCCAGAATCCTTTGCAGTGTAGCGAGAGTCGTTCCTGTACAGACAAAAGCCATTACGGATCTCTACGTAATGGCTATTACGTAGATGATGGAGAGAAGACCTTTAAATGTGTTTAACCAGTGACAGTCATTCAGCAGACACTGAGAGTGTTCCTGATGAAGGAAACTCTCTTTTGTTCCTGCTAACAGAAGAACAAAACACTGACGGGACTCAAAGCCAGCCTGAACATGGAGGTGTAATCTAACACAATAATGTGAGGCTCAGCAGGAGAACCACACCGCAGTGGGTTTTACCAGCATGTGTAACCACTGCGAAAAAAAGCTCTTCAAATCCGTGAAAACACAAACAAACGCAGAACTGGCTTCAGCTTTTAAAACCATCCCAACAAAAATGTCTGAATTTAAGTCGAGTCGCCAAGAGCGGATCGTTCTGACCGGAAGTCACCGAGTTTAGGACTGAAAGCTAGCTAAGAGTGGCTAACCCGCCGCTACCTGTTTGCTACCTGTTAACCTCTTTTTCTTTGAAAACCGCTCCACGTTAAATCTTCCACCGTGTTTTTCCAAGTCTTTCCTGGTTTCCGGCCACCGAAACGCTTCCGGTTCATTTTCTCCGGTTTACTAAACTTCCACCGGCTTTATTTTCTGGTGACGTCGGCGAACGGAACGACCTTCATCACGGCTTGTTTCAGCCGAACCAAATTTGGTGAAACACCGACTCACCTCTTGGCTCGGCTAAACTCGGGAATGTTCGTTCCTGGAATGACATAATTACAGTACAGTACTATGCTTTTTTTTTTTTAAGACTCAAGCAATTTTGTTTAAAATGAATAGGGAGAAGTGTTTTTTTTCTGGATGGTTTACCCACACCTTATGATCATAAAACATAGAAATACATACATTATTCAAATATCGGTGTGTTTTCCAATAAACGTTTGAAGAAAGTAACAGATTACATAGCATTTTGTTAATATTTTGCAGTGTAGTTCATTTATGACATATTTCTACTCAAACTACGGATCTATCAGGTTTTACATATGTTAAAGTCATAAGCCCTTGCTTAGGAGTGATTGGAAGATTATTTTAAATGTGACAAATTGGGTGTGTATATTATTTGGCAGCACAATAATACATAAAAACTATAACTCGACATTTTATATACACGATTTTGCATCTCCAGAGCGTATGTAAAACTATAAATCAATAACGAGGTGAAAGTTTCAAAATTTCCGAGGGTTCCTGAACGCCTCAGAGAGGAAGTTCAGAAAACTTCTGCCTCGTGGAAGGCGCCGTGCGGCTTCGTCCCTTAGACGTAACTTGTTAAAACTCCACAACAAATATGGTCGAATCCAAAGACCTGGAATGGAGACGTCACTCTATAGGTCTGTGTACCTCCTGTCGTTTCGTAGCTACCAGTTTATCACACATACTAGTCGACTGAGTTTAGTTTACCTGTCCGGGCTGAAATCCCATCAGGTGTGTCCCACCAGGAGGAGGAGTTACAGGTCAGTCCACGATGTGACGTTTAGTGTCGTCATAGGAGTAGCCAGGTGTTTGACCGCGATGTTAAAACCACGTTTCTAATACTTTATAGTGTTATTTTACTTCGCTATCAGAGTAGAACAGTAGTTCTAATTATAGTTCTAAAAGGACAGTGCTCACGCAAATATTAAATTGTTCTAATGTAGTTTGTGAGCCATTTTAGAAAATAAAATTTAAACCACACGTCCGTGTAAGCTTCTCGTCGATGGAACTGTAAAAGTACATGTAAAGCTTTAAAGTAATTGTGTATTACGTAAAAAATCGTTTTAAGATCGCCGTAACACCATTAATAGTGTTACATATAAAGACGTGCATATAAAATACTAAAATGATGCTACATTTTACATTTAAATATGTGGCGACAATAAAATCAGCACATGATCTTAACAAGAGAGAAAGTCTGGGGAAATAAACAAATAGTTTTTACAACATTAAATTGAATAAAAACAGAACAAAACATTTAAATACGAAATTATCGGCTCTCAAACTAGATAGCACTCCTATTTATATTTTTTCATCCAATTACCATTATTGACGTGCGAAAAACTCAATAATAAGAAATAATGTTTTTATATACAGTAATGTGATTTCGGTCTGTTTTAGCAGGGCTGTCTTGGGCGGTCACGTGACCAGTGGGCTTAGTCGCTGACGTCACAGAAAGGAGTTCGTACCGAAATGACAGCTATCTGTCCCGCAGCGCTGAAATTCTGCGTGTTGACATCAAAGCACATATTTCCTGTGCTATTTATCGTCTCCTGGCTTTAAATTTCTTTTCTAACGGAGTCTAATGCTTATTTTTAAATCAAACTGTGTCGGAAATGTTCTTGGGAGCAGCTCTCAGTCATGGCCAGCCTGCTTTAACGCGGTGAGCTATAAGGCTAACGTAAACGCTGCTAACGTAAACGCTGCTAATGTAAACGCTGCTAACGTAAACGCTGCTAATGTAAACGCTGCTAATCAGACAACCGGTGCTGTTCTGCTGCATTAACATTTAAAGGTAAGTTGTCTAAAAATAGTAAAAACTACACGTTTTAGCTTCGTAACGTCGCTTGTAATAACTTCCTAAGCAAGTGTCCTTTTTCTAAGCGGTGGTACTTTGTATTTTGTGAGCCGTATTACCGCTGTTTGCCTCCTTTGGACACATTCTACTGCATTAAAATAATAGTTAAATGGTAATAATTAAATATGACTATGTCCTCGTTGTATCTGGTGAGGAAGTTGTTGCTGTTATTCTTGTGTGTGTCAATCCCTTTAACTCATTATAAACAGGAAATGGAAGTGTCTGTCACGTGGTTTTGTAGTTGGTGTTGTGTTTTTCCGGGTTTGTAAACCGGAATGAGCTCCACTCCCCTTCTGATTCTACCAAACACAAGTGGTTATGGATAATATGGGTAATCTATTTCTTCATTCATTTCCTCTTCTTTCCTGGGTTCCGGATGCAGTGGTTTTCCTCCCAGGTGGTTGTGCTTGGTCAACGTGGAGCCAGGAAGACATAAAGAAAGCACTAGGCTGTGTTTGTTGTTGGTGTGTCCACATAGGAAGCACTGGCTGTTGTTGGGTTCATCCACAGAGATCCATTGTCGTCCTGGTGTCTGTGTGCAGCAGTCCATTCACCGGGCTGAGTGCATCATCAGCACGCTTTAATGTACGGAGTCAGAGGACTCCATACATTAAAGGCCTTTCACTGCATTGATCTGCAGTCATATGATCCATACCATAATCATCAGTATCAGAGGAAGGAACAGCATCATGCTAATATCTCTGGTCAATATAGGACAATAATGAATCTTCCGGGGCATTTTCTGATGACATGCAATTGCACATGTAATCGTTCACAACTGGGATAGTAGTGAGACATTTGAATACACTGAAGCTGATCTCTGTCTGATTATAATCTCACTGTCTCCTACGCAGAATGCTGTGGCTCCACTGTAGTTCCTTGCTGTAGGAGTGTCGGTGAAAGGAGCCCAGCTGTGACCTGATTGTTAATGTGATCGTGTAATGGCCCTTTTCTCAGCAGCTTGTGACCCCTCCAGCTGCTTCAGACGTAGCGGCTGTGGAGCGCTTTGTATCTGTGTTATGAAGCTGTAAGTGTTTGTGTTCTAGGTGTGGCGGCGAGCCCATGGAGCAGCCGTCGTCGTCAGTCAGCGTCCCGCTGGAGGAAAGAGGAAGCCTGATGGAGGTGAGCAGCAGATTCCTCCACTTTAAAGTAGTTGATAACAACTTGATTCGAATCATTTTTGGGGGAGGTAAACATTTGTTCCTGAACCCACTCTGACAACCTGTCTGTGGATTGGTCTTGTAAACAACTGAATCGTTTGGAGGGATAAAGAACTGAAACGATTGTGTTCTAGAACGTCGGTGTCCTGAGAGGTGCTGAGGGAGGGGCGATACATAATCAGACCCCGAGGAAGAGCAGCTCCTCTCGCTCCTCCCGCAAGAGCTTCCGTCTGGACTACCGGCTGGAGGTAAAGACCTCAGACTCACCATTCTTTTTTCTGAAGCCCCTCCCTGTGCCTTAAACACACACACAAACACACTCAACTGTTTCCACCTTCATATCAGATCACTGCACCTCCTTTCCATAATATCCTTCCCACCTGACTCCACCTGATTGTCGATCTATTGTGTTTGTTTTGTTGTCTTAACCTCTAGGAGGAAGTGACACAATCCTGCCGAGACAAAAATGGCCGCTGGACCAACCCCTGGTCCACATGGCGATTCCCTTCCTACACCACCCTGCTCCGGTTCCTGTTGTTGGATAAAAATCACAGCAACGTACCAACAAGTAAAGAGGTAAGGTTTAACTCCTCCACATCTGTTTACCGCATAGCTGTGTTTATTTGTTTTTGTTTACAGCGTCAGGTGTCAGATTGGTAATCTGTTTGTTTAAATTTGGTAATCTCCACATCTCCCACACTTTGTGATGTCACCATGACGACATTCCTTTATTTGGACCCTCCTCCGTCCCCTCAGGCCCTGGACAGTGAGCTCCCCGTGATGGAACCCTACTTCGTCCAGAACCCCGACCTCTCCGACTCTGGTCCTGGTCTGAGGGTCACCTGGTTGGGTCACGCCACAGTTCTGGTCGAATTGGACGGGCTGAACATTCTGACAGACCCCATTTTCAGCCAGAGGGCCTCACCGTTCCAGTTCATGGGGCCCAAAAGGTACAGAGGGCCCCCCTGCACCGTGGAACAGGTTAAGTATATTTTATCTATTTTACACAGAGTTTGTTTCGTTTCCTTCTTTCTTGTTTAAATTCCTTCTTTCTTGTTTGAATTCTTTTAACTTCCTGCCTGCAGCTGCCGAGAATCGACGCGGTCGTCATCAGCCACTCCCACTACGACCATCTGGATGCCGGATCTGTGTCCAGTTTGAACGCTCGCTTCGGAGGGGAGCTACGCTGGTGAGAGCGACGCCGTGGTCCACCGATGGTTCCAGACCCGTGCTCCTTCATGCTAACGCCGCCTGTGTTCAGGTTCGTGCCCCTGGGCCTGATGGACTGGCTGGTGAAGATGGGATGTGAGAATGTGATGGAGCTGGACTGGTGGGAGGAGAACTGCGTGCCCGGTCACGACGACGTCACGTTTGTGTGCACGCCCTCTCAGCACTGGAGCAAACGCACCGCACTGGATGATAACAGGGTAAGACTTCACGGCTTTTACCCTCCGTTCTTTCTTCGTTACCATCAGAGTAACTTTTTTTCCCCTCCCAGTCTTTATGGGGAAGCTGGACAGTTTTGGGTCCAGATCATCGGTTCTTCTTCGCCGGTGACACCGGTTACTGCTCCTCCTTCAAGGAGATCGGACGCCGCTTCGGACCATTTGACCTGGCGGCGATCCCCATCGGAGCTTACCTGCCCAGGTTGTGTACAGAACACAAGTTTAACGTTCATTACTTATGATGATCCAGAATGCAGTAAAAATCAACTCCTTTTTCATCCTGAGTAAGAATTTAGAATTACTGAACATTCTGAAAGAGCAAACGTGGAAAATGTCGGTTTTCTCTTTGCTGTTCAGGAATATGATGAGAGGGCAACACGTAGATCCAGAGGAGGCCGTTCAGATTCACCAGGACCTCCAGGCCAGACAGTCGGTGGCCATTCACTGGGGAACCTTTGCTCTCGCTTATGAGGTAGATTCACTCTCACATGTCAGCTGGTGTGTAATTAGGGATTAGCTTAGTATGAAGACAGCTAGCATGTCTGCAGCCAAAGGTGATATAATCCTACCAGCTTCTCTGAGGATCCCCACATCTATAGAAATATTAATCTATTCATCTTAGGTGGTTTTACAGAAGTTTTGCTAGTTTTTTGTGTGATCAGTGTTTATTCATCACCTTATTCACCCCCCCCACCCCCCACCCCCCAACCAGTACTACCTGGAACCTCCCGTTCGTCTCCGAGAAGCTCTGGAGCAGAAGGGACTGAAGCCAGAATCCTTCTTCACTCTGCATCACGGGGAGTCTCGCCTCGTAGCGTCGCAGGCTGGAGACGTCTTCAGCTGAGCCTTATCAGATTTATCGCACATAGACGGACTGCAGCGCTTCAAGTTTGAAATGCATTGACTTGTGTATGATACGTTTACATCCTGGATAGAAATAGGAATAGGAAAAAAAGAATATAAGTTGTGTGTAATTTTTCGAGAAAAGAACATCACCTTGCAGCATACCAGGTAATTGATGATAAATATTGGCATTAGTATTTACTCCTGTCTGTAGTGGCTGTGTGGCGATTGTGATGTTATACACACACACATACAGCTGAGGTCATGCAAATAATGTCATTTGTATTGAAGCACTGAGGAATAACTGACTAAAGTTTAATACTCAAGATAAATTTAAATCAAGGTAAATTTAGTTTTTTTTGTTGTTTCCATGAATTGATGACGTCGCTGCTGCAGCAGCCACTGAACAGAGATCCGTGTGTTTGTGTCATCAGTTGGTGGAAAACGACTGAATTACCTAGAATTAACAAATCAGAATGAAAGTCGATTGTGGGAACCAGTAGGATTTCATTTAAGTGATTAAAAAACGGATCCACACGAAAATTTCACGGTCTCCTCAGGCCCTCTTTTGTTCTGGCTCTTTGGCTGATTCAAATATTAGAATGTAATCATATTTTTATAGGAATTTTGTTTCCCTGATTGTTTTCTTGGCAACCAAACTAAACTGAACATGAATGCGATTGACGTTAAACTCCCGCTGTCTGAAGAGCTGCTGGGTTCAGCTTCTTGCACTGCACGTATTGTTTGTTCCCGTTTCAGGTGTTTATTTTTGATGTGCTGAAACTCCTGGCTGTGATAAAATACAGATGTTCCACATTTACCTCAGAACTGAACGATAGAATCATTAGCACTGAAGCGATTGTTGTTTTTCTTTTTTTTTAATGCTGGGCCTTAAAAACCAGAATGTACAAACAGTTGGTAGCACAATGTGAAGTTAATCTAGTGGTCTGGTTCCACATACAGCCATTACTGTGATGTTGATCCATTTCAACCGATTATCCATTAAATAGAAATCATTTCGAATGTGTGTGTTGTTTTTTCTGTTGATGATGGAGTGTAGAAGAAAATACCTCAGAATGATTTGAAAAAAGGCACAGATACAAACCTCAGTGATCCTTACAAATAAATATCACAAAGACACTCAACTTTGGAACAATTAAAATGTCTTTTCTATCAAAGAAAAAATGTTAGAATCTTTTACATTGGCGCCCCCCAGTGGTAGAAAATATTATCGCCTATTAAATTAGAAACGCAAAATGTGTTTGGGCAATGATTAATACGTAATCCCCTAATAATGATTCAAGTACCTCTTTAATTTCCTGGACAAACCTCACATTAGTAGTTAAAAGCAGTGGGGAGAAATACAGAGTTAAATAATTATCAAATTACATTTAAATGCAAGAAATGTTTTTGTGATGCTTTAAACTGAAAACGCTTAAATCGAAGTCACTCTCAGGACGGAGAGCTGAATGTCCTCCAGAACAGGAATATGTTTTTCTTGAATGAGTAAAAACAAATCACACCTCACTAAATCTGAATATTTGTGAGAAATGAAGGTTTCAACACTGAGAAAGCAAAAGCGCTAAAGTCCAGCTTAAAGGGCGAGTGACTGAAATATGTCTATATAATATATCTGTTTATTTTTATAAGCCTTATAAAAATACTTTTAGAATGATCCCTGATGTTGTAGAGTCTCAATCAAACAGTAGGAGGCGCTACAAGGTTTGGTGCTGGTTTGTGTTTGGCGTTTTTTTTTTTTTTTTGCTCACGTCCCTTCATGAATATCTCCTCGTGTGTTCATGTCACGCCACACTCTGCCTGTTGCTGCCTCTGCTGTGCGTCGACCCCCCCGAGCGTCGCCTGGAGAAGTCCAGGAAGATTCCGTCCATCTCCGGCTCCGAGTCCAGAGACTCCAGGTTGTGGCCCATCGTGATCTCTGGACTGGACAGGGGGCTGGGGCCGGAGCTGGTGTCCAGAGCCGGCGCTCTGGAAGAGGCGGATGAGACGGACACCAGCGAGCAGGCGTAGTGCATCCCGCTGCCTGGGGAGGGGTCCGGGAGGATGCTGGGGGAGTGATGCTGCTTCTGGAGAGGATAGGGCCTCGCAGGACTGTCGTCTCCCAGGGGCCGGGGACCCTTACCGGAGGTCACGTTGTCTGACGGCAGAAGTGTTAAACACGATGAATGACCGGGGTATTCATGCAATCACTTACTAATCATCTGCCCCCAACCCCCCCATCACCCCCAACATTTATTGCAGCCGTACCTGAAAATGCAGCAGAGGCTGGAGAGCGGTTGAACGTTCCGGCATTGTTCACGGCGCCGGTGGTGCTGGATTCGGACGCAGAGCTGCTCTCCTCCACGCAGGACGTCATCTCAGAGACCGAATGGTGCCGCCTGAACCCCGCGGCGCCCCCTGCTGACGAGTCGGCGTCATACTCCACCAGGGGAGTCAGTACGGGAATGTTGTAGCTCTTGGAGCGAACCACTTGGTTCTTGGCGGATGGGGAAATGGACGGTCTGGGGGGCCAGGAGCTCTGCAGACGCTTTTCTGAAGCGGGGAACAATGACAAAAGTAGAGGAAAAATGCTTGAAAAGTTTTATTCATTCAGATTTAAAAAATGCAAACCCTTTCTGCTCGTACCTAACAGGCAGGAGGAGCAGTGCAAACTGGAGGATCCATCTATGGAAAACAAGCCGTGGGTCCCGAGGTAAGGAGAGACCACTTTCTGAATGAGAGACTCCAAACGAAGGTAGTCGTCCGTCACGCCTTTAGATTCGTGGACTCCCTGCATCACACAGCAGAGAAACGAGTCAGGTCAAAGGTCAAGACCTGCATGAATACGCTATCTAAGAGTACCGAGTGGATCTGGAATAACAATGTGCTCGGCTCACTTCTGTTTATTGCTGAATCTCGGAATAGATTTCAATCTAGTAATATAAACTATTCTGTAGGGGTAGCCTTCTGAGAATAAACACAATTCTGTTTTTTCAATGGCAAAAAAAAAACTGAAGAAGAATTTCAGTTTCTTGTTTTTTTATGAATAATTTGGGAGTTTGTGCTCAGGTCAGGTCCAGTTTTAAAACTCCACATATAATTAATCAAACAAATTCCCTCTCTCTCTCTCTGATTGGGTGTCTTTATGTGTTTGACTTCTCTATTATATGTTCATTTTAGAGAAAAATTTAAGCATCTATTCAACCTGATTTCTGCTTGCAAACAAAAATAGACCAATTAAAAACGACCCTGCAGCCGTTATCTGTACGCCACGGATCAAACAGGATGGCAAACGCATCCTGTTCCTCTATTCTTTTTTTACTCTCCCTACCTTCTTCTGTCTCACTGTCTCGCCCCGTTTGCAGCAGATTTGGGTCAACGAGTCGCTATAATGGTGATTAAAGTGAGCCACACAAAAGCAGACTCTGAATTCATCCTCCCAGACACACTTGAGAGCTCATCCAATTCACTGCCTGTCCCACGTCTTTACCTGTGTCCAATGAACATCCAGATGGTGCAAAGGGTTAGCTGTAAATTCTAAATTCAAATCCACAAATCTACTGAAATATTACGATATTATATGAAGATACCGAAGATTCTGGACCAGACATTTTTCTCCAAGGTGGTATTCATTGCAGACAATCCACATTTTGATGCGTAGCCCAAACGGTTATTTGACATGTGTGCGTTTCCACGGCCACACCTTCGTTGAGAAATGGAGCTCTGGCAAAAGTTCAGTCCAGAAGACAATGGAGGTATCGCCTGCTCTTATCAGCCAATCACATCTGTCAGATAGCAAAGTGACACGCCTTCATTGTCTTTTTCCGATATCGCTCTCTGTGCTCTTCTAGTCCTCTCATGCCGCTGTTTAGTCCTCCACCTCCCCCCATCACCAATCACATCTTCACAAAACCACAATCTTCCTCATTCGTCAGGTTCACCAGGGTCATCAGCCACCACCACCACCACCACCACCACTCGTGTCTTTACTGCAAACATGTTGCCACAACTCAAAAAGAATGAACAAAAATTTCACCTCCTTCACCGGGTATATGACCAGAGCGTCACCTCATTCTTCCCTCATCCAATCACAACTTGTCACATTCTCCTCTTAGCTTTGATTGGTTCTTAAAATTCGGGCGTGGAGCTTTTCCACAGTTCCACTAGCTCTGTAGCACTGACTAAATAAGTATTCATATGCAGATAGGACACAGAGGGCACTGAGTGGTCATGGGAAGATTTACGGAGTTCCTTGTTCACGCTGAGATTACTTCCTGTGAGATCCCTTAGCGACAAGAAGCTCAAACGCCCTCCGTGACCCTCCGTCCCCGTCTGAAGCCATTTATTTATCCTTCACCCTGCATCACCAGTGTTTGTCCGTCTGCTTGAGTCTGAGAGCGATCAGACAGAGAGAGTGAAAATGAAAGCACCTGCAGGATCAGCAGCATCTGTACGATGGAGGGAGGGACTCTGGCTCGCGGCCGGGACAGCGCCTCGTCCAGCTTCAGGTTGAGGGTGATGATGTTCCTGAAGTGGAGCAGAGCCAGCTGACGCACCGATGGCTCCTTTCCCTGTGCAAAACACGCGTCGACTTAAGAACAATACAATCACATGTATGTGTGTGTGTGTGTGTGTGTACACACACCTGCACGGGGTAGAAGATGGCCTGCAGCATCGACAGAACGTCGCAGAAAAAGAAGTCCCACGTGTCGGCCAGCGAGTCCAGCAGCTTCTGACCTGAAAGACAAACAGCAAACCGGGATAGAACCATAAAAAGTATCACAGATAAATTACAGCCAGCAATAAAATTCACATGCCTCCACATTCTGGAAGAAACTTCTTTGAAATTATAGTCTGTCAGTCTGTGATTTGTTGCATAAAAAAACATCTCATGCAAATTAAAGAGTGTATTCAACCAACTATTGGTCCCCATTTGGATTGCGATCTTGGGATGTAAAGTTTTTTCTCTCTTTGCAGTCGTCTCTTGTTTTTATGAACTCTAAAGGAGGTTTATGCAAATGAGAGCAGTCATGCTGAGTCATGTTTTACAGCTCTGTCCTGTTATTCAGCTCTAGTTTCCCTTCATGTAAATCTCCCTGGATGTCGAGTAAAACTCACCCTAAAACAGCACTTCCTGTGCGGCGCTGCCGTGACGACAGCGCTAGACGTCGTAGTCGGTGTGTGTGTGTGTGTGTGTGTGTGTGTGTGTGTGTGTGTGTGTGTGTGTGTGCTTGCTTATGTCTCTGTCAGCGTATTTTGTCATATGAAACACTTCAAAAAAAGGTCACACATTAACCACAACGAATGATTTCAGTGTCTTGTTCCCACCTCTAAATGTTAGTGTGTGTGTGTGTGTGTGTGTGTGTGTGTGTGTGTGTGTGTGTGTGTGTGTGTGCATGTGCAGATCGAAGGTAGAGATAAAGCTGTGCACCTGCAGCTGCACCTAATCGATGAGGTGACATAGTATTCTTTAGTCATTATTATTTTTTGCCGTGACTTTTATCAATTTGAGATTAAATTCTCAAATTATCGTGAACTTTGCTTCCTTTTCAGTCAAATATAAATTTTAAACTGTAGTTTACCTTCGTAGAATCGGATCTTGTCTCTCAGTATCACCATGCCTTTAGTGAGCAGCTGGTTCTGAAGGTACTCTGTGAAGAAGGAGCCCAGCTCTGTCTTCAGCAGCTGCCTGCAACACACACACACACACACACACACACACACACACACACACACACACACACACACACACACACACACACACACACACACACACACACACACACCGTCAGTAAAATGTCCCAAACATCAAGCAAAAGGAACAAGCAGTGTGTGTGAACAGCAGCAGGCTCAGGAAATGAGAACAGATGCCGTTCAAACTGAGCGAATCAGCGCGAGTCACGACCGCCACCGCGCAACGTTTGGCGAACCAACAATAGGTCAAACACACACACACACACACACACGGATGAAGACACGATCAGCTGACCTGACGCCTTTGTTCAGGGAGTAGAGCTCGTTCTCACCCAGATCCTTCCTCTGGAACACCGACACCACCGCGTTGTGGATGCTGGTGAACACAAAAGGAGAAATTGTAGTTTGTTCACAATAATGTACAGAATCAGAATCAGAACTTACAGGCTCCTTTTGCTGACAAACGCTTTCTGAAAATAATTGAAATAGTGATCCTTTCAGCTGCTGCAAATGCGATGCAAAGTTTCTGACAGCGTTCTGGAGGAATCTAATCCCATTCCTCAAGGGCAAATCCGCAGTGAAAGACAGCAGAATATGACAAGAAATAGTAAAATATGAAAGGTGGATTTGACTCAGTGTAGATTACGGTCCAAAGAGTGCATTTAACGCGGACCCTTCTTTAAAAAAAAAAGCCCCCGGGAAAGTGAGAGCTCTTGCTTTACAGTCTGGCGTCAAATGAACCTGAAACGCCACAAAAACAAGAAGGAGAAAGGAAATAAAGGATCTGTGATGCAGAATGAGATGAAAGGAGGAGCGAGAGAAGGATGCACATGACGGGATGGAGGTGGGCCTGAGGGATGAGAGTGGGTGCTCATGCATGTGTGGGTTCTGTTCACTCCTGATGACACCACGGATACCGCTAAGGGTTTTAAACAAGCCACACCCTGACCTGTTCCAGGTGGCGTTGGCCCCGGCCCGTCTCTGCTGGGTCCCTTTGTCCTTGCTGGAGTCTTCTGCCAGGCCTCCCTTGTCTCCTCCTCCTCCTCCTCCATGGTTTTTCACCTGCGAGAGGTCGTTCAGACTG
The DNA here is from genome assembly GCF_040054535.1 of Antennarius striatus. Lineage (NCBI taxonomy): Eukaryota > Metazoa > Chordata > Actinopteri > Lophiiformes > Antennariidae > Antennarius > Antennarius striatus. The sequence goes on from NC_090797.1 coordinate 4,000,921, forward strand.
GAGGAGGAGCTGCCGCCCAACCTCAGCCTGTTGTGGATACTCCTTGTGATCCAACATGCAGACAGAGAGGGATAACAATAAGCACAAAGTCCAGTCTGGTGAGGTAGCGGATGGCGTTAGCGGAGCAAAGTCCGCTTTCAGCACACGGCAGCAGAACCAATTAAAGTTCAAGCATAAGAGCAACCCTGAATAAAACCTACATGTAGTACCTTTTAAATGAAATGTAAGGATGGTGGATTTTGTTTCAATAAACAATATTTTTGTTCTTTTTCCCTGGATGTGCTAAAGAGAAACGGTAGAACTGTGATTCTTCATTGCGACACCTTAGCATGTGTTGTTGGAGTGTTAGCTTTTATTAGCCATCTGTTAATGTTTATACACGCTGATGCCATACACCGCTTTGTAAACATGCAAAGAAGTCAAGTTTGATCCCACAAGAGAAACTGAGGGGAAGGGAAAACTGTAAAGGAAGAGACGTGGGGAAAAAATGAACATTATAGGAGGAGAGAGCAAGAGAGGGTGAGGAGGAAGGGAGGGAGGGAGGAAGGGAGGAAGGGAGGGATGTAGGAGCGAGCCTCAAGAAGAGGATGAGAAGCTTTTCTCATAGTAAAATCCTGCTGTAGATTTCATCACTTCTTTATACGTATTACGTTTAAATGACAGACTTTCATTCAGTCATAAAATAACACACACACACACACACACACACACACACACACGTTCACAAACATACACATATCCTGTACTTACTCCATTGACTGTGTGTGTGTGTCACACAGAACAACACCAGGTGGATCAAAAACGGATGAAGGTACAAGAGGAGTAAAAATCTCTATCTCACTCTGTCACACGCCCTTTTTGTCATTTCTCTCTCTATCTCCCTCTCTCCCTTAAGTCTCCACAGTTTAACCGTTTCCTTTCTTTCACCCTCTTCTTCCCGTCTCCCTTTGCCAGGCTTTGCCAGACGGTGAGCATGTGACCCGGTGAGCTTTTGTGCCCAGTGGACAAAGGAACCCTTTGAGGTTCAAGAGATGCCAAGAGGGAGGGGAAGGATTTAAAGGTGACACATATTTTAGTTTCTTCTACTCTCTTTCTGTGTGTCTGTGTGGGACCCAGAACAGACAAGAGTTTTATCACAGATGACAGTTCACCATTCATTGATTTAGAGATGGAAATAGAGATGGATAGAGGTAGAGATAGACCAGAGGTAGAGGTAGAGGTAGGGGTACAGATAGATAGAGGTAGGGACAGAGATAGAGATAAAGGTAGATAGAGGCAGAGATAGAGGTAGATTTAGAAGTAGATGCAGGTGAAACCAAGAAGTTGGTAGTTTGACTCAAAAAACAACAGGACGAGTTAAGAGTTGTTGCCTAATGATTAAACAAAAAGGGATCAGGGGGTGTTTGCATGAATGAAAGCTTGAATGAGGTCATTCAGGAATGTGTGTGTGTGTGTGTGTGTGTGTGTGTGTGTGTGTGTGTGTGTGTGTGTGTGTGTGTGTGTGTGTGTGTGTGTGTGTGTGTGTGTGTGTGTGTGTGTGTGTTTTAAACTTCAGTCCACCATTGTGTGTCCTAAAAGGT